>NC_050577.1:73913985-74608569 GCF_011100635.1 Trichosurus vulpecula | reverse complement strand
AACCAGTGATGTCAAGCTCATGTGGAAATTTAACATTAAACCACCAAAACAGTTAAGCTTGGAGGAGGTCTCCAGTAGAGTGCCTCAGGTATCTGTGCTTGGCCCTATTTAATTTTTATCAGTGACTTGGATAAAAACATAGACACTATGCTCATCAAATCTGCATGCACATGACACAAAGCTGGGAGGGGTTGTTAATACAGTGGATGACAGAATAAGGATCCAAGAGGATCTTGACAAACTAGGAGGGTCGGGCTTAATAAGAACAACGACAACCACATTTATATACTATATGCCAGGCATTGTGCTAAACTAAGCACTTTATAATTATTAATTTATTTAATCTAATTGATTTAATGAGATGAAATTAAATAGGGGTAAATGTAAAGTCTTATATATGGATTCAAAGAAAAAATAACTTTAGTTCAAAGTGGGAGAGGCATCATTAGATGACAGTTCTGGAAAAAAAATCTATAGTTTTTAGTGGATTGTAAGCTCACTATTAGTCAGAAGTGGGATGTCAGTCAGTCAACAAACACTTACCAAATGCTTACTATGTGCTATGGCAGCCAAAAAAGCTAATTGGTTCTTGGGCTACATTAAAAGAGGCATAGCTTCCAGCAACAGAGAATGAGTCCACCATATTCCACCCACAGCAGAACTCATCTGGAATCTTGTGCTCAGTTGTGGGTACAATGGCTTAAGAAGAGTATTGATGAGCTAGAAAGTATCCCAAAGAGTACAACCAGAATGGCAAATGGTCTTGAGTCCATGTCATATAAGAACTAGTTGAAAGAACTCAGAATATTTAGCCAGGAAAAGAGAAGACTCAAGGGACACCTGACAGCTGTTTCCAAACATTTAAAGAGAAGGGATTAGATTTGTTCTGTTTGGCCCCAGAGGGCAAACTGGGAGGACTGTAATGGATGGAAGTTGAAAAGATACCAATTTATGCTTCAGGTCAGGAAAATCTTCCTAAAAATCAGAGGTGTGCAAAAGTGTAATAGGATGCCTTATGGTGACTTCCCCACCATCTTTCTCCTTTGAGGTCTTCAAGCAGGGGCTGGACAAACTACTTGCCCAGTATGTTATAGTGAAGATTACTTTCATATACAGTGGGTTGGATCAGATAGATGGCCAACAAAACCTTAAAACTCTCAAAGGGAGGATACATGTAACAAATCATCACATCTATTCCTGGACACACCTCAGAGAGTGTTTGCTACCTAGGCAAAGATGGGTTGGTATTTGGGTGTTGTAGTACAGTTCTGAGTCAAGAAGGCCTGAGTTTGAATTTTATACTAGCTGTAGTAAATCTCTAAAACTACAAATTACAAATGAGTTGCTGATATACATGGGAATACAGAATTTCCATGTGGGGTCATTCCCCACACCTGTGAAATCACAGGTTGGGACAAAGTGAATAAAATGAATACGCATTCAGCACATGAATCACAATAAAATCATGTAATATCCTACAAAAGAGATTCTCAAAGTTCATTCCTCAGATCCCTAGGAGTACCCAAGACCCTTTCAGGAGATTTGTGAGCTCAAAGCTAAAATGTCACTTGCTTATTAAAATATTCTTCCCTTTTCTGACTATATATCCGTGTGAGGCCAGATTTTCTTCATATACTTCAAGCAAAACAGAACATTGCAATAGATTGAATGTAGAAGCAGATACAAGAATCTAGCTGCCTTCCATTAAGCCAGACATTAAAGAGATTTGCAAAAATAAGCAAAACAATCACTCTTCTCACTAGTAGTTTTGTTTAGAAAAACATTTATTTTTCATTTACATGATACTTATGTTTTATTGTTAGTTTAAACAAGTGAAAATAAAAACCTTAGAATATTTATTATATATTATATACTTTTACATTATATAATGCATCATATTTTATATTCTTTTATATTTATAGTTATAATAAATATACAAATACCTAATACATATATAATATTTATATTTTATGTGATTTTATATGACATTTTATAACTTAGAGATACACATAATCCACACAAACAAAAACTCTTTGGGCCCTCAATAATTTTTAAGAGTATAATGGCAGGCAGCTAGGTGGCGCAGTGAAAAGAGCATGGGCCTGAGTTCAAGTGTGACCTCAGGGGTTTGACACTTACTGTGTGACATTGGGCAAGTCGCTCAACCCTGATTGCCTCACCTCCCCCCTCAAAAAAAAAAAAGTGTAATGGGATTTTGAGACCAAAAATTCTGACAACCACTGTCCTACAGGAAACTTACTTTTAATTTCACTAAGGACCATTTTCCCAGTCCCAACAAAACCCACACATACTAATCAATAAATTATACTGGTTAAGACAGCACAGCACAGTGGGTCCTCATTGAAGGAGAGAGACAGATTAGTTTGTCATCTGAAGGCCCTCTTAGGAAGGTTCAGGCATCCTCTGTACTGCAGGATGGCCAAAAGTATCCTAAAGAATAACCCTTGACCTTTCTTACAATATATGTGAAGAGCTTTTCAGAGGTTACATTTTTCTACGAATCAATCTACCAATTAGCAGGTACCAGGACACGTAACCTTCTTGTACCACTGTACCAAATAGCATGATTTATGGTAAGGACATTTAAGAAGAAATTAAGGACTAATAGTAAAATAATAATCATGTGGGAAGATGGCAGAGCTTGCAGCTAGTCCCACAAAAAAAAATAACTTGAAAAAAGCTTGAGCTAATTAAGAATAAAGATGTGTCTGTAATGCTCTGAATGTATATCTCTCTGCTTTTTGTTTTCCCCAAGTCTTGACTCATGGCACAAATTTTTACTGATTGATTACTCAACAAGTAATGTCAAGAGTATCCTCCTCAAAAACAGAATGTCTCCCTCTCTTTGTCTCCCTGTTTCTGCCATGCTCTCTAAAGAGAAATCAAATAAGGAAACTACTGATTAATTCGGCAATGAAAAGCCGAGTGTTTTAGCTGCTGTGTTTTGTTATTATAGAAGGGAGATGTGAAGTCATTTGTAATGATTTTAATTTTTTTAAAGCTCTCTGCATCCTTAGATTAATATTAACGCATCTGCCAAAATCTCTGTTGTTTTCAGAGTTCCTGAATAACTGAACACATTAATAGAGTCACATTTCCCTTATTAGAGGATGATTAGTCATAATCTTAATCGTGTTTTGTTTTTGCTTTATGGAAGGAGAGTGCTGGATGTCTCTTGTCTCACGTTCAATTTACAATATGTTTTGATATTCTTGAAAAACTACTGATAAGTGGATTTTAAACTGATTATAATAGTAGATTTAATCCACAGCAATGGAACTCTCAAATTAGGCACTTTTAAAAACAAACCACATACAGAGAGAGAGAGCGCAAATGATAGCCTACCAAATAGTGAAAAGAACACCATTTGGAGTTAGAGATTGCCTCTGTTTCTTGCTTTCTGTGTAGCTGTGGGCAAGTCACTAACTCCTCTGAAAGTCAATTTATAGATCTGTTAAATGAGGAGCTAAATTGGTAATTGCTAAATCCCTTCTAGCTCTAAACCAAGATTTCTAGAGAATAAAAACTCCTTGAGGGTAGAGATTATGCAGAATTCAGAACTGGAAAGGTCCTTAGGGATTATCCAGCCCAAGTCTTATTAAATTAGGGTCTTTTAAAAATATTTTGATAACTGTACATAAGTATTATTAGGTTCCTTTGCAATCCCTTGCAATATTTATTTTATTTCATACATTTTAAAAATATTATTCTAAAAAGAGTCCATAGGATCCACCAGATTGCCAAAGGGATGCACAAAAAGTGAAGAATCTGGGATCTGTACTAATATAGACCACATAAACTTGACTCCAAAACACAGTGGGCTATTTTTGTTCTTTTCTTACCCTTCCTCCTTTGCCCCTAGCCCCTGAATCAATCAAATCAATACTACCTTGTCTTGAAAAGGGGAAGTATACAAGACAGGAAGAAAAGGACCACTGGATTTTATAGCTAGAAAAGGCAACAGAGGTCATCCGATGCTACCTGTTAATTTTATAAATGAGGAAACAACGCCTCAGAAAAAGCAAAAGGATTTGCCCAAGTCAAAGGCAGGGCTGGGACTAGAAAGCAAGGTCACCTAAATGAGGATCCAGGGCCATTTCCCTGACACTATGCCATCTAAAAATGTCTTCCAATTAGTTGGGTTGTAACTATCACCTACACATCATTTCAAATGAATGCAATTCATATCTCAGGATCATAGATGGAAAGTTGAATGGGACCTCAAAGGTTATCTGGTCCAGAGAGATCAAACTCACATTAGCCCACAACGCTCAAGTGCAGTCAGAACCAGATTAAAATGTAATTGGGAGATATTTAACAAAATAAATAAAAATATGAAAGAACATAGATAATGTTAATGTGTGGCTTTCTAAGTCACTATGCCCTTCAGGAATCCTTATGAATGATTTAGTGGTCCCCATTTCTATCTGAATTTGACATTGCTAACTTAGTCTAATTTCCTAATTTTATAAATGAGAAAAAATGAGACCCAGAGAGGTGTGAAGTGACCTACACGTCACAGTGGTAAGAAGAAGTAGGTCAGAGGTCTGAACTCCAGTCCACTGTCCTCAAAACCAGTACTTTATTCCCCACACCACAACTGATTCATTCAATCAACAAACATTTATCAGATATCTAATATATGTTTAAGGCACCAGGCCAGGCAGTTCTGGCAACTTTCTCCACAGGGTCCTGTGGAAGAGCATCAAATGAGGGCTTTATTCAAAACGGAACCTCTGAGACTTGAATATAGGCCTTTGCCCACTCTGAAGTGAGCTGGATATATGTGCATGAATAACTTCTGGGTTGAGAGATACCAGGAATATTTTAGATGATATAAATTTGGATGTGGCTTTGCAAAAGCTAGCCAAAGACCCAGACTAGCAAAGACCCAGAACAAAGTCCAAACACACACACACACACACACACACACACACACACACACCTCTGTCTAGTATAGACCAGACTAGATCCGAAAAAATTCGTTTCTGGGAGGGGTCAAGGTAGGCTGAGGTCAAAGAAAGCACAAATTGCAAACTAAGTTCAGGTCTTTTTCATTCCCCACGGGTCATTACAAGCCAGGAGAACTTCTCCTGGGACATTTGGGTTTGAGTCTCATTGGCATCTCACAGTATCTCTTATGTGAGCACTGGCTCTGGAGTTAGAGGACCTTGTCACTTACTCCCTATGTGACTTTGGGCAAATCACTTGGCCTCAGTTTCCTCAACTATAAAGGCAGTTTTATATAACCACCGAGGTCCTTTCCAGCTCTGGACCTATGAGCCCAAGATTCTTTGCATGATTCCTAGATATATAATGGCATCTCTTTAGTTAATGTTCTAGATCCATCATTTTGCACCAAGCAAATGTAATCACAGCTGGACCCTAACTCTCACCCATCCCTGTGCTTCTTATGTACCCTAGGGATATAGGCAAAGCCCTGACCCTCCTCTACCTGGAAATTAGGAAAGGGCAGACTCAGAGTAAATAGTATTATAACAGGAAATTAAAATCAGAAGCCCACAAGGGAAAAATGAGTGATGGTGAGTGGGGAGGGGTGCCAATGGACCTCCCAACTCTAGGACAAGATGTAACTGAGGTAGGTCTAGAAGAGGGATAAATAACAAAGTCAGATGAGCAATATCCTGCTCAACTGAAATGAATAAAAATCCATCATCACGGACGGGAATAGCTGCCTATAGGACATTTCCCGCACAAATTCTTCCTATAAGAAAATGGACTATTGTAGTGAAAACTACCAAAAAATGTGATGGCCACCCAGAAGTTTGGAAAAACTAGGATGGAAAATAAGAATTTATCAGTGATTCTTCAGCATCAACAAAGAGAAAGAAAATGATGTGCAGGTGATAGTTTCTACCCAACTGATCACAAGACTTTTTTAGGTGGCGTGGTGTCAGGGAAGTCACCCTACATAGCAGGTATAAATATCTGTTCACTAGAAAAGCAAACTTAACAGTGGGATGAAGACAACTCACCAGGATCTAGCTAACTGAAATATTCCCATAAGGCACTAATGCTCACCAAGCAATTTAATTATAAATTTGACTTAATGCCAAGTAGGAAAAGCCCTTGATAGGTAACAAGAATATTTGGTCACTATCAAGGGATATTACCAAATGAAAATTAACAAACTGATATTATGATACAGATCAATCCTGTCCAATTTGGAATAATGTGAGCTAGTTTTAGGAAATTGTAATAAATCCTGTATGAGCTACTGAGGTTCCAAACTTACAGAGTTGAGAACCTAATTCCTAGAAAAGTCATCAAAGGACAGCACCCTGGGGGGCCTAACCCCAAAAAAGACAGTCTTCTGATCCAATTTACTCTAAGGATCCAACTAACTAAAGCTAAACACCCAGCATGACCCAGGAGATGCCCCTACTGTAGGGAGGTAAATGAGCAACCTGAGAGGGGATCCAGAAGGAGCCAAAAAAATACAATCTAGGGAAAACAACATGTGATACGTGTTTTTCTTTGTGTTGTACTGAGATTGGGAAATCAATGGCAAGGGAAAACAGAGGCTAAAAGTAAAGTGATTGATCGTTATGACATCACCTCCTATTCTGAGTAGAGAAGAAAAGGACTAAAAGGGGGCATTAAGGTAAGGTGGGACTACAGAAGGCTTCATCTTTGCCCTTCTTGCCCCCTTTACATCCCCCACTTTGGGTCAGCCATGAGAGTAACTAAATCAGAGGCAATATTGGTGACATGCTAGATGGGCCATAGATAGACATAGACACACATAGAAACAGGAGTGCATGCTGGTGAAAGTTTAAAAACTGTATGTCCCAGGGGGAAAAAATATCCATGACTCACTGTTAAGTTCTATCACTTTCTTAAGTTGAGAGTAGACCATCCACAATACACTAATTCAATTTAGCAGTAGCATTTACCAATTTCTAAAGTACAAATGCTCACATTGAAAAATTAACAACCAGCTCTCATGCAAGCCAGTACAAGCTCCAATAATGCATGTGACCAACAGTTTGCCTATTTTAGTGAGTCAGAAGAGAGAGTCCTGGAGGTGTATATTTACCAGCTGGATGACTGCGAGAAAGGGCTTCTTTTTTAGTGGGAGTTTGAGGAAGCACATGCAGGTGCAAGTTTAGAATTTGGGCAAGAAATAAGCCAACAAAATATAAGATCTCTTTAACCACTACTTTAAAAATGAAAAAGAGGAACAATTATCCTGAGTGATCTCAGCCAACAGTTCAGAATCCTGAAGAACTTAATTAGTCTTCATCATATTATGGAGACAACTATATCCTTAATCCCCAAGGAAAACCTACTGGGCTTCTAAGACATTCAATACACCTGCTAAATACCATCTCACATTCTTTAGTATTTCACCTCAATCTTAAGTGAGCTCAAATGAAAACAACCACCAAATGGCTTTCAGAACAGAACAGGTGCTTCCGGTAGGTGTCTGTTCATGGTTGTAGATTTTCTTTCCATGGAGAAATTAATGAGCTAAACACCTGAGTCTGGGTAGGCCAACCCTAAGCAGAATTGAAGAACCACAGAAAATAAACCATTTTTGGCCAAAAGGGACCTTGGAAGTTGTTCGTTCAAGTAGAAGGTCCAACAAGGTTGTGACTTGCCCAGGAACACAAAGCTAGTTTGTGTTAGTTGGGTCTGGGATAGGGCTCAGACCTCCTATGCAGGGCAACAAAGAACATTTCCTGACCATTAAGGCAACTGCAAGGATGGAAACAACTGCCTGATAGTAGAAGCACTACTAGATCCCCTAGATATGTCAGATGATTGTTCCAATCAGAACCCCGCCCCCTTTTATTCATATAGACATTTCTTGAGCACTCACTGTGTGTTTAAGGTTTCCTACATACTTGCATCATTTTGTACCTTACCTATCGCAGGTTCTTCTAGACTCTACAGGAAAAAAATGTTGCTAGTATTTTCTCCTCCTCTCCTGAATCTTCCCAAAAAATCTACTCACAGGATGTGACCATGACTTTTGGGGGAGGGGTGGTGGTTATATTATCAAGGCTTTTTAAAACAAAGGATGCCATTTTATCACTATTTAAATACTCAAGGGATCTATGGTCTCATTGATTTGAGAATTCCCTCCAGTGGTACATAGTACAACCCATCCAAGATTACCCACCCTGAATGGCTCTCATGCAAATTCTCCCCAAAAGTTCACCACAGGGGGCTCACATGGGGGCCCGCTTTCTCTAATTATCATAAGGGTTCCAGTGGTGTACTCTGGCCATCCCATCTGTCCTCCCTCACTCTTGTCATGGGACCAGCCCACTTTCTCTTTGTGTTATACAATTCCTGAATGAAATCCTTTACTCTTGTTCTTCTGGGATACTCCTCATTGGTCACATGCTGCAACCTGCTCACACCCACCATTCCCCTCTGTGTGATGTTCATTTTCAGTTCTTCAGAGGCGGTGGTAATCTAGACCTCAAGGCCATGTAGCAACCCTGATAAAATGTCAGTTTTGACAAGATGGAAGTTTGTTTTCTTGGGAAGCTTGGGGTCAATAAAAGAGCTTTGCCAACTGCAAATGGGAAATTTTATCACTAACACTACACTAAAATTAGAGGATAAAAATTAGACAACAAGTTTTCTGATTGGTTGATTTTAATAGGCAAACATTAATTTAGTGTCTACTTAGTGGTGAAGAGGTGGGTTTCTGATCTTTGATGAGAGGGTACCTTTTATGGAACAAGATCCCGCATTTCCTAATGAAATCTGAAATCCCTGGTGAATGCCCTAAAATGTTATTTTTTTTTATCCCTAGATCTTCAAGATGATTCCAGGCCTGAAATGACCTGAACTCAAGCATTCAGCTCCAGTCAGACTAATCATGAGAAACACAGGGAGGAGATGGAATGAAGAGGATGCTACATTCCAGAAAAGGGAACATAAAGAGAAGGTGATGGGGTTATGCTGAATGATGACAAGGATTATGGACAAAGTACAGAAGCATTCCTGATAGGCAAAGCTTAAATAGTCTTTGTTTTCTAATCATTTACCATTCAGCAAGTTTGACATTTGCTAGGAAAGAAAATGTGAGCCAGAACAGAGAACCACCTCCCAAATCAGGGGATCCTATTTTTCTTTAACTTCTAGGAAAAAGTTGGTCCATATCTTTATTTCTAGCATATTTTGCCATGATGCCATGCACTAGACAAGTAGTTTTCATTCATTTAATGATTTCAAAGACTCTTTTAGAAAGGTGGTTACTCTTCCCTTCAGGATTTGATTCTCTTCTAATTGGGAAAAAAAGTAACTTTTTTCAGACTTTATTTTTCACTACTATAAAAGGAATTCTCTCCTGCCAATGCAGACTGGCACCTACACTCTACCAATTTAGAATATGGGAAAAATGTCTGGAGTACTGAGAGGTTAAGTGATTTGTCCATGGTAGGGGTGGGAAACCTGTGACCCTGAGGCCACACATGACCTTCTGGGTCCTTGGGTGTGGCCTTTTGACTGAGGCCAAGTTTTATGAAACAAATCCTTTTATTAAGGGGATTTGTTCAGTGAAGTTTGGATTCAGTCAAAGGGCCCCACTTGAGGACCTAGAGAGCTGCATGTGGCCTTGAGGCCACAGGTTCCCCACCCCCGGCCCAGGGTGATGCAACAGGACTGGAGCCACAGTCTTCCTATCTGGGGAAGGCTCTCCATCCAACACCACCTACTTAATAAATGCTCATTCAAGGATTGAATCCATGCTGCCTTTCATTAGCACTACAGTCAACATAATTTTTAAAGTAGCCCAAACTTTTTTCAATAACACAAATCTAACACCAGAAATGGTGGGAAAAACAGGGTCAAGGAATATAAAAAGTCTTGGGCAACTTCAGTTCTCCCCTCCCCCCTCCCCCCAACAGCAATGACTATGTGCGCTCCCAGGGACAAGTAAAAACAATAGTCTCCCCTAATATACATCTGAGCATAGAAATGTCTTTCTTTTTAAATGGGTCATAACATTTGTTTTCTAATAACAAGTGTTGCAGAGAGAAATCACCCTTGCTTTGCATAAACTATCCAACTAATTACATCTAGCAGGAGAATCCTGATCAGATAAACCATCATGGTGAAGAGGCCATTAACGTCCTGTTGTGCAGAGGTTTCCCATCTAGTTATGAATGCAGAGATAAAGCCTCCCAGTAAGGCCAATCTTTCTGCTATCTAGGACAAAAAGAAATTTAATAGCTCTTCAAGAAAGCCCCAGTCACTTACAGATATAACCTAAATCAGTCCCATTAATTTATTATTTATATGTAATTAAATATACATATATATTGTTATTACTGAGGGTGGAGGTCCAAAACACTGCCACCATCCTGATGAGAGCATCATCACTTCAGCCTGAGCAATTGCCAACAACCTGTTCGTTAGTTTCCCTGCCTCAGCTCTTTTCCTACTCTGGTCCATCCTCAACTCATCTGTCAAACTGATCTTCCTAAAGGACAAGGTCTGATCACGTCACCACCTTATATTCAGTAAACTTCAGTGGCTCCCTATTGCCTCCAATATAAAATCCTCTGTCTTCATCCATAACCTGACCCCTCTCCATCTTTCCAATCTTCTTACACCTTAGAATTCCAATATCTCACTCTTCAATCTAGTGACGCTGGCCTCTGTTCCTATTCATTCCCAACAACAATCCATCTCCATCTCTCGTTTTCCCTGGGTGGCCCACAGGCCTGGAATGTTTTCCCTCCTCATCTCTGCCTCCTGGCTTTCCTGCCTTTCTTCAAGTCTCAACTAAAATTCCACTTTCTACAAGAAGTCTTTCCCAGGCCTCCTTAATCTTGATACCTTCCCTCTGAGGTTATCTGCACCTTACTCCTTTCTAGATCATGTTTATACATAACTTATGTGCATGATGTCTCCCCCATCAGCCTGTGGGCTCCGTAAGACCAGAGGCTTGTCTTTTGCTTTTCTTTGTATCCCTACCACTCCGCACACTGTCTGGCATACAGAAAGCACTTAAGAAATGAGAGTTCCGAGATGACATAATCCACTTGAGTTCAAGAGAACCAAGTATTTAGTACTGGTAAAAGAGTATTGAGTGCAGATTCAGTATGTAGATATAAAGGGAAATCTGCCTCCAGATGACTCAGGATGGACAAAGAGTTAACCTCCAAAGTACAAACCTATTATGAATTATGAAAGGTTGTCATCGAGATGCAAAGACAAGAAAGAACATCAGGTTCAACAGAAAGGAATGTTCTGTTTCAACTTTCTTTTGAAAGGAAAACTGAAGAGAATGAAATCATCCGAGGATACAAATTCTCTCCTAGTTTGAAAAAAGTGTCTTTTGCACCTAGAATAATTCAAGAGACAAAGACAGAGGAATAGAGAGAACAAGAAACATGGAGACACAGAGAGATGGAGAGAGTTCATGACAATATGCATAGAGTAGGACACAGATAAGGAATCTTTAAATGGAATACTGCTCAAATGAAATCTAGTCAACAGCTTTTGATCTGTTCTATTTCAAGACCCTCTACTGTCTTCTCTAGTCCTCCCCAGTCCCTGCCCCCACCAATTTTATGGCCTAGTTTCTTTATCTGGCCAATGCAAAAAAAAATACCTGGGTAAGGGACATCCACATATAGGCCCCAATGCAGGTCCTCTCTGGTTTGGTCATGCTCACATTACAAACCTGGGAGTTTTTAAGAATAAGATATGATCTCTACCATTCTTACATTTGAAGTAAGGAAGCAGTCAGGGGGAGGGGAAGGAGGGAGGGAGAAATCAAATTTGGGACTCAAAACTTTTAAAAAATATATTTAAAATCATTTTAAATGTAATTGGGGAAAAATAAAATATTATTAAAATTTTTAAAAAGAATGCAGATTAAACCTAAGTGTGTCATAAACATTTTCCCCCAGTAGCCAGTTGTTAACATTTGCCAGCAAACCCCTGCTTGCATTCCAAAGCAAAAGTCAAACACAATGAAGTTAAGCAAACTTTGCCACTATTTTTCACATATGGAATTCATAAAGCTTATATAAATTTCTTTTATCTTTCACATTTTTCACTGGCCCAAACTTTCCAGCTATCCCTTCCCTCTATTGGCCATCCCAAATCTTCTGACAGCTCCAATTTCATTAAAGCAAGACAACAAAAGCATCCTCCTCCATCACATAAGACTTAAAGTTCCTTCACAAGTACAGTTTCCCCTGAAAACCAAATGAAAAATTGGACAAAAAGAACAGGCAGAATGTGTTCATTTTCTTTTAGGATCATAATGATTTCTTTCAAGCTCTCAGCACATTCTCATTTGTCATGAAAAAAATGAACCATCATCATGATGCTCAAAGTCCTCCTTGCAGTACTTCCTAAGGATAAGAAGGGATAAATGAACAAGAATCTATTGACCGCTCACTATACAACAAGCACAGTGCTAAGAACAGGATGTAGAAATACAAAATCCCTACTCTGAAAGAGCTTATATTCTGGTAGGGGAGAGAATAAATAGGGGAGTAATGGCCAGGAAGTAAAAAATCCGAGGAATGGTAAGAGTCTCCATAGAGGAGCATATTGACAAACCCCATCCAAGGGCAATTAGAGAGTTCATTGATTGTAGTTCCAAACCTGCAAAGGGAGAAGGGTTGAGGGAGGGGGAATGCTAACATGGTAGCCAGAGAATGAATGAAGTACATCTGGAACAAGTCCTAGGTGTAATGGACCATTGAGGGAGCCACCAGTCAGCAAGCACTTCCCAGGGCAAGTGATCCAGTCATAAAAGGGTTAAGTCCTCTAGGGCTCAGTAGACCCTGGGTCAAATCTTGGAGTCTAGATATCTAATATCAGTGGAGCAAAAAGTTCTGGACAGTTCTATCAAGCTGGAAAGTTTGGGGCTAGCAACAGACTGTTTATTTTTTTTGAGGATTAGCCTGGATAACTCATAGAGATGCACCACTGGATGGCTGATCACAAAGTAATTAATATTTTGGGCCATATCATCTCATGAAGGCTACAAATTAAGGTCTAGACAAAGGGAGTTACAATCTGCATTAGCCTCACCAAATGCAATCGCATGAATTCTTAAAAGTATTAAAATTAAATCAGATCAGATCAAGAAAAGTGATCTGAATGGATAGAGGTCATGAACAATAAATTAACATAATAATTCAACACACCTTCACCAAAAAAAAACACATACAAGGCATTACCTAACAGTTAATAAAAACAACCTACTCTTGCAAATAGCTTTAATCCTTTAGATTAAAGGTCAAATCTGAAATACATTTAGGCTCTTCCCTAAATCAGTTCAGTAATCACAGATTTTTCCAGTTTATTCAGTCAAGTTGAGTCTCAGAAGGAGTCTCTTGGGGATCCATATGTTTCAACCCAATGTGTTAGCCCTCTCCCTAACAAATTTCCTCTGCTTAAACATTCTCTCTGTTATCTGATTAACTTTTAACAAACCCATTTCTATTTTATTTTATTATATAAGTTTCTATCCCCATATACCACAGGGCCAGCAGAGCAGTGAGATGGGGAGAGAGAGAGAGAAGCCTAGAAAGGAACAAGGACCAATGGGTTAAAATGAGCAAGGTGGCTTTTGTGGTAGACTTTCTTAGAGGTTGGGCAGCTAGGTGGCACAGTAGATGGAGACAGAGGGCTTGATCCGGAGTCGAGAAAGTTTGAGTTCAAATCCAGCCTTAGACACTTATTAGCTGTGTAACCCTGGGCAAGTCACTTAACATCTGTCTGTCTCAGTTTCCTTATCTGCACATGGGGATAATAATAGCACCTACCTCCCAGGGATGTTGTAAGGAACAAATAAGAATATATACATATACATATGTGTGTGTGTGTGTGTGTGTGTGTGTGTGTGTGTGTATAAAGTGCTTTGCAAACCTTAAAGTACTATATAAATGCTATTAATAATCATTGCTTTATTATTCTTCTGCAAGAAGAAAATTTCTATTCCTACAGTCAAACAGTATAAACTAAGTAGCAGTTGAGGATACATTTGTTTGTTTCTGGCATTTTGTTTCTTTTCACATGGAGCCTGTATATTATTGTTGTTAGACCCAAGCCAGACGTAGCACATTTCTTAGGGGAAGGAAGCTACTGCCTCTAAAAAAAATTTTTGAGAGCCATCAGAAGAATGTGGATTGGAACATAACCCTCTACAATATGGAAGTACTCGAAGGATAGGGCCACTTCTTCCAAGAAGGAGGAACTAGGATTATCATTTACTTAATGTTACCCCCTCCTCTAGATAGAGTCCTAGAGGCAAACATCAAAGACACCCCAGCCAATACAACAGAGATCCTGGAAGTTACTGTGTGACCTTGCAAATCAAAACAAAAGGCAAAACTTATACAAAGGCCAACTGCCTACAATGCCATTTAGAAGAGAAAAGAGAGACATAAATAATAACTTACCGTCGGTCTGAGATTTACTGAGGAATATTGTGCTGGCCCGAGGGTGGTCTGAAGGGTTGAATTCCATGTTCAAATCTTTAAAGGAACAAAACGAAAACACATCAATAACAGTGCAAAACTGAAAATTAATATTATGGTAACTGTTAGGCCTCCTAATGATTAAGTTGATCATATAGTTAGATATTTTTTAAAAAGAAAGGAAAAAGAAGGAAAGGAAGGGGGAGAGAGAGGGAGAGAGAGAGAGAGAGAGAGAGACAGAGGGAGGGAAGAAGGGAGAAAGGGAGAAAGAAAGAAAGGGAGAAAGAAAGAAAGAAAAAAGAAAGAAAGAAAGAGAGAGAAAGAAAGAAAAAGAAAGAAAGAGAGAAAGAGAAAGAAAGAAAGCTCTGTTCTTGTGATAGTAAACTTTTTGGGTTTCAGTTTGAGGTCTTGGAGAAGGGGAAGGAAAGAGGAATATGAAAAATACATACATACAAGGCAAACACTGAGGGCATCTGTCTACCAGCAATTTGCATCTCATTGGAGCTTGCTAAATCACAGTAACAGACAATGTAACCTGGAATCACAGAATTCCATAGGCTGGTAGCACTTTTTGGAGAGAAAGCATCAGTCCTTTGCAGCACAGTGTCAAGAGCACAGGTGTTGGAGGAACTATGCTGGAATGCTAACTCTGTGTGACTTTTGGACAAGTCATTTAATCCTTCTAGGTCTCAGTTTCCTCGTTTGTAAAATAAAGGAGCTGAAGTTGGTGACCTCTGAAATTCCTTCCAACTTTAAATGTATGTTCCTATGAAGAGCTGGGGAACTCAGTGACTAGTCTAACTAGTGTCTCCAAAATGTACTTTGTCAAAGACTTCTCTTCTTCCAAAAGTTAAAACTTCTCTCAAGAATTTGCACTAGGACTGTAGGAAAGAATTCTTTTTTCTTCTTTGACAGTACAATAAGAACCTTAGAATCCACTCACTGGAAGCAGTTTTCCCATTCATTTAAAAGACAATTAGGATTATCTGGGGGCTAGCACACCAAAAGGGGAAGAGGTCAATAGAGGTATATGACTGGGACAAAGAAAGAAACAAGGGAAAGCAGGAAAAATGTTTAAAGTAAATAGATTACTTGTCAAATTAGCTTGGAACATCACTGCTGCAAAAAAAAAAAATTAGACAAAGACCAGGGAGAGGGGATGGAGAAGGGTTTGGACTGATCAAACAATAGGGAACAGCGTTGAAGAAGCCACAGGAAATGAAATCATCAAGAAGAGAGTGGATCAATGGGGTCAAAAGCTACCAAGAGGCCAAGGAAGATGAGGACAGGAAAAAAGGCAACTGCATTTGGGCATTGATTGGTCACTGGTGATCTCGTCAAGAACAGCTTCAATGGTGGGGAAAGGGAGGAGAGGGAACGAGAAACAGATGCCAGAATGCGGTGGACCTGTGTTCCTCCTGTGCCAATCAGTCTCTGGCACATTGTAAGTACTTGATAAATGTTTGGTGAATTCACTGGTGAGGAGGCAGCATTACAAAATATGATCAGTAAACAAGATGAGGCTTTTCTTGTTTCAGAGAAGGAAGAAAAGAAGTCACAAGCACCAATACTTCGTAAATGTAGGTTCTGCTTCTAAGTTCAAGGCCCTATCATTATTTCCAAGGAATAGGCTCTATATATCCCCTTGACTACTAAGCGCAAAAGCTGAAAACCACTGAAGTGTGAAGGTCTCTCCAAAAGTCAAGCAATCGGCCTAAATTTATTCCCTATCTCCTGGCATTTTGCTCATCTCCTTTCCCTGGGGAGAAAAATATTTGTATACCTTCAGCCGTTCAGAATTCTCCCCAAAACAAGCCACATGTTGGGAGCCTTAAAGAGGAATCCTTATTTTTCTCTCCAAATATTCAGGTAGAAAACTCAACTTCTGAAAAGACAGTCAGAGAAAGACAAAAAACCTAGAGGATTCTGTCTCTCACCACACCTCCTTCAAAGGAAGTTTCAGCATGTTGCAAAAAGTAGAAAATGCTTACCATTAAGCCACATGTTATCAAGAGTGTCTATAAAATGAAAACAGGACCAGACTGGGCCTCAGTAGCCCTGGATTCCCAGAATCAATCATTTCAGCACTGGAGGGGATCTCTGAAGGTCACCTAGCTAAAGCCAAGCCTGAAAAAGCATTCCTTTTACAACATCTCTGACACATGGTTGTCTAGCTCTTTTTTGAAGACCTCCTCTTGAGGATGCCCATTCTTCTGAATTACTCTAGTTACTTGGAAGTCTTTCCCAACATTGAAGCCAAACATGTCCTTTTTCAGTTTCTATCCATTACTTCTAATTCTGCCCTCTGGGACCCAAAAGAACTAATTTAACCATCTTCTAAAGCATGGACCTTCAAATAATTAAAGATAGCTATTTTGTGTCACCTCCTACTTCCAATAATTGACTTAAGTTGGTACTTTTTTACTGTTTGAGAATGATAAATTAAGTGTCTTTGATTGAGCCTTACTAGGTACAAAGCCCCAGGCCCAAACTCCTATCTACTACGTGCTAAACCTATGTGGTATGAAGCCCTAAGGGGAGTTGCTAAGACCAGAGCCAATAGTAGGAGCCTAAGTTCTGGTCGCTTAGATGATGTCTGATGACAGCTAAAATGTGTATAAAAAGAGAGAAAAGAGCTATTTGCGGGGGCTCTCACTCTTGGAGGAGTGCTGATGTGGTGATTCTGGGCAGCTGTAGTTAAGAGCCCTCCAGCTTGCGAACCCAGATGTTAATGCCTTCTTGGTAACTATGAATTGTATTTGGTCTGTTTATTATGTATCTTTGTAATTTGTTTGTATTTGCTCTGAAGTTCAGGGTGCTGCCTTTTCCCTCTGAACTGAGTGAGTGATACTGGTATGTTGGACTGAAATAAGATTGTTAACCCCTTAACGTTACTTTCCTCAGTAAAGCAGATCAAAGAACTTGTGCTGGCAGCATTCTTGTTGTTGGGCTTGTGTTGGTTTTTCATCCCCATAACAGCTGCTAGCCGAATTGCTGCAACAATTCTCTAAGCCTAATGTATCTCCATTTCCTCCAACTTCTCTTCAGAGGCCCTTCACTATATCAGATGTCTTCTTCCAAATCTGTTCTAACTTAACAAAATCCTTTCTTTAATGAATGCAACTGAATGCAACACTCCAGACCTGGTCTGACCAGGGCAGAGCACAACAGGATTATTCCCTTTATATCCCTGGCTTTTCAATGTGACTTCTCTGAACCTCAGTTTCCACATCTGTAAAAGTCATTCATTTAAATATTTAAGTGCTTACTATGCAGGAGTATGCTGGCAAATGTTTAACAACCGGCTATGTTGTTACTGTTGAGGCAGCGGGGATTAATCGACTTGCCCAGGGTCACACAGCTACTAAGTATCTATGGACAAATTTGAATTCAGGTCCTCCTGACTCCAGGGCTGGTGTTCTATCCACTGTGCCACCTTGCTGCCCCAACAACCAGCTTTTTTAAAAAGTGTCCACATGACACACTTTTAAATTTGATCTACATCATTAACATTTCTCAATGCTTTCTTAAGTCTAGACGACCAAGAAAATAACTCAGGTCCTGTTTTGTGGCATTTGCCATTTTCCGAGGTGTAAATGTTCACACTATATATTTAACAATTAGCTCAAGCTGGTACAAACTAGCTCCAGCAGGCTCCTGCTATTGTATATGATACTGGGAGACATACAAAGGCATGAGGAGTCTGACTATATGACCACTACTATTCCCTTTAAATGTCGAAGCCCCATGATTCTAAGAACATTCCTTTCCTTATATAAGTGGTAGGATTTCTTTCCCAGTATGCCCCTGAGAAGCTATGGATTCAATTTTAACTGAAATGGGCCATAAAGAACTCAACAAAAAACAGCCAAGAGCCAGGCAAACACCTCTGGTAATGGTGTCTAAGAGTCAGTCATACAAGTGAAAAGGCAAAGAACGTGTACATATATCATCAACGTTCAGGCTCTGACAGGCTTTTAAACAACCCACTCATCTCCCTCATGGAGTCCTGGCTCTCCCTTGCCTCCTTTCTCAGTCTATATCCCATCCCTCTATTCCTAGAATATTCTTTTCCTGTCATTCTGGAACCATGTTTTCATCAGTATTAAAAAACTCCTTCCCTGGATGCAGATTGGCAACACTCCTATAATTTATAAGGAGATGCATAGGGCACTAACAGGTTAAATGATCTGCTTGTGATCTGACTAGATAGCAGAGATAGGACTTGAACCCAGGTCTTGCTAATTTCCAGGCCAGTCATTTATCCACTACGCCACAGCTGACTCTAATCTCCTATGGATAACAGCCCTCTAATCATACAAGAGAAAGCAGAGACTTGAACAAGGGAAATGTCAGAAATAATTGAGACTTCATTAACAGCTCTGCAACTGGACTGTTGGACTCTGCCTGGCAGGATTCAACCGGCACTCCCAGGGATTTTATCCAGGGCCAAATGATACTTTCATGTCTAGTCCAGCAACGCTTGATTTTACAAAAAACATTTTGTACTTGAGCCCACTAGGGGAAATGGTTATGAAGTCAGCCAGGGCATTCCCTTGCACCCGTTCCTGTAGAAATCACTCTTCCTGTCATGCCCATCTGCTGGTCACACACATACCTTCTCCCCTGCTGGGGAAAGCAAAGAGGTCCTGCCGACACATGCTCTGGCTGAGGGGAGGAAGTAGAAATGAGTACGGAACTGGGACAAAGGAAGACTGAAGAAGAAAAGCAGTTCACCCTTGTAGGAGGAGATGACAATTAGGAGTTTTACTTCATAAGAACAAAGGAGCTAGAGCTCCAAGGAATCTGATTCATGGGGCCAATGGCCTTGTTTTACAGATCGGGAGCGGTGAGTCTAGTGAACACGATTTCTGTGCTTCTTCGTCACTATTTCAGCTCCTAATCAGAAAAATAACGAGAACTATAAGATACTGCATTCTGTATTAAGAAGAAAAAGGAATAGAAATCCCCATCACATTGGCTCAGTTTACAAAAGATTCACGGAACATTCCAGTTGGGAGGACCTCAGAGACTTATTCATTTTATAGATGAGAAAATTAAGGCTCAGAGAATTAAGTCAGTTACCACAAGTTTAAAATACCTGGTTTAGTGGCAGAACTGGAATTAAAACTCAGCTCTTTTAAAAATCTGGGGTTCTTTCCGGCACACCTCACTCCCTCCCACCATGGCATCCGTCACCATAGCTCTAAGCAAACCAAATATATTATGGGTGACTCAAACAGCAAGATAGGCAAAAGGCAAGTGAGGACAGAATGAGTGCCCTTCCCCAAAAGCTAGGTCCACATAATAAAAAATCCTTCTCAAGTTCTGCTAGAAATGTTAACTTTCAGATCCAAGAACAGGAAAGCATCTGCTTTAACACAAATTCAAGAAACCTGTAGCCCTTGGAAACAATGGAGTGTGGTGCTTCTGAGGAAAACTTCTGAGATCACCAACTAATTTCCACTGGAAACCATGCTTAAATGTTTACAAAGCTAGGGAAGAGCATTTTTAGGAGGTTCCTATGGATTACCCAGAACAACAACATCTGAGAATACACTGTTTTGCCTTTTTCTTAGATCACAGCACAGGGTAATATTTTTGACTATATGCATAGAGAAAGGGAATAAAACTCTATCTTCACTGCATGTCTATAGATCACCTTGTACAGTACATCACCAATGGAAAACAGTTTTCTACAGATCCTGAATTCCAAGGAAGGACAGACAGCCACAGAATGAACAGTATTCCATACCTTAATTCTGAGAAATGGACACAAGATGAACTTTTGACACTGAATGAAAGCAAAAGATGTAGAAATCCAGGTGTTTCCTTTTATTCAAATTTCCTCTAACAGAGAAGCTTCTGACCTTGTTTGGAAACCGAATGGTGGCAATACAAAGTTTGGCGAGGAGGCTACCCTTTCCAGGGAACGTGAAATGAATGTGGAAGAAACCAAGGAAGAATGTTACTTGAAGCTAGGCACGGACTAAGTGACTCTATTTGCTAATGCTGATACTAATTAAGAGCAGACCTTTAAAGACTGTATCATACAGCATAATCTCCACACTAAGACAAGCACAGAAATTAAGGCCAAACAACCCACTATAACCTTCTCCAGCACTTCTTCTTTCAAACAGATACATTTTGAATAAAGTTACCAATCAGTACAATCTCACTTCAATGAAGTTATAACAGCAACAATAAAAATTAGAAGAAATTCAGCTTCATTAAAATGAGCTTAAAAGTGAAGTTGTACACGCATGTGTACATGTACATATATGGCATGCATATATGCATTTTCACATGCATCTAATATATGCATGCATATATGTATATTCACATGCATATAATATGTGTACATACATATTTGGCGTAGTAAAGAATTTTGGACTTGGAGTCAGGAGACCTATGGTAAGTGCTTAGTAAATGCTTTTTTTTTCCCCATTTTTTCATTCAGTTCAACAGTGAAGATTCACTTAGGTGCAGAGCATTGTTCTAAGCACAAAGAGAGAAAAAAAGAATAGTCCTGGCCCTCAAGGAGCTTACATTCTACCTCACAGTGTGATATAAATGTGAGTTATTATGATTATTGTTTGGCCTTGAGAATATTATGAGTGTACTGGCTCTGGAGTCATAGGGACTGGATTTAAATCCCAGCTCTGCCATTTACTTCTGGCTGACAATGGAGAAGCCATGTTGGGCCTCAGTTTCCTCATCTGTAAGAGTAGGAATTGAACCAGATGAACTCTAAGGTCCCTTCCAGCTCTGAAAATATGAGATGATGATGATGATGATGATGATAATGATGATGATGATGATGATGATGACGACGACGATGGTGTTGCTGTTGTTGATATCTAGCATTTATCTAGGGCTTTAAGGTTTGTAAAGCCCTTGCTAAGTTCACCCAAACAGCTCATATTAACCTCATACAACGCTGAGAGGCAACTGCTACTATTATCCCCATTTTGCGATTAAGGGAACTGAGACAGACAAAGGTTAAGCGATTTGCCCAGGTTCCTACAACTTTAGTGTCGAAGGCAGAATTCAAACTCAGGTCTTCCTGACTCCAGGTCTAACGCTCTTTCCATCATGCCACCAAGCTGCCTTTACCTTCATGCTTCCTTAACATTTCAAGAATACATGCATCCACTGGTATGAGTCCTATGATGCAGGGGGCAGTGCCTCATGCCTTAGTGTAGTGGGTTGCAACTGAAAAATTTGGCAAGAGTAAAAATTTGGCAATGCACAACGACGAAAAATTAATAAAAAATTCAACACGTAATGAATTCGAGGTGTTTCTGGCAGCACTTGCCCATGTTGCTTCTGGAAACTTCGATGTAGCCTTGGTTCTGAACACAGCGCATGTGCACTTTGCAGTGCACATGCCCTCACGCCGTGCAGCACCAACAAACACTGCCAGAACTGAAAAGGAGGTCGCCAGTGGAAAAAGTTTAAGAAGCCCTATGTTAATGGATAGTTTAATTAGCTATGTTGACACCCAGCCCTTCAAATCATCACCTGATGACCAACCATCAGAGATGCAACTCTCTCAACTTAGGCTAGACCTTGGATACCAGAGAGCTTGTACTTAAAAGCCTCTCCAACTTGGTAGAATGTCAGAGGATCATAGATTTGGAAATGAAAGAGACCTTTTTCAAGGTTATCTAGTCCATCCCCCTTATTTAACAGTTGAAGAAACTCAGCACTAAAGAGATTACAACCTCTCTGAGTCTCAGTTTCTTCAACTGTCAAATAAGGATACCAGAGCTCATGCACTGCTGATACAGACATCAAAAACTGAGAATCATTTTCAAGGCCCCAAGGAAGCACCAGAGTGGTACATTAGTGTGCCACAATGTTCTTTTAATTAAGATAATAATAATCACAGATTCCTAGTATGGCAGAATTAGACTGGACTGTACATATAATATGGAACCATTGCTTTGTTTTACTAATAAGGAAACTGAAGCCAAGAGAGATCAAATGACTTGTCAAGCTGGTTGCTTAGTAGCATAACCAGGTCTAGAATGCCATTCTCCGGACTCTCAGTGCAGAGCTATTTCTAGCACACTGTTTTCCTCAAATGGTCCTATGTAATAATGCCAAAAGATTTCAAACTGGAAAGGCCCTTCAAGATCATGTAAGCTAAGACCCCTTGTTTACAGAGAAAGTAACTGAAGCCCATAGAGGGAAAGATCGCATGCAAGGCAAGTACCAGAAGTTATATTTTCACCAAAATCTTCCAGCACACTTTCTTCATTGAATGAAGTAAACTTGGAGGTAGTAAATGCTGGTGTTAAACCTTCATGATTCAGCTTTCTTTCCCCAGGAAATGCAACTGACAGCAAAACAGATGTAGCCTACAACTGGTAGTTAAGACATCCTCCTTTTAAACTAGAATTTCACAGCTCCTATGAAGTTTCTCAACGCTTTTAAAGTAGTTCAAGACAGGAGAGGCAAAGTGTTCTTTGAGGCTACTATTACAATATGTAGATAAGATGGCAACTTTAAAATGTATCATGAAAATTGGATAATTATAAGAAGTCACATGATGGGAGTAAACAAGGAAGACATGAGTTCAAATCCCATTCTGACACTTAGAAGCATTGTGCCCCTCCTAATTCACGGTCTGTGATCTGTCATCTGCTCTAGTTGAATGAGGTCCCACACCAGGAATCTCCTTCCCCCCAAAATAATGAATCTCTTCATACATTTGCATATGAAAGGATAGCACAGTTGACTTACATCTTTAATAGTCAAGCCACATGGTTTTTAATCACTGATTCATTATTCCTATACTTGACAGAAACTGTAGCTATTCCTTAAGAAAAAAGTAACACTAATTGATCCCTACAGACATTTCTGTCTCTAAATTCTATGATTGTAATTTTAAAATGGTTCTGGTTTTTTTTGACTAATGTAATGGCCAGAGTAAATTTAATTTCAGGTAATAAAGAAAAGGAATGGTCCCACTACTTATAGTTTGTATTTAAATAACGCAAAGGAACAGACTGAACACCATTCACTCCAAGAACAGAGACCTTCATTCAACCTGAAAATTAAACCTCAGATTGCGCACTTTATTACCTAATGCAAGGAAAAACGTCATGTGGTTCTAGCCTTTCCAAATTGCTCTTGTGTAACTAACCCACCATTGTCTCTTTCACTTCTTAAATCATACCCAACTGAATTTCAGTGCTAAAAGAACTTGGAAATGTTCATAATACCCAAAGAGAATCAGAAGTGGCTAGACAGCTTCGTTGATTATCCGTAGAGTTAGAAAGCACTACTGGAAGAGATGGAAAGGGCAGAAAAGAATAAACAGTGACACGGGTATCAGTATGGAGAGTGAAAAAAAGAGGGAATGATCAACATAAGACTAAGGCTTAATTAATACCACTCTACTCTGCTTCTTGGATTGAGCGTCTGCTACATGCACAACAGTGTGAAGAATAAGAGAACGGTCAAAGTTCCCCACACTAGAGTGGATTTAGCATTCTAGCAGGGAGCTGGCTCCCCACCCCCACTTTTTCTCTTTCTCCCTATCACTCAAAGGATCACAGATCTGGAGCAGGAGGAGGATTCAAGAGCCATCCAGTCTAATTCTCCTATTTTATGTCTGAAGAAACAAAGTCCAAGGGAAGATAAATGGCTTTCTCAAGGTTACCCAGCTAGTATGAGAGCTCCTCTCTCCACCATACAGTAATAGCTAAAACATAAGACAGAACTAGATGAGAATGGTAAAAGCACAATGAAAAGACAGAAGAGGGGGCGTAATCCAACATGATCAGGGTAAGTTTCCTGAAGGTAGCAGGATTTAAGTTAGACGTGGAAAGAAGATTAGTCATAGGTAGAGACTACAGGGAAACAGCATTTTGGAATAGGGGACAGGATGGGCAAAGCAACGAAGGCAGGAAATTCTTCTGTGATTGAAGCATAAAGCAGCGAAGAGAAGTGGGAGATAAGGCTAAGGGCCTAGATGGATGACCTGGAATGCCATGCTTAGGAGTCTGAATTTTAGTTACTTGATCTTGGCAGATGGGTATAAAGATGGAAGAGGGATATCTGAGTTTTCCTCCCTGAAGGAGCTGATAATCCAGTAAAAGGAAATTAAACTTGCACAAGTAGTTGTAATACCAGGAAGAATGCAGATAAACAAAATGGTACAAGAGCACAGAAGGCAGAGAGATTAGTTCCTGCTAGAAGACATTTTACTTCACGGGAGAATTGGCATGTGAACTACAGCAAAGCATTAGGATAGGATTATGACAAATGGAGGAGGGAGAGTTGAAGGAACATCACAAGGCATTAAAGTGGAAAAGCCACAGGATGACTTTAAGGAATCATGAGCAATGAAGTTTGGCTACAGCGTAGGCTACCTGTTGGAAAAGCAGTGGGAGAAAAGTTGGAAAAGGCTAAATCTCAGAGGATTCTGGGTGCCATACCAATGACATGAAGAAGTGGGGAAACTATTGAAGGTTTCTGGGTAAGGGTGGGACAGGATTAGACACTAGCAGCAGGAAGAGCAGTTAGCAGGCTATTCAAATAACAGTGGATGGGGTAATAATGGGCTCAGCTATTGTAAGAGCAGTAGAAATTGAAAGGAAGGTGCAGAGGCAGGAGACACAGAGGATGAAGAATCAGTAAGACCTGGTGACTAAGGAAACAAGATTGGAAAGACAAGCCAGTCGAAGTAGAAGAGAGAAGGAAGGAAGGATAACTAAGACCATGGGGAGAAAAAAAAAGAAGAGTAGCAAAGCATGTAAAATGCTCCTGCGAAATCAAACAATCTGCATGCAGTGTGAAGAAAAGATTAGGTAATAAGAGTCACTGATGACCTTAGAAATGGAGTATTTTCAGTAGAGGTAGAAGCAAAATTGCAAGGAGCTAAGAACTGAGGAAAATGGAAGGAGAGGAGAGGAGGGGAAAGGAGGGGAGGGGAGGGGAGGGGAGGGGAGGGGAGGGGAGGGGAGGGGAAAGCATAAACTACTCTCAAGAAGTGTGGCAATAAAAGAATAAGATGGGAAGGTCATTTGGGGGAAGAGGAGAGCAGAGAGAGAGTGGTGATTTTCTTAAGATGGGGAGGAATGAAGCATGTGAGGCTGATCAAAAAGGGAAGACTGAATATACAAGAGTAAGGTCATAATTTGTGAAACAAGGTTCTGGCCAGATTCCCAACACATTCACAAATACAAAACCAATTTTCCCTATGCTTTATTGTTTAAAAGTGAAGCAAATGCATTTTCCACTTTAAAATGATTGAATAATACTCCAAACAGGCACAAAACTCCCAATAGAAAACATCAAGATATTTTCTCTTGTAATACTTAAAAGTAACAAACTGTCATTTGTCGGTGGAAATTTTAAAAAAAAAGCAACATAGAAAGGTTTTGGTCTGCACCTGTGATATCACTGGCTTATGACAGTAGGAAATTCCTTCCACCATTCCACCTTCCACCATTCCTCTTACCAGTTTGACAACTTCAAATCCTGGAGTTCCCTGGGGCATAGAAAAGTGAAGTGGCCCACCCAGTGTAACACAGCACCTGAACCTACTTCTGGATAGCAAGCAGACTCCTATCTATGACGCTTGACTGAAATAAGGTTACATGTCAAAAACAGATTTTTTTTCATTAATATAGAGCCCTGACTGGCTATTTAGTAACCTGTTAACCAACTTTTTGGATGAAACGCTTCTGAAGTAGGTATATAAAATATCTCAAGTATAACAACAAAAGAGGAAAGAAAAGATGAGTATAAAAACTATGTATTAAGTAGTTCATGAATCAGAAAATTCGCAAGATTAAAGTCAGTCATAAAAATATGCCAGGGGATAGAAGAAATAACCTCTTGATTATTGAGATCGATTATTCAGGCTTTGGTTTTTCTAGGATCTCGGCTTCTAACTGTGTCTCTCATCATTTGGGCACAGCAGTGCTCATTTACACCTCCACTAGAGGTCAGGCAAGGCAAGGAAAAGGTGGTTGAGCTCCATTTGACAAATGGCACACAACTACCTGACCTAGAATGTTAAAATTGGAAGGGACCTTAGAAATCGTCTAGTGGCTGGTACAGTGGATGGAGTGCTGGACCTGGAGTCAGGAAGACCTGAGTTCAAATCCAGCCTCAGACATTTATTAGCTATGTGACCCTGGGCAAGTCATTTAACCCTGTTTGCCTCAGTTTCTTCATGTGCAAAATGAGCTGGAGAAGGAAAAGGCAAACCACTTCCGTATCTTTGCCGAGAAAACCCCAAGAAGGGTCACAGAGAGTCAGATACAACGGAAACAACTGAACAACAAAAGTCCAAAGTTTCATTTTCTTCCTTCAGTAATTCAAATGTCTACAATTTTGTTATTATGGATACTGATATAGACCACAATCATTCCATGACTTGGGAGATTTTTTTTTCCTGAGAATTATTGTGGCCAAAAAATTTATCACCCTGCTGCCAACCTAATAGTGAACATCTCTGAACTTAGCTAAGCTGATCTTTGGACAACAGACACCCATCCCATTATTAGGCCTGTATCTGAAACATGGCATCATCTTTAAAAACCCAGGAAATTGGAGCCTAGAGAGGTTAAATGATTTAACCCATGACCACCGAACTGAAAATATTAACAGCTGATAGAAGCACAGCTTCAAATGGATTACTAATATAAAATTGTGGTTCTGTTTGTGGCTACTACTTCATTCTCCTACAATTAACAACAAGTCATTTGAGCTAGAACAGAAATAGGAAATCAGCTCTTAAGTTATGTAAGAAATCACTCCATGGTGTCCAGCATAGTCACCTAGCTGCTGCTTGTTTGCTTTCAGGAATAAGGAAATCACTCTGACAAGAGGCAATTATTCTACACATGATCTTGGCATCAATTATTAGAGAGGTCTTTATACTGAACCCAAATTTCCTTTGTGGTCATTTCTATCTATTGATCTTAGTCCTACTTTGGATTTCTGGAACCAAATAACATAAGCCCAAATGATCTTCCTTATGACAATCCTTCCAATATTTGAAAACACAATGTGACTTCACACACTAGAGTCAGTCAGTAAGCATTTCTTAAGCACCTACTGTGTGCCAGACACTGTGCTAAGGGCCAGGAATTCAAAAAGAGGCAAAAGGCAGCCCCTACTCTCAAGGAGTTCACAATCTTTTTGTTTGTTGGTTTTTTGGCAGGGCAATTGGGGTTAAGTGACTTGCCCAAGGTCACACAGCCAGTACATGGGCCAAGTGTCTGAGGCTGGATTTGAACTCAGGTGCTCTTGACTCCAGGGCTGGTGCTCTACTCACTGTGCCACCTAGCTGCCCCAGGAGTTCACAATCTAATAAAGGAAACAATAAAAAAATAAGCTCTATACAAGATACATACACACATATAGATATATACCCACAAGTTATATACTGGATAAACTAGCAAATAATACAGGGAAGACACTGGAATTAAGAGGGAGTTGGAAAGGCTCACTATAGAAGATTGGATTTAAATATAAGTGGCCTATGCCTCTAAGACCTCTCCCCTCGGATTGGCTTGTTCCTCAAGTCCCCATTTTAAGAAGGATGCCCAGTCTTGAGCCCTCTCCTGACTGGTGCTTGACTCTTTTGGACTTTCCCTACAATCCCCCCTAGGACTGTTAACCTTCCTCTCTTCCCATCCCTCTTTAAGCTTCCTTTAACATGTTGTCTTCTTTCATTAGAATATAAGCTTCTTGAGGGAAAGAACTATCTGTCTTTCTGTTTGTACTTGAATTCTCAGTGCTTAACATAGTGCCTGGCACACAGCATAGACTTGATAATTGCTCGTTGATCTGACACCTATGTCACGTGACCTGAGTATTCTCTAAATTACTAAGATGATCCTCACAAGACATAAGTTTCCAAACTCTTTACCACCCTAATCAACATCCTTCTGGTGTTTTCTAGTCTGTTAATGTCATTCTTAAGGGTGTGTGCTCACAACTTGAGCTAATAGTGCAGATGGTGTCCGACCTCCACTGGGAGCTATTGCCTTCCTTCTTCTGGACACTTGCTATTAATAAATTCATCCTAAGATTGTCTTAACTTGGCTGCTACATCACCCTGTAGATTCACATGGGGTTTACAATTCACTAAATCTCAGAGGACTTTTTTTACGAGTCACTGTTTAGCTATGTTTCCTATATCTACGTAGTTTATTGTGTGATTCTCTTTCATGTGTGACCCTGTGGATTTCATCCATAATAAATTTCATCTTTAATATAATAATAATAATAATAATAGCTAACATTTATATAGTGCCCACTATGTGCTAGGCACTGTGCTAAGAGCATTATAAATACTATCTCATTTGATCATCATAACAACCCTGGGAGGTAGGTGCTGTTATTATCCTCATTTTACAAATAAGGAAAAAGGCAAACAGATGTTGAATGCCCAGGATCAGATGGTTAGTAAATGTCTGAGACTGGATTTGAACTCAGGTCTTCCTGACTCTCGGCCCATGTTCTATTCACTGAACCACCTAGCCGCACCTCGATGAAGCTCACCAATTTGTCTTGCTAGATATTTTTGGCCCCTAAATCTGCCATTCATTGTATTAACTACCCTTTCCTGCTTCTAGTAAATGTGGTCTCACTGATAAATTTAATCAAGATACTGTCAGTGTGAGAACAAGAGATGGCCAAGCACGTGCCTTAGGGCAGGCACACACCACTAGGAATCTCCTCTTTAGTTTGATTCTGTTACATTAATCAACAGTACGAAGGAAATGACGCCAGGATTAGGAAGAGAAAGGCTTCAATAAATAGAAGGGCTTCAACAAATGGAGTCTAGGTGAGGAAGCTTCTATTTCAGACTTGAGGAAAGGTATAAGCAAAAGTGCAGATGTAGGAACTGGTAAGACGGGACTGAAGGACAGAGAATGGTCCAGTTTGGCTGGAATGCAAAGTATGTGGAAGGAAGTAGTCTATGAAAAGGCTGCAAAGACTGGAAACATCAGAATGGAGGGCCTCAAATGCCAGAAATTATGAGATGGCTAATAAAGAGCCATTGGAGATTGGTGACTAGAGAAGTGACGTGGTCCCCACAGTGCGAGAAAAAGACACCTTTGGCAGTTGTGGAAAGAAAGAGTGTGTAAACTAAAACCAGCAAGACCCCTAAGGAAATTATAACAATCGTCTAAGAAAAAAGAGATGTATTCCTAAACTGCAGTAGTGGGAGTGGAAATTTTCAAGAAGGAATAGATATTACAAATATTACAGAGGAATTGGCAACAGATCGGATGGGTAGATAAAGGAGGGGGGAAGTGTCAAAGATGATTCCAAAGATGACTCCACGAGTTTGAGTGAGTGGGAGAAGGATGATGTCATTAATAGAAATAGGGAAGTCAGAGTATGAGAGCAGGTTCTGGGGTGAAGAAAATGAAGTTCTGCTGAGGATTTGTTGAATTGGGGGTGTGATAAACAGGACAACTAAATGGAGTTATCTAACTAGCAGGTGGCAATAAAGAACTAAAACTCTGAGCAAAGTCTAGGGGTGGGGTTGATAATTTGGGATTATTAGTGATGGCTGAAACCACTTATTTTAAACAATTAATGCTTACTAATTTAATGTATTAAAGATTCAAAAAGACATTTCCTTCGTCCCACCCCATAACCAAAAAAAGCAAAGTCAAGGGATAAAGGAAGGGCTGATTTTTTTTAAAGCCACACCAGCTAAAACTACTCACTTAACAATACCTGATTTGCCCTAGGGTTACTCTGTATCAGAGTAATAAATAAATTTTCATTATACTTACGGTATTGACAGTACTCTCTTCCCAGTTGAGATCATTATCCCCTTGAGATAAAAATGACATCTACTCTCTGATGGGTACAGAGTTGAGCCAAACATAACCATAAATCAATAAGCAAGCCCAGTTAATGACAATAATGAAGAATTTGAAGTAACTAAATGGATCAAATGAAATAGATCAGCAATTTAAGACACGCAAAAGGAGCAAGGCCCATCCTTTAATGTAATGTGTAAAAACAAAAAGACTAAGAAAGGAGAATCTCCTAGCAACCAGCATCTTCTGAGATGTACGAATCAGAGCTTTCTTTCCTTGCCCTAGAAAGGGGAAAAACTCCACTCTGATGGCTGGTTTTAAAAATACCAAGTAAATTAATGGCTCCCCATGTATAGGAACATGCTAGATTAAATTTACTGTTATACACCACTAGAAAAATGGACTGCTGACTCCTTGAAAACAAATATGAGACACTTGGGTTCTTCCTCTTATACCAGTGAAGGAACATTGGTCGCTGGGCCAAAATTAAGCCTGATCTTCTTGCACTGGTATGAAAAATCTTGTCAAACTGCTCACCTTCTTTCTTGATAAGTTGGCTTCTGACTCCTAAAGTTAAAACACATCACTGTAGTGAAACATGAGATGCAACCAGAAAGAGAGTTTCTCCCACGTCTACAGCCTCAACATTTCCACCATACCATTTCCCATATAGGGGATGCAGAATGTGCCTAGCTAGAGTCAGCACTTTGCCCCCAAATCTAGCGGCCACCCTTTTCCCCAACCCTCCAAAATACACAGAGGGAAAAACAGAAGGGACATGTGGTTGGAACACATCCAATCATGGCATGTTAAAGCTAGAAGGAACCTCAGACGTCACTTAGTCCAGCCATTCATTCTACTGGTCAGAAACCCAAAGTCCAAAAAGGATGTGTCTTTCCAGATGCCACAGAGCTATAAGGCATGGAAGTTGGCACTAGAACCCTGGCCTTCTGACTTCAAGTCACAAAGCTGAATTCATATCTGTGAGATAACAGAGGAGTGGGTGGGTGGGGGTTCTAACAGTAATTCCTTATGACTTCTGGCTTGGAAGCATTTCTTTCAATAAGATTATTGACTTGCAAATTTTAAAGTACTTCGTGGAAGGGGGAGGGGAGGAGTGAAGATGGCAAAGAAAAGCCAGGAAGGTGCCTGAGCTCTCCTAGTTTCCTTCAGAAACAATGTTAAATCAAGCCTCTAAATGGATTCTAGAGTGACAGAACCCACAAAAAGACAGAGTGAAAGAATTTTCCAGCTTAAGATAACTTAGGAGGACTTCAGGAAAGGTCTGTCTCACTTGGGTAAAAGGAGAGCACAGCCCAGTGCAGACTGTGTCTGGGCAAGCCAGCGGAAGGCTCTTAGCCACAGCACAGATCAGCAACAGAGGCACCTCAGTCCTGGCTCAGCAGGCCAGCTGTGAGGCCTTCAGCGCGAGTACAGAAGGCAAACTTCCATCTCTAGAACCCCAGCACAACAGGTGTGACTAGGCCCAGCCACCCCAGCGCCATGGGCAAGCCTCCAGTACCTGAGGCCCCAGCACAGAAAGCCAGTGACCAGCCCCCTAGTCCTCAGTGCAAGAAGCTTGGGACAGTACCCTACTGTGCTCCAGGAGCAGAGTTCAACTTTAAAAGTCATGAAATGGGCTAAAAATTGAGCAAAAAAACCCAGAAAAGGGCCCTGATCATAGAAAGCTACCATAGCAACAGGGAAGATCAAAACACAAACTCAGAAGAGAACAACAATGTCAAAATGCCTACATATGAAGCCTCAGAGGGGATATGAATTGGTCTCAAGCCCAAAAAGCCTTCTTGGACAAGCTCATAAAGGATTTTAAAAATCAAATATTAGAAAGGTAGAAGAAAAATTGGGAAAAGAAATGTGAATTATACAGGAGAGAGTCAACAGCTTGGAAAAGAAAGGACAAAAATTGACTGAACAAAACAATTACTTAAAAAATGCAACTGGCCAAATGAAAAAAAAAAATTCATTGAAGAAAACAACTCCTTTAAAAGTAGAATTGACCAAATGGAAAAGGAGGTACAAAAACACACTAAAGAAAATAATTTCCTAAAAATCAGAATTGGGCAAGTGGAAGCTTGGGACTCTATGAGATACAAAGAATCATTTAAACAAAATCAAAAGAATGAAAAAATAGAAGAAAATGTAAAATATCTCATTGGAAAAACAACTGACCTGGAAAATGGATCCAGGAGAGATAACTTAAGAATTATTGGACTACCTCAAAGCTCGGATTAAAAAAAAGAGCCTGGACATATCTTTCATGAAATTATCAAGGAAAACTGTCCTGATATCCTAGAACCATAGGGTAAAATAGTAATTAAAAGAATCCACAGGTTACCTCCCGAAAGAGATTCCAAAAGGAAAACTCCAAGGAATATTGCAGGCAAATTCCAGAATTATCAGGTCAAAGAGAAAATACTGCAAGCAGACAGAAAGAAATAATTCAAATATCAAGGAGCCACAGTCAGGATAACTCAGGACTTAGCAGCTTTTACATTAAAGGATCACAGAGCTAGAAATATGATATTCTGGAAGGCAAAGGAACTTGGATTGCAACCAAGAATCAACTATGAAGAAAAACTGAGCATAATCTTTCAGGGCAAAAGATAGACATTAAATGAAATAGGGGGCTTTTAAACTTTCCTGACTAAAATACTAGAGCCAAACAGAAAATTCAATCTTCAAATACAAGACTCAAGAAAAGCATAAAAAGGTAAATAAGAAAGAAAAAAAAAACCATTTTATTCAATAAGGTTAAACTGTTTACTTCCCTACATAGGAAGACAATACTTGAAACTCTTGAGAACTGCATCTCTACTAGGGCAATCAGAAGGGGGCAGTAGGCATAAGCTGACTTTGATGTGATCATATGAAAAAAATAAGTGGTAAAAAAAAGTATTGTACTGCGAGAAGAGGAAAGGGGGAGGCAGAATAGAGTAAATTATATGATTCAAAGAGGCGCAAAAGACCTGTTACAACAGAGGGAAAGAAAGGAGAGGGTGAGCATTGTTTAAGCCTATTCACTGAATTTGGCTCAAAGAGGATACACACTCAGTTGAGTATAGAAATTTATCTCACCCTATGAGGAAATAGGAGGCAAATGGGGAAAGAAAAGGAAAAGGGGGGCATATTGAAGGGAGGCCAGACTGAGGGAGGCAGTAGATAGAAGCAAAACACTGGTGAGGAGGGATAGGGTCAAAGGAAAAAGAAACTAAATGGGGGAAAATAGGATGGAGGAAAATACATAGTTAATAATCACAACTGTGCAGATGAATGGGATGAACTCTCCTATAAAATGGAAGCAGAGAAGAGAGTGGATTAAAAACCAGAATCCTACAATATGTTGTTTACCAGAAACACATCTGAAGCAGAGAGATACACACAAAGTAAGGGTAAAAGGCTAGAGCAGAACATATTATGCTTTATCTGAAGTAAAAAAAAAAAAACAAAAAACAGGGGTAGCAATCCTGATCTCAGCCAAAGCAAAAGCAAAAATAGATCTAATTAAAAGAGATAAGGAAGGAAATTACATCTTGTTAAAAGGTACCATAGATAATGAAGTAATATCAATACTAAACACATATGCACCAAGTGGTTCAGCATCCAGATTCTTAGAGAAGATAAGTGAGTTACAGGAAGAAATGGACATCTAAACAATACTAGCGGTGGACCCTCAACCTCTCCCTCTCAGAACTAGATAAATCTAACCACAAAATAAACAAAACAGAAGTTAAGGAAGCAAATAGAATTTTAGAAAAGTTAGATATGATAGATCTCTGGAGAAAAATGAATGGGGATAGAAAAAAATATGCCTTTTTTTCCTCAGCAGTATATGGCACCTACATGAAAACTGACTGTTTTAGGGCATAAAAACCTCACAATCAAATGCAGAAAGGTAGAAATATTAAATGCATCCTTTTCAGATCATGATGCAACAAAAATTACATGGAATAAAGGGCCATAGAAAGACAGACTAAAAATTAATTGGGAACTAAATAATACAATCCAAAAGAATGAGGTCAAACAACAAATTACAGAACTAATCAATAAATTCATCAAAGAGAATGACAATAATGAGACAACACACCAAAATTTATGGGATGCAGCCAAAGCAGTTCTTAGGGAAAATTTTCCAACTCTAAATGCTTACATGAATAAAATAAAGAGCAGGTCAATGAATTGGGCATGTAACTAAAAAAGGTAGAAAATGAACAAATTTAAAACCCCCAATTTAATACCAAATTAGGAATTCTGAATATCAAAGAAGAGATTAATAAAATTGAAAGTAAGCTATTGAACTAATAAATAAAACTAAGAGCTGGTTTTATGAAAAAAAACCCAATGAAATAGATAAACCTTTGGTTAATTTAATTAAGAAAAAAAAACAAATTACCAGTATCAAAAATGAAAAGGCTGAACTAAAGCAATAATTAGGAGCTATTTTGCCCAACTTTATGCCAATTAATCTGACAATCTAAGTGAAATGGATGAATATTTACAAAAATATAAATTACCCAGATTAAAAGAAAGGGAAATGAAATACTTTACTAACCCCATTTTAGAAAAAGAAATTGAAAAAGCCATCAATGAAGTCCTAAGAAAAAATCTCCAGGGCCAGATAGACTTACAAATGAATTCTACCAAACATTTAAAGAACGATTAATTTCAATTAAAGTATTTGGCAAAAATAGGCAAACAAGGAGCCCTACCAAATTTGTTTTATGTCACAAATATGGCGCTGATACCTAAACCAGGAAAAGCCAAAAGAGAGAAAGAAAACGATAGACCAATTTCCCTAATGAATATTGATGCAGAACTGTCAAATAAAATATTATCAGAGATTACAGCAATTTATCATGAGGATAATAAACTATGACCTTGTGGGAGTTGTACCAGGAATGCAGAGCTGGTTCACTGTTAGGAAAACTATCAGCATAATTGACTATATCGATAACAAAACTAACAGAAATCATATGATTATGTCAATAAATGCAGAAAAACCTTTTGACAAAATACAACATCCATTCCTATTAAAAACACTAGAGAGAGCACAGAAATAAATGGAGTTTTCCTTGAAATGATATGTAGTATCTAAAACCATCAGCAAGCATTATATGTAATGGGGATTAATTAGAAGCTTTCCAAATAAGACAGGGGTGAAACAAGGATGCCCATTATCACCACTATTATTCAATATTGTACTAGAAATGTTAGCATTTTAGCAATAACAGAAGAAAAAGAAATAGAAGGAATTAGAATAGGCAATGAGGAAACAAAACTATCACTCTTTGGAGAAGTTATGATGGTATACTAAGAGAATCCTAGAGAATCAACTAAAAAACTGCTTGAAATAATTAACAACTTTAGCAAAGTTATAGGATATAAATAAACCCACGTAAATCATCGACATTTCTATGTATTACCAACAAAGCTCAGCAGCAAGAGGTAGAAAGAGAAATTCTCCTTGAATTGTAGACAATATAAAGTATTTGGGAGTCTACCTGCCAAGACAAACTCAGGAAGTATATGAACATAATTACAAAACAGTTTTCACACAAATAAGGCAAAAATACCAATTGCTCATGAGTAGGCTAAGCTAACATAATAAAAATGAAAATTCTATTTAATTTAATTTACTTATTACTCAGTGCCATAACAAGCAACTACCAACAACTATTTTGTAAGATAGAAAAAATAATAACATTTATTTGGAAGAACAAAAGGTCAAGAATATCAGAATTAATGAAAAAAATGCAAAGCAAAGTGGCCTAGCCATACCAAATTCAAAACTATATTATAATGCAGCAATCATCAAAACTATTTGGTACTGGTTAAGAAATAGACTGGTGGATCACTGGTATAGGTTAGGTACACAAGACACAGTAGTAAATGACAGCAGTAATTTACTGTTTGATAAAACGCCAAAGACTCCAGCTTCTGAGATAAGAACTCACTATTTGACAAAAAATGCTGGGAAAATTGGAAAACACTATGGCAGAAACTAGGCATAGATCAACATCTCACACCATAAACCAAGATAAGGCCAAAATAAGCAAATTAGGAAGAGCAAGGAATAGTTTACCTGTCAGATCTACAGAGAGGGGAAGAATTTACAAGCAAACGAGAGATAGAGAACATTATGAAATGCAAAGTGGATAATTTCAATTACACTGAAAAGCTTTTACACAAAGTCAACGCAACCAAGATTAGAAGGGAAGCAGAAAGTTGGGAAACAATTTTTACAGCCAGTGTCTCTGATAAAGGCCTCATTTCTAAAATATATAGAGAACTGAGTCAAATGTATAAGAATACAAGTCATTCCCCAATTGATAAGTGGTCAAAGGATAAGAACAGTCAATTTTCAGATGAAGAAATTATAGCTATCTAATCATTATTGATTAGATAAATGCAAATTAAAACAACTCTGAGGTACCACCTCACACTTTTCAGATTGGCTAATATGACAGAAAAGGAAAAAGATAAATGTGGGAAAAGATGTGGGAAAATTGGAACACTAATGCATTGTTGGTGGAGCTGTGAACTGATAAAACCATTCTGAAGAGCAAATTGGAACTATGCCCAAAAGTTTATAAAACTGTACATACCCTTTGATTCAGCAATACCACTACCAGGTCTGTATCCCAAAGAAATAATAAAAAATGGAAAAGGACTTACATGTACAAAAATATTTATAGTAGCTCTTTTTGTGGTGGCAAAGAATTGGAATTTGAAGGGATTGCCCATCAACTGGGTAATGGCTGAACAAGTCGTGGTATAGATAGATAGACAGACAGACAGACAGATAGATAGATAGACAGATAGATATAGATATATGTATGTATATATAGGTATGTATATATATGTATATATGTGTGTATATGTATATGTGTGTATATATGTATATACATACATATACATACACACATATTTTATATATACACACATTTTGTATATATACACAGATATACACACATATTATACATATACACACACACATTATATATACATATACATATATACACATATGTATGTGTATATGTGTGTATGTATGTGTATATACACACATATGCACACTTACATACATATACCATACATGTATTCCTATACCATATATATGCATATAGGCACATATAATGGAATACTATTGTGCAATAAAAAATGATGAGCAGGCAGATTTCAGAAAAACCTGGAAAGACTTACATGAACTGATGCTCTGGGAAGTGAGCAGAACCAGGAGAATGTCCTACACAGTAACAGCAACATTGTGGGATGATCAACTACGATTGGCTTAGCTCTTATCAGCAAAGCAATGATCTACAATTCCAAAAGACTCACAATGGAAAATGCTACCCAAATCCAAAAAACAAACTATGGAGTCTGAATACAGATTGAAACACATTATTTTCACTGTTTTTTGTTTTTTTTTTCTTTCTCCTGGCTTTTCCCTTTTGTTCTCATTCTTCTTTCACCACATGACTAATGTAGAAATGTTTAACACGATTGTTCATGTATAACCTATATCATATTACTTGCCATCTCGGGGAGAGGGAAAGGAAGAGAGAGAGGGAAAAGAATTTGGAACTCAAAATCTTATAAAAATGAATGTTGAAAACTATTTTCACATTTAACCGGAAAAAAATTTAAAGAAACTTTTAAGTGGGGAGGGGAAGTATTTCCTCATTTGCATATGTTCATAAATTAAGCAATTTTACTTGAACAGCTATTATTTCTTATCATTTTATTTCTCCAAGTCTAGGATTTGCTCCAAAGTTAATAATCAGCTTTGTAAGAATTCTAATAAATCTTTTTTAATGTTCTACTTCACATATGCTTTCCAAAGTATTGGTGCATGATGTCATTTATTATAAAATTTTAATCTTGTAGATTCATGATTCCCTTTCCTTTCTGGGCTGGCATTCCCAAAGCATTAAAATGTTACACCCTGATGCACAGGTGCATTATCCTCCACTAACACATTCTTCCTCCAATAACCTAACACGAGAAAGGCCATAGATTTCATTTATGGATATTCTCACATCACAGACTGCTTTCTACTAGAACCATTAGTTTTAAGACAATTCTTTTGCTTCTTGCCTTTCTGGTCCATATATAATAACTTAATCTTTCATGAATGTTACATTTGTAAAATTCCCCTTCTTAAATTCAACAAGCACATATTTATTAAGCACCTACTATGTGGTGGGCCCTGGGGTTAAAAAGACAACAATCCAAACAGTCCTAGTCAAAGAACTTACATTACAGGAAGGCTCAACAGGTCTGGAATCCACTCTCAATCAATCAATATTTATTAAGTGCTACTAAGTGCCAGGCCTTTGTGAAACAAAGAAATAGCAAAAATAATCCCTGCCCTCAAGGAGTTTGCATTCAAATAGAGGAGATATCTACTCCATTTGAATGCAAGTTCCTTGAGGGTAGAGACTATATGTGTGTGTATATACACACATACGTATATGTGTGCACATATGTATGCGTGTAGGCATGTGTATATATTTGTAAATGTGTGTGCATATGCATACGTATGTGTATATGTGTGTGTATGTACACACCGACACACATATATACATATACCTAAATATACATGCATAGACATACTACACACACACACACACACACACACACACACACACACACACACACATAGTAGCAGATAAATGGCTCAGTGGATTGAGCACTATTGGGCAAATAACTTAACTTCTGTTTGCCTTAATCCACTAGAGAAGGAAATGGCAAACCACTCCAATATCTTTGCCAAGAAAACTCCATAGCCAGTACTGGCATCCTATGGTCCCACAGGGTCACAGAGAATCAGGCACGACTAAATGACTAAGCAACAACAAAATATATGTGTGTGTTTACATGTGTGTATATGCATGTGATAGTTATCCCTTTCATGTGAGAGTATGTGTGTGTATATAACACACCCACATATCTAGCATACACCTATATATGTGTGTCTTCATATATGCATATGTAACAATACATACAACAATACCTCGCAGAAGAAGGTGCTAGCAGCTGAGGGGCACAGGGAAAGGCCTCTACAGAAGATGGTACAGATCATAAATCTTAAAGAACTGCCTGAGGCTCAGAGTGGTTAAGTGATTTGCCCAGGGTCACAACACTCTTCTCTTATTTCCTACAGATACAAGATTACAGAAGGTGGCTTGGTTTCTAAACCCACAAAAGTCTGTGGTTGAAATGTAATACAGTCTTGGAACAAGGGGAGCACATAATTCCTCCAGTATGCCCCTAGCCAACTAGTAATCAACCAAGCAACAAGCATTTACTAAGTATCTACTAATGTGCCAGGCCCTGGGCTAAGAAAGAACTGCTTCTGACACTGTGGCTGCCATCCACAGGGAGGGATGGACCATTTTAAGACAATATTCTGACCATGAAAGCTTCCCCAAAGGGGAGCGCTTGTCTTGAGTCCCTGACCCCACTGGTTTTCCATGGCTCACAGTTTAGCGCCTCCCTGCCACTTTGCAGCCTCAGTCTGTCCACTCTCAGCACTGGACACCCCTCTTAGAGTCCTTCTGAGGAAGTCCCTAAGTTACTGAATCCTCTATACTGGGAAAGGGCAGGCAGGATGAGAGCTAAATGGTATGAAAAGGGAAAAAAAAGAAGCCAGGGGGAAAAGGCAGTAACCCATCACCGATGCCTAAAAAGAAATGCCTTGTTTTCTTCTGTGGCTAGGAAACTGACAGTGAAGAAAATTCCAAAAGAAAATTAAAATATGTGAACAAGATGACTCTTGATGCATTAGAGGCATGAGTTGCTACATCTTTTTTTTTTTCACCTTGGTGGGAGGGGAGGAGGGTTTCATTGCTCTATACTCAAATTTCCTATTCAATCCTCTAAAATGAATAATAAAAAGAAACCCTAAAGCTCTGCTGACAATTAACATTTGACTATTATAAAGCAACACACAGGACTTGTAGCAGAAACAGAAAAACATTATTTTTTAGAGTTAGGATTAAACTTGGCCCCATATGCCTTTGACTTTACCTACCTTCTCCAAGCCTAAGCTTTCAGGCTTTTAGAAACCATGAAACAACAACATGGGAAAAAGCTAAGGATGGAAAACTTAGCATAGACGTTCATGAACTTTAAGGATATGTATGCCTTCTTTAACACTGGAAGATGAGGTCAGGCTGTTTGTGTTGATCAGCCAGACAGTCTCTTGGCTCTTCAACAAAAAGTAACAATTCAATTCTCCCCACCCCACCGCCACACATACACAGGCTTGGTGTGGGGAAAATTAATAATTTTTAAAATAAAACACCAAATCATAAACTCTCCAAAGTATTTTTTAAAATGTCTGTCAAAACCTATCCAAAGAAACCCTTCTAAATTCTACGACCTAGAGAATCCCATGAAGTACACAGAAGTCTTGTCTTAATGATAAGGTGACAAGAAGGTAAATGTGAATTCTCAAGGGCCATGCCAGTAGACCACAAGATCTACCAAGTTCTACCACATGAAAGGGGGTTTCAGTCCCATCCCACAAACAGAAAGCCTTTACAAGTCAAGTCAGAGAACCAGACTAGCTAAGTACAGAAACACTCACCACTAGCAGAATAGCCACTACAATTCTTTGACTATGGCCACCTAACCCGTGAAACCATGAAAAATATAAAATGGCCCTGGGTTCTGGGTAACCTTCAGAGGGCGCACGTGTTTGCAAACTGCACTCCTGGAGGGAGAATCTACATTGGAAGAAGCACAGAATCTCAGAGTTGGAAGAGACCCAAGAGACCAAATTGAATTACATAAAATCTGAATCAATTCAATAAAATTCTTTTTTCTAAATACAAGAAAATGAATCAATTTAGGTCATTATATTATGTCACTATGTTTAATTGATTTATATACAAATTAGAAATGGGATTTTCGGGTTTTTTTTTACTCAAGAATACATTGTTTAGAATTTACTATGGAGGCCCCAATGATGTAGAATGCCCACTCCTACCACCATGCCTTTGGTAGCATCCCTCTCCCCATCCAAATTCTATCTTTTAAGTCTCAAGCCTCACCAGCTACAGGGAGCCTTCCTTGCCTGCTGATACTCACATTGATTGGCCCATTCTTTTCATTCACCCCATACACTCAAATCCTAAACCTCAATTACCAGATTAGGCTGTGAACTCCTCCTCCTTGAGGTAGTGATCCTATTTTATGCTTCTTTTGAGCACATATTATGAATTGTCAATAAGTATTGATTAAATGCCTACTATGTGCCAGGCACCGTGGTGGGAATTGGGGATTCAAAGGCAAAGAACAAAATAATTCCTATTGACAAGAATTTCAACGTGGAAGATAAGAAGTACATGTCTAAATTTATAGAATAAATAAAAAGTAGTAAAACACACTAGCATTTATGTAAAGACAGGCATTTAATTAATGTTTTACTGATTGATGTCTGTTATGCATTCCTTTTACTCTTTGGTTCAACAGAAGTGTTGGCTGTAGAAGAAAAGAAAAATCTATCCAAAGTTTTCCTATTTCCATCATTACCACACAACTGGAAATGGCAGTCTTCTACCATTACACCCATGAGTACCCAGATCATGTCACATAATGATTTGCACTTGGTAAACATTCAATGAACGATTTCTTAGACTATCTAGGCTATTTCTCAATTCCGAGGCAAGGTTCTGTCCACAACAGGCAAGGGACCCAACTATCTCTCTTGGTCTTTTAAATCTCCAGAGAAAACTCTTCAAAATCCCTTAGTTCCTCAGGACTCTTACTGCCCAGAATTTCTTCCAAATTTAGTACATGGCACCCAGACATAAATACTCAATAACTGATTTTTATCGCTGATTGAATCTATCAGTGATCGATTTTAATATACCTACCTTAAGCAACGCTTCCCTGTCCCAGCTTGGAAAAATAACTACCTTATTTGTTTATACGTCACACAAAGAAAAAGTAAATGGACTATGAGGAAGAACTTGAACACCACCTACGAGTCCAGTGCTAGAGTTAGTTTTTTTTTTTTCATCTATCTTGGCTTCATAGAGATTTTTTTTTTCTGTTTACTTGTTGGTTTTTAGCTATAATCTGTATAGCTAAGTTTGATGGATGACTACTGGATAAGTGAAGTAGTACTGAATGTAGATTAATGATCAGTAAAGTCCTTGAGCCAAAACGTGAATTTTTCTTTCCATATCTGAAAAGGGAAGGAAAAGTTGTCATATCCTCAGGATAACTGGCTAAGGCTGCGTGACTATGGGGACCATATTCTACCAACAGAAGGCTCATACTCATACAACAGAAGGCTGCCACACACTAAAAAGCCTACTTTTTTCGAACAATGAGATCTGAGTAAACAGAAATTATCGTGTTGAGAAAATACGAAATTTCTTATTCCCCTTAAAAAAAAGGTATTGCCTTCTACGGATTAAAAAAACAAAAACAAAACAAAAACAAGCAATCATGTCTCTGTCTTATTATGCCTTCAAAAAGCAGGCCCCAGAGAAAAGTACAACATGTCAAAGTGAATGATGTTTTCTTTTGAAAAGTTAGAGCCTTATCCTTACTCCATGAAAATACTGAAAACAACCAAAGGATTACTGAACTTGGGTTTCTGTATTTGCTATTTCCTGATTAGAGATTTTTAAAACAAAGTATGATTTTGCTTTTCACTTAAAATGAAATTTGAGGTGTAATAGGGACTTGTCTGAGACAGAAGACTACATTGTCCACGAGGCTCTAAGCCTTGGTGGGGAACTTAATGAAGAATCCAGGGACTTTGGTTCTTGTGAATTTGTGTGCCTTGGGTTCTGGGGGATTGATTGCCTCAGGGCCCTAACAAAGATGGCTAAAAAAAGAAAAAAACCAAGGAGGCATACAGACATGAGAGAGAAACTTCAAGGGATTCCAAGTCATAGCTGACCAGGAATGTAGCTAAAGATGAGGCAGATGAGTAAGGGGCTGACTGAGATACAACGGAGTGGGCCAGTGGAGCCTCAGCCATCAGGGTCCACCACCGCTGTACAGAGACCAAAGGAAAGGGGAAGTCGAGGGTGAAGTGACAACTAAGTGCTCTCACCAACTGGTTTTCAAGACTTTTGACGTGTTTTTCCCAGTTAAACCTCAAAGGAAGATTCTTCCCCAAAGCAGACTGCCCTGAGGGAAAAGGGCAAGTGGGGGGATGCTCATTTGATAGTGGACGCTAAAAATATTTCCATTTATTAGAAAAAGGTTTCCAGATTACAATGGAACAATTTTTAATGACTTCATGCTCCTGTTTGCCTGAGTTTCTGTTGGCAATGTAGCAAACCAGATTATCTAGACTTGAGTTAGACTTCAGAGAGTCACAGTTTCTTTCTGGGATAGGGGCTCAAGCCAAGTATGAGCCATTCACCAAAGACATCCCCACTACAGGAAGCCAGTTTTTTGAGGGGCTTGCGCTACCTCACCCAAAGGCAACCATACAATCTTCTAACCGTTGTTAGAATTATACCTGAATTATACCTAAATTCTAGCAAGATATGAATAGCTGGTATACATGACAAACATCAACATAGCACATTTCATGTGATTCTTGAAACGACCCTGTAAATCGGGAGCTACAGATAGGATCTCCACTTTATAGATAAGGAAACTGAAGTGCCCACAGGTTACAAGACATGCCTGGGGTCACTCAGATGTTAAGTGTTAGAGCTGGGTTCTAGACCCAGGTCTCCTGACTCCAAATCCTATACTCTCTCCATGATTACTGTGTATCAAATAGCTCACAAACCCCAAGGCTCCCAAGAACCCTTTCTAGCCTCAGTTAGAAAAAGCCAGGAAATTCTCCCAGCTCCACCATTTGTCACTCTACAATTAAAGCCACCTTACCCACCACAAGTGTAGAGTACCAGCACTTTCCCGCTTTTGTTTACACTATTTTCTCCTGTATTCCTACTCCAATCATGTGGCCAATTTTGATCTAATATATAAAATTAAACCTAATACAAGGTCCTAATACAAGCACATTTCTACGCATTCAGTATAGCATGGGTTTAATTTTTCTCTTCTGTTTGTCTATATTTCCTACATGTGATTATTTGCAGGTGTCATTGAGCATGAGTCCAGATGAGTTCATTCATTCATTCAACAAATGCTTCTTTGAATAAGGCCCTGCATTCAAGGCACTTGTATGAAATTAAAGGAAGAATAAGACATAGTCATTGTCATGAATATTACAGCCTAGTGCTAGAAGAGAAAAAGGTAAGCAAAATTAAGAGCAAACTTATAAAGGTATTATGATAGGAAGTAAAAAGAGGACCCTGAAAATTATGCTCTACATGTAAATAACTCTTTGTAGTAAAGTACAATTCAACTTTACTAGGAAACAATGTTGCTTTTTAAATTAATTTTTTCCAAGTGAAGTTCCATCTTCTCTTCTCTCCTTCCTACTTTTGCTGTTATTCAGATCACTTCTGTCTCATTTGACTCTTCATGATTCCATGTGGGGTTTTCTTGGCAAAGATACTGGAGTGGTTTGCCATTTCCTTTTCCAGTTCATTTTTTATAGACGAGGAAACTGAGGCAAACAGGGTTAAGTGATTTGCCAAGGGTCACACAGTTAGTAAGTGTCTGATGCCACATTTGAACTCAGATCTTCCTGACCCCAGGCCGGGCACTCTATCCACTGCTCCATTTGGCTGCCCTACTCCTCACACATCCCCAAACCCTACTGAGAAAATAAAAAAAAACACAAAAGCCCTGTTACAAACATTTATAGTCTATGTCTAAAATGAAAAAAGTCTCACTCTCCACTCACAATTCATTGCCTCTCTCATCAGGAAGTGGGTAGCCTGGAAATAATGTATTTCAAGGTGCTTGTTATAAACTTCCCTGAACAATATCTCCCCAAAAACTTAGAAAATAGTATAAGCATTTTGTGCACAGAGGTCACATACTTTTTTGGTACTCCATAGCACCTAATAGATGGTTGGGCAGAGCAGTAACCACCATTAACCTGGAGCAAACACCAACAGTTGGACTTTAGTGGTACGGACACTACTTGACAAGGTGAATCAAAGATCCCAGGAAGACAGCAGACCCCATAGGTGAAAATCCTTGGCTATCCATAACAGCAAAGCTGAAATGTACCATCTGATAACTTCCTATCTTAACTAACAAATCTTGCCAACTGAGTGTCAAGGTCAATTAGTGCTTAACACTTAGCATCAAAGAAGCTTGACTGAGTGGATGAGTAAGAGGAGGAGCACTTAGGCAAAGAGACACTTTTGGGAAAAGCCACAAAGCCAACCCCTTCCAAATCCTCAAGAGGAGGGCACAGGGTCCCACATAAGGGAAGTAGCTTGCCCAGGGTCACATGGTTATCTCCAACTGAGGCTGAGCCCAGAGCGGTCAGCTGGATCTACAATCTAATTAACTCATAGACTATTAGGGCTGGAAGGGACCTCTGAGACCACTTCATCCAAATTTTAGAGTGTCAGAGCAGAGTCTAAAACATAGGTGTCTTAAATCCAAGTCCAGGACTTTTTTTTTTACACATATAGAGATAATTTTATTTGTCAGAACAGATTTAGCAGTCAACAGACAATTCTCTTCCTCCAAGGGGCTTCTACTTGTCTATGGGCTAGGGCACGTTGGGAGCCTTTGGGTCATCACAAGGCTTTGGGCATGGCCCTGGCAAACTACAAACGGTTCACCTGCCAATGGTTTCTAAGTTCACTGGCACCAAGAACTCACTTTTGTCCTTTCTGAATGCTTTCCTCCCTCTTTAACAGAGGAAAGGATGTGAAGGTCAGACTACAAATCACCAATTGTGCCTTGTCTTCAGGACAACGCCCCTTCCTCTGGAACCCTGAAGACCCTGCTGGTTGAGGAATGGTCCAGGCAGTGGGGTATTTTTCCATGTTGCTTGTAGTATTTTCTCCTTAACCTGGGAGGTTGAAACTTGGCTATGAGTTTTCATCCTGGGATCTCTTTCAAGTGACCAAAAATATTCTTCAATCCCATTCCCTGGGCTGGGGGCTCCTGCTCGTCACCTTTCACTGCCGCTTCGCTCAGAAGCTCACTGCTTCTGCTGCTCAGCCTCTGCTCCTTGGCTCTTGGAGGGCTCTGAAGTTCACAACTTAGACTGCTTCAGGGCAAAGGAGATCAAGATCTTCCTTTCTTCTTTCCCCTGCTCTCCTCCTCCAGGAACCCATCTCAATAGAACCCAAGTCCAGGACTTTTTAATCAGGCTGCTGAAATGGAGCCTTATGAGATATGGCCAAGTCATTCAAAAGTGCTGGCCTCTAGTCTCATAACTGAGTATGACCACCTGAAAGAAAGTTGGACCCAAGCTCAGTTATCCCTGGTAGGATAGCCCAGCAGACTCTCCTAGGTGCAACAGAAGCCTGTTCCAATCTGCAGTAAGATGAGGTACGGGTATGGACAGTAGATGGACAAGTCCATCTACCAATATACCAACCTGCCTTCCCTGTTCCATCACGTAGGAGCCCTGCCCACCACTGTGAGCAGGGAAGCTTCACAGAGTTGAGTCCTTCCCCAGCCCTAGGTAAGCCAAAATTCTTATCAGGGCACTCTCAATCTCTGCCCTCAATTTCCCTCATCTGGGAATTCCTTAGCACCAATTACCAAGCCTCCCCTTCCCCCCAACCTGTGTAATTGCCTTTTTCTTGCTCAGAGAAGTATAAAAACTCTCTAAATTTCTTGCTCTGGTACAAACCTCCCAACCTGGGGCAAAGATCTCATCAACCTGGGTAAAGAGAAGCTGTTCAATATATTTTTTAACATCTAAGGCCATTCAGAAAACATTTGTAACAACTTAAGCTCTATTACTAAAAGTGACATTTTAATGAAAAAATGTATCTTATCTGCAGCATCGGTCCTGGGCAAAATGCCATTTCAAGTATGTATTTTTAATTAAAAGTAGAGTCGTAAAATAAATGCAATTCACAATGCTGATATGACACAGACAATTTGTGGTTGGGGCAATGGCTTATGCCAGTTGAATTCATCAAAAAAAACTTAATGCTATAAAAGTATTTCCAGTCAACATGTTTCAGGTACTTTTCAGACTGTATATACCATGGGTAATGAAGAGTTTTTCTCCTGCTACCAATTTATACACCAAAAGAAAAAATTTTATGGAAAAAAATCTAAGTTCATTCTAGAACTTTCTTTCTACCTTGTTTTGAACTTGCAACTGCCTCTGAATAAATCTGCCTTCTGAAGCTTCAGTGATTCTAAGGTCAGGCAGACAGAAAGAGAATACACCTCAGCTTCCCTGGGTTACAAAGAGACAAAGAAATCTGATGCACAGCTAATGCTAAAATTTGAGATGCTACCACCAAAGCCCAGCTATTCAGAATTTAATCAAGTCTGTTGAGCCTAGGAAGGGCAGCTAATAGACAGCCAGACGGACAAGATCTGCATTCAGAAAAGCTACTGAGGAAGAGCCAAATAAACCGTGCTTCAGCAACACTGCCATCGGAGAACGGCTGCGGTTTAATAAAACTCGAATTAAGCCAAACGCAGAAACAAAGAATGTTTAAACAGTCCATTTCATTTCAAAACTCAAGTCAATAATAAGGCAATTAGTCTGGCAGGAGGGATTCCTGCTCCTGAACATTCTTACGCAGTGGGGCCACAGGGGATGGAAGGAAGCAGGGAGACCAAGTTCAAGGCACTGGATGACTGGCTAAGTCACTGAAACTCCAGGTGCATCCAGACAACTCTCTGAGACTTGAGGTTCCTGGTGAATTAATGTAAGTGGAAATGGAGCTCTCCACACTAATGATAATGAAGGTAATCAGAATAATTATAACATTAAGGTTTACAAAGAGCTTTACATATATGTTTTATCTTTCAAACCTCTCAACAATCCTTTCAGGCAGATGCTATTCCATTTTACAGATGAGGAAACTGAGACTTAGATTGTCACTCTGCTTATTCTTATATAACTACTGAATCTCTACGATGGGATTTGGACCCAGATCTTTCACACTTCAAGTCCAGCGCGCTCTCTGCTAGTCCATGCTGAAATTAGAAGCCTGAACCTTCCAACTTTCAGCCCTCTACACCCTCTCTTGCACCCACCAAAATGCTAGAACACTACCACTGGGCATACAACTCTGAGTCATGTAACACTATACTCTCGGGGATTTTTTTTTTTCTAATGAGGAATTGCGTCCTCTTCACAGGGGCTGCCTCATTCTTTGCACTCATGTTCCTGGCACAGTACTGAGCACAGAGCAGGTGCTTATATTTGCTTACTGACTGAGTCATATTCCCACTCCTCTCAAAGACCATGGGAGCATAGAAGTTTATAACTCTTCCCCAAACTATAACACAGGAGAGGTCAATCAAACAATAAATAAGCATTTATTAAGGGTCTACTATGTGCCAGGCATTGGTATATATTCCCAGTCTAAGCACTGGGGATACAAAAAGAAGCAAAAATCAAAAACCAGTCCCTCCCCTCAATGAGCTTACAATCTAATGGAGGAGAGAGAAAGGAGCAATCCATTAAAAAAACGACGACTAGTTTATCAATTGCCATTACAAACTACCATTGACAACCAAAGATCAGCTTTGACTTAAAGTAACAAGATTTTTGCATTTTTAATTCCAAAATTGACATTACTCCTTCTTTACCCCTACAAAAAGAAAAACACCTATTTTGCTAGATAGATTAACTAAGCTAAAACCTGGAAATTTCTGCAGGAACATCAATGTTTTCTGGTGTGTTAACCAAGAAAATGACTAATGTCCAACAAAATGGCAAAATGTAAAAGAGTGTGACAAATGGCATATGGCCATTGGCCAAAGGCATAGAATGGATGGTAGAAATCCCATAAGCCTGAGTCACACGGAAAGTATTCAGGGCCGAGACTCTCCCCAGAAGCCCTCAGTTTCAAATAGGCACACCATTTTGTGAGACTTCCCCAATAGTCCTAATACTTTATAGTCATCCTAAAATATTCCTCATTTTTCATGGGTGATTCCATGCCTAAATAGACTTTCTTTCTTCTCTTTTGGTTGATATGCCTTTGCCCAGGGCAATATTTCTTCCCTACTGGTTGGAGAGTAGCCTACTTTGGAAGATACATTCTGCTGTTCATTTATCCATTTGTTTTCTTAATTGTACCCTTTTGCTAATCTGAAAATTTTGGAGTTACTTTTGAGAAATACTGCTTCTTATGACAGTATTTTCTCTTAGTATTCAAAGAAATCTAAGATCAGCAATATGGTCCTTTCTATTTTGTAAATCTGGCCACCCAATGTGTGACTACCATAAAAATAGGAAACAGTACTGGCTGTCTGGCATAAGGACACAGACAGAGATGTTCCCAGACACCACAATAATGCAGGTCACAGATTGATGAAGGGGTGGTGAGGAGTGGGAAAGTGTTTTATTTCATAATTAGAAATAGCCAGGAAATATTTAATTAAAAGCTTTAAAATTCAATAACGTTATTACAGCCAATGAGTGAGTATATGACCTGTCTTAGAAGTTTTCAGTCTCTAAGTAGGAAATGAGGCCCACAGGAAACTCTCTGAAGGCAAAAAATGTAACATGCCATCCAAAACCATCTATCTTTACTGTCCTCTTGGCAGATCAGAATAACCTAATAAAAAGCTTATTCTGCCACACCCACCCAGACAGTCAGCATCTCTTTCTTACTGGTGGGAATCCTTATGAAAACCATAATGATAAAGAAAGAAAACTAGAAAAAAAATTGCTGATGTACAAAGAGCCCAGCCCTGGGTGAATGATAGTTTTTCATAAATATCTTTCATTGATAAGGTCCACATCTCTTTCTGTCAGCTTTTTCCATCACAAGAAAAATGTCAGCCTAAACCAGTATCTTGGGGCCTGTTGGGATTCATCCCATTCCTTAATAGAGCTATTTCTGTAATAAGTCACCTCCTCATCCATTAATTCAACAAATGCATTTAGAAGACCATTTATTGCTTGACCAGGGCAGGAAAAGATCAACAACAGTAAAGAGACTGTTCTTAAAAAGGTTCATCTTTAATTTAAAATAAGCCATGTACAGGCATTTCCTGATCAGAGCGGCTTTAAAATAAAGGGGCGGGAAGAAAAAGAAGTGAGAAAATACACTATCCTTCCGAGTTTCAAAGAGGTGAGGGACCATGGCTATGGAACATGTATACAAGATCAGACTACAATGATGTGTTGATCAGTTTGGGTGAATTGATTTTGCCCCTTTGGTTTTTTTTTTAATTTATTGTTATAAGAGATAACACTGGGGAGGAGAAGGTAAAGGTATATAGGATGTGAAAACAAAAGGTAATAAGAAAATAAATAAAACAAAGGGACAACCAACATTGTATTACAGTTAGGTGACACAGTGGATAGAGTGCCGAGTCTAAAGCCAGGAAATTCTGGAGTTCAAATCTAGCCTCAGATGCTCACTAGCTGCTTGACTCGAAACAAGTCAATTAACATCTCTCTTTCTCAGTTTCTTCACCTGTGAAAAGGGGATGAAAATAGCACTTACCTCGAAGGACTGCTATGAGGATCAAATTAGTTGCAAAGTGCTTTGAAAACCCTAAAGAACCATATAAATGCCAGTTGCTGTTGCTACCACCATCTTGAGATTTTCCTCACCAGTTAAATAGCCAAGGTGAGCTGCATCTCAGCAAATTCCAGCTTGATCCCTTTTCCCCATGCTCAGCCCCAGTGAAATACAGTGAGCTATACTACAATCCAGACATTTTCCTCATCAGGAAAAATGTATTAGAGACAGCAGAGACTCTAAGGCCTGTTGCATATGAAGCCTCAAATTTACACAATTTATTAGATCTTTTTCTGTCTCTTTCATGATTCAGCACTCTATTTCCTTGCTAAAGAAAACTCCTTAGGTAAAACGAATCTCTAGACTCGATTTTCTTCCCTCTGTTGAACCACATCTATTCAATGAATTTTACAGTCCATTAAAGGTAATCAGCATACCACTAAAGCTACAATTAACCCACTTGGGCAGGCAGCTCCTGCTGGCCTCCCATTTATTTTCTCCTCCCTTTTTTTGCACATCTTGGTCTATGATATGATAGCCTCCTACATTTGGAAGATGAAGGATTTCAATACTTACAAAATTCCCACTCTTTGTCATGTACGACACTATATACACAATAATAGTAGAGGCTAGAGAATTTTTGAACCAGAAGATTCAGGATTCAAAAAAAATCATCTAACAGGCCATAATAATGAGCCAAATCTAATGAGTCAAAACACAGATTTAAAAAATTGTAATGGGGATAAATAAGTGTGAAAAAACAGCATGGGATCAGTAGGTAAAAAGCTGGCCACAAAGCCAGGAAAATCTAGTTCAAACCTTGCCTCTGCTACCTGATAGCCAGGGGCAAGTGACTTCATGTTCCAGAACTCCAGCAAACTATAGAAGATGATCAAGTGCAGAGAGGGAGCTGACCTGCATTGCTACAGACAGTTTCTTCACTCAAGAGGAGTTTTCTAAGCCAGTGAAGTCACAGGTTCACTCCCTATCCCTAAATAAGTGGAAACTACATTTGGATTGAAAAAAGTCTTTCACACATACAGGAGAGAGGTGTTCCTATGAAAATGATCCAGAGGTTTTACTGGCCTGCTGGCTCACTAGCTCAACAGTGGCAAGACTGGTTAATGCCATGCCCTGGGTGGCATAAATCTGAATCTAGCCCTCCCTCAGTTCTTTACCCAGCAAACTATCCCTTGCCTTCAAAGAGGCGTAATGTCCATAGTTTTGCTTGACTTTTATTTACCCTCATGAGATTACTAATAAGTACACATTGATGTAACACTTTTAAGGTTTGCAAGGTGCTTTATAAATATTATATCATTGTATCCTCACAACAATCCTGAGGGATGGGTGCCATTATTATGCCCATTTTACAGATGAGGAAACTGAGGCAGATAGTGTTAAGTGACCTGCCCAGAATCATATGGCTGGTATATAGTTGGACGCCAGGTCCAACATTCCATTACTACATCACCTAGGAATCTCTGATGTAAGAGAAATACGCTTCATGATGAGCCCTGTCCAATGGTGGAACAAGCTGACTTAGAAGAGAGTAGGTTCTTCTCACTAGAAGTCTTCCCACAGAGGGAGATGGCAACTTTCTTCCAGTGACATCATGGCAGGGATTCTTAAGTACAGGTTGCACTAGATGGACCCTTTCCAACTCTGAGATTCTATTATTTGGTAAAGGGGCCTAAGGGAAAAATAAATAGTTTAAAAATAACCAAGTTATCTTTTAATTCAGTCTTTGCTCACTTGAATTCTCAATGGTTTTATATACATTCATTTCTTAAGAGCCAAATCAAGTTTTTCCTGAAACCTGGACAGAGTTATCACTTTGAGCATGATCAAATGCCCTTGATAGTTCCCTAGAAAGCAAGATAGCATGCTGTAACTGGGAATGGTTCTGACCTTGGGGATAGCAGAGTTAGCTAAAAGTTGCAAGAAGTCCCCTCAAGTCACTGCCTCTGTCACTTGTCTCACCTGATCCTACCCCTTTATTTGCTAGCCTTTGTACCAGAGATAATCCAGAATGGCACAAAATGAGATGTTTTTATCAATAATTGGTTTCTCACTTGTACAGTCACTGTCAGTAAACAGAACATGCTAACATACTTCTTTCACATCTGATCCATCCACCCCTTCTTCTGGGAAGGATGGAAGGAAGGAGGGAGAAAAGCAGGCAGGAAGGAAGGAGGAAGGAAGGAAAGAGGAGGAGGGAGGGAGGAGAGAAAGGAAGGAAGGAAGAGAGAAAGAAAGAAAGAAAGAAAGAAAAAAAGAAGAAAAGAAAGACAAGAAAAAAACAAAGAAGAAGAAAGAAAAGAAAGAAAGAAAAAGGAAAGAAAGAAAGAAAGAAAGGAAAGAAGAAAGAAAGAAAGAAAGAAAGAGAAAACATTAAAATTCTAACCCCAAAGGTCCAAAGAACTTCAGTTGGTGATGCTGAAAACTTGGTACATTTTTTTCCAAAGTAGTCGACAGGAAACTAATACTAGGTAATGGGTAAAACAAACACTAAAAATTAAACAAGCAAAGGTTAATCTATTTACTCTGAATAAGAATTTTGTTTCACTCCAAGATAAGCAGGCCTATGCCTAGCTGAAAGAACACCAGAAGCATTATCACTACCAATCTAATCTAAACTAAAGAGCTGTTCTGACGTCTGGAGGCGGAAAAAAACCACAATTCTTCATTTTTTCTGCTGTGCTACTGACCTGACAAAGTACAGAGGGAGCCACAGAAGGGTCAGTCATGGGGAAAAAATAAATAACACTGAGGAATCTCTTCAGTCTCTCTGAGTTTTTAAAGTGAAATGACCAGCAATTTTATTTTTTTAAATAGGATATGTTCCAATGGCAAGCTAACAGCTGCTTCTTGAATATGCAAAAATATAATAAGCCATATTTTTATAAAGACACAATGGGACAATATGACCCCTTCATTCTTCCCCCATAGAGAGAAAAATTACCCATGAGCACAACACAAAATATTAGTTTGATCTTGACTAATCATTATCTGGTAGGCAGCTAGGTGGTACAGTGGATAGAGTGAAAGAGAAGATACAGGAGATACTGAAAAAACATAAAAACTCACTGGCTGTGAGTCCAGAATGAAAGAAAAGTGACTCGGGTTAAGACCCCAGATAGTTAGGAGAATGGTGGCACCATCAACAGAAATCTAGGAGAAGAGTGAAAAGTTTTGGGGATTCCAGTTTTGGAAATGTTGAACTGGCAGGACATTCAGGTAGAGAGGCAGAAAGAATACCAATCTTGCCAGGGGACCTGGGTTTCCATCCTGTGTCTGAATCTCACCCTGGCAGGATCAGTCTGGGCAAATCACTTCTGAGCTTTAGTTTTCTTCTCTGTCAATGGGCATGATACTACTTTACTACCTACTCCATAGGACTGTTCACAGGAAATTTATTTTATAAACCTTGTTCAGTTGCTTCAGCCATGTCTGACTCTTTGTGACATCATTTTGGGTTTTCTTGGCAAAGATGCTGGAGTGGTTGGCCATTTCCTTCTCTAGCTCATTTTACAGATGGGGACACTGATTCCAAGCCCAGTGCTTTATCTACTGCACCACCTAGGTGACTTTAAAATACTCTAAGATGTGACTGATAAGTTAAAGAGTTCAAGGTAGTAGTGGGACATTCAAATAGACAGTCTGGCAGACAGCAGAAAATCCAAATTGGTTTGGAACTCTTGTAAGAGGTTAAAGGTAGAGAGAGAAAGTTAACAGAATATACTGCAGAGAGGCAGATCTTATGATCCTAGGTGCTAACTGGAACCAAGAAAATGGGTGAAATCACCAAGGGAAACAGCATGGAGAAAATAAAGAGACAAGGGAAGAGCAGAACCTTGGGAAATACCCAGACTCATGAGGTAGGAGAAGAATAAACAGGTAGCGAAGATGTAGGAAAATGACAAGATTGCAGTGCTATGGGACTGCAGAACAGAAGGAACCAAAAAAGAGGAAATCAGGTACTCAACAGGACCAAATGATGCAGGGGCTAAGTGAGGACAGGGATGAAGGTGTGATCACTAAAGCAGGGGACTAAAATAGAATGGATGTGGAGATTTACGTGCCTTAGGGAAATTCAAGAAAATCTGAGAACAGTCCGTTCAAAGGGCCATCAGCATAGAGATCCAAGCCCACAGGCATCTGGGTAGAGAGGGAAAGCAGTGCCAGTCACGCACAGAGAAACGATAAAGACTAAAAGAGGCTGGTAGACAGCAGTGACAAAGAAAGAGAAAGGATGATAATACAATAAGATGGCATTAACATCTAAGGAGAGGCTGCCAAATGTTGATGGCAGATCAAGGATCCCCAAGTGCCAATGGGAACTAAGGAGAATGCCAATTTAACCTCCGGGCCCAGTAAGAAGTGGGGTGGGATACCCTGCATTAGAGCGAGGAGCTAGAATTGTGAAGTCCTCTGGGGATGGGCAAGGTTCAGTTGATTCCAGAAGGTCTAAGTATAAAAGGAAGAGGCAGGGGTGTCTGTTACCAATGAAAGAGAAATCTGAAAGGACACAGTGGAAGGGGTAGGTTGTACAGCATAGGGACTAGGCTAAGGTGCAGGGGATAAGAGCTGCAATAGATAACAGATGACAGGATTACGCAAATAAGAAATTCAAAAGTGAGTCAGATGAGTGTATTAGATGATTTAAGGGGAGAGAAATGCCATATCACCCAAGTGGAGACGGTTAACAGGGGGGCCCTTAGGCGTATTTAGCATTCTGGTGTGGAGGCCTGGGCAGCTCCCTTGATATATTTCTCAAGGCATCTACTTTCCACCATTTGAAAGGCCCTGGCCACTGTGTCTATTCTGGTGTGAGGAAATGCTGGTACCACCCAAGTGGTGGACAGGCTAAGGCTCAGAGGAATACTGTTTTGGTTTTTTTTTTTACCTACACAGAATTCTGAGTGACTTCAAATGAAAGTTATTCTTCTACTGATCTCAAGACCTCAGTTAAACACACTTGGAACCCCAGATGTGGTCCACAAGGACAGCCAAAGATATTAAAAACTAAAACCACCAAAACTTTGCTTGGGGAAAAAAAAGTGTTACTCTTTCATTCGTTTGGCAGGAATTTCTGTCTGGCTGGGTTCTCATATCAAAAGATCTTATTAATTCACTGATAATGTTTTGGAAATCATGAAAGGAGATGGAAAATTACTGGCCCACTTGGGGACTGCTGGAGTTCGTGATGTTCCCATTTTTTTTTGCTCAGTATACCAGCAAGACTTAGAGAGCAATGATCTCTGCGCCTACTTCACAGCATCTTTATTCAATGAGTTGTTGTTTTCTTAAGGATATACAGCTAATGAACCAATAACGCTATGACTTTATTTTGTACTGGCTTGCACTATGTTTCTAGCAACATGAGATTTGCAAAGCACTTGCCAAACACAGCTTTACCACCACACACAGCAGAACAGCCAACCTTTTACCAAAGTGAGGAAACTAGAAGCAGAGATGGCAGGGAATTCTCCTGCCTTTCCCCAACATGGTGGGTGCTTCTGCCCTCTGTGGCAAAATAAACAGCAAACAGGAGATATCATTCATAATAAGCCTTCCAAGCTACTTGAAATGACAATGCTTGTGAATAAGACTACAAACCTTTTGAATATTGACAAAATAGGATTTTATTCGAAGCAAATTAAGAGAGAGACTAAGTCATCTAACTTAAGAGCTGGAAGGAACCTTGGCTTTCAAGGTCAACAACTTCCGATTCACAATAAGCAATAAGCGCTGTGCTAGGCTCTAGGGGAGATGACACAACTAGATAAAACCCAATCTTTTGCTCCATGGTTCTTATACTCCCATAGAGGGTAAAAAACTGGATTAGAAAATGGTTGACAAGTACCTAAAAGAGGGAGGCAAAGCAAATACCAGCTTGGGGTTTTAAAACTTTTTTTGTGTTATACACTCCACTTTGGCAGCAGTCTGGTGAAGCCAAGGGACTCCTCAGAATGTTTTTAAATGCAAAATATAAAACATATAAGATTACAAAGAAAACTCATTATATCATAATTGTCAATTAAAAAAAAAAGCTTTACAGACTCCAGGTTAAGAACCCCTGTACTAGGGGAATGAAGAAAGGAACCAATGAAGGATTAGAAGAGTTTTTCTTAAGAAGTAAAGACTAGAAATAAAATGTAAGAGGGTGGAAGACAGGACAGCAGAAAACTTTAACAATCCATCAACAAGAGTTTATTAAATACCTACTGCTTGCTACCCCTAACTCCGATTTGACAAGCAATTGATAAGAATTTATGAGGGGTCAACTATGTGCCAGGCTATGTGCTAGGCGGTGAGAATATAAAGACATAAATGAAACGCCCCCTGGCCTCAAGGAGGTTACACTCTGTCTACCGAGGCAACATGCAATCTTCCTAGCACAGCATAAGGCCAGATGTGGAATCAGAGCAGATGTGGACTGGGATCCATCATTTGTTGGCTGCCTAAACTTGAGCAACTCACTGAACTTTTCTAGACCTCAGTGTCCCCACTGGTGGGATACAATTTGCCTTGATATGGTTATATTTTAAGTATCAAATTGAAACAATTGTGAATAAAGAAGTTTAGTTGTTATAAAACACCATATAAATATACGAATGTGCTGCACAGCATACTGGATTTGGAAATCAGAAGACATGAATTCAAATTCTGACTCTTCTACTTAATACTATCTCTGCGTGTGACCTTGGTTAAGACATTTCAACTCTGGATTGCACTTTCTTCATCTATAAAACGAGAAAACTGGACTAGATGGCCTTTAAGGTCACTCCCAACTCAATCTACGATTTTGTATTCTGCTATTACTTTTATTACTATCATATGTCTTTAAATACTGAGAAGAATTTTTTTCTGGGCTAGAATTTTAAAAATATTATCATTTCCTGCCTTTCTGAAATGTCGTTAATTTTAAAAGCCTATTTTTAACTTTTTAAAACTATTTTAGTAGGTTTCCTATAACTTTGGTTTCAACACAATCTTCTTTGTTGCATGCTAGATCAGACCTTCTATTAGTCATATGACATCAGGGAATTGGACCCATAAGATGAGGACTTTACTAGAAATGAGAAGATACAGGAGTTGCATAAGAATCTCAAACATTAGTGACACATACACAATTGATACAAAGTTTGGAAAACCTGATAAGGGCTGAAGGGCCATCAGCAGGGAAGAGAGGAAGGGGCCAGATGAAGAGACTGCAGATCCTTGGACATCCACTGCCTGGCAACTACTAGGAACAGCATGGATGCCCAACTCCACTGGTGGCTGAAAGGGCTTTGTTTGAGCTAGTTCTGGAGCTCATTTCCTTCTGCCATTCCTAAGGGCCACATTATCACATTGGCCCCACATCGTCACAGTGACACCAACACCACAGACATCTACAAAACTAAGGTGAAAGAACAGAAGGGCATAGCTATTGTCTGTCCAATGGGGTAAAAAAAAATGGAGGGGCTGGGGAGAAAGGAAGAAAACTCATACCACTGCCACCATGATTTCTCCACCAACATAATCCATCTTTTAGCATCTCAAGTGCCTTTAAAAAAAACATTTTTGAGGTCTAGAGTGACACCTTACTATAATTTATATTCATGAATTATAGGTATCAAATAGGTAATATGAACATGCATTTTTTCAAAACTTTGTAAATATAGAACAGAGTAAAAAGTGAACAGGAGAGAACAAAAGAAAACCTACAAGGAAGCAAAGAAAAGATGGACAGCTCTCAATACAATGTGTAGTACTTATTATAGAGGCTTTCTTGAAATAGAAATTTATTGCTATATATTTTGAATCCTCTCACGTTCTGCTCTGCACATGATGTGTTTTTTTTCTTTTCTTACTTTATATTTAAGTCTATAATATGTTTCTTTTGCATTATGTATTTAAGTTTTAGTATTTGGGTCTAAAATAAAAAAGATAAAAACTTTGTAAATATTGTAATCAATAAAATAGACACAATTTAGCAAATTAAATAGAATTTAAATGAAGCTATTCTGTACATTTTTAATATGTGCCAGTCTAAATTACCCTTAACACTTTTATCCCAAGTGTAAAATGTGAGATGTTTGTTGAGTGCTTCAGTTACAGAAGAACAGCATTCCTTTCCCACTCTGGTGATAGCCAGCAGCAAAGTACTGGACTATGAAATCGAAGCCTATCATTAAAAGAGGTCTATGTCTCAATCACTTGCACTCGTCTCTGCAGACCAGGCTAGCTCCTTTCCAAAATGAATCAACTAAAGGAAATATGGAAAGAATAATCTTTCATCCTAAGACATCTAATTTGGCTCTAATTCTAAGGACCAAACTTCCCAAAAAACAAACAAAACAAAGAGGAAATTTCTCAGCAGTGGCTATTTTTAAATCGTTTTTGTCATATACCTGTTCTTGTGTTTCAACAATCTGGCTGGCAGCTTCTGTGGGGGTATAAGATTCACCCACAGACAGCACCCAGAAAGCTGCCAACAGCACAGGTTCTTTTGATCTGCTTAATTAAGGAAAGCAAGGTGAAGGGGTTGACCAGCTTACTTTTAATTCAGCATTCAAATATCATTCAGGTAGCTCAGGGGGAAAAGCCAGCACCCTGAACTTCAAAACAAAATGCAAACAAATTTCAAACATCAACAGACTTTGTCTGATTCAATCCCAACACATAGTTACCAGAGTTCAACAAAGTTTCAACATCTGGGTTTACAAGCGGGAAGGCTCCTTAGCTACAGCTGCCTGGAGTCTCCTCATCAACACCATCTCCAGAGCCCCGCACAAATGGCTCTGTCCTTCCTTCTTATAGGGCTTTAGACATCAAACATCATCTGAATCACCAGAGCTCAGGTTCTGGTGATTGGTTCTTGAGTTGGCCCCTCCCCTTAGGACCCTGGGAGGTTCACATCCACATGGATTACATTAACACCTAATGGGGTTTGGGTGGGGCTTAGCACCTAGTAAAGCTCACTGAGATAAATTGAGTCACTCAAAGAAAACAAAGGCCATTCTGGTTACATCTTGGAGTGAAATCACATAATCACAGAATTTCAGAACAGTCATCTAGTCCCACCTATATCCCAAAGAGGTCTCTCCCATAGCCCAGCCTTCATCCCCTCTGACCTGGACAATTACAATAGCATTCTAAGTGATCTTCTCCTCTCAACTCTCCAAACCATCCTTGGCACAGCTCTGGTCAAAATCATCTTCCTAACATATGGGTCTTTCTATGTTATTTCCTTCCTCAGAATCCTTTCCCCACTGTTGTCTATTAGATAAAAATATAAACTCCTTAACTTAGCATTTAAGGTCCTCCACCATCTGCCTCAAACTGACATTTCCAGTCTTATTTCGCATGAGTGCCTTTCAAACCCACCACAGGGATGAGACTAGGGACACAGACTGGATCTAGGACTTACAGTGAAGTGGGGAACTGCTAGGTGAGGAGACTCCACCACTACAGGTCAGTACCTTCCAGGAACTTTATAGTCTTAGAAAACTGCCTGGAGCAATAAGAGCTTAAGTGACTTCTCCATGGTCATAAGACCAGTTTGAACTTGGGTATCCTTAACCTCCAGACCAGCTCTCTCTCTCTCTTTCTCTCTCTCTCTCTCTCTCTCTCTCCTATGTTAGATGGCCTACACAAACTCTATTCTAGATAAACTCAATGTTAGCAGTCTCTAACAGCCTTCCTCCCTTTTGCTGTCTCTGCATTTGAACAGGCTACTTATCCCATAGTACATAGAGTGCCATCTCAGATATGTGACCCTGGGCAAGTCACTTAACCTTATTTGCCTCAGTTTCCTCATCTGCAAGGCCTTCTCTTATTTCAGAGCTGTGGAGTCATCACAGCATTATTGGAGTACAGAATGTGTAAAATGAGCTGGAGAAGGAAATGGCAACCACTCCAATATCTTTGCCAAGAAAACCCCAGATTAAGTCACGAAGAGACGGACATAACTAAAATGACACAACAGAGAGTTATCCAACATGGCTAGACTGTACTCCCTCCTCATCTCAGCTTGATGAAATCTTTCCCTCCTTTCAAGGTATAGCTAAGGTATCAGAGCTCTTCCACAAAGTCTTCCTGAATTCCCCCAAGCACCAAGGGATCCCTCCTCTCCCCTAATTTTCTTTGGAATGCTTTGTCTGGATGTCTCCTTGCTTATCAGATTTTCCTCTGCATCATATTTACTTATGCATCTGTCCTAACCTTCTGTGTGTGTGTGTGTTTGTGTGTATTTTCTTGTAAGCTCATTGCGAGCAGGGAATGTGGCACCTTTTTCTTCTGTGTATCCACAACACTCAGCTCAGTACCTTGGACCTGGACTTGGACTTGGACTTGGTGGTTAGTGAATGTTTGTTGAAATGAACATCCTTCATGCTTTTATGCAAAAAGAAAACTCCTGATCAAACGAACCACTTTGGGAGAATCGACTATTAGCCTGATCATTTCGCTGGAACTTCAAATACAACTGAGCTTCATGGTGAAAGCATGAAAAGACAACTTGGCAGAGGAGGTAGAAAGCAAACCTTGGCATCAGAAAAACCTAAATTCAGGTACTGCCTTTAACACATCCTTGTTACATGACCAGGGCCAAGATAAGTGATCACTCAACTTATCAGAGAGGAAACTCTCCAACAGTGTCATTTTCTGATGAACTGCTGATCTATATTTGTAGGTGGTGCTTCCACACCAGAAGTTCTCTATGCTGATAAAATCAGAGCTTCACACCACTGTGGGTTAAAATGATGAAGCACAGTTAATTTTCAACTACATAGGGGTCGATTATTGAGTGGATGAGCCAAATCTCAGACATCTGTTAGACTGTTCCAATAGGTCAGGTTGGATTTTGCCAGCCACCGGGTACAGAGTTCTGGACCAGGAGGCAGAGTTAACCTGGGCTTAATCTCTAATTGACCTGCTTAACCTCTCTCAGTCTCAGTTCCCACATTTGTAAAAAAGGGATAATAATAATACATACCTTAAAGGATCAAATAAGATTGTGCTTTGGAAGCCTTAAAGTGATATACAAATGTTAGCTATTGTTTTTCCCAGTTGTTTTGAAAATGGCTTGCCACAGAAGTAAGAGTGAAATCGTTGGTCAGGGGAGAGGGCTATAAAAGACGAGCAATTATAGTGGCTTCCCAAGGAAGTTAAAGCACAAATATTCCTTGCTCTCAACATAGTTAAGGTTTATCTGCACAGTTGATTCAATTATCATAATGACATTTGACAGACAAAAATTAGCTATCAGCAAATTTACAAAATCAGGGAATGGATTCAAAATACATTACCTGGTGCCTTGGTTTACATATTTTTTCAGGTCCCCTCCTTTGTGTGCTCCAGTAAGTACGCTCCCTTTTGTTATTAACTACTCCATTTTGAATTGCTGCCTTTACTACTGGCTTCCACAAAGAGCTGGAAGTAGGACCTGAGCAGCCAAAGAGAGTTGCGTGTTATCCTTGTAGAGAAAATGGAGGCGGACTGAAGAGAAGCTGACCTTTAGTCCTGCATTTAGCACTAGCTGCTGGACATCTCCATCATTACCTCAAACTTTGCATATCCAAAACCAAAGACATCATCCCTCCCTACTTCCCCACCAAAAACAGTTTTCCCTTCAGATTTCCTATTTTTATCAACAGTACCACCATCTTCCCCGCCTTAAAACTTTTGAGTCATCCTCAGTTGGGTATGGACCTAGATGACCCTCTATCATTCTCTGGCTCCTCTCCTCTTTCTCGTTCCACTCTTCATTCCCCAAATACCTCCCCAATCTAAGCCAGTTCTTGTCCATTTTCCTTCACAACTGTTTCTTACATCCACACCTTATTTTCCATTCTCATTGTCATTGTCTTAGACACTTATGACATCATTCTTGGACTTACATCTCTCTCTCTCTCTCTCTCTCTCTCTCTCTCTCTCTCTCTCTCTCTGTGCATCTGTCTGTCTGTCTGTCTCTGTCTCTCTCTCTCAATTCTTTACCTCTAATTTCTCTTTTGTATTTCATCCCATCCTACACATCAGAGCTGGACTGATGTTCCTAAAATATTACTTTACAAATATCATCACCCTCTTCATAGCCTTTGGTCCTTTACTACCCATTAGAAAAATCTAAACTCTTCAGGCTCTGTGAGGCCCTGTACTTACCTGCATTATGCCTATATACAAAACCCTTCACACTCCAGCCAAAATGGCGGACCCATCATTCCCTAAACCTTGATATGCCTCCCTGTCCTTCTGATGTTGTGCCCACTTGTCCTTCCTGCTCCAAATGCCCTCCTCTCCATTTATATAGCAATCCTACTTTTCTTCAAGGCCCATATCAAATCCTTTCTGGGAGGTAGGATATATTCCCAACACCCCAGCACTCCCCCCTAAATGCCTACAGCAACATGATGTAATGGAAAGGGTTCTAGAGTCTGGAGAGTCCCGGATTCAAAGCCTGCCTCTGGCACGGACTAGTTAAATGACCATGGGCAAGACATTAGCCTCTGGAAACCACAGCACTAATAATACTGGGAGCACTCACCTCACAATCTTATTGGAGAAATCAAACAAGGGAATGAATAAAGGGTTCTGAAGACTTGGCAGTGCCAGGCAAGTGTTTGCATAGGGTGCTATTTTAGGCACTTAGAATATGCCACCAAGTGTTTTATGTCTTCTTTTGTTCTGCTTTCTCCTCTAAATAGTAAACCTCTTAAGAACAGGAACCATATCGTTTACTCCCAGTTCCCAGCATCAAAGAATAGGAAGAAGACATGAGTTCCAGTCCCAGATCTGACATTTAACTGAGTCACCTAGAAACATGCCTCTTAGCCTAAAACGAGCTTCTTCATCTGTATAGAAGGGACATAATACCATGTGTACTCCTCTTCCAGCTTAAAAGGTTGGCGCAAGGGGCAGCTGGCTGGTGCAGTGAATAGAGTGCCATGCCCGGACTCGAGAAGGTCACAGTTCAAATCTGGTCTCAGATACTTCCTAGATGTGTAACTTTGGGGCAAGTCACTTAACCTCTGTTTGCTTCAGCTTTCTCATCTGTAAAAGGGGCATAATAATAGCACCTATCTCCAGGGTTGTTGTCAGGATCAAGTGAGATGGCATCATACAATGCTCTGGACAGTGCCTGGCACACAACAGAAGCGATATAAATGTCATCTATTATTACCACTGTTGTTCTGTCACTCGGTTGTGTGCAACTCTTCATGACCTCATGGACCACACCATCCACGGGGTGCTCTTGACAAAGTTACTGGAGTGGTTTGCCATTTCCTTTTCCAGGGCATTAAGGCAAACAGAGGTTAAATGACTTAGCCAGGCTCACACAGCTAGTAAATGTCTGAGGCTGGATTTGATTCAGGACTTCCTGACTCCTGGCCCAGGGCTCTATGCACTGAGCCATCTAGCTGCCTCATGATTGTTATACTATGTCACAATCCTGAAAGTGCCTTACAAATGTGAGTGGCTATTATTGCCGATAATGTTTCCTGTTGAGTACTACAAGCCTTGAACTACGTCTCTGTTCATCATATTCTATTTGAGGAAGGCAGTTGCATCATGACCATCACTAGCATTTATACATGGTGTCCTAAACTGCACTAAGACTTTTGGGACACCCAGTCTAGAACTTTAAAGTTTATAAAGTGCTTTACAAACTAATATGTCATTTGATCCTCACAGCAACCCTATGAGGTAGGTACTGTTGTTATCTCCTTTGTACAGATGAAGAAACTGAGTCTGAGAAAGGTTAAGTGTCTTGCCCAGAGCCACACAGCTAGCAAGCAACTAAAGGCAAGATTCATGTTAGGATCTTTCAGAATCCAAGTCCAGCACTCTATCCACTGCCCTAATGATTATAGTTACATTATGTATTTTTTCTTTTAGGCTTTTAGAGCACTATACCAAAAGTAAAAAAAAAATAAGCTGACTACGCTGCATTCAGTAATTCTAGAATATTTCAAGAACCTATAATTTTGTCGTTATGGGTACAAGTCCTCTACCAATGCAGATATCAATCCTTTCATCCCTTAGGATCCTTTGGAAAAAAAAATATACACCCTGGGGTCCAACGCACTGGTGATGAAACTCTCTGAGTGGAGGTTAACTGGGCTGGTCCTCAGAAGAAAGACATACGCTTTGCCATAGAGCAGAAGCTGTTCCAGCTTGGACCAGCCACAGCTTTGTGCCCTAATGGCCTAGCCTTAATTAAGAAACTTGACGTTACCTGCCCCTTGGTAAAGCATCAAGAGCCCTTTAATAGGGCTTACTTTGCGTTTACATTGTGACTTTTTCTAACACCTTATAATTTAAAAATATTATTTTAAAATATCCTTCAGTAGAGTATAATAGACAAAGAACATGTATTTTCTTGACCATGGTATCACATAAAGACTTTCTATTAAGCCACAGAAGACACACCATCTGCGTTGGTGGGGGGAGTACCCATGCCAATGCATTTAAAGTACTGAATTATTTTCAATTACAGCTACCAACATTTTACATGATAAGGTTATTTTTAAATATGTGGCGTGAAAAAGTCGGCTCTTCTTTTCAATGTAATTTTATTGTATCTCGAGGCCAACTCTTTTTCAGAGGGAAATCATCTCTAATTGTATAACGAAAGTCAAAAGCAAAATAAGATTAAATTACTGGAATCAGCTCTATAGGAGGACATCTTTCTGCAAAGTCTGACAATATCTGTACTATCTTGAACTGCATTCATTCAGGCAATTTCTACTCTTTTCATTTGAAATTCTTAATTTTTAATTAAAGTTCTACTGACAGTTTACTAAAACTAAAAGAATGAGAATCAAAAGAAATGAAGAAAAACATGAAAAGAGAGGGCGCTGCTTAGTTATGGAAGATCACAAATATACACTATCTGGGAAAGAACCTATTCTTCTGGCCACTTTTCCTCCCAAAGACAAAGTAATCTGAAAAAAAAATGGCTTCTACTTTGCTTTCATCAACAGATGAAAAGCCCACTTGTCATGGATCACAATAGCTCCATCCAGCAACACGCTAAAACAAAGCAATATTTAGAAGAGAAGAATCACAAAATAGGACATTAAAGGGCACCTGACAGTTGCCCAACATATATGCTTGTATGTGTATTCTCAATAAGTCAACCATGCCTAGGTAGATGAGGAGGAAGAAGAAGATATGGGGGAGGAAGAGGAGGAGGAAAAAGCAGGGGAGGGGACAGAAGAGGCAGAAGACAGAGAGGAAAGAAGAGGAAGGGGAAAAGGAAGAGAAGAGGGAAAGAAGAAAAAGGAGAGAAGAGGAGGAAGAAAAGGAAGGGAAAGGGGAGAAGGGAAAAAGCAGAGAGAGGGGAGGAGAAAAGAGAAAGAAGAGAGAGGGAAGAAAGGAATAGGAGAGACAGACAGATCAGGAGATCCAAAGAAAGGCCCCTAGTACTTTGGCTAGACTCCCCAGCCAGAAAATTTATGGGAGGATATAGGCAAGAATCTCGAGAATGAGAGGACAGAAATAGGTTGCAGTTTACATCATGGTGGGGTAGGGAGGAAGACAAGGCAAATTTGTCCTAAGAATATATTTTTACATAGAATGAAGATGCGGTCATCCTGAATTCCTTCTCCCAAGCTAGATGACAAGGAATATTCAAAATGGACCTCGTGCATCTTGGTCAAAGCTAGCATTTTTGCACAGTTTGTACTAAACTCAGTATCTTCCTCCCCAAAATTGAAGGAACCCAGAAATACCCATCTGAGGAATCTGAAAACATAAATTTCCCCAGGGACAAAGCGGAGGTGGCAGAAAATTCTGGAGCATGAGAAAAGGAAATCACCACATTTTCATATTGAAAAATTGCCATATGTAATTTTAACTTTTAATTAAATTTTAATTTTTAATTTGGTGCATGTATCTTTTAAAAAGATATATGCATCAATTCTTAGTTTATCACTTGGAGAGGAAAATATCACTACAATTAATACTTCATCATGGCATCTCATTCACATTACCTAAAGTACCGAAGTTCCACGGAAGTGGGTGGGAAGCCATATACTACCTATCTCTCAAAGAGGAAATGCTAACCTCAAATGTTTTAGCATTTCAGGCCATGAATACCACACAAAAAAGCCTGTTCCAAAGAAAGTTTCATTTGAGAATCTCCTTCTTTTAGTCAAGCAAGCATTTATTGAGTCGCTACTATATACCAGGTTCTATGCTGCATTCTGAAGAAACAAAACCAAAAATCAATAGTTATTGCTGCTATCCTTTTGAGGGAGACAACATGTACACAAATCTGTATAAAATATACATGAAGTAGCCACAGGTTCATGGGTGGCGAAAGTATGAGCAACTGGGGGACATCGGGAAAGGCCGCATACAGGAAGTGATGTTTATGCTGAGCCCTGAAGGCTTCTAAGATGAGGTGAAGAACGCTTTCCATGGAGAAGGGCCTGTTCAGAGGACCCAGAGAGTGGAGCTGGAGTACTGTGCATAAGGAACAGCAAGGCCAGTTCAGATCCTAAGGGATCTCTCTCTATTTGGGGGAAAGATGCTCTAGCAAGAGGGGCAGCACTGATTCCCAGAATGAAATAGCATCAAAGTTCATCTTTGGGTGATTCTGCCTCACAGGGTTTTCATGATGAAACTCCTCTACAGAACTGAAAGTCTATATATACTTCAATGGCACCATAGCTTCTGGCAGGTTAGGACCATATTCTCTCCTCAGCTCCACATTAGAGAATCCCTAACTTCCCTCAAAGCTTGGCTCAGGCCCTGCTTTCTATGCGGGCCCTTCCTGATCCCCAACCCCCAGGTGCTAGTGCCTTTTCTCCCCCCCCCCCATTAAAAAATTATCCTTAACTACCTTTACAAATATGTATTACATATGTGCCTATTTTATATTCCTCTTTATGCATGTGTTTTCCTACAAGAACATAAGCTCCTTGAAGGCAAAGAGTATCTTATTTTTGTCTTTGTATCTCTGGAACCAGTACAGTGCCAACAAGCTCTTTTCAAAAAAATTGCCATCTTTCATAATAGTCAGTGACTATAGTAATCTACTGTTTGATAAACTCCAGCTCCTAGGATAAGAACTCACTATTTAACAAAAACTGCTAGGAAAACTGGAAACCAGTATGACAGAAACTAGGCATAGACCAACATCTTACACAGTATACCAGAATAAAGTCAAAATGGGTACATGATTAAGATCCAAAGGCTGATACTATAAGCAAACCAGGAGAGCGAGGAATAGTTTACCTGTCATATCTATGGAGGAGGGAAGAATTAATGACCAAACAAGAGATAGAGAACATTATGAAATGCAAGAAGGATGATTTTCATTACATTAAACTGAAAAGGTTTTGCACAAAGCCAATGCAACCAAGATCAGAAGGGAAGGAGAAAGCTGGGAAACAATTTTTATAGCCAGTGTCTCTGATAAAGGCTCATTTCTAAAATATATAGACAACTGAGTGAAATTTGTAAGAATACAAGTCATTCCCCAATTGATAAATGGTCAAAGGATATGAACAGGCAATTTTCAGAGGAAGAAATTAAAGATATCTACAGTCATATGAAAAAATGCTCTAAATCACTATTGATTAGAGAAATGCAAATCAAAACAACTTTGAGGCACCACATCCCACCTATGAGATTGGCTAACATGATAAAACAGGAAAATGATAAATGTTGGAGAAGATGTGGGAAAATTGGAATGCTAATGCATTGCTGGTGGAGTTGTGAACTGTTCCAACCACTCTGGAGAGCAATTTGGAACTATGCCCAAAGGGCTATAAAAATGTGCATACCCTTTGACCCAGCAATACCACTTCTAGGAATGTATCCCAAAGAGATCATACAAATAGGAAAAGGACTCACATGTACGAAAATATTTATGGCAGCTCTTTTTGTAGTGGCAAAGAATTGGAAATTTAGGGGATGCCCATCAATTGGGAATAGCTGAACAAGTTATGGTATATGAACATAATAAAATACTATTGTGTGATAAGAAATGATGAGCAGGCAGACTTCAGAAAAACCTGGAAAGATTTATATTAACTGCTGCTGAGTGAAGTGAACAGAACCAGGAGAACATTGTACACATTAACAGCCACAGTGCGTGATAACTAACTTTGATAGACTTAGCTCTTCTAGGCAATGCAAGGATCTAATACAACTCCAAAAGACTCATGATGGAAAATGCCACCCACATCCGGAGAAAGATATATGGAGTCTGAATGCAGATGAAAGCATACTATTTGCTCTCTTTTTTTGTTTCTTCTTTCTTGTGGTTCCTCCCATTGGTTCTAACTCTTCTTTAAAATATGACTAATGTGAAAATATGTTTAATAAGACTGTATAAGAAGAGCCTATACCAGACTGCATGCCATCTTGGAAAGGGGGAGAAAATTTAAAACTCAAAATCTTATTGAAGTAAATGTTGAAAACTAAAAATCAGGGCAGCTAGGTGGTGCAGTGAATAGAGCACCAGCCCTGGAGTCAGGAGGACCTGAGTTCAAATCTGACCTCAGACACTTGAGACACATGTACTAGTTGTGTGACCTTGGGCAAGTCACTTAACCCCAATTGCCCTGCCAAAAAAAAGAAAACTAAAAATTAATTAAAATAAAAAACTGCTGTCTTTTGTTTTCATATTGCCTATATTTTCCCCTTTATCTTTCCCCCTCCTGCCTCCCAAAAAATCATCCCAAAGAATATTCCACCACAGGCTGTTTGACTTATTAATTGATTAGACGTCTAGCCACCAAAGACCAGCAGAGCTAATTTTAAGGGGTTCTTGACCAGTCTGGCCACAGGGTGATGAATTTTTGGTCGCAGTCACACACAAAGATCTCCTTGGGGGAAGGGGCCATGTGTGAACATGAAGAGAATCTATGAGCAGGGAGCTCCTTGAGAAGAAGGACTGCCTTTTGTATCCCCATGGCTGAGCACAAGGCCTGGCACATGGCAGGCTCTTAATGATTGACTAAACCCCCATACAAAGATTACAGAGCCTATGAAGTCTTGACAATTTCTAGGATTAACATTAACCGTTTCCAAACTATATTATCAGACTAGTGTGAAAATAAACTGATGGGTGCAAAGTGCTGATGGTGCCTTAAAATAAGGGGGTTGAATAAAAATCACAGAACTCTCTGGCTTAGTTTAACATCTGGGTTAATGAGTATCTGTCTAACAGCACAATTAACAAGCATTATTAACAAGTGTTTGTAATGCTTAACATCAGTAAAAGTCTACTGAGGGATGGGGTCTCAATCTGTTTAACTATTTGTTCTACCGCTTTGGTACCTGGCACAGGCAATTTTCTGGGTTTTCTTTTTTTCTTTTGGGGGGGATCCTTTGTTTTTCCCTCTATACTCAATAGCTGCTTTTGGACACTTCTTTTCTTCACAGGTCACCCCTACCCCAGCCAACCCCCAAAGGCCACACTAGTTTTTTCCAAATAAGTGTCAGGTGCTGTTTGTGGGCTTATAGAACACTGGAATAGGCCAGTTTCACCTATCCACACCATGGACTAGTCAAAAAATTGATGAAAAATTGCTGAAAAGCAATGAAGTACATGAATATATAACAGTATGGGGGGGGGGGACAGTGAGTACTCTTGAGATGTCAAACTGCATGTCCCATAGGCATCTCAAATTTATCATGACAGAATTCATCATCGAGCTCTCCAAACTCTCCCTTCTAAAATTTTCTTATATCCAGGTTCATAATTGTCATTCTCGACTTCTCATTTCCCGCTGACCTCACATATCCAACCAATCAGATGCTAAATCTCACCATTTGTCCCTTTACTACACCTGTCACATTTGACATCTGGGTCTCTATTCCCACTGACATCACCTTAGTTCAAACTCATCTCATCTCTCCCCTGAACTACTGCAGGAGCCTCCTAATCAATCTCCCTGCCTCAAGTCTCTCCTCACTCTAGTCCATCTCTACTGTCCGTAGAGTTCCAAAAGGGATTTTCTTTAAGCACAAATACTACCCTACTCAACAACCTTCAGTGGCTCTAAATTAATATGTAAATTCCTCTGTCTACCTTTTAAAATTCTTTACAACCTGGCTCCAAACTATCTTTTCAAGCTCAGTATGTATTAGTCTCCTTCCTGCATACTCTACTATCTAAATTGGCCTTCTCTCTACTTCTCTATTTGTTATGGGGGCAACTGCATTGGCCATCTGTTCCTCATGCCTGGAAGGCCCTTTCTCTCTACCTCTGCCTCAGAGAAGTCACTTAAGTACTGCCCTCTGTGTCCAGCCTTTCCTGATCCCTCCAATTGCCTTTGCCCTCCTTCTTTAGCTTCCTGGAGTCTAACTACCTTGTACTTATTTCCGATTTTCTCTTAATATTTATTCCACATATCCTTACATATGCACTTGTTGTCTCCCTTAACGGAGTAAAACTCTTTGAGAGTGGGAATTGTTTTATTTTTTTGTAGTCATACATCCTCAGAACTTTGCATAATGCCTAACACACAACAGACATTTAATTTCTTGTGGACTGACTGATCCATCCTAACCAAAGGAGTACGGATCAACTGAACCTCCAGAACCATGCCCACTCCCCCATCCCCAATGGTGGGCATTCTCCAGGTGGCCATGGTACTAAGGGCCAACCCCATCTCCCAATATACTGCTACACTCCATTATAATACATATATGTACTGAGAATCCCCAGAATTTATGGAATATAATTTACTATATAGTATATACTAGTATAATATATGACTAGAATATACTTGCATGTACTATGTTGTATGTATATGCTATACTGAAGTATATTACGTGTATATATTACATATGTACATGCTATATGTATATATCATATAGTGTATGTGCACTATAAACTGTATCATATCGTATGTACTATACATGCTAAATATATATAGTACATACTATAAATATATCATACTATATACAGTATCTCCAATATACTCCATTTGGATATAGACACATATTTTCTTTATCTCAAATCAAATTACTTTCCTTTCAAATCACACTGGGAAGAAAGGCTTTTACTTGCCACTAAATAAATCAGTTACTCTGTATTGCTACTCCATGAAATCAATCACTTAAAGCAAAAATTCACTGGATGCCTATTGTGTCTAAGGCACTGTAGACCAGGGAGGAGGGAAAAGGGGAATGCCTAGTCTAGCGAAATTATGATTATATCCAATTTGGGGACTTATATAAGACAGCAAGGAAAAAAAATCTCTTTCCCTGGTGGTCTTTTTCCTCTTTAGCTGAAAATAACACTGTAACTTCCATGTCCAACCCTTCTCTTACCACATATTTCCTCCATGTTTCATTCATTTATTCTTATATCCCCAATCTATTCCTTTCTCCCTTCCTTCTGAATTTTGTATTGCTGCTCAGGAACTTCCTTACCACGAGGTCCTCTACAGCTTGAGAACTGCCACGAGCCCTCTGAAATTAAGTTTTCTTTCCTTTTCTCTAGAACCCTCAAATGTGCACCTCAGCCTCCTTCTGACACCACCAGCTCCCTCTTTCCTGGGGGTCCTACCAATAGTTTTTCCCCTTACAAAAGCTTACTTCTGAGAGAAGCCAATACTCCCGTGCTTCTAAAACTACCAAAGGAAGATACATAAGCTCAACTAGTTTCACCTTGGATTTCCTGAAGTAAAAAGGAAAAATACATTTTGGATTCAATGATACTCTATCATCCATCTGTGGAAGAAGTCCAACGGCAGCTCACTTGTCTAAAAGTCAACTGTTTGACAACCTTCATCATTCCAAATAAAGCTAAAACCCAGAAAGGAAGCCATAAGGAATAGTCGTAGTGGTAACAGTAGCAGTAGCAGCAAGAAGTAGCAGTAGTGGTAGTAGTAGTGGTAGTAGTAGTAGTAGTAGTAGTAGTAGTAGTAGTAGTAGTAGTAGTTTTCATCATCATAATTAATAACTCACATTTACATAGCACTTCAAGGCTACAAAGTACTTTCCTTCCAATAACCCTATGTAGTAGACAATCCAAGCATTATGCTCCACATACACTCATTTTAAAGATGAAGAAACTGAGGCTCAGCCAGCGAGTGACATACTGTGGGTTACAGAACCACTAAGTATGAGAGCCAGAATCAGGCCTCCTAACTCCAAAGGCCGATCAGTGCTCATTCTACTATACCAGACTCTGCTGACTCTTAGGAGAGTCCTTCCAAAACTATTTATTCTTACTTTACATGCTTTTTTTTAAAAGCTTGACTATCTGATTCCCCAATCCGCAGAAGAATGAAACAAAAATTGGAAAGGGGAAGGGAAGGAAGGAAGGAGGAGAACCTGTGACAAAAACACAGCCAGGGATGGATAAAAGAGGCACATACAATGACAGTGCAAATAATCAACAGCTGACAGCTACACAGTAAGGGAGGAAACTCAAAAAAGGTTTGTTTGGGGTAGGTTTTTTTTAAGTGAAAACAAGATCTCAAAAACTATAGTGAGCAGCCAAATAACCCAATATATTCCACCAAGCATGGAAATTTCAATATTTTGGCATAGAACAATGCCTGTTCATTCACAAAGGTCCTTCTGGGTTATCAAGAAAAGGAGAAATTGTATTACATTGAAAAAGGCAGGGAAGTGAATAATCCATTTGAGAAAGATTTCTATAAAAATTTTTAAAATTCTATAAAGAAAATTGAGGGATAGAACACTATCAGGGTTAAAGATAGACCTAGAAAGCTGGGTTCAAGTCCCACCTTTGACACAAATTGGCTGCCACACTGAGCAAGTCACTTAAACCTCTGCATCCCAGGCAAAACTGTCTAAGACTTCAAGTCACAGAGGCAGTGCTGGGAGCTCCCTACTCTTGGGAAATCCCAAGTCCAGTCAAAATGTAATTAAATGTTAAAAATAACTAAATTTTTAATAATTGGGGAAAGGAAAAGCATACTTCTGTCCTGCGGAAAATTCATCGATACACAACACCTCATTCCCCGATGATGTCAGACAAAAGAGGACATTGCTGCATATAAGAAGACTCCCAACCCAAAGGACATAATCCCTGTTCTTGGGACCAAAACCCTCCTTAGGAAGGTTGTCAATGAAATTCAAGAGGCTGCCATTTTCCTACTACTGCTAGTATTTCACCAAATCTTACTTCATTGCTCATCTTTGCTGACATCTCAGAGTAAGTTCTCTCCTCCTCTGTGGTTAATTTCTTCCTTTGTTGTCAGAGTTCTAGAACAGCACCTCTGCTCTCTCTATGCCCTTTTCCAAGATAGAGAACCACTTGCCTCGCTGTTAAGCTCTTTCTTCTTCTCGGCAGAGCAGAGCTGAGTCTATGGATCCTAATAGGGAAATAGGAATTCTAAAATCATTTCTCTGATAGATCACCCTTTGCCACCCCCATTCCTCCCCCAGAGTATAACCCACATTTCTTTTTTCAGTTCCCAGCATGTGTTTAACACATAGAGCTGCTCTGGTCATCTGAGTTTACGGTCAAGGTTACAAGTAGGAAGTACTGCACAAAGACTCTGTCTTTAGGAGACACAGATTTTCCATCTGGCTTTCACAAGCTCCTGCTTTTGAATTCTGAGTATCTATGGGGAATAAGAGATCCCCCATGGGTCTCTTTTTCAAAAGAGCTTTCCAGGAATTCAGAAAAATACGTAACTGTAGTGGACAGTCCAGAATTCCAGAATCGACTCTTTCAAGCTTCACAAATGAGCAGGATGACTAAGAGAGCCAACAGAAACATGACTGGTAAGTTAATTTATGATCATAGATCTAGAGAGGAAAGTGATCTCAGAGGCTGTTTAGATTACTACCCTCATTTTCCAGATGACAGTATGAGGCTTTGAGAGATTGAGTGGTTTGGCTATGGTCACACATGTAGTAATTGGCATGAGAGGGATTTGAACCCAGAGCCCATGGTCTCCCCACTGCATGACCTTGCCTCTATTAAGTATTCAATGTAATTTAGGATTATTGGATTTTAGTCTCGAAATGAACCTCATAGCTCACCTGATACAAAATATTTTTACAGATGAATCAGCTAAGGTGCAAAGAGTTTAGGTGATTTGCCAAAAGTCACACAATTACTGACTGGCTGAACTAGAATTAGAACCTAGGTTTGCTAACTCCCAGGGACAGGCTCTTTCTATTATTTTATGCTGCTTAGAATCACCACAACCCTAATTCCAAACATCAGAGAGCTATGGTTAAGAGAGCCAAGTAGATGGAGAAAGTATTTTTTTCTGACTGGATAAAGAACAGCCCCTGCAAACACAGTGAGAACAAAGCCACATATACTCTATCTGCTTCCCATCATGGAAGAGGAGAAAACACAGAAATCCAGAGCTCCCACACTGACAATAAAGTACAGGGAACACAATGTCGCATTTCCTAGAAATGGTAGAAGAAACACTTACAGGTGAAAAGACAGCAGAAGAAAGAATAGTGGGGCTTTTTATTGCTGCAAGCACTGCAGAAAATCCAGAAGCTGTTGACAAGCCTTGGGAAGGTCCAACTTGGAAAAAGCTCAAGGTGAATTAGGCTTATGTTCTACATACGCACTGGGGAAAACTAAGGTTGGATTAGGCATAGCTGGGAAGAGTTTAAGAAAGTTTAAAATGATCTATCATACTTTTAAAAAGCTATGTTACTACTACGAGTATATTATGATTTTCCTCATTTTTTATCTTTAGCCATACTTAGTTGTTTTTAATAAATGAGGTCCATTTTTTTTTTTAGAACAAGCATCAAGAGGCAAATCTGCTTATAAACTGATTTTCAGCAGAATGGAGGCTTCTCGATAGGAAGGATCGATTTCTCTTTCTGTCTTTATCTTCAACGCCTGGGGCTGTAAAGCCTGGCACATGGCGCTCACTTAACAAAGGCCTATTGAACTGATGTGAGCACACTTTTGGGAAATGTGGTTGCTTGTACCATAAGAGTGTGCCTTAGTTACTGACTACAAATACCATTATCTACCTGGTCACAGCTTTCGCAGACTGTAGCCATAATATCTAGGAAGAAACCAACAGCTTTGTGTCCTCACTTCTCTAAACTAAACCACTAGGACAGGGGTGGGGAATCTGTGGCCTTCTAGATCTTTGAGTGCAGCCTTTTGACTGAGTCCAAGGTTTACAGAACAAATCCTTTCATTAAGGGGATTTGTTCTGGGAAGTCTGCATTCAGTCAAGGGGTCCCACTTGAAGACCTAGAGGGCCACATGTGGCTAGGAGATGACAAACACTTTGGACCCGAAAAGTGTAAGCTCTAGTTTTTGTTTGATTTAAATGCAGACCACTAGTTTGTGGGAAACAAAAAAAAAGGGGGGGTGGCTGGAGAAACATTAGTAAGTCATCTTAAGAACTTAGAAACTTCAATAACTGTGATAGCCAGAAATCATAAGCAGCCCAAAATATAAACATTTGTGTTTGATAAGAAACACAAATGGTATATTCTAAGATAAAGCTAAAGAAATGCAAAAGAAAAATATCAAAATAATTCTCCCTCAGGCACCGTTGTAGAATTTCCCTCCTAGCACTCTAAGTCAATCACATATGACTTGATTCATTGCATCTCACTTACGGAAAGGGCAAGAGAAAGTCTAGTCAAATCCCTTCACTTTTCAAATGAGACAAGTGAGGCCTAGACAAGTTGAAACTTTTCCAAGGTTACATGGTCCTGGAAAAGATGTTAGGGAACATCTCATTAACTCTACATTGGATAAAATTGAAACACGGTTATGAGAGAGGTTAAGAAACTCGCCCAAAGTTAAAAAGCAAGTCCAACAACATTCACGCAACATGAGATACACCAAGCAGAATGATGAAGAGATACGAGCACCAGCTGGAGTTTTAAATTATACCACGAGAAACAAAAATCCGAACAGCTCAACAAAGTCATAAGCCAAATGGAAATATTTAGGGCAAAGGACATCAGCTTAGGTAGAGCCAAAATCAAGAAGTGAGGAGCTCTTTGAAGATGAAGACTTTAAGAATCAGAGTCTAGGTTCTAAAAATAAAAATGAGCTATGAGGCTCTGCAAACAGTGGGGGCCAGTGTGAACCATAGGGCAATCGTGTATACAGTGTCAGAGGGACATGTTGGCTTATGCTGAAAAGACATTTCTCTTTTCCACCCAGTTCTTATCTCCACAGTAATCTGTAACAGCAATATTCTCTAACCTTTTTTGTATCCTGGCCCACTTTGGCAGGCTCGTGGAGCCTATGTGATTCCTTCTCAGAATAATGTTCTTAAATGCACAAAGTGAAAAAAAGAAAACCCAATTATATTAAAATACCATCATCAAAATAGTTTTAATTTCATGGACAACAGGTTAATAATTGTTCAGCTGTTTTCAGTCGTGTTCAATTCTTCATGACCCCATTTGGGGTTTTCTCATCCAGGAAACTAAAGTGGTTTGCCATTTCCTTCTCCAGCTCATTTTACAGATGAGGAAGCTGAGGCAAACAGAATTTAAGTGACCTGCCGAGGGTCGCACTGCTAGTAAGCATCCGAGGCTAGATTTGAACTCAGGAAAGATAGTCTTCCTGATTCCAGGCCCAGCGTTCTATTTACTGTGCCACCCAGCTACCCACAGGTTAATAATAACTACTCTAAAAGGAAGAGGAAAACTGCTCTATCCCCTATCCCCCAAAACCTTTTTAGACTCTTAAGACATAAAATAATGATATTCATGATGATACTACATCCTCCCAGGGTTTAGAGAAGAGGAAAGGGTAATGATTCGCATTCCCTGTAAAATATTTCTTCTTTCCAGTGGTTTAAAATGGATTCAATAAATTTCCAAGGCACTTTACAAACTACTGTGCTACAAAACTAAGAATCATTCTAGGATTCCTAGGATGTTTCCTAGGAATTCATTCTAGCTAACGAAATTTAGGTAGTCAAAATACTTCCCACAGAATAAACAGAAGCCAAACAGTTGAGGGTGGGAATCTTGAAAATGACCATGTTGATGACTCCTTGACTCGACTAGACCTATATTTATATCTGGTCAATTTTATTTAGTCAGTCATATTTGAGGGTGGGAAGTGGGGGAGACTTGTGGTTTCACCAGCATGAGACCCTCCACTCATGGAAATTTCTTTCAGTGATGACGGTAGGGCTATAATTTATAGTCTTTGAAAGCTGCCTACACACTTCAATGTTAAGGGTGTGAACCCATGACCACAAAGCCAGTATGTGTCAGAACCAGGACTTTGAATTGGGCTTATCCTGACTCCAATGCCAGGAGTCCAGAATATAGCTTTATAAACAATTTCCCACTTTACCATTAACTACAAATCTCATTTTAAATTTTGTAAAGATGCTTGACTTTCAACTTTTAAATCTTCCCAAATCTTTTGCACCAGCCAAATGAGGTTATTTACTGCCTCCTGAATATGCCTTTCATTTCCCCACCTTCAAACTTCCAGTCACTCCCAATGTCCCTCCTACCCCCCGAATCTTCCCTATCACTTTTGAGGGAATCACCATCCTTCTGGTCACAAAGGTTCACAACCTAAACTCCTCAACACCTTTTCATCTCTCGTATCCAAACTTTTGTTAAGACCTTCATAACGTTTCTCTTATATGTCCCCTTCTCTCCTGTGATGCTTCCACCACCCTGGTGCTCAAGACCTCATCATCTCCCACCTGGACTACAGCAATATTCTGGTCTCCCCGCTACAAGCCTCTCTCCACGCCAATTCATCAGCCACTCAGCTGTCAAAGTTATCTTCCTAAAGCACAGGTCTAACCACGTCAACCCTCCTTTCTAAATAAACTCTAGTGACTCCCTATCAACCCCAGTATCAAATCTAAACTCCTCTGTGTGGAAAAGATATTACTGAGGGTCCAAATGATTAGGAGGAAAAGATATGGGCTAGACATAGTAGTGAGGACAAAAGGACAGTCAGCCCAAGATACATTGCTACCACTATGCTATTGAAAGAAGTCTGGAAGAGGACAAAGGCCTGCCTTTGGATAGTTTACAGAAGAGTTATGAGAAGAATATGAACCACACAGGATTAAAGGCATCATGGAGGGGTTGCAATCTGCCTTGATGGAGGGCATCTCCTCTGCAAGGAAATCAATAACAAATTTGAGTGTCAATGAAGTATAACTATTCTCAAAGGATGAAAGAAAATCAGAATTCAGCTACGAGGAAAAGAAATTATGAAGAACTCTTCTAGAAATGTCTAAGTTTCGATATCTCCAAAAGTTTGATTGGTGCAAAAAAGCAACACTTTATAGGCGGACAAAGGTTTTTCATTGTTGGGCTTTTTTTTTCACTCAAAAGCTATTTGAATGGGGAGAAAAGGGTAACATAAGGACAAAGAACAAATACAGAGTGGAGGGGAAGAACACCTCTAAATGAGTCCAAATGAATCACCGTAGATGGCTTGTTTTGAAATGGCTTAGCTTACCAAAAGCTACTTGTCCCTCAAAATCTGCATTCAAATATAAATACTTCCAGGCTCAAAATTAAGAAAGGGTGTAAACTCAAGATGACAGCCAGCCTTCTAACAATGAAGAAGCTTGACTCATCAGGGCTATGAAGAGAGCCTTTTCTTTCAGTGTTTATGAGGGGTTATGACTAATTCATGAAGACCAGCAAAAATACACACTGATCCCTTTTCCCTGAACCTGTTATATCCCAAGCCTCATTTCAGACAGAGGGAGACAACATAATAACCTGATGGCATTATTCCTGTCTTCTAGCCAGACTTTCCTAGTCTTAAAGCCTTTCCAAAAAACTACCAAACCTCTAATCAAAGCCTATGTTAGGATCACAACATCAAGTTGGCTTGTAACATTCTTTTTGCTCTGTGTCACTGGGTTTTTTTGTTGGTTCTGTTTTTAAATGCTAAGAAAAAAAAATCAAAATTAACATAAATCTCTTCTTTACATGCCCACAATTCTAATGGAGTCCTCATTACCACTAATTATAGTGGGTTAATAATATGTACCCACTTACTACTAACTAGACCCACTAAATATTACTTTGTAAGAAAAAAAATTGGACAAAACCATTGGTATAGGGAACTTGGGGGTAAGGAAAGGTCCTCTTACCAATGCATAGACACACCTGCTCTGAAACTTGTTTTAGAGAGTTACCTGGGGTTTTAAAAAATGAAGTGGCTTTCCTAGAGTGACAGGGCCTACATGAGGCAAAAGCAGGTTTCCAATCCATCTTCCTGATTCTAAAGCCAGCTCTTTTATCACCAAGCCATAGCATTTCATTTTCCAAAAATAGCAGACACTATTAGTCAAATTATTCAGAAATATTCATCAGGGGTCTACTACATGTACAGTGTTAGCAGGTGTAAAATATATCAGATTGTTTGCCATCTTAAGGAAAAGGGGAGAGAAAAGGGAGGGGGGAGAAAAATTTGGAACTCAAAATCTTACAAAAAATCAATGTTGAAAATTGTCTTTACACATAATTTGAAAAATACTATTAAAATAAAATAAAATACATGTATAGTGTTAGGTGCTAGGAAAACAAAGTCAAAAGCCAAAAGAGCCCCTGGCCTCAAAGAGCTTACATTCTCGTGGAATAGCAATTTTCTAAGGCCTTAATTCCATTATTTTCAGGAACAACTATTTTCTTAAAGGGGGAGGGAGAATAAAAAATCTACATGGTGACAAACACTGAAGATATGTGTTTAGATCTTTTCCTTCTTTATAGGATGTGCTACAACCTATTTATTATTCAGCTTTGGGGAGCTAGGAATAATTCTTCTGCATTTTTATTTGACAATATTGTATATTTTATGGCTTGGTCAGTAAAGCAACACTTGTCAGCTTAGTTCACTTGTAAGAAATTTTCACGCTGCATTAAATGAATGAAAAATGTTTAAGGTATTTTATTACAAAAATGAAAATAAAAAGTCTAAAAGGGGAAAAAACCCTACCAGGAAACGGAGTGCTAACATACTTTAAAGAGGAGAGAAGTACATTACTGAAAATGTAATTGCATGTGTATACATTTTGTGTGCATGTACACCTGACATGTACCATGAAATAGTGAATAAAAGAGCTGGCCTCAGAGCCAGAAGTTTCAAATTCAAATCCTGCCTCTAACACATGTCAGTTGTGTGTCCCTGGTTAAGCCACTTAGTCACAGATACTAATATTTCTATATTTCCTTTGAAATTTCTATTAAAAAGAAATTTATCCAAAAAATTCTAATTACTACCAATGCTCCTTTAAAAGAAAATTAGCATCTTATACCATTAGAATAAACTTAATATCTTAATAGGAAAAATAGTGTCAATTTTGGTTTGCAATAGATTCATGCTCAAAATATTAAATACTTTTTTGTAGGATTCTAGACAAGAATGATAAGCACATCAAAATCTAGAGTGCCAAAGAGAAAGACCCGACTTTTACATAGGGTGATGACAGTTTGCTGGCATGAAAAGTGGACTGGAGTGAGAGTCAGGAGACCTAGATTTAGCCACAACCCCTCAGCTCTTTCGTTCTCCAACTAGAAAATAGAAGATTGATCTAGAAGATCCCTGAGGTCTCTTTCCAGTTCTTTTTCTCCATAAACCAATCCACCCCATGAAAAGCCTGAGACACCTACTGGAAAACCAAATTTCAGAAATACAAACTTAATCCAAAAAAATGACCCATCTATGGTTCTGTCTTGCATTACCCTGGACAAGTAAGTCATATAAGATCTCTCAGCCTCAGCTTTCTCATTTGTAAAATGAGGATTATTAGAGCACCTACCTCATGGTGGGTTTTCTTTTTTGTAAACTGTAAGCAATATACAAATATTAGCCATTATTATTTTTCTACAGGGAACACTGCAAATGGCTTTTAATAGCTAATAATAACAGCTAGCATTTATATAGCACTTTAAGGTTTGCAAAGCACTGTGCATGTATTTATTTCATTTGAAACTCAGCAACCCTAGGAGGTAGGTGCTAACATTATTTCCATTTTACAGATGAGGAAACTAAGGATGAGAGATTAAATGACTTGCCCATGGTCAAATAGTTAGTAAGAGTCTGAGGCTGGATTTGAACTCAGGTCTTCTTGACTCCAATTCAACCACACTGACCTACCTGTCTGTCTAGCTTCCTTTGCTCTTCCATATTCTAATTGTTCTTTGAAGAGGGAAAAAATATTTGCATGAAGAAAATTAGAAAATTAATTTCCAAATGAGAATATTCCCAATTGTTGTCCTGACAATCATTGGGTTTATATCAAAATGATGAAAGATCTGTGATTTCATCAGTAATGGGAACTCTGTCACCCTGATTACTCAACCATCCATAGCTTAGTCCTAGAGACTTGTCTAATGTAGAAAAAGACTGAACAATTGGTCCAGTGTAACACAGCCACCAATTTTCAGTTTTCAACAGAAATCTTCCTAACTCCAAGCCCAGCGCCTTTTAATATGCTGCAAGGCTTCCACTATGCCGAAAGACTTCCAAAATTAAGACTTATCTAACTTAAAAGACAAATCTAAGTTTACTCAATCCATGTTACTTTCTGTCCTTGATTTTTTTCTGATAATTTTCTTTTTTTATTTTTCTTTTCTTTCCAATTACATTTAAAATTGTTAAACATATTTTTAAGTTTTGAGTTACAAATACTCTCCCCCTCCCTTCCCTCCCCTCTCCTTGAGAAAGCAGCAATCCGATATATGTTATACATGTGCAGTCATGCGAAACATATTTCCATACTAGTCATGTTGTGGAAAGAAAACACAGACAAAAAATCCCAAGAAAAATAAAGTTGTTTAAAAGTATGCTTTGATCTGCTTTAAGACTCCATCAGTTCTTTCTCTGGAGGTGGACAGCATTTTTCATCATGAGTCCTTCAGAACTGTCTTACACCACTGTATTACTAATAGCTGTCATTTACCATTGCTCAGCATACAGTAGTGTTGTTCACTTGTATGATCCTTTCCTGAATCTGCTCACTTCCCTGCATCAGTTCATGTTAAGTCTTTCCAGGTTTTTCTGAAACTATCCTGCTTATCGTTTCTTAAACATGTTCATCAATTCCCCAGCTGATGGGCATCCCCTCAATTTACAATTCTTTGCCACCACAAAAGTTGCTGCTACAAATATTTTTGAGCATATAGGACCTTTTCCCTTTTTTAAAAATCTCTTTGGGATACAGACCTAGTATATTGCTTTGTCAAAGGGTATGCAAAGTTTTATAGTCCTTTGGATATAGTTCCAAATTGCTCTCCAGAATGGCTGGATCAGTTCACAACTCCACCAACAGTACATTAGTGTCCTAATTTTTCCACATCCCCTCCAGCATTTATCATTTTCCTTTTCTGTGTTCTTGACCTTGTTTTTTACAGATATATGTTTCAATTATCTGAACAAAATCCTCATTAATACTCAGTATCTCTTGGCCAATCCACCCTTCATTCCAGAAAAAAAAACATGCTTTGTGTCTTCAGGATAAGAAATATATTCATTTAGATGAGCAACAATACGAATTTAATAAGCATTCACTTCAACCAGTGCTGGTACCTGTAAACACAAAGGCCAAAAAAAGGATGATGCCCTCAGTTAGCTAACAATATAATCCAAGTGGAAAACATTTTAGACTCAAAAGAAACAGTTTTCAAAATTTTCAAAACTCCATTTTCAAATTCACGAATTCTTACTTAGGATACTACTTCACTAAGAGATGACTTCTACTACACAGTATACTAGCCAAGTCAAAAGATGTGGTAATGATACTGGCAATTCATTATTAAGCATTCCATAGAGAGTTCAGACAAAAGCAAGCAATTAAAAATGAAGTTCAACTTACTCAACCAATATTACATTAAATTCCACTAAGACTTAAACATTCATAAAAAGTGACAATGAAAATGAGATAAAGAAGTAACAATAATCCCAGAGTAATGAAAAGTGCTGGCATAAGAACAGTTTAAATAAACAATTACAGAAATGGATTAACATTGGACATGGGCCAAGGACCAAGGGGTTTATCTTCAACACCAACAAAAATGGCAGAAAACACTCCAGCATCAACAGTTGTTTCATCTGCAACATCAATAGTGGAAAATACACAAGTATAAAGGATAACAATGTGGCAATTTAAATGTTGTTCTGCAGCCATCAACTGGCTCACGGACACTTTACAAACACAATCACCATCACCACAGATACTTTTTAAGATGGCCAATTACAAAAAGTTATACTTTGTTTGATAAAGATTTAATTTATACAACTTTTCTGGGAACATGTATTGCACAAAAGCAAGTCACTCCTGCTTCTGAGCTAATAGCAAGCAGCACAAGTGAAAGTGTGAAAATCCTATTTTCCTACTGAATTACATTACAATTTTAGAGAGGCTTTATCTTCATTCCTGATTGAGTTGGAATTGTCCATGGCTACTAACACTTGAGCTTTGAATTTCTCCAGCTCATTTCCATACCTTCCTCTCTCAAAAGTACTTCAATACATGGAGATCACTATTTTAGGATTGTATAGACAATCTATTTGTAAAGTGAGGAGTTATTTTGTAATGCAATAAAAAAAAATCCCTGCCCACATTATGCACTTGGCAAATTCCACTTTTCCAATACATTATTAGGCCTTATTAAAGCAGAGTGACTTTATTTATAAGGGAGGAGGGAGAGATTATTACTAATGATGGACACTCACAAACCTGTTCCCCCAGGGTTATTGTAAGAAAAGCACTTTATATACTTTAGAGTCATACATAAATGTGAGCAATCGTCAGTAATGTGAGAGGCAGCAGGGTGCAGTGGATAAACGGCTAACCAGTATGTGGCTGAGGGACCCTAGGCAAGTCATTTAACCTCTACTGGTCTCATCTGGGGCAGCCAAGTTTGGGCACAGCAGCTAGAGTTAGGAAGACTCATCTCCATGAGTTCAAATGAAGCCTCAGAAACTTGCTAGCTGTGTGACCCTGGGCAAGTCACTTAACCCTGTTTGTCTTAGCTCATCTGCAAAATGAGCTGGAGAAGGAAATGGCAAACTGCTTCAGTATCTGCCAAGAAAACCCCAAATGGGTTCATGAAGAGTTATTCAAAACTGAAATGACTGAACAACAAAGGTCTCAGTTACTCACTTATAAAATGGAGATTTAATTAAATGACCTCTAAGGTTCCCTACAGCTCTAAATCTACAAGTCCTGTTTAGCATTTAAAGCCTTTAATATCTTAGCTTTAGCCCACCTCTCCAGCATTATCCTATTCTACTTCCCTTGATGAATTCCGTGGTCCAGTCAAATGACCTTCTAGCTGCTCCTCACACATGACATTCCATTTACAATCTCTTTGTCTCTGCACAGATTGTCCCCCATGCTTGGAATGCATTCCTCCTCATTTCAGTCTCATAGGATCCCTAGCTTCCTTCAAAGCCAAGTTCAAGAGCCTCCTCCTGTATGAGACTCTCCCTGATGCCCCAGCTGTTGTAGGAGCATCCTTGTGGGCTGCTCCCAGTCCAAAATTACCTTGCATTTACTTGGTATATACTTGATATACACTTGTATGTGTATGTGATTTTCCCCTGAAAGAGTGTAAGTTCTTTAAAGGAATGGTGATTTCATTTTTGTCTGTATCCCCAGAGCCGGAATGTAGTAGACACTTAAATGCTAGATAATATAATTAGTGATCCAAAAGGTTACCAGTCTAATGAGGCATTTCTCCAATTTAACTATGGTGGTTAGGGTCAGCACAGTTCACTTAGGTCTATCTTAGTAGGACCTACCAGAGCCTTCAGTATGCTGGTACCACCTTCAAGAATCCAGAGTGGTTTCCTTACTACACTGAAGTAAGACTTCAGTGAAATGTAACACACTGTTAGGGCAGCTAAGTGATACAGTGGATAGAGCATCAGTCCTGGAGTCAAGAAAACTCCTCGTCCTGAGTTCAAATCTTGCCCCTGATACTTACTAACTGCATCACCCTGGGCAAGTGACTTAACCCTGTTTGCTTCAGTTTCTTCATCTGTAAAACGAGCTGGAGAAAGAAATGGCAAACCACTTTACTATCTTTGCCAAGAAAATCCCAAATGGAGTCATGAAGAGTCAAGACAGGACTGAAAAACCACTGAACAAAACAAAATACATTGTTAGTGCCTAAATGATGAGGCATATCAAAGTGATATGCACTTACTGAGTGAGCCTATGGTGCCCCCAGAACAACTGGAAATACACAAGAAATGTCCCCAACCCTTTAGGAGAATATGCTATAACTGGCAAGATAAGAGGTAGCTACAAAAGCTAATCAAGGCTCACACAAGCAGAGAACAGTCTAGTTTAGGGCTGTGCAATTCAAAATTCAAAAGGTTTTTTTGTTCTCATGGTAAACATGAAGTGCAAAGATACTTTTCCCCCGAAAGTGCTTCCTGGACAGAATGCTCTTTTTAATACATAAACATAACAACACTAATGACAGTTCACATTCACCTGTAAGATGAGAGAGCAAGACTAAATGGCCTCAAAGGCCCCTGCCAGCTCTAATCTCTGATCCTAAGCTTCAACACTGAGAATTAGAAACACCTTCCCCTAACAGCCAAGTTCAGTATGATCACATCATCACAGAATTGATTTTTTTAAATAATAGGTCATGTTTAGTTTTTAATATTTAAATTCTTAGGAAGCTCAAGACCTGTTCTCAATCTGCATTGAAGACACTTGTGACTCAGAAAGATTAAATGAACTGCCTAGAGTCATTTGCCTGTTAAGTGTTTGAGTCAGTTCCCCCCACCCCACCCCTCAATCAAGCTTCTGAACTCTAGAATCAATGATTTGTCTAGCCACTAGATTATAGCACTGCTTTTATCTCTGAGGATTCAGGGCCTAATTTCTCAGGGCCAGCTCACTCTCAGGCAGACAAGATAGCTACCTTACTTTAGGAGGGCAATTTGCCCCTCTGAGGAACCTGTGAAAAGATTTGTTAATGTTATTATTATATTCATTTTAAAGTACAAAGGCATTTCCAGGAAGTGAGAATCCTACCAAAAATCGGAAACCAAGCTCCTCTGGACTATGATCAATAGGAATAAATACACCATGGCAATGCTTTTGAAGGACCTATGCTGGCGAGGACTTGGGAAGGCAACTAGGTAGCAAACCAAACACAGAAGGGGGCAACTTTGCTAGCTGTTACTATGAATATGCCTGATGCCTATAAATAACCCCTCAGCCAAGATGCACAGGAAGGGCACTGCCTTCTTTGGTTGCAGGTTGCATTTCTGTTACTACTTTTCTCCTTGAAAGCTATTCTAAGACCCTGCTAACCTAGAATTACACAAATACACCATGAAGCTGGGATTTCATCACTGTAGAGAACTCTATCGATGTCCAGATCTTTGACTTAGTACACAAAACCTAGGGAGTTGCCTGAGGTATCAGACAGTAGTGAATATCAAAGGGTCCAGAATGTGAACCCAGGGCTTCGTGCCTCCAACACCAGCACTCTATCCCCTATTATGCCAAGCTGTTTCCACAATTTGAAAGAGTTTATGTACAACTGCTTGGAGGAGTAAGAAGATAAAGATTATGCTTTGCTCCATGCTAGAGAAACTCAGTCTCTGTACCATCCACCCACCCATTTTATGGTCCAGAATTAAAAGTACTGAAGCACAGCAAAGGGAAGTTGCTATCCAATAAAAATCTATCCCATAAAATTCAGGAACAGAAAGAACCCAAGTCCGTATTCCTACACCAGAGATCATATTCTATACAAAATTGGGCAGTAGAAGGAGGGAAGAGGGAAAGCTGCCCTATCAATTGACATTTACTTAGCAAACCAAAATAACCAAGAAAGAGAAATAGGTCTGGACACTTTATCACTTTTGTCAGCTCCAGTTTTATGTTTCAACTTACTGGTCAGAGCTGGGTAGCAAAAAATTATTTTATGGCAGCATGCCTAAGATTGCACTTACATGAAATAAACACAGAGAGAAAATACAAATGAAATATGAGCTGTAAGTGTGCCAACACAAAATTTACAAAATATATTTCTGTTACTCCTCATTCTTTATCCTTTCCTAAAAAATATAAACACACACTGGCTGCTAAAGTCATCCTGAGGAAGCAGAAAGGAGGAAAGAAATGTGGGGAATGAATACTAAACTCTCTATATCCTCCTAATTTCCTACCAAAAAACCAGCTTTATGAAGTTTTTTTTTTAATTTCAAAAAAAATTGGCTGTTTTCCAAATAAACAAGATAAATGTGCCCTCTTGGAGTAATTTTAGAGCCTAGAGCATCTTTGAAGTCTCTCAGAACAAATACTGAATATTAAGCTTTGCAAAATGTAAATCTGTTAGCTCTCAATATGCATTTATCAATTCCATCACCAAAAATTAAAGTATTACCAAGGCCAAAAATAAATAAATAAGGCAGTTTAAACTTAATTTAAAATTAATTTAAAAATAAACAAGGCAGTAGGTACTATCATTTTAATGTCCCTCCCACCCCCACTCCTACACTAGTTTCATCTTCCTACTTCCTGTTCGGTGATGTAAAAACTGGTATAACACGTGAGGTTCTGGCAGACTTCCAAATGAAAGCTACTGGGCTTCTTTTTGCAAACTCTAAACCTGACACTTCTCCTTAAAGCTCTGGGCAATGACAGCAGAAGGGTGCCCAGAGCACAGTGCAGTGGAAAGTACACAAGCTTTACATTTAACGTAATTTTCTATTTATTTACTGGTCAATATGTCCAAATATATAAAGTTCTGGGACATTCCAGTGTGTCTAAGAATGTATGTAACTCCTGGAAGTCAGTAGGATATTTGGTGGTTATTATTATCAGTCACTTTCAGCCACAACCAGTTCTTCATGACCCCATTTAGTGTTTTCTTAGAAAAGATACTTGGAGTGGTTTGCCATTTTCTTCTACAGCTCATTTTATAACTGAGGAGACTGAGGCAAAAAGGGTTAAGTGACTTGCGCAGGGTCACACAGCCAGTAAATGTCTGAGGTCAGATTTGAACTCAAGAAGATGAGTCTTCCTGACTTCAGGCCTGAATCAATGTTACCTAGCTGCCCCATTTAATAGGACATACTGCAACCAAAATACAAAGGAGATGAATACCCTTCAATTGATAATAACAATAGTAGTCATAGGAGTGGTAGAAATAGGAGAAGGAGGAGGAAGCAAAAGAGGGGGAGGAGAAGGGCTAATAGTATTAGCCACAGTTACAATGACAATAAAAATAGTCAAAATGATAACAGCAGCCAGCATTTATATAGCGCTTGAAGGTTTGCAAAGCACTTTATAAATATTATCTTTTATGAACCTCACAAAAACTCTGGGAGATAGGTACTATTGTTATCTTCATTTTACAAACAAGGAAACTGAGGCAGACATTAAGTGACTTTCCCAGATCTTCAAGTTAGTGTCTGACACCAGATTTGAACTCAAGTCATCTTGACTCCAGGCCCAGTACTCTATTCACTGCTCCACCTAATTGCCCCTTAAAAAAAGTGATAAAGCAGAGTTGAACATTTCTTAGGAAAAAACAGAATCTAAGTGTATAGGTCAATGCCCAGGGGGAAAAATGCCAGTTGAGAATAATAACATAGCCATGTGAGATCCTCTGGCACAATTCAGTCTGAGTATTTTAAATATAGAAAGGTCTTCTTACTTTGTTACTCCTCTCAAAAAAGCACTGTGGTCACATTTTTAAAAACTGAAGGGAAAAACCCTGTGACAGAAACAGGTGATGAGTATAAATCAAGCAACTGTAATAAATCACGTGTTTCATAAATGTTTTCCGCTCCCCAATACTGCATCTGGCTCTTCATTTAATGTATCAGGGCATATCTGAAGACACAACTACACTTCCCATGAGTTTCTGGGCCCCAAAAAGCAGGCCTGACTGAAGTTCCTAAAATCCCTAATTCCCATGATACTGTGTGCCTGTAGTTCAGGGTGACTGTATCGAAACGCATGAGAAGGAAGGAAGGCACATGAAGAAGAGGAGATCATGGTGGTGCTGAGTTATAACAAAAAGGGGCCCAGTAATCCAGCCGTGGTGGAGTCTGGATGCTGAGAACTAGCTGCGGCAAACTGAGAACCTCCGGCTGTGTCTAGTATAGCTGAAAGCAGCAGACTTTATGAACTGAGCGATTCAGCTGCTGCAGGAGTCAATCTTCCCTCCACACCTTGGTCAAGTCATAGAACAGACATGTGCTGAATGCTCCCCTTTACTAGAGCGTGAGTTTTATGGTAAACTGCTTCTCACATCATTTCTCTTTGGCTTGAAACTGTGTCTGTGTCTGTGTGTTGACTGCTTTTCTTTTTCCTTCGCTGTGTCTTTGTCCCAATTAAACGTGGCCTTTTATAACGCATGCTCTTTGTCTAGTCTGCTAGAATAGCAAAGATTGATTGTAGCCCACAAAGGCTCCCAGCAGAGCTTGGACAGGGGCTCTAGCCAAGTGAGTTAAGTCCACATCCATTTTATCCCATCCCTGTATGTAGGAGTTCATGAGAATCCAGAGTTGAGTAGGATATGGGCTACGTTAATTCAATCATTTTCATAGCTAACATTTCTCTAAGCATTCAAATATGCCTCTTCATGTGACAGTTTTTAATCTAAGCTGGCCAAAGACACCAGGCTGAATAGAGTCGAGTAAGAATCCGTGTCACATAGTTGATAACCATCTTTCCAAGCTATTCCTTCTATGAGGATACCCATCACCACCACCACCAGTACCATTCCTGTCCAAGAACATTCTTCACATGCCTTTGACAGAGATAAAAGTATTCTATTTGACTCAATACATTTCCTTCAAGGAAGGCTTCACTAAATAAAACCACATTGCTAACACCAGATGCCATATTGATGGAATGAGTGAAGACAGGCACGAACTTGCATATGCCCAATATGTATGAAAAAGCTTGCATTATTACTAAAGAAAAATAGAAATTACTGGAAATGAAGGCAATATTGGTGCCAAGTCATCAAAAATTATGGTTTTATGGAATAAGTTCAACTCTAAGGCATAAACTGGTCCAGCAAGGGCTAGGCATAAGATGCTCCTCTGGTAAATGATAATGAGCATTTTTAATGGGTTTTCCAACATGAGCCAGCACCATGGGGTAGATGAAGTTACAAAAATGCCTGCAGGAAATTACATGTGAGCTACACCCCTCATATTTCTGTACAGAGTTAAATCAGGCTAAAAGCACATCAAAGAGTTAAAGAAAAAATTAACAAATATTTTCAGAAACAGACCATATGTCAGGCTCTGCTGGGTACTGGAGAAGCCACCAAAGAGAAATAAGCATTCTAGCTTTGGTTGTGAAGAGGCAACTAGGTGGTGAAGGGGATACAGCACTGGGTTTAAAGGTGAGAAGACCTAAGTTCAAATCCTACTTCAGACACTATTGGTGTGATCCTAGGGAAGAGACTTACCCTGTCTCAGCTTTAGTCTCCTCTTTTATAAAGTGAGGGGGCTAGATATGACAGCCTATAAGGTCCCTTTCAGCTCTATGTCTATACTCTATATAAGAGAGGAAGGAAAAGTTTCAGCTGCTTTACTTGGATGGTGATGTGAGAGAAATGGGCGTGGGAGGGTTTACCGAATATAAGTTGAGAAGTCTCTTTTTTTTTGAACACCAACTAAAGGTACTATCCCTCCTTCTCCCAAGTTCCTTCATGAACTTCTAAAATAATGGATTTCTTAAAGCTGAAGACCAATGAGGTGACTGTCCTGATTCATCGTACCCCAAGGAATAGCTTTGGACCCCATTTTCTGTGTGTCCACAACACATGTAACAAAAGAGCTGCCCTGTGCTAGGTCACATACAGAAGTATGGCTAGCTATTCTGTCTCCAGTGGGCAAATTCCAACAGCTAATTATTGCTAATTGTCCCTTCACTGTCTCCCCTCCAGATCCTTATTTGCTCCTGCCCAGGGGTTTGCCTCCCTCCTTTCCCAACTCTCAGCTTCCTGCCCAATCCACCTCTCTGCCTCTGCCCCCGAGTCACTGTTTGCCTACCATATTTTATGACCTGGTGCTTATCACTGACAGGGCTCCATCCAAAGGCAATATTTGCTTATCTGCCTAAACTTCCCATGCTTTTGCTTTCCTAACAGTGGCTCTCCTCTCATGCCCTCCAAGAATATGAGCCCTTAAGAATGTTTCTGTTTCTGTTCCTTATTGGTCTCCCCCTCCCAGCCCAAGGCAGTTGGGACGGGGATGGGATATCCAGAAACAGCCACTAGGCAGACAGTTAGTTACAGATACACTGTTCACAATTACTATAAATTACAGAAGCATAGAAAGGAAAGGCTGGAATGGACTTCAGAAATCATCTAATCTAACCCACTCATTTTACAGCTAGAAAAAATGAGGCTCAGAGGGAGAAAAATCACTACAGTAATAGCTGACACTAATATGGTTCTTAAAAGTTTAAAAAAGTGCTTTTGCAAACACATTATCTTCTTTGATCATCACAACAACTTTGGGAGGTAAGAACTTCAGCTATTAACATTCCCAGTTTAGGAATTAGTAAACTGATTTTAAGAGATATAAAGTGACTTGTCCATAGTCACACCACTAGTAAATTGTGTAGACCCAAATGAGACCCAGCTCTCCGGACTCCAAGTCTTGCTACTATACCACGTTTCCATCATTAAATACATCTTACAAGAATTTGAAGAATATATCCTTAAAAAGAGAGAATGTGGAAAATGAGATCATAAAGAGACACAGATCCTATGATAAATATACATACACATATATGTACGTATGTGCATATATACATACATATGTATAGCAACCACAGTAAATACTCTAGTAGCACAAGAATTTAACTGGCATGTGCACATGGTCAATTCCCAAGTATAATACTCATCAAAAGCTGTTCTGTCAAATGAATTTACCAACAGCAACAAAAAAAAACCTAGAGCCTTGGGAAGGTAGTTTCATCATACAGTCATTTCTGCAAACACACAAATAGCTAGCCTCCTCATCTTGTGTAAAGCACCCTGGTTTAAAAAAAAAAACTTCCTGCTCCTGTCTCAGCCCCTTGGATTTTGATGATCCTGAAAAACCATGATATCTAATCTGGCTTCTGGTTTACACACTCAAGATTTAGGCAGCTAGGCAGTGCAGTGGATAGAGCGCCAGGGCTGGAGTCAGAAAGGCCTGAGTTCAAATTTGACCTCAGACACTTACTAGCTATGTGATCCTGGGCAAGCCACTTAACCTTGTTTGCCTCAGTTCCTCATCTGGAAAATGAGCTGTATCTTTGCCAAGAAAATTCCAAATGGGGTCATGAAGAGTCAAACACGGCTGAAACAAATAAACAACAACCAAAAAACCCTCAAGTTTAGCCCACCTCCCCACCCTTGTCTGTGCAGGTAAAAGACAGAAGAAGCCTCTCAGTTTTAATTAATACACTAATCACTGACACATAACAGCCTCATTGTGAGGAACAGGACAGCCTGTCTGACACCCTCTAAACAAATTACCCTTGGGAGACAAGGACTGAGCCACTTGCCATAAGATCCCAGAGTAAGGGACTCCATCGACCATGAAATTGCAGGGAGACATAGAGCAACTACCAACCTACCGGCATTGACATGGCAACATGTGTGCAACGAGTCCCTCCTTCGGTCATGGGTGAGGTTCTGGAAACCCATCACATGACAGGCAGGGTGCCAAGACAAGTTGGAGGTACCTCCACCACTGTGCTTGAACATGAAGTATCACCCAAGCAGGCTGCCAGCAACCATGAATAAGGGCACAATGAGATCCCCTTCCCTTCCCAACATACCCCATCTTCAGACCAACCGATCCTCCCATGCCTTCCAACAGCCCACCTATTCTTGTCCTTCTAGATAGAACTGCCAGGGCCCCAGGTATTGCAGCTCCCAGCTACGGCGAACTTGAGAACTTCGGAAACCTTTATAAACTCTGTTCTGACCCAAATCCCTTGCTCCCCCAGTGGTAGCTAAAACATTCAGTGGGCACCAAATTTTGTTCAGACAAATGACACAGGAGACTAAGCCCTTGAAGTTCTGAGTGGAGAAACATTATGAGGTATTCAGCCTCCCCCCACCTCTCTTCCCAGTAATGCTAGGGATCAGCTGGCTGGTGCTACATCATCCCCCTAGATTATGGCATTTGAGGAAGATCACATTCAGCTCCTAGTACTGCTAGATATACAACTCTATAGAAAACAGTCTGATCTAGATTACGAAAAATATGGCAGCCCTAGTCTTGGAGTAAAAACTGGAAGAATGAGTATCTCCGACCTTCTACCTCCTCCGCTGGAGTTTTGGTGCTATACATTAAAAAGAAGAATGGGAATTTCTGACTGCCACAATCACAGGGCAGTCGATGCCATCACTATCTAGAACTCTCCAGGTCATAAATGAGCTCATAAAGTTCTCAGCACACCTCTCCCTCAGTATACCACAAATGATTTACATAAAGATGGTGATCAGAAGACAGCCTTCCTGACCCTGTATGGCTTGGAATATGAGACTTATACTGCTTGGTTTGTACAGAGTGCCTGCCATTTTTCAAAGGGACATAGACTCAGAACTTTACCATCTACTGAACTAGGAGATAGTGGGTTATCTCAACCGTATCTGCCCTTAAGCCCATGGGCCTGCACAAACAACAACAACAACAAACTGGGTCAAGTTCACCTCAACTCCATACTAGTGTCAGGGATAAGGGCTGAATCTATAAGTTCATTGGCTTAGGGGACTCATGAATAAGGAACCTCCCTCTGCCAAGGCAGGCTGGCACCTTTTTAATTTACAAGCTTAGAGAGTTGGCTAGGGCAGTGAGAAGCGATGTGCTGGGGGTTACAAGGCAAGTATATAGATATATATAGATAGATAGATAGATAGATAGATAGATAGATAATCGAGGTCGTCTTGGATGCAAGGATCTCTGTTCACTATAGCACACTGGATCGCCCACTACTGCTGACTATGGCTAAAGAGAAAGGGGAAGAGGAAGAGGAAGGGGAATGGGAAGGCAATAAACATTGATATCTTGCTTACTATGTGCCAGGAAACACGCTAAGTGATTACTCGCAAATACCTCATTTGATCCTCATAACAACTCTGGGAGTTAGGTGCTATTATTCTCATATTACAATTGAAGAAACTGAAGCAAACAGGATAAGTGACTTGTGTAGGGTGGCACAGCTAGTAAGTTAGCGTCTAAAGCTGGATTTGAATTCAAGTCTTCCTGATTCCAGACCTAATGACGTTACCATCATGCCACCATAAGCAGAAAGAACACATAATCCAGTATATTTTCCACCCAAGAGGCACTGGAGCTGCCTGCACTACTCAGTGGACTGGAATGAGAACATGCCTAAGGAGATATGGATGCCCCAGAACTAAGAGAGGCTTTTACTATCAACTCCATCCCACCAAGTCAAGGTGTCTAGGTCCAGGAATGTAATCTAGGCAGAGGGATGGCATTTGAGCTCCCAGGCACAATGGGGGGTGGGGGGAAGCTGTCCATGATGGCATAGACACCTGACAAAAGCAAGAAGCCATCATTGCCACAGTCTTGCGGAAGTCGACTCCCTTACTTCTGGTGGTCTTTTGCCTCTGGATTCAGGACCTCCCCAGCTAGAAATCTCCACTTTAGGTCCATGCTTCCTGATTCCATTCGAGTTGCTTGGATTTTAACACTCCTGTAAAATCAATCTTCCAGAGGTTGTTCAATTTAGAGCCCACCATCATTCTCTCTTCCCAAATGATAGGAGAGGGAAAGTTTTATTAAGCCCCAGGGATTTCACAAAGCACCGACAGGTCTTGGACAGGACCAAGATGAGTGAGTCAACTATAGTTCATTATCTTCTACATCAATGCAGCTTTTCAAAGAACATATACCAGGCATTTACGCAAAATACCAAAGCATGACACCCTTTTTCTCCTATTTGCTGTCTTCACTTTTATAGTTTCAAATGAATCTATATTTAACCTAAACTTTCACTCAAACCTCTTAGAAGAGGCAACAAACCTGAAACAAAGGGAATGAACAAACCCAATGGAAATACTTTTTTTTTAAAAGTAAGTCAGGGCACGTACTTCTTTCTGCCAAGTACACAAGGGAAAAAAACTCTAGGAAGTTAACTGGGCAACATTCAAGTTAATATGATTTGACAGACTCATTAGCACGAGGAATAAGTGTCTGTCAGCCACAATAATCCAATTAAGAATGCTCTAAAATCACAAGGACACAGATTTTACTTCCTTTGCATATATATGGTTATGCCTTTTTTTAACTTAAAGCTTAAGAAAGCCTCAATACAAATGTTGAATGTGCAAAAATAATGATACTAAAGTATTTAAATACAATTAATACACATAATAGACTGTGTCTGCTGTCCAAGGACCAGCCTAAGTTCAGCAACATTCATCAACCTCCTGGCAGCTAGCCACTAGGTGATGAATGTGGCCACGGCAATGCATGAAGCAATGGTACACAACAGAAGGGTGCTATTATTGTCCAGGCTTCGAACGAAGAGGCATTCTCTGATATCTGGGATCCCTTTTTCATGATTTCATGGCAGGGGGGAAGGGGGAATGTGTAATACAGAGATCCAGAATCATTACTGAAACTGAAAACAACAACAACAACAACAACACACTCATCCAAGTTTATTATTCATGTGAAAAATTCAGGGTTTTTTTTCCTCCAAATTCCATTGTCATCTTTCACTGCAATCTAACCTAAGATTGCCAAGTTACAAGCCACAAAAATTAACCTTGTTTACATATGTTAATTATAACTCCTGTGAAAATCATATTTCTCTAAATTACTTCTAAGATGAAGAAACCAAGACACCAGATTTATAAATCACAAGTATATCCACCATCACATACTATTTTGTATTACAGAGTCTACTGAACCACTTGTCTTTTCACAGAGCTTTAAACTCCACCAGAGTTCCAGATTCACATCTGACGATGTTACCTAATCTATCACCGCCCCAGCAATGTGGCATATGCTGCATACAGTGGATAGATTTATAAAAAAAAAACTGGGTTATTTTGTCTTGAAGTTAATATGAAATTTAAGACTTGCTTAGGAACTGATGATCTCATGAGACCAACACCTGAATTACAACTACACCATTATGAAAGTTTTAAACTGATCAGGGGATAAATAAATCATATTAATCACAAAGACTTTAATAGTGAGGGTATGGGACTTGAGGTAGGGAAAGCCTGGGTTCAAATCTCATCTCAGAAACTCTAAAACTTAGTATCTCTGTGACTACAGGCAAGCCACTTAACCTCTGGCCAGAGTTTCTTCATTTGTAAAAAAAAAAAAAAAGGAAGAGATAGAGAACAGGATCATTATGAATCTCTAATGAGATAATGTGAATAAAATAAAACATTTAAATCACAGTTTAAACAGTTTAAAAACTTGAAACTGTTATCATTATAATAAGTAAGTAGTAACTCCCAATTCTAAATCCCTTCATTTAAGATTAGGTAAAGCACAGACTTGCATTATTTTTAAAGTTCTTACTGTTTAAAAAAAACTGTCTATGGAAACAGGATATAATAACTTTTAAAAGAAAAAAATTAAACCTCATACCACGTTTATTGGCATTCCCTGGCCACCAAGCCCTGCTTTTTTCAAAGTTATTTTACCTAAAGTGAAGGGAGGGAATGTTTCATGGGCAATTTGCTCCCACTGGCAGCAGCTGACAGGGTCAGCATGAAGGACTGTGGCTGCTGCAGCCTGGATCACGGTTTTCCCTATAGCAAAGTCTCTGGGAGTTTTGCTCAGAGCAGTGAGCTACTGTTTCCACCCCCTTTAATAACCCTTCCTTTTACTTTCAGCAAATGAGATCACTATTAGTTGGTTCTTTTCCAGTTTTTACCCAAGTCATCTGAGGGATTCCCTGCTGGCATTCTAGATCTCCCTTCCCCCCACCCCTCAAAAAAAAATCTTTCATTCAAATTACTGAAAACATTACTTCCTCTTCTGATTATATAGCTGGCTGACAGTATAATCATCTCCATGTTAAATTGTAGCCTGAGGCCCCCAAAGGGTTGGAAAATAATACTTTGATGGAGACATGATCTCATTGATAAAGTAGCAACCTCAATGGTAAGGAGTCTCAAATTTGTGCCACAAAAAGGATTAGTTGAAAAAATATAACTTTTTTATCCCAGAGAAGAAAAAACTTTAGGTGGAGAATGGAAGATGGATGGGAAATGAAAATCATCAAGTATTCGCAGGTCTGTCCCAGGATAAAGGAAATGTACCTATAATGATTCTGCCCAGCCCCAGAGAACTGGAATAAGTAGATGGTGCAGCTCATTAAAAGAGACTACTTTATAACAATCTATCTCATCAAAAGGCACAAATGGCCACCTTTAGCCTTACTGGTTTCTCCTTCATAGAGGGTTTCAACCAAAGTCCCCGTGCCCATTCAGTTAGTCAGAAAATGGATTCTTGTGCAAGTACAAGTCAAACTTAATGATCTTGGGGGTCTGACCCAACTCTGAGATTCTGGGGTTTAAGGGTATTCCTTCTCCAGATCCTTGTCTTTTCATACTTGGTCAGCTAGGTACTGCAGTGAATGGAGCATTGGGCCTAAAGTCAGAACACCTGAATTCAAATCCAGTCGCAGATCCTTATTAGTTATGTGACCCTGGGTAGGTCACTTAACCTCTCAATGGGAATAAAACAAAACATTTAACAAACTTTAAATAATAATAAGGGCATGGTAACTCCCAATTCTAAGGCTCTTCATCTTCACATTAGGCAAAACGTAGACTATCATTATTTTTTTAATTTCTTATTGCTTAGAAAAAATTTGTATTATTCTCAGTTTCTTTATACGTAACATGGGAATAAAATCAGCACCTACCTCCCAAGGCCGCTGTGAGAATATAATGAGACAATATTTGTAAAGCTCATTGCAAACCTTAAAGTGTTATATTTAAGGGCTGGCTATTATTTATTATTAATATTATTATGTATTAGCTCCTATTTATAATTCCTCCACAAAGAAACTCCTCCATTTGCTGAATCTCTTACAAAAAGAAAAACTGAAGTTCTGAGTAATCTTGCCCCATGGTTACCCAGCTATAGAGCATACTGAAAAACAAGGAGCAGGGGAGGTAGTTCTGTTTCAGCTACTTTGAAATGACTTGATAAACATCTCTTAAATGGGCTAAATCAATTTTGATAAAATTAGAGGGAGGGATAGGGATCAGATCTGTGATTTCATGGGTAGAGAGAAGGTCCAGCGAGGAAACTTCCCACTACCAATGCAGGTCAGGGACTTCTCTGCAGCTTTAGTCCGGGAAATTTTCATGCAGCACTGAGAGGTAAGTGGACTCACCCAGGGTCACACAACCTGTCATGTGTCAGAGGCAATATTAGGTCTTGTCTTTGAGCTGAGCTATATCATTCTGGGTGTCTTCAATAAAATCAGATTTTTTTTTAAATGTAAAATGTTCATTGTAGGTTCTAAAAGCCAACCTTTACAAGCACAGGACAGACAGACAGACTCAACTAGAAAAAGATGTAAGGCTTTTGTTGACCGAAAGCTCAAACATGAGTCAAATGGTGCCAGACAAAACTGCAGTTGTGATTTGGGGCTCTATTTGTAAATCTATAAAGTCCTAAAGGAGATAATAGCTCTGTTGTACTCTGCTCTGCTGAGACCACATTTGAAGTATTGTTACTAGCTCTCATCACCACATTTTAATGAAAAAACTGACAAGCCAGAGCGTCATGAGAAGAAATCAAATAGCATGAAGTGACGCAAAACTATGCCATATGACGAATGCTTGAGTGAACTGAGAATGTTTGGTCCAGAGAAAAGACATAGCAGGGAAGCTTGTCATTGCCTTCAAACACTTCAAAGGTCGTCATGTGGAAAGAGGATGAGGCATTCGGTATAATTGCAGAGGGCAGGAAACCAGAACCAGGGGGATAGTGGTTAGAGGAAAGCAGACTTTAGTAGACCACAAGGAAGGCCTTCCTAACCATTAGAGCCGTCTAAAAATGTAACAGTCTGCCTCCCAAGCTAGTGATCCCCTTTCTTTGGATCTATTCAAACATATGTAAGAGGACCACTTGTTCCAAATGTTACGGGACTTCAAGCTTCAGGTAGAATGAACCAGGTGACCTCTAGGTCCAAGCTCTAAAAAGTTATGATTCCAATGTGTTTTCTACCCTTTAGCCTCCTCAACCTGTGCCTAGGCAAGGATTCTCACCCTGAAGTTATTAACTCAATCTAATTATAAGGAAAGAGGTTTTGCCATTTTATGATCAACATTGGAGACAAAACTGTGACCTCCTCTGCAGACTGGGAATGCAGTGTCTATTGCATCGGTCTGCTAACGCCAAAAAAGGTCATTTAGAAAATCAGATGAGGATGAAAAGATCCCCATCCATCTTTCTGGTCTGAAGTTACTTCATTTAAGAGAGAGGGCTCTAGGAGGCTGCATAAAGCTCTCACATGACAGCAGCACCTCATCCATCTGGATCGCCTGAGAAATAAGGTATTTTCCAGGTAACTTGTGTTTAATGCCTTAAGCACCAAAACACTTATTAAAATAATCTCTCATGGAAATCTTTTAAAAGTGTCTTACATACTTCCCTGTCATCTTAAACAGAGTTCAGTTAACAAGCATTTATTCAACTCTTAATATGGGCCAGGCACTATGATCAGTGCTGGTGATACAAAAAAGAAAATATATATATATATCAAAAAGACCAATCCCTGTCCTCAAGGACTATACATTCTAATCAGGAAGACGACACATAAAATAAGTGGGTATATACATGATATGTGGGGCAGCTGGGTGGGGCAGTGGATAGCATGCTAGGCCTTGAGTCAAGAAGCCTTATCTTTTTGAGTTCAAATCTGGCCTCAAATACTTATTAGCTGTGTGACCTTGGGCAAGTCACTTAACCCTATTTGTCTCAGTTTCCTCATCTGTAAAATGAGCTGGAGATGGAAATGGCAAACTACTCCAGCATCTTTGCCAAGAAAACCCCAAATGAAGTCACAAAGAGTCAGACACAACTGAACAACAATAACAAAAAAAAAACTCAGAAAGGTAAGACAAAAGTAGCTAAGAAATGGGAGGAACCAGGAAAAAGCTCCTGCAGAATATGGGCACTGAGCTGAGTACTAAAGGAAGACAGGGAAGCTAAGAGGTGAGAGTAAGGGGGCAGAACATTCCAAGAAAGGGGGAAAAGTTTTTCTTGATGCCTCAGAGGTCATCATAATGAAAATCAAAATTATTTGGCTCAGTCACAATAAGGCCATTCCCTTAGACTGCGGAGATGTGGGGTCTATTGGACCTTAATAATAAGTGAAGGGTCCTAGGCTGATCTAGTTTTCTTAAGTTCTCTTTGTCTGTCTTGTCACTCCCTATAAGCTTTTGCTTGTTCTCATCCTCTAACAGTAAACTCCCCCTTTTAATTTTCTATTTTTAATCTGCTAGGCAACGGTATACTAAATAATCAAAGCTCTGTGTGTCAAGAAAGATTAAATAGATTTTGGACGAGGGGTTCCCATCCATAAAATGCATGAGCTTTGTGACATCCATTTGGACAAATTAGAAGCTATTTTTATTCAATTCTTACTTTTGACCTGTGTCCTGGATAGCTGGCATTAACAAATAAGTGAATTTGGGGTGTCTGAGATATATTATCATTTTTAGCTGAGCAATGATACGAGAATTTAAAAGAACCATATCAAGTCAGCCATATTAATCAGTAATTTTAGACCATATAAAATAAATAGACAGTATAAAAAGAAGATATGAGAGTATACTTGCCAAAACAGACACAGGAACTATATGAATATAAACACAAAACACCTTTTATACAAAGTTAGATCTAAACAACTGAGGTAATATTTATTGTGCATGGGTAGGTAAAGCTAGCATAATAAAAAATTACAATCTTACCTAACTAATCTATATATATAATACCATTCCAATTAAATTACTAAAAAATTATCTTACTGAGTCAAAAAATAATAATAGAGTTCATTTAGAAAAGCAGAGGGTCAGGAACTTCAAGAAACCAGAGGAAAGGGATGTGAAGGAACTAGATTCATTAGTATCAGATCTAAACTATATTATAGGGTGAGAGTAGTGTTGAAGAATAAAATGGATAATTTTGAATATTTTAAATTAAAATTTTCCTGTATGAATTAAACCTATGTAGCCAAGAATACAGGGGATGCAGAAAAATTAGAGAAAAAACTCTCATTGACAATATCCCAGATAGAACGTGATTGGGTTGGAATATTGTTGTGATTAAGGAAATGATGAGCCGGTAGATTTAGAAAAATATGGAAACACGTGGACTTAGTGCTACCCACCTACAGAGAAACAAATGAAAAGTGGAAATAAGTATAATAAGTCTTATGTATATGCATTTGAGTGTATATGTGTATATATGTATATGTTTGTATTTATCTATGTATATGTATATATGTACTTATATTTACATATATACATACATATATACATATATATGTATATATAAATGTATCCATACTTAACTGTAGCCCTATGGGAAAGGAGGGAAAGGGGGGGGGGGAATAAAAGAATAAGTACACAGCAGAGGAAGAAAAGAAAACATACACAGAAGCAGAGAAAAGATAGCTTTGAAAATGATGTGTAGCATTTGTTATATAGGTTTTCTTGAAATGGAAACTAATTGCTTTATATTGAATTGCCTCTTATGTTCTGCATACGTGGTAATGTTTTTTTTCTTTTCTTGTTTTGTATTTAAGTTTAAAATAAATTCAAATATAATGAAAAAAAGAACTATACCAGGATTTTGCTTTGAAACCATTACCTAATCTGACTGTGCCCAGGAGCCCAAGAAATAAAACAAGTTAAAGTCCTTCCTGGGAGAAAGGTTACCATATACAAGGTCCCAAGTGGAAGAGAACTCAGTAAATTAGACTAAAGTAGAACATGTGCCACCTAAGGCAGACTTATCAAGGAAAAACCCATTCATTTCATAAAATGTTAGTGTATATGCACACCAAAATAACATGCTGCTTCTAACACCCACCCTCAGAACATATGCCTCCTGAAAACCATGATACTGTCAGAAGACTATTAAATGAGTCAAAGAGTCCTATAAATAACCAAATGAACAAGAGTCAATTCAAACCCTGAACACTACTAAACATTACCCAAAAAAGCCCACCAGCTTTATTTTTGGAATAGAGTGTGACATGGAAAGCATTCTCAAAAAAGAGATTCACAAAATCAAGTCGATTTTTCAATCCCATTAATTAAGGTTCAGTAGTAGCTGCTGCCAGTTCCATGCCATCTAACAATACTAAGTTAGTTAAAAACAGTGCAATTAAATGTATGAGAATGATCTTTTCTTCACTCCCTAAGAAACTGGCAAATAAACTTGCATTACTAGATCTTCTTTGTAGAAACAACTAAATGAACCATACCATTTATTTGTCTCCATGTTGAGCCGTCAGATATTTTATGGATAAATGGAATATTGTGAAGAAAACAGGTACCAAGGATAAACAAATATGTTAGTTTGCCAGTTTAAACTTTCAAGTATTTAAAGTTTAGAGAAAAACAAAATTTCCTTTTGTACTACAGCTTACTGCAAAAACACACCCCTGCCAAAAAAAAGTGACTGCAAATGGAACTGGAAAACTGTACAAATGCAAATGATCAAAGGAGATAATATTCGTAAAGTGCTTAGCCCAGGGCCTGGCACATAGGAGGAGCTTAATAAATCCTTGTTCCCTTCCCTGCTGTTCTCTAAATGTGTAGTTTGGTGGAAAGAGTGCTGTACCTGAAAGCAAGAGAGGGTTGACTCCAATCTCATCTCCCACATTTAGTAGCTATGAGACAATAACAATAATAATGATGATGAAAACTCACATTTATATAGTGCTTACTATGTGCCAAGCGCTTTACAATTATTCTCTCATTTGGCCCTCACAATAACCCTGGGAGGTAGATGCTATCACTATCCTCATGATCTTTATTTTACAATTGAGGAAAATGAGGGGAACAAAGATTAAGCGATATTCCAGGGATGCTCTGCTAGTCGATGTCTAAGGGTCACATTTGAACTCAGGTCTTCCTGACCCCAGGCCCAGTGCTCTATCCACTGCCCCACCTAGCTGCCCCCATGAGTACACCAACCTCTCTAAGTCTCACTTTGCCCATTTGTAAAATGAGAACAGAGCAAAGACAAGGAGAATGAATGGACAGCCTGTGTTTTGTTAGTACCCATTTAATGGTGAAATACCTACAGGAAGGCCCCCAACACGGGTGACCTCCCGTGCTGAATTTATGAGATGAATGGGCTGCAATCTGTACCTTGCATGCCCATCAAAGAGATAATAAATCCATCTCATAAGAAAACAGGGAGAACAGCTTTAAAACTTTCCTCCTGGGGTTGTTTTGAGGATCCAACAAGATGACGTATGTAAAGTGCTTTGTAAGTCATAAATTAAGATACATATACATCAAAAGATGAATAGCAGCACCTTTAGAAGTCTAAAAACTGGAAACAAAGTAAATGTCTATCAATTAGGGAATGACTAAGCACGTTGTGGTACGTCAATGTAAAGGAATCATACTGAGCTGTCCAATCAAGAAGCATCTGCCTACTATGTGCCAGGCATTTTGGTAAACACTGAGGATTCAAGGAACGGCAAAAACAGTCGCTGCTCTCAAGGAGCTCACAATCTAACAAGGAAGACAGAATGCCAACAGCTATGTACAAACAAGATATACACAGGAGAAATTCAATATAATCCCCAAGAGAAGGTAGGTTACTTAACTATTGAACGATTATTAAACGATTTGACAATTAGAAATAACCTCCAAGGTTACGGGGAAGGCTTCCTTGATGTAGGAAATAACAAATGTGATGAACACAGAAAATCCTGGGAAGACAAAAGGCGAATGCTGTGAAATTAGAACCACCGAACTTGCTCTCAAAGAAAAGAAATGAGGAAGTACCTCCCAAAGCTTCTTTGCCAAGATGGGGGGCTATGGATTAGCAAGACTGCATATAACAGCAGACTTTTTTAATAGACTGGTTTCTTTTATGGAACTGATTTTTGCTCTTTTTTTTCTCTTAAGGAATTGCTCTTGGGAGGGAAATATTAGACAATACAAGTAAGGCAAAAACTAAAGACATCAATAAAAATTTATTTTTTAAAAAAGAGGGACAGCATCAATTGGAGAAAGGCTGTGCAAGTTGTGGTATATGAATGCAATGGAATATTACTAAGCTGTAAGAAATTATGAAGGGAATCATTTTAGAAAAATCTGGAAAGACTTGTACGCACTGATGCAAAGTGAAGTGGGAAGAACCAGGAGAACAATCTACACATTAACAGCAATATTATACCAATGAGCAACTGTGAAAGGTTTAGCTACTCCAAGTAATACAATGATCCCAGCCAATTCCAAAGGACCCATGGTCCAAAGGACCATCCACTTCCAGAAAGAGAACAGATGGACTCAAAGTGGAGACAAAAACATTGTTTCCCTTTATTTTTCTTCCTTTTTTTGGAACATAGGTTTTGCATGACTGTATATGTATAATATTCAGTTAGGTGGCTCAACAGATAGAGTTCTGGCCCTGGACTGAGTTCAAATATGACCTCAAATATGCATTAGCTGCGCGACTCTAGGAAAGTCACTCAACACTATTTACCTCAGTTTCCTCATCTGTAAAATGAGCTGGCGAAGAAAATGGCAAACCACTCTAATATCTTTACCAATAAAATCCCCAAAACAGAGTCACAAAGAGACATGACTAAATAACAACAAATATGTATAATGGATACCCTACTTCTTGCTTTTTCAATGGCAGGAGGGGAGGGAGGGATAGAATGTGGAAATGCAAACACAAATTAAAATTATTTTTAAAAGCGAGGCAGAAAGAATGTTGTAGAGGATGCAGGATGAATTGATCCAGATGAGGCAACCTCAAGAAACAACCAGCTAGCAAAGCCTTAGAAGCAAAGGTGGGCTAAAGGCAATACAAGTCAGGAAGATTTGCATCTTGGGAAATGAAACCCAGTAAATGCCAATGGAGATGGGCAGCTCAGCCAGGAGCTTGATGTCCATAATTAAAACATTAGTCGGTGATTTCCTGTTAGTACCGGCCAAGAGGACATCAGCCTAAGTAGAAGAAGTGACTACCAAAACAATACTTTTAACCAGAAGCCAAAGAAGGTTGAGTCTTGGGCCCAAAGGAAAAAGAACTCCGGTCTTCTAGAAGCCAAAACTGGCAGGGAGAGGGAAGAGGGAAGCAGTGGGGAGTAAAGGAAAACTGCCTAGCCTTAGAGGGCTGAGAATGAGGGTAAGTTAATGAAAATTGTAACCCAGATTCAAAGTCAGCTGACTAAAGTCATGACCCCAGAGAGCACCTAGAAAGCACTAGCTAACTATTTAAGCCTAAATCAAGCTAATTCAAGTGTTCTTAATCTTTTTATGTGTGTCACGGATTCTTGGCAGTCTGGTGAAGCCTATATTTTTATATATACACAGGTACGCATATATGTTTGAAAAATATGTTCTCATATATGAGAAAAGGGTGGAAATCAAATCAATCAACAAACATTTAGCATCAGTTAAGTGCCAGGCACTGCGCTAAGTGTTAAGGATATGTGTGGAAATTATGATAATATGATAACAGAAGATATCCAATAAAAACAAGTTTTTTTTCATTAAAAAAACGCAATGCAATTAAAGATATAATCTTGAACCATCCCTCTCTTTCCCTTTTTGGCCCTTGGTTGGGATTTTCCTTTGGGTGTTCTCTCCCAGGGGGTAAGATTGTCATCACTCTATTACCTGAGCGGAAAGCGTGCATCTCAAGACAGCATGAGGCCAAACTCAATTTGGGCAATCCAAAGGAGTCCCAGATACACAAGCTGTGATAACAAGGCCTGAATAGTAATGTCACCACAACCATGAAAAGTTCAAATCTGGTCAAAAAACATTACAAGTAAGATTCTGAAACAGTAGCCAGGGGTGCAAATTTTAGACTCCATTCAAGACATAGTTCAACCAAGACTTCGAAATAATTACTCAGGCTCGTTTCCAGTTGGGCATGAAAATAACAGTTCAAACTGATTTTTCCATTGCCACTGAGTTCACGTTTGACAGGCCAAACAGCCACCAAACAGCCAAGTCACTTGGCAAAAAAGTCTGCTTCACTCTCAGAGCCTGTTTGTAAGCTGAGGTTCTGGCTCCACCTTTCAAACTAGATAACTCAAGCATGAAGCTCTAAAATTATTTTCCTCATGATTCAACCCATAGTGACTGCCTAGGGACTTAAAAGGAATCCTTAAACATCACAATGATCCTTGCCTGGTTCTTTTTTTTTCTCTTTGGTCAGTGTAGGAGACTACCAGTGTGGAAACTCCCTTAACCAATGCTAAATAGAAATGCTTCTGGTAAGGGAAATTAAATGACTTAAATGGGTAAATAGGAAATAATTAACAGAGGGAAATTAAATGACTTAAAATGACCAATCACCTCGTATTTGTCAGGTCCTGACTCTGAGGCCATCCCAGATTTCTAGCTATTATACCGCCACACTTGTTATAATGCAATGCCTCCTACTTTTTGTGACCCCAATTGGGTTTTCTTGGCAAGGGTACTGGAGTGGTTTGCCATTTTCTTCTCCAGCTCATCTTACAGATGAGGAAACTGAAGCAAAGAGAGATGAGTGACTTGCCCAGGGTCGCGCAGCTATGAAGTGTCTGAGGTCACATTTGAACTCAGGTCTTCCTGACTCCAGGCAGGCACTCTATCCACTGCACCACCTAGCTACCCCCACTGCTTTTACCTATACAGTTATGGCTTCCTACGATAGTTCTGAAGAAATTGAGAAGCCCATCCATCACAAGTGCGAGCATTCAGAGCAGATATTGGTATCTAGATAGTGGAACCCACTGATGCATCCCATCTTGGGTTGGGAGTCAGGAGGCCTGAGTTCCCATCCCAGTTTGGCCGTTGACTAGCGTGTAAGACTTAAGCCTTCTTACTTTCAGCTTCCTCATCTGCAACATGAGAGCACTGGACAACATCATGCCCTAAAAGTACTGTCTCGTTCTCCCAATCTGTGATTCTATTCCAATGGCTCCCAAATGGGGCAGAGCAGGACCCTTAGGTACCAGGAGCATCTCTATGCTATAATATTCCCTTCGTAACCAGAGACACTTGGGGGAAAAGGAAGAAAACAGAGTCTCCTGAAGCATGAAAAAATAGTTCATGACTATAAGTGAAGGTCCACAACCTCTGATTTGTCCAGGGCTTCATCAATCAATCAACATTTCTTGAATGCTTACTGTGTGCCAGGTTTATCCCTATTTATTTCCCAATCCAGATCCTAGTCCTTGTTACTTACTGAGCCCCAGGTCATCCCCCCTGTTGTCTCTAAGAGTTCAGGGCCTGTCAATCTTTCAAATATGGTCCCCTCTCTCTTTTGATACTGCCACCACTCTGGTGAAGGCTCTCATCACTCTTGGACTATTCCAAAATCTGCTGGTGGGTCTGCCTGCTGCAAATCTCTCCTCATTTCAGTCCATCTAGTAAAATGATTTTCCTCAAAAATAGATCTGGTCATGTCACCCCACTCCCCTACTCAATAAACTTCAATGGCTCCCTGTTGCCCCCAGAATCAAACACAAAATGTTCCGTTTGACATTTAAAGCCCTTTATAACATAGTCCCCTCCTACTTTTTCAGGCTTTTTACACATTGCTCCTCAACAGGTACTCTTAGATCCAGTGCTGTTGGCCTCCTGGCAGTTCCACAAATAAGGCATTCCCTCTCTTAGCTCCGGGTTATTTTCTCTGACTGTCCCCCATGCCTGGAACACTCTCCGTACTCCACTTTGCCCACTGACCTCACTGACTTCCTTTAATCCTAACTAAAATCCCATCTTTTACTGAAAATCTTCCCCAACTCCTCTTAATTTTAGTGCCTTCCCTCTGTTAATTATTTCCTATTTACCCAGGTATAGTTTGCTTTATATATAGCTGTTTGCATGTTGTCTACCCCATTAGATTATCATCTCCTTGAAAGCAGAGATTGTCTTTTGCTTCTTTTTGCATCTCCATCACTTAGCATAGGGGCTGGCACATAGTAGGTGCTTAATAAATGTTTACTGATTGATTTTATCTCTACATTCTCTCATTTGGTGACCTCATCAGATCCTATGGATTCAATTATGATCTCTATGCAGATGACTTCCCAAATCTATATCTAGCCCCTAAGCCTCTCTCCCAAGCTATTTACAAATGTAAACTCCTTAGCTTACATCTAGGTCCCCTTTCCTTCTCCTCCCCTTTAAAATAAGGAAGATCCCAGGCAAGTATTTTAATTGGCCTAGACCACTGCCTTCTCTTATTTTTACAAATAGCTACTGGAGCATGACTGGTTATCAGCAAAAGGTACGGAAATCTAGTTTGAACCTAACCATAAATTATTGATTAGTTCTTGCCCTAGGAGAATTACTGAGGTCGCTGATACTAAAGGATCCAGGCCCTTCTGGGAAGGGAACGATTCTATACTATTATAATGGCAACAGAGCAGTGTACTGTTGGAGAAGGCTTGTTGCCACACTTAATTACAACAGGTAGAAAAACAGGGGAGGAAATAAGTCAAGAAACATTTATTAAGTGTCTCACAAAGTGCTAGATGCTGAAGATACAAATGCAATCCTGGTGTGTCTGAAGTTGGTCCCAGAGAGTTGGGGGGGGGGGAGGAGGAAGAGGTGAGGAAGAAGAAGAGAGGGAGGAGGGATACAAGGAGGAAGAAGAGGAACAGCAGAAAGAAGTCACTCCTCTCCAAAGCTCTCCCACCAACTTCCTCCCTCTAGCAAGCATGGCAGCTCTAGGTTAGCATTCTCTCCTCCAATTAGGAAAGTCTTAGGCAAAATGCCCCAAGCTTAGTATAAACCCAGGTTACAGAAAGATAAAAATGAAACCATCCCTGGCCCTCAGGTAGTTTTTGTTGTTGTTCACTTGTCCAACTCTTTGAGACCCCATTTGGGGTCTTCTTGGCCAAGTTACTGGAGTGATTTACCATTTCCTTCTCCAGCTCATTTTACAGGTGAGGAAACTGAGGCAAACAAGATTAAGTGACTTCCCCAGAGACACACAGCTGAGAAGTGTCTGAGTTGGGATTTGAACTCAGGAAGATGAGTCTTCCTGACTACAGGCCCCCTGCAAAATCCAAAAACCTTGAAAGTCAAATATCTCATGCCTGGTAGAGAATATTCTCCATGTTCACCTCCATCTCTTGGAAAGCCTAGCACCCTTCAAAAGTCAAGTGATACCTTTCCAGGGGGTCTTTCCTGATTATTCCAGCTATTATTGCTCCTCTCAAAAACATTTTTAAAGAATATTACTTAGTCCCTATGTTCTATGTTTTGCATTTATTTATCCTCCTACCCTAAAATGTATGCTCCTTGATGGCAAGTCAAAGGATCTAGATTCAAATCTTGCCTCTGGTGCTTACTACCTCTGTCAGGTTTACTTCATGAAATCTCTCAATCTCCCTGGGCTTCGATTTCCTCATTTGTAAAATGAGCAGATTAGACTCTATGACCTTTAAGGTCCCGATTCTAAGGCAGGGATTATTTCATTTGGGTTTCTGTATACCCAGCACATAGCAGGCACCTACTAAATGTTTGTTGAATTGAATCAAAAATGAAAAGAAATTAAAGTAACATAAGTCTCCAACATTTTTTTTTGTTTTGTCTTTTGGTCTCCATCATTTTGATGTCAGTTTTTTTTCACATTTTGGAAGCTAAGCAGTGCCCAGGCTGACAAAGCACAGGGCTAAGACAGAAAGGATCTGAAGTGCTCAACGTGTTTGGGGGCACTGAATGATCCGGTTTGGCTGGATAGCGTCAGAGAAAGCCTCAAAGTGAGGTCACAGGCAGTTCTGGGAGAGCCTTGAAAGCCAGCCTAAGGAATCTGGACTTGTATTCAATAGACCACTCAAAGGCTCTTTTTTGTTTTTTGGGCTTTTTTTAGTTTTGTTTTTTAAAGAAGAGAGCAGAACCATGCATTAGTGAGATAAATCTGACAGTCATGGATTGGATGGATTGGAACAGAAAGAGAAGACAGAAAGGGAGACAGGTCATTGCAATATTTCAGCCAAGAGATAATAAGGGCCTGAACTGATGGCAGAAGTGGGTAAGGAGAGAGGTAAGGAGAGAGATTCTAGAGAAAGTAGAAAGGCAGATTAACAAGACTTCTGACCGAGTGAATGCAACATGGTGAAAGTTAAGGAAAGAAAATAGGAAAGTCAAAGATGAATCCAAGGTGTCGGGCCTTGGTGACTGGGAAAACAGTGATCCCATTCACTGAAAGAGCAATCAGGAGAAAAAGATGATTGGGGGTTAAAGGTAGTGATATAAAAAGTCTCGAAAATTGTCAGGTCAGACTTTGTCAAAACTGCAGCATAGTTATCAGCCTACATAAAAACCACTGCTGATAACAGCTGTAAATGTCATCCTTGTTGTCAACTAAAAGCAAGACATTTCCCACCATCTACATTGCTTCTGGATGTCTCTGGAGCTATTCATCATGCTCTAATGCTGGGTACCCACCTCCCCTCCCCCCTGCCCTTTCAGCTTCTTTTTGTGTGTTGTCTTCTCCCATTAGACTGTAAGCTCCTTGAGGGCAGGGACTGTCTTAGTATCCTAGCATTTTAGCACAGTTCCTGGCACACAGCAGGTGCTTAATAAATATTTACTGATTGATTGATAAATGACTGAAACCTTGGACTGCCGTGTTGGTATCCTGGCTCTGGAGTTTGAAAGAACCCAGATTCAAATCTCATCTCTTGACACTTGCTACTTATGTAACCTTGAGAAAGTTATTCAGCTTTGCTGCTTCTCAGTTTCCAGTTCTGTAAAACATTTGATTAGGTGGCCTCTGAGATACCTTCCAGTGCCTAATCTATAATCCTATGTTGTCAGGCAAAAAGCAACACCCAAACAAAGCTTACTGGAGCTTCCCAGGGACAAAAGGTTGATGTCATTATGCACCATGGTGATTCACATATGCTTTTTATATAGTATAAACCTCCCAAGGCTTTGCTTGGCCTAGAATACCCATCTTCCTCACCTTCATGTATCCACCTCCTACCCATTCTTTAAGGCCCATCTTAAATCCCACCTCTCCAAAAAACCGTCCCTTATAAAACTCCTCCTGCATACACATTGACAATAACCCTCCCCTCAGACCTGACAAAGCACTTTGTTTTATAATACACTGATCTCCAAGTAATATGCATTCTAGTCCTCTGTGCTTGGTGTCTCTGGTCCTTAAGCCCCTACAGGACAGACTCTATGCCTTATCTAGCCTTTGCATCTTGCCCAAGTGTTTAATGGAGCCACTGAATGAAAGGTTAGTATTCTGTTCCACTACTGCATAATTTCTAATGAAATCAAAAACAACTAGAAATACTGCAATCAATTTCCTTTAGAAAAAATGACACCAACAGGATAACGTAGAGTTGCTTTATAAAGGAAAAGCAGGGATTTCTTCTTGATGTCAGTATCAACATAAGAAAAGATGATAGTTTTTAAGGTCACTGGCTTCTATTACATAAAAATATTAGTTAAAATTGGGCATTTAGCAGGGCTACTTGATATGCTTGCACCCCTATAATTGGGTAACAGCACAAATGAAAGTTAACCTAAGAAATTATTTGGAAGCTGGAAGTGATGGTTTACATATACTGCCACACAGGCTCCTGCCTTTGTGCAAAGGAAAGGACATGGGATTATGGAGTATGAAGAGCTGGATTCAAATCCTAGATTTGTCACCTTGGGTGGGTCTCTCCTCCTTTCTGGGCATTTGTACAATGAGGCTGTTGGCCTAGCTGGCCTCTACGGTCCCTCTCACCTCTAAATGTCTAATTGAGGCAGTCAGATCATGCAGTGAATAGGATACTGGACTTCAAAGTCAGGAAGACCTGAGTTCAAATCCTGCCTCAGACATTTACTAGCTTGTGATTTTAGGTAAGTCATTTAAGCTCTTTCAGCCTTGGTTTCCTCATGAATAACGTGGGGGTCATATTAGCACCCAACAGAGTTCTGTGAATCAAATGAGATCACATGTATAAAGCATTCTGTCAATCATAATGCACTCTGTAGATGCTGGTTATTATTCTCTGATCTTTCGACCCCCTTCCCTCCCCCCTCTTCCCACACCTACTTCTACCTCAATTCCTCCACAGGAGGGGAGGTGGGGAATACAAGGAAAACACACCTCAGTCCCTCCCTAGCACTTTGCTGCCTTTTCTTCTAACAATAAATCTGGTGTCCTGAGTAGGGGACAAGACATTCCAGACTGAGGGAATGAGCATACTTGTACCACCCACTCACCAGGGGAAATGTGATTCTCCTCTCTCTTAGTCACAGGTTGGTTACAAGAAGGCTACAAACACAGTCTTAGCTCTTTACAAATGAAAACTGACACCACTGAAGATACAGCTCCCTAGAGGCTAGGGGAGGATATATCACCTCTCGCCATTTATTCATTCAAACACTTATTATGGGCATCTGTGTGCAAAGTCTGATTTTGTTGTGACACCCAGAGGTGTTTCCAATTACCTCAAAGGGGTTGGAAGCTTCAAAACAAAATATATTTTAATTTGCTTTAATTAAAAATGTAAATATATGGCATGCAGTACATACAGGATGAAGTCTGGGGGAAGAAAAGGTGGCAGTCATAACATCTAGCAAAATCAAACAAACAAAGTAGTGCAGACCTCCTCTGCCCTCCCACACCCCAATCAGGTTAAATCATTACCAACCACAATCTTGTTCATGTAAATAGATCCATTTTAACATTCTCCTAACTGGTCCTCCTGACTCTTAATCTCTCTCCTCTCTAATCCATTCTCCAAATGGCTGCTACATTGGTATTTGCAAAGCAGAGATCTAATTTCTCTCTGCCTCAATCTGATCTGCAAAATGACAGTGACAGACTAGATCGGGGTTCTTAACCTGAGGTCCATGAATTTGGCATATGTGGTTGTGTGTGTAAACTATACTTCAATATAATTGGTTATCCTATATTTTTATTGCATTTTAAAACATTTTTCAGTAAAGAGGATTTATAGATTTCACTAGACTGACGAAGGGGTCCAAGACACAGAAAGGATTAAGTACCCCTTAACTAGATAACTGTAAATCAGGGGTGGAGAACCTATGGCCTTGAGGCCACACATGGCCCTCTAGATCCTCAAGTTCGGCCCTTTGACCAAACGTAGCCCTCTAGGTCCTCAAGTGCAGCTCTTTGACTAAATCCTGTTTGGGGCCACACTTGAGGACCTAGAGGGCCACATGTGACCTCGAGGCCTCAGGTTCCCCACCCTTGCTAAATGTATAATTCTACTCCTAGAAAGGATGACTTAATCAACTGTTCCAGGACTCCACTCTCCTACCCGATGGCTTCCTGGATGAAAATATCTCTCCTTGGTTACCATCCCCTCCCATGTGTTATCTTCCTCCTATTAAAGCTCCTTGAGGGCAGGGACTATATTGGTTTTTTGTATTTATATTCCTAGCCCTTAGGAGAACACATGGCAAAGTGTATGTGCTTAATAAATGCCATTTTGATGATTCATCCCAGAAAAGTATAAGAGAGAACTTTAGAGCTGGAGCTACGTCTATTAACTTACCGGCAGCATGATTCTGAAGCAAGTCACGGAACCTCCGAGACTCAGGTTCTTCATCTGTAAAATGGAGCCGATAACACCCGTAGTACTTCCCTCACAGAGGCGTGGTGGAGATCACATGAAAATAACGCAAAAATACTTTGTAGCCCTCAGAGTGCTATATAAATCCCCGTTATTAAAAGTTGTTCACTACCTCAAGAGGCAGCTTGCCCTCTTGTTGGACAACTGTAACTATGAGAAAGGTTTTTTATACTAAATTGAAATCTGCCTCTAATTCTTCCCCCATTTGCCATCGAGGTGGCAAATGATAGAGCACTGGACTGGAAGTCAGGAAGACCCAAGTTCAAATCCAGCCTCTGATATTTCCCAGCTGTGCGGTGCTAAGCAAGTCATTTAACTGTGTCTGCCTCAGTTTCCTCATCTGTAAAATGAGCCGGAGAAGGAAATGGCGAATCATTCCAGCATCTCTGCCAAGAAAACCCCCACAGGGGTTACCAAGAATCAGATGGGACTCAACAACAACCACACCATAGTGTACAAAGCACTATATTAAGCAGTTGTGTTTTAAAACCACAGGTGGGAATTCCAGACAGAGGGCACTCAGCATCAGCAGAGGCTCCAAGGCAAGAAAGCACGGGATATTTACAACAGCAAACAGTCCAACATTACTGAGGCGTACAGAACATAAGAAGAAACAGGACAGAATGGTAGAACTAGTGCAGATTTGAAAGACTTTTGTTCTAATTCGACCATTTAACTGGAAGGCCTTGAGTTCAAATTCCAGCTTGTGTCTCCACGAAGAGGTTGAATCCTATCTCTAAAATCCATTCCAGCTCTTAATCTATGGTGCTCCATTTCCTTTTAACAATTGTTCAATGGATAGAGCACTGGGCCTGGAGTCCAGAAGACCCAAGTTCAAATCTAGCCTCTGACACTTTCTGGTTGTGTGACTCTGGCAAGTCACATAATTTCTGTTTGCCTCAATTTCCTGTTGTGAGGATCCAATGAGGTCATACAGTGTCTGATACATAGAAGGCACTTAATGCTTGCTTCCTTTCTCTCTTCCTTCCTTCTAGTTAAAAGACCATTTTCCTTAGCAGGGAAGACAACATTAACCTAAGACTTAAGGTTGTTTGGCCATCTTAGATCAGCTTCCTGAATGGGGCCTATTCCATTTAATTCAACAGACATTTATTATCTGATTGCTTCCTCATTTATCTTATCATTTTTTTTCTGACACTTTGTGGAAACTACAATCTGGACACATAGGCAAAAGTGCATATTTTCAAGAAATGAAATGAATAAAATTTTCAACATTTTATTTAATTGGAATATTAACAAATAACATCTTCAATATGATTTCCATCATCTGTGATGCAAAGGTCTATGGGCTTTGCAAGACTGACGTGAACTCGATGCAACAACTCCACGTTGCCGTCAGTTTTAGCACATTCACTCTTTATGCGTTCAATCAAGTATGTTGCATCTGTGATTTTCATTGAGTACAACATCTCCTTTAGCAGACCCCAGAAAAATAAGTTAAGAGGGCTAAGGTCTGTTAATATCCCAAACATTTCAAAATATGCATTTTTGCCTATGTGTCTAGACTTTAGGGACACCCTGTAGAACTCATTCTGAATTTAAGGCTGATAATATGCTTTACAGGAGGCTGAAGTCACTCTTTTGGGCTAAACTTCCTTCCTAAATATGGTCTTTTAACATCTGAGGCTTTTTTTTTTGAGAGTTCCCTGTGCAGCTATATTGGCTTCCTTATATATCTCCTCATTTTCTTTATTACTAGAATCACTTACAATTATAGAGACAGAATTACCATTTTTACAATTTTAGACAGATCTTCCTGTTCCCAGCTCTGCTATTCAGCCCTGAGACTGTCCTTGATTCTTACTCCAGCTGTGCCTACAGATCTCAGCACAGCCGGCATTTTCTGTCAGCAGCTGTGATTTCCCAGCTGCCTGCACTATCCAAACCATGCTCTGCTTTATCCTTGAATGAAGAGCTTAGCCTGACCTCCCTATGAGAAACTGCCCTCCCTGGGCTCCCCAGACACCAGCTGTTGTGGTAACCTAACTTCCCATGCCCTACTTGGTGCAGCCGTCCTTTCTCAGTCGAGGTCTTGAAACAGACTGGTGACAGCATTTTGAAGATGTCATTCCTGTCAACCCAGGCCTGCTGTATCTTGTTTGGAGGATATCCTAGAGGCACTGATGGATTTTTTTTTTACAACATCTTTACAGGATAACAAGTAGCCAGTTAAGGTCTCACCCCTATTAAAGTCAGTGGGCTGCAGCTCATGGACTTAGATTTGGGTCAGGTATTTGATACCTTTGCTTGCAATAGTCAGGCTGTCTATCAAAGGATTCATTCCCTATTCCAATAACAGGCTTATGCATACGGCAATAAAACTGGATTTCCGTTTTTATCTCTGTACCTGAGGCAAAGAAAAGGCTGGTGCATGACTTTTTTTCTATCACAGCAAGAAGACACAAGCAAGAGAAAAGAAGTGTTCCTCCAAGAAAGTGGCAGTCATTAGCAAACTCATTTAATGAGGCCCCAAAGAAACAATCTTTCCTTTTCATTGAAGTCCATTTCTAATGTACACCATCTCCTCATTTGCTAGGAACTCATTCTCTGGCATTCTTCAGGAAAGAGAGAGGATTATTTTTCTTTTCCTCCTCTGCAGGTGATAAATCTTCCTCAATCCATTGTATCTACTGCTGCTTGTTTTGAGAAAATAAACAGGAGAGGGGGTGCCAGGAGAGGCAGGCTAGTCTGGAACATAATACATACTTTTAAAGAAGCTGGTGTGGGAATTCAGTAGTTATCCTGCCCGCGATCAAACGACTTTCTGTTAGGGCTACTCAGAAAATAGACTGGCAAATAAAAATTACCAAACCGCACTCTTCACTGGGAAAAAAAAAATAACATCAGAAGAGAATGAGAGGGTGGTGACCTGCCTTGGTAGTTTCCAGTTTTCAACTTCTCCTCTGAAATAAAGATTTAAGTTTTCATTCCAGTTCTCTAGCTCCTGACCTCGGTCCTTTTTCTCCTTTGTCTCTAGCTCTCATCCACTCTGACATGTCCACAACTTAACAGAGTTCTGTAGCTGCCCCTCTACTAGGAAGTGATTTCCTTTCCAAAAGAGACCCTCAAGTTTTTCAAAGATCACTTCCTCCCTACTATACCCCTCTTTATATCAGCTCCCTCCCCATGTGATTACCCTCAATTTACCTCATATCTTGTTTAGTTGTACCTAGCCCATAGTAGGTACTTGCTTAGTGGACATTTGTTAATTTGACTTGAGTTGCTGAAAATTCTGCCCCGAAAAAGTAACTGTAGCAAGATCCTATGCTTCACTCTGGAAGTGAGGCGAGCCCACTCATGTCCCTTCACCTCCAGATTCAGAAGCTGAAACTGTGTGGGGTCAAGATCTAAGGATTCTACAGAACCCTGACCACAGGGACAGATTGCACCCAGCTCTTCCCAGCTGATTGTTCAGTTTTCAGTATGGGCATTGACACCTCCCAAATCCGCAAATGCTACAAGTCATGGCTTGATTGATTGTTTTGTTGGCTGTCTAGACTTAAGAAAGTCATGAAGAAAATGTTAATGACTCAGATTAAACTTTAAAGTGTGTCCTGCTTAAACATTTACCAGGATACCCTTGCCAGCACCCAACTATGAATTTTCACAGAAATGCAAACTGTAAACACTCCCGGTAGAGCTGAAACCCTGTTTGCCACATTGCCCTGGGCCATTTCTGTCAGCTGGTGGATGGGCAGTGCCACCGGTGAGAATTCCAATGGCTCTTCAGGGCGTATCCCGCCTTAATGAATACCAGCCATATCTCTAAAATGGCCATTCAGAAGTCTCCTTCCTTTCTTTTGGGTAGGCTTCTCCTCTCTAGAGAAACAAGGAAAATGTTCAGAAAAGTAATGGATCAAGGCCACATTATGCTGACAATTTAAACATACACACTCACACGTGTGTGTACACACACGCACATCTGGGAATGTACGCTCCTGTTTCCACACCAACTTCACCACAGCCCCTACTCATATTCCAAAATGCTAAATATAATCTTTAAAAGATTCTACTGACCATAAAGAATAGTCAAGTGACAGGGACAGTGGGATGAAAAAAAATATCTAAACTTCCCAGGTCTATGCCCTTAAACTTCCCTTTTTAAGGGATAAATAGTTACTTGCACAGCCTCAGGGGCAGCTAGGTAGTGCAGTGGATAGATCACTGGACCTGGAGTCAGGAAGACCTGAGTTGAAATGTAGCCTCAGATGCTTCCTAGCTGTGTGACCCTGGGCAGGTCACTTTAATCTCTGCCTCAGTTTCCCTAACTATAAAATAGAGATAATAGTTGCACCTCCTTTCCAGGATTGTTGTAAGGATCAAATGAGATATTTGTAAAGTGCTTTTTAGGGAGGTGTCTGGCACAAAATAAGTGGTAAATAAATGTTAGTTATTTACTATGATGATGATGATGATGATGGTGATGGTGATGACAACGACTATGAAGTTACTTTGAGGATGGGAAGCATTCTACTAAGCCTTCTTGCAAAAGGGAGCTCTATGTTTTTTGGTGTTTTTTAAAAGACTAAAATGGCTTTTCGGGTCAGAAAGAGAAAGTGGTTTAAAGTAATCTAATAATGCAAATAATGAGAAGGCCCTGGATTAGGCCATAGATCTTTTTCCCCCTCCAAATAAGTCACTAATACTACTGAAGGAAGTAGACCTTATAGGTCAGCTTCAGCCTTGGCTGAGAATATTCCAGTTTACAGCTATATGTAGAGGGCAGAGAAAAGGAGTGACTAAACCACTAATTATTCAGGAGACAGAAAAAATGCTGTCCTGATCTCACACCGAAATGATTCTGAGCAACCGGCCTTTTCATGATGACAGAAGGAAAGGGTTTCTGTGTTGTTTATTTGATCTGGCAAAGCTATGCAGTCTTTTTCTGCTATGAGACAGCACACTTCAAAACCACTTTGCTCTCTAAGCAACTGTGCATAAAGGAGAAGAATCCACATGGCAAACAAACCCGTGAGCTCCCCAAATGAGTAACTAAGAGAACTCTGGAGCCAAACAAAACTACTGCATGCCCTGGCCTTGTCAGCCACAAGTCAGTTCAGTTGACCAAGGATACCAAGATGGAGGTCAGCGTCTCTTATTACTTCCTTACTCGCCTTTCCAAACTAATCCACCACCATACAGCACATCTGACAACAGTTTATTGGACATTACAACATTATCTTTAAAAAAAGAGCATTCATGAGTAGATTATATTTGGGAAAGTATATGTCTATATACGCATGTATATATGTATAAGTGTATGTATATATCTGTATGTGTATGTATATATCAAGAAATGTCTAAATTATATTGTAGCCTTCTGGGGGGTGGGAGGAGGGAATAAAAAGAACAAAGTTAAAAAGTGCACAGCAGAGAACAAAAGAAAACACAAGGAAGCCAAGAAAAGATGGACAATTCTCAACACAAGTTGTATTATTTATCATACAGGCTTTCTTGAAATGAAAATTTATTGTTACATATTTTGAATCCTCTCCTATGTTCTGCTATGCACATGAAATGCTTTTTTTTCTTTCTTACTTTATAAAAGTTTATGATATGCTTTTTTTCTTTTTTCTATTTTGTATTTGTGTTTTGGTAAAATAAAATAAAAAACTGTTAAAAAAGAGCATTCAATGTGCAAACTCATTACAGATGGAGAAAGGCTGAATAAATTGTAGTATATGAATAAAATACAATTGTGCCATTAGTACAACAAATAATGAGAAATTCTAAGAAACATGAAAAGACCTATATGAACTGATGTGGAGAGAAGTAAACAGAAGCAAGAGAAGACATAGAAGAACTAAAATAATGCAGATGAGAACATTAAAATGAAAAGCTAAGTAACTGTAATGACCAATCTTGGCCCCAAGGAAGAGATAAGGAAGAGCCAGCCTTTCTCCTTTCAGGAGAGAGACAGGAAACTATCGATGCAGAACTTTGTAGACAGTGTCGCTATCAGATTCTCTTGCTGTGTCAGTTGCTTTTGCTTAACTTTTCTTTATAACAAGAAAAGGCATATCTAAGAACGACAGCAACCCAAAAATGAAAGGCATCAATAAAACCTATTTTAAAGAAAAGATGGATTGCAAAGGGAAGACAAAGTACACGAATGGTGCTCCTGAATGAAGGGTGAATTTCAATTCAACTAAGGAATCCTGGGGACAATAATTTTTGTGCTACTTACCCCATGGACTGGTATTTTTTTAAAAAAAGCTTTTTTAAAACTATAAACCATTAGAGAAATATAAATGGTTAATGGTTGGTCATGGTAATGGTGGTCATGATGGTGGCAGCAGCTAAGGTAGTGATGTTAGCAGTGGTGTGGGGTGGTAGTGGTACTCAAGTCTAAAAGTGTACACAGTGCAAAGGCTCCCAGGAAAAAGCACTTACCAAGGCACTAGAAGATTTGGAGTCATGGGACCTGAGTTTGAAATCGTGGCTCTGCCAATTACTAGCTGTATAATCTTAGGCAAGTCACTTAAACCCTCTGGGTCTCAGTTTCCTCATCTGTAAAATAAAATTGAATGAAATGACCTCTAAGGTCCCTTTCCAATTCCAGACTGATGCGCCTATGATCCTTCAAAAAGTTAGCAAACGGGATGGCCATGACGCTGTTGACTTGAGCAACTAATCCAGAGTTTTGTTCCCATGTGCTTTTTAGGGGAAGGAGCTATCATCCATTATGGAACTGGATAGATGAATCAGACTCCATACTCTGAAGTTTTAGCTACAGAGCACAGGAAGCTCCCCAAGTATCTATCTACATGGCAGTGAGGCTGGGACCAGAAATACCTTTCAAATAATATCCACCACTTCAAATATTCAAATGGCCAAACCAATATGTGAAGGCAAGAGAAGGGGGAAGGGGGGAGACAAGAGCAAGGAGAGAGAATGTAGGAGGGGGCAGGGAAGCATGAAGGGGCAACAGTTAACTGTGGCACAACTGGGCCTAAAAAGGAATCATTTAAGGCCTAGAATGATTGAAAAGAAAGGTATTCAGGCAGACAACAAACATTTCTGTGCCCTGCAAACATTCAACAAGATTATATAAAGTCCCTCAGTGGAACAGGAATAGCACAAAATGTTGGGCTAACTGGCAAGATACTTGTAACCTCACAACCACTAAAATGTACCTGCACCTCTGAAACAGGAACTTCTAGGCTTAACAAATTATGTATAAAAATGGAAATATGTGGAAAAAATATGTAGTCCATCTCCAACTTACAAACAAGTTTCAAAAGCCTTTTTGTAAGGTAGTTATTACAAACTCAAGAAAATATTTTCCAGAGAAACCATATTAAATATATACATGGTGGTCAGGATAAAAGGTGGCCTACAAACCTCTACTGAATACATTTTATACCTCAAGCACTTCCACTGACATCCACTCTTCTCTTTCCCAGAGATTGAGTCGGCCTTAGGCAAACTTTTGAAATAGGCGGAAACTTCCAATACCCTCCCTCCAAGTAGTAACGTATTCTCAAGGCCCTTGATGTCTTCAAGCTACTGAGGGGCCCCAACTAGCCTTGCCTGATCCTCCAAAACACTCCACTCTCAAAACTCAACCCATCTAACTTCTTGTTACCCAATACAGAGGCAAAATCAATATATCCATTTCCTCCATGTAAACTATCTTAGAAATTAAATACTTTCCCTTTGTTGACTATTTCTGGCCTACCTTGTATATATGTTATTTATACATGGTTGCCTTCACATTGTCTGCTTCTTGAGAGCAGGGATTACCTTTTGCCTTCTTTGTATCCCCAGTGCTTAGCACAGTGCCTGGCATATGGTAGGATTAATATATGCTTAATGATTTATTGATTGGTTAATTTTATTGAATGACTGGAACCAATCTGATTGAACTAATTCAGAATCATGATCACCTTAAAGAAGATGTAGGCAATATTTTAAAAGGGGGGCAGGGGGCAGCTAGGTGGCATAATGGATAAAGCACTGCACCTGGAGTCAGAAAGACCTGAGTTCAAATTTGGCCTCAGATATTTACTGGCTGTGTGACCCTGGGCAAGTCATTTAGCCCTGTTTGTCTCAATTCCTCATCTGTAAAATGAGCTGGAGAAGGAAATGGCAAACCACTCCAGTATCTTTGCCAAGAAAATCCCAAATGGGGTCACAAAGAGTCAGACACAACTAAACGACAATAGGCAAGGTTAATTCAGTTAAAAAGAATAGAAGAAAAAGAAAAACCTTCAAATCCAAGTAGGAGAGAATATCTTTTTGAGAAAGGAGAGATACATTTCAGAGGCAGACAAGCAATCTCCATGAGGGTCTGTCCCTATGTCTCTCCGAAGTTATTCTTGCTTTTTGCCACATCTTACAATCATAGGATTTTCAGCTAGAAAGGGACTTAAAGGGGGTTCAGCTCTCTCTTTCTGGTAAAAAGGAAACCATGGTTCCATGAAGATAAATGACTTGCCTGCCTGTGGTCACATTCTCTTTTTCCATTTCTAAATACACCACATCCACCACCACCAAGTTCTCAAAAAGTACCACTTCCATGTACTAAGAGAGAAGTACACTGGGTACATATCAGTTGCTTCTAAATGAATATTGCCCATAGGAAAAGAAATTTGGACCCAAAAGGGATCTCATTGGTCGCCTCCTACTCCCATACCTCCATTTTGCTGGAGGCCAGCTTCTCCTAGAAGAATCAAGTCAACAGAATATTGATGATCATAAGAGTGAACTTAAGACACATATTCAGGAATTCATCTCCCAAAGTCCTCAAGTTTCAATTTTCCTTCCATGTGGAGGAACTCCTACCCCAGAGCTTTTATAAATAGAGATAAAGAAGAAGGAAGAAGCCACTTCAAAATTGTTTTCCCTTTGCCATGAAGTAAAGCGCCCGTAAGCAGAGAAAAGCAAGGCAGGAACCAAAATCTTCTCTCAAGGCCATTCATGGAAGTAAATCAGATAGAAAGCAGGCACATGATGAAGACTGGAATGTAGCGGACAAGAATCAGCCAGAGGAAGAAGTGGAGAATGGCCAAGTCTGGCAACGTGGCATAAAAAGGACCAGATGAAAACTCGAGGCTCTTGTTGGTAAGATCAAGCAGAATTTGAGTCCACAGTTTCCTTCCCAACTTCCTTCCTCTGAGAAAGATCCAAAATTCTTTTTTAAACCTGCCCACTCCCTTTCTTTTCTGTTCCCCTCAGATGGGAAGAAAGGTGTAGAGAAACGGAAAAATGAACACAAGTTGCACCACCATTGCAGCCTATTTGAAGCTTTGTTTATTTGAGTTTTTGATACCATGGCCATTAATAGTGAGTTGTCAAATCCTATGAGTTTGAAGGGTTGAGATGATGGAGGCAAATCCAGTCCATGAGGAAAGGGCACTAAACTAGTCGAAAAGATGAAATTTTTCACTTTTGTGTAACTTGGGATTTGTTCTAGATCATACTTTCTAGACTTCCACAGACCTTGAGGCAATCTCAGTCACCAAGTGTGACAGGAAAAATAAAGACATACTCTAGGGATCCATCACTTGCCCACCTTACTTGAGGATAGTGTTTTCCTTAAAAGGAAAGGAAGCTGCTCCCCAAAACTTCATTGGCTCAGAGGGCTAAGGCTCAAGACTTTGAAGAACTTCCTGGTCACCTAAGGGCATAAAAAAGGGCCCAATCATGTTGGGTTACAGCTGTGGAGACTCAACAGATATGCCAAGGTCTTGGAAATCCCCAAATCCTGCCCTGCTGACAGACATATTTCTGTACAGAGATGAAAGTAGCCACATCTACCCCCAGTTAAGTGCTATACCCTTGATGAGTATCCTTTCTATGTTAGGGCTTGGCAAACTTCCTTTTGTTAACTGCTGAACCACCTATAAATACCTGACTTTATTCCAATACTGAACCTGAGCCAGATGTGACACCTTTGCTTCCAACAGAGTCGGAATGCTGAGGTGCAGAAGGAGTCAGTTCTCATAGGCAGCTGGAACAACATGTGGGGGCCAAGGAATATACTACAGCCCCTTCAGGTGGTGAAGTTAATTGACAGGTCACATAGCTATACCAGCAGAGAGCAAGAAATTATATCATTGACAGTTAACGTTTTCTTCAGTCTGCCCTTTGACCTTCACCTAGCACCATCTCCCAACACCTCTGTCACATCATAGATGAGGAAACTGAGTCCCAAGGAGGTCAACCAGATACACAAGTAGCGGACCCCTCAGTTTTCTCGATTTCAAAATGTCAGGCTCCTAACAATCTCCCAGCTGCTTCCTAAAGAGATAGGAGGAATAAATCACTGGAGGGCAGACCAATCACAAAACCTTCACTTAGCAGTTTTCAACCACCTCCCTTGCCAGTCCTGTTGCCAGGATTGTAGAGGAGTAGCAAAAGCTAATTCTGAGGTCAAGGCTTCCACTTCTTCTGCCTACCTTCTTGCTGGAGGTTTACTAATGAATAAATCAAATGGCCAAAGGGCAGATGAGAGGAAGGAAGAAGAGAGAAGATATTAAGGGAATAAGCATTTGTAAAGGGCCTACTAAGTGCTAGGCACTGTGCTAAGCGCTTTGCAAATATCATCCCATTTGATCCTCACAAGAGACCTCCTATAATTGAGGAAACGGAAGTAAACATGTTAAGTGACTTGCCCATGGTCACAAGATATTAAATGTCTGAGGTCACATTTGAACTCAGGTCTTCCTGATTCCAGGCATGATGCTCTAATCACCTTTGTGTCAACAACACTGGTGATGAAAAAAATGAGGTTAAAAACAATAAGAGTAAAATGGCAGACCCAAATAGATAAAGCAGACAGGAAGATTTACTACAGACCTACTCTAAGTGGGACAGCTAATTTCAACAAATAAATATTCCTCAACAAAGTAATTATGGACTTCATAACTGGAAAACCTAGAATCAAAGGACTGAAAGTGACTTTGCAAATAGCCCCTTGCCCACTGCAATGAAGTTATGCTAGGTAAACAACCCACAGCACTAACTAACCTCATGAATTGTACTTGTGTGCATTTCCTGAGAGAAGAGGATGGACCTTCAACCATGATCGAATCCAATTCACTGCCTGTTCAGAAGATGACATCCGAGGCCTCGATATACAGACTGAACGCTCTTTCCCCACAGAAATCGCTTTTCACAGTCTGGTCCTTCTGCAATGTGAAAATACTTTCACATAAACTCCTTTTTTTAACCATCCACCCATTTCTTAGCCATCCACAAAAAACATGAAACTAAGGGTGGGGCAAATCATTCCTGAAGTGAGCCAGCAGCAACACAGGGAATGTGTGACCTTTAACTGTATCGATTGTTGTGTTTGTCCTTCGTTTTCAAAGAGGGCCATGGCGTCAGGAAAATGATGACATGACTTGCAGTTGACTTTGATTTGAGTGAGGGATGGCTGTGCAAGGTCACCAGCCTCACTTTCTCCTCCAGAGCCATCTGGATCCAGTAGCCTGCTATTCCTCAGGACGACTGGAGAGGGCCTAGGACGAAATGTGAGACCTTGGCCCTTTCAGGCTAAGGCCTTTTTAGGTTCCCACTTTCAGTGAGGTAATGCCCATTCAGTGAATAGGCCTCTTTAAGAAGTGAGTCAAGGGATGGCCTCTATTGATTATTCAGTGCCTGGCAGAGGATCTAATTTATCCAATTTGTCATCTGGCCATTAGCTGCTTCTACTTTTCTTCCCCTTCATGGCTCCTGCCCTTCCTCATTAATACTCCCAAGGACGAGTGTGAAAAAGGAACAAAAGGAAGAGAAACTCCAGTCGCTTAGCAAGCCTTGTCATAGTTTGGGGACTGAGAATGAGGTTTTTCAAAACCACTTACTAGCTCCTTCCTGGAGCTTTCATTCCTAGATTCCATTCCCTCCCCACCCACCAAATAGGGAGACAGGGAGCTTAACAGTCAGAGGACATAGGAGGTAAAGAAAGCCTTGGAGACAGGACTCTGGAGTTAGAGGCCCAAGGTCCAGATTCTGATTCTGCCACTTAATACTTATGTCATATTCCTTTTCCAAAATTGTATTTCCTCATCTATAAAATACAGGGACTGTACTAGATGACCTACAGGTTCCCTTTGAACTCCAAATCTATAATCCTATGTCCCTCATGGGGTTGAGGCAATGAGTAAGAATGGAGGTTGTGTGTCCCATAAACTATGCCAACCAACCTAACCTATAGTCAGATTTTACTTACCTTAGGATTTCTCTGCTTTTGTTTCATTTATTTTCCTCGTTTATCTAATAAAATTCCTTTGAAAGAATACATACCTTCAGAAATGATGGAAGAAAGGAAGAAAGGAAGGAAGGAAGGAAGGAAGGAAGGAAGGAAGGAAGGAAGGAAGGAAGGAAGGAAGGAAGGAAGGAAGGAAGGAAGGGAGTGAAGGAGGGCAGGGAAGGAGGGGAAAAGAGGGTATAGGTGGGGAGGCAGTGCTTATGATCCTAGTTATAGGAGTAACAAGGGAATAAGCCATAGTGTGAAGGACAAGTAATTTGGATTTTGTCCTAGTCAGACATGCTACTACCATGAGTTAACTAAATGGCACAGGTTCAAAGAAAAATTGATTGTCTCTCTAGCAATACCAAATTTATTTTTCCTTCTAAGTGGAGAGTTCAAGCCCTTAAGATAGTATAATGAGGCTAGAAGTCTATATAGGTCTCTAAAGTAAAGAAGGGACTTGCTGTAAGGGGGGAGGGATAGGCACCTTTCTAGGAATTCTAAATTTATTTCACTTCTGGGAGAATGTCAGATAGAAGGTGAAATTCCAAAGGGGGAGGAGAACTATATCATGTGTTCATGGGCAACTGGGAGTCCTTTGTATCATCTGTATTTTCTATGGGATGAAATAAAGATTGTCTCATAGGCAATATGCTTTGTTATCACAAATACTTGCATAGAACCTGAGCACTTTTTTTAACTATCATTTGTGGAGACCTAGAAATGAATTCTCTCCAAGATTTCCCCAAAGGAAACACTCGGTAGGAATAATAAAATGGAGGGAGTGAGGAAAGAAGAATCTCTCAAGACTGCATCTCTACAACTTTTGCAAAGTGATTAGGTCTTGTATATCTAGGTGCTTTGAGGTTTACAAAGGCCACTTTTCTCACAATTCTTTGTAAAGAAAGGGAGACTTTTATTGAGAAGGAGTCGGGCACAGCCAAAAGAGCATTCGATTTGAAGTCAGAGCCCTGCTACTTACTACACCAATACAGCCTAGGTCAAGTCATATAACTTCCCGGGCCTCAATTTTCTCACTAGGTGATTTCTAAAGTCCTCTCCAGCTCTCAATCCCATGATCCTATGATTTTTATTTGTGAGGATAATTTACATTATTACTCTGTAATCTCACTCACAGGGCTTTACTTAATTTTCCAAGGGGAAAAAAAAATGCTCATGATCCACAGAGTTCTTTGAAATTATATGTAAGGAAAAGTAAACTACAAATTACAAAGATACTTCAAAGAGGATCACAGACTAATAGAATTAGAGCTTGAAAGAAACAGAAAGGTCAGCGAGTCCAACCACTTCATCTTAAAGAGGAGGAAAGTGAGATCCATAAAGGAAAAATTGAGACTTTTTAAGTGATTAAGTAACACTTGTTGAGATGACTTTCTAATGTGCAGATGGGAAGTGCCTCCCTGCACAGTCTGAATCTGGACGGCACTAAAGAGATGAGCAGTGCAGGGTTGAGCAGCCTCAGGTGATCCTAGTAAACAGAATGAGAGATTTCCCTGGATGTCATGGAATGGAGGGATGTTTAGAAGGAACAATGCAGAGCTTTGCATCTATCTGTGGGGGTGGCCCTTCTCTTTCGTTGGGTGAGCTTTCTCTCATTCTTCTTGAGTTCTAAATTTGGAGCCTGTGCTTAGGGGTGGTTGCTCTTTAAGATGGTTATTTACAGAGAGAGAGAGACAGAGAGCACCTGACCTGGGAATCTTTGGTCACCTACCTCCAACAGCACTTGACCTCAGAAGTTACACCTGATGACTAGCTAGGAGATGAATATTATGACTACAGAGGTCAAAACGAATGATCATCACTGGCCATACCAGTAAAAGAGGGATAACTGGATAGTAGTCATTCCTACCCCAGTCCTCCCCTCTCCCACCTTTTTACTATGAGCCCAAGCACCATTTGGCCCAGGGGTGACTTGAAAAGGCAGAACTCAAGAAAAATGGAAACCAGAAAGTTCAGACTAGCACATACCTTTCATTATTATTATTACCTTTCACTTTTTAATTTCATTCAGCAACTTCCCTCTAATCTATTTGTAAGTAATCCCTTTGCAGCACAAAGAGTTGGGAAAGAGATTAAGACCCCATGGGAGTGAGAGTTAGAGTCATTGGTCAACATTAATTACTTGGGGAAAGTTCCATACCTTTTAGACTAAGAAATCTAAGAAAGGCAAACTAGGGGAGCAGGGAGAGAGTACGGTTGAAACATATTTAGTAGGTGGTGAAAAAACCGCTCAATGAATACATAAAAAGCATTTATTAAGCATTACTATGTGCCAGGTACTGTGCTAAGTACTAGAAATATAAATATAAAAGAGACAGTTCCTGCCCTCAAGGGGCTTCTGATTTATGAAAGGAAAACTAACTCTCTCTCTCTCTTTCTCTCTCTCTCTCTCTCTCTCTCTCTCTCTCTCTCTCTCTCCATACACACACACACACACACACACACACATACATATATACATATGCACACGCATATGTTTGTGTAGGACTGGAGATGAGGAAGGGAATTTTATTCTAAGGAGGAACAGGAATGATGAACTGTTCCATAAGCAACCAAGGGGACATATCCTTTCCCAACACAATGGGAGTATTAATTTGATTAGTTTGCCTACAGCAGCAGGGGATAGGATGCTGGGTGTGACAAGACAGAAGGAAGCAAGATTGAGTGGCTCTGTCTGGCTACATGGAAGGAGTTCTCACAATTTAGGACAGCATGGCCCCAGAGCAAGACTTAATATTGGGTTTGGAGATGATGGTGGGGAGCTGTACACATGCTCAGTGGAAGCCAGCTGCAGTAGTTCTTAGATGGAGCTCCATCTGTTGACTCACACAGACCGTGCCCCACAAGAAGCTGGTCAACTTCCTTTCCTTGGTGTCAATGTAAACGCAAGCACTCATGACAGTGGGGTTGATACCACTTTACCAAACGTACAAGATACAACTTAGGAGAAAGAGTAGGGTTCACACATTTGCTTGAGAGATCGGGGCACTGCAGAATCATCGATCTGGAGCTGAAAAAGACCTGAGAAGTCATCTATACCAAGTCCCACATTTTATACATAAAAAATTAAGGTCCAGAGAGCTTCAATGATTTACCAATAAGTGGCGGAGCCAGGATTACAAACTCAGGTCCTGTGATGCCAAGGCCAGCATTCTCCACTGCCTCATGCTGTCCCTCGGAGGATCCCACTGCAGTCTCTGAGTCAGAAAAGCATTACAGCATCCCCCAGGCCCTGATGTAAATAACATTCAATTCTGTCTTCTTGGCACTGTGCCCCAACCATTTAAAATTAAAATGTAGTTCTGAAATCAATCAACCTAAGAGCTAACTAGCATGACTTGGGTTTCTTTCTTTCTCTTTGAAATTATGACACTTAAAAAATCTGAGCTGTTCAAGGATGCGATCAGATCAAACGAGAGCTTTTGTTAAATAATTTGAATCACAATTATTTAGGCTCTTTCACAGTGTGCAATTCTTTCTGAGACAGCCTAAAATGAAATGTTAATTTAATCAGGGCAGCTTGGGCATTTCTCACTATTTCAACATTCTCATCATTAACATATCTTTACAAGTAAGCTGTGGGGTTTTACTAAGTAAAAGGAGCTATTTAACAAGCTAACTTTGGTGGGGGGAGAGAGGGAGATTGGAGAGAGTTCTGAAAACATCAAGGCAAGTCCACAAAGGCAATCCTGAGAGGCCTAAAGTAACATTTACAGCCTTCTAGAGACACAGCTTGAGATAATTCTTAAGCCCGAAAACCCATCAAGCAAGTTCAGAGATACCCTCTAATCTACGTGGTCTATTGGCTACCATGAATTAAAGGTTACCACATGCTCGAGGCATGAAGACAGTGCAGTTTCAGCAATGCGCAAAGTAAGAAGTACCCAGAAAACCAAGAGTTAGCTAAGATGCAAACAAAACTCATTCCCTCCTCTTCTCAAGCAAATTCTCAAATCTATTCCCTGAAGTAGAAGGCTGCCCTCTAACATGTCAAGTAGATTCCAAACACGCCTGTTCATACGGTCCTTACATATCGAGAGACACCAAGACTCACCTCAAGATTGCCGAGAATGGCTCTCCCACACAGCTGCATCTACACAGAAGAGAGCAGAGAAATGAAGGAGAGACAGGAGTAACAACATCAGAGAAATGAAAAATTAGCAGTGTGACTTCAAGGATAACACTTCTACTCAATGCATCCTGGGAAAGTGTTTAAGGAAGCCAGGTGTAACCTAGTGACAAGAGGGCACAGGGAATGGAAGGTGAATGGAAGGCCAAGGAACACAGATCATGGGAACGGACTTCCTCAACAGCTGCCAGTTCCCTGCTCTTTTTGCTCTTTTAAAGCTTTAGGAACTGACTCACCATCACATCTCTCCAAATAGCAAGGCCACAATTTCTCTCTGAATAGATAATGAACACAGTATACAGTTTATGTTAAGCCCAATTTAAAAAAAAAAAAGCCAGGGCAGCAAGGGAAGGGAATATTACAATTTCATCAATCCCTCCTACTGCTGCAGGTCAATTAAAGGCAACTATTTATCAGCAACTATTAATTAGCCAGCGAGAAGGGGGTGGAGGGAGGAGGTAAGGTGCACAATGGTTTCTCAGCCTCCAGTTCTCTCCCTCCTCCCCCAAACCTTCTTGCACACCAAAGCTAGGTCAGCTTTCCTAAAACACTTTTCATTACACCCCTCTCCTCCCCACACACACCCTGAAACAGCCTTCAATAACTATTCATTCAAAGCCTCAGAATTAAATTCAAACTCCTTGACATGATATTCAAGAACCCTCAGTCTATCTTTTGAGTTTTATTTCCCACTACTCTCCTCCATCAACCCTTCCTTTTTGCCTAACTTGTTCTATTCAATATCTCCTGGATATTTATGGGAGTTTTCCAGCTTGTGGGCTTTTCACATACCCCTTCTCTGCTCCCCTTCATACACCAAAACCCCCTCAATTCCCTGCCTTTCTGAATCCTTCCCATCCTTTAAGACTGTTCAAATCTCAATGGAATATGAAGCTTTTACTAAGGATCCTGTTTAGGACTGTCCTCTCTCACCTAGCCTCTGAATTCCTCTGATACATACTGAGTAACCACTCATTTGCAATGATTATTCACAGCCTATGCCATTGTTTATCTTTGCATGTTTATCTGTTCTAGTCCATCTAGCCTTATGAGCTATTTGGGGGCACACACCATATGTCAGAACTCTTTAGAATCCCCACGACACCTGATAAAATGTTTTATACATAATACAAATTCATAGTTCCTGGCCTCCACTGACTTACAACTTTACCAAGTAGATAAGGCATATACACATAAAACAAAGTTATCTACATATTATGATCTCCCCTTGTCTCCCAGGCCCAATTACAGTCCTGTGAATTTTTCTTAGGTCTAGATCTAGGACTAGGAATGATGCCTTGCCTTCTCAAAAACTTTTCAAAATTCCGTCAGAATGAATTATGGCTACCTTGAACACACTGAGATCTCTGCTCCCTGAAATTTTGCATTTTTGGGTTTCTTTTTGGGTTTCTTGCATTTTTCCAGACTTGTTCATAGCAGGAAAAATGAAATGTGCCATCCTTAGTATATGAAAATGATATTAATACAACAGTAAGATAAGAATTCTGAATAGTTAGTTTCTTCCCAAAGCAGACACCAAGCCTGATAGCCTGCTGCTTACTGAACTGGACATAAAAGACACACTGAAGCCATAGTAATGGCCCTGAGGGACTCATCCAATTACTGAGTTGGTCCCAAATGGATATCTATTTGTGGCATGAATTAAGGAAAATATCTCCTGGAGCTCCTGGTGCAAAACTCCGCAGAAAAGCCCATTAGTTTCCTCCCTCAAAACAGACTCCTTTTCTCCACTACCCAGTTGACCATAAGTCTGGCTGATAAACCCTTGGTTACCTTAAAAGAACACAGATTCAGCAAAAAATGATGCATCAGACTGTAACTTCCAGTCCAGAATCTGGAAAAACATGGTACAGAAACTGCCCCTATCCTATCTCATACAAGGTGAGCCTCTCTCCCTCCCTCCTTCACTGCCACAGTCATTTCTTCTGGTCCTTGAAGATGACACCTACTCAAAAATAACCTTTTATGTATCAAACTAATGCTTACATAGAAAAGTTACAAATGTTTTCAAGGCCAAGCTGAAACACAAAGTTATGACAGAAGAACAATTCTGTAAAGGACTACCAATGGATCCTATCACACACACACACACACACACACACACACACACACACACACACACACACACGTATACACACAAGTAAAGAGGGAGTAATTTTTTTTTTTTGGTTAGGAGGTATAATTCAGTGAGGGTGTTTTGTATTTTTTTTTATTTTTTTTGCTTAGAAAGAAATTCAGAAGTCATTTTTTGTTCTCTCTCCTTACAGGCTGGCTCACAGGTTTCATACTGTCTCAAGCTTTCCTGGGCATGGCAATCTCTCTTTCGCTAAGCTCCCATTCATTCTGAGGGATGAGAGAGGCTCAGCTTTCTTCCTAACCAGGAATTTCAATGCCCCCAGCAGGAACAGTCTAACACAACTCTGAGAAGGGTATCTTTATTCTTCCATCTTATCTTCCTAGAGAAACATTGCCTAAAAGTTGCAGGCTCTAGTGGAACAAGAATTGTAACTGAAGTCAGAGGATCTGAATTCAAATACTATCTCTGCTACTACTTTGTGTGACCTCGAGTAGGTCACATGACCTTCTCCACAAAACGAGGAAACTGGATCAGATCTCTGAAGTGCCATTGAGTTCTAGATCTATGATCCCCTGACCTATAATTTGTGAGGAGGGGTTGACAGACAATGACCTCTAAGATTCCTTTCAATAATAACTCTATGATCCTATCTTTTCCTTCTCATAACAACTTAGCTCATTCATCAGCCTTCTCTGTATACATCTTCTCTGACTAAGTAGGCTGGGTAGAAGTTACTCTTGAAAGCTGAAATGACAGAATTAGAGCTGAAAGGGATGTGTACACTGTCCAAACCTCTCATTTTACATATGAGGAAACTAAGGCCCAGGAAATTTATCCAAGGTCACACACACACACACACACACACACACACACACACACACACACACGGTGAAGTGGTGTCCTCAGACTCTTAAGACCAGTGTAATCTGTTCTCTGGCCTGCTGCCTCTCCTATAGTTGCCAAAACTAATCCCTCAAGCAAAAGCAAAAAATTAATTCCCATTTAGGTAGGTAACAATTTGTATTTTGGCGGCAAGCTGAAATTTTCCCCAAATGACCATTGCTTATCTTAATTCTGCATTTTTAATAAATGCATGCTCCTGTTTTCAAAGAACTATGGTTTTCTGCACATAGTATTGGTTGCGATCTGCCCAGATTCTCGCCAAAGTGAAATGATGCTAGGTTCCCAAGGCCTTGGGAACTCCACTGGTGAAACGAGGAGGTTGTTCCAGATGGCTTCTAAGGTCCCTTTTGGCTCTCAATCCTGCGATCCTAGGTATAAAAGAAGTGCATGTCCAGGAAAGGAAGCTTGAAGAAAGGTCATGAAGGTAGTAAAAGGCAAAGTGAGGATTCAAGTTTCCTTTCTCAAACTGCACAACAAGTAATCTTTGGATGACTTCTCATTTGACTATGGATTTGGTTACCCCATTGGGCGAATCACTCTCCTCACACACACAGCAATACATAATGGAGCGAGAGAGCCCCTCTTAGGCTCATGGTCTTTTACTAAGAAATAAGCCTCTGAATGGGTAGCATATTCTGTCTGTCAACATCACTCCGCAGACATTTCTACAGTTTTGCTTAAAGGAAAAGAGGGAGGGACAGAAAGAGAAAAAGAAAGAAATCTGCCTGAAATAGGGAGAGGGTAGAATGAGAACAGATGGGGAAGGAAGGATGATATCCCTAAGTATACTGTTTCCTTCTGCCACCAAAGAACAAGAAAAGATCGATTTAACAATGTAAAATGTAATACAAATGAAGCCAAAAACAGAGCCCCACAAATGAAGGATTATTCAGTATGCAGGTCGATGATAAACTGTTGATCATCAGTGACTAGTTATATTGGCGATGAATCTTTTTTCCAATGACTAATGAAGTATGTGCCCATTCTTTCTCCCCACTTATCCCTTCCATTACAAAAAAAGGGGAAAAAAAGGAACAAGTGTCATCACTGATGGCCCATAACTACAGCTCTGAAAGCTAACACTGGTGAAATACTAATTCTGAAAGGCAAAGATGGTCCCAGGCAAAAAGGGAAATGGGTTGTTTTTTTTTAATCTTTTGTGTCCTTCCTCCTCCTTGTTCTATTCTCCTACACCCCTTCTAGTTTCCCACCTCCTGGGTATTTGTCTCTGTGCCCCCACTCTCACAGAGCCTAGATTTCATTTCTCCTGTCACCTAATCTCCTTAAATAGCATATAACAGTCTAAGGTGTTATCTCCTCTCAAGAGTATTTTCACTTCATTTTGGTACTAAAGCCATAAAAAACCACCTTTAAGCCTCAAAGGCATGAGTCTCTAATTTTGAAAGATCAGGCACTATGACAAGCCAATGACAGAAATATTTCTGGACAAGGAACCTACTGGACAGCCCCCAGGGCAACCCAAGATGCCAGCCACTAACTCGAACTGGCCCTGCCAGAAGTTGCTTCCCCCGAGGGTGTGGCAAATAAGGAAATAAAACATTAAGAGACAGAATTTTGGCAGAAATAGCTTCTCCTTAAGGACTAACTGGCCTTAGAACAAGAAGAATTCTATGCCCCATTTGAAATGTGCTACTCCTTCTGTAGCTGAATCTTGACCTACTCACTCTTCACCCCCTCTTTTGTCTACCAACTTCTCCTCCTCTATAATATGTGCATCTGCCAGAGAATTCCACCATAATAAAACTCTGATAAAGACACAGAAGAAAAGAAGTCCAGAAGGGGGCCATGGAAAAAACAGAACAGTATATTTTACTACCTTGTTAAAAATAATATACATATTTTTCATAAACTATAAATAAATGCTTGCCCTCTCATTTATAATCACTTGATTTGTTTCTGTTTCACTTATCTCCTTTTCTTTTGTTCTCAACGCCATAGTTATTTAAATATGATCAGTTCAATTCTCAATTCATCATTCTAGGGGGACAGCATCAGAGACTGAGAGCTGAAAGGAACCTTAAAGGGCATCTAATCCCATACTTTCATTTCACAGAAGAGAAAATGAGTGAGGCACAGAAAGATAGACCGACAACCAATATCACACAAGCAGCAGAGCAAGGATTTGAATGCAGGACCTCTCCTTCTAAAGGTAGCAACCTTTTCTCTAATATACTGCCAATCTATGCTAAAGGCCTGTGGGGGATAGAAAAGAAACAAATAAAATATGATTCTTCCTTTCAAAGAACTTATACTCATTGTGTTTACCTTTGGCCCCAACAACATGACTACTAGGCATATACCACCAAGGACAGAAGAAAAGGAAAATATACAAAAGCAGAGATAGCAGCTCTTCTATAGAAGCACAGAACTGGAAAATGGGTACCCACTGATTGTGTAATGAACAAACTGTAGTAAATTAATGTAATGGGACATGATTTCACCATATAACAACAAATGTAAAGAATTCAGAGATACTTAGTAACATGTACATCAACTGATATATTATGAGTTACAGAGAATCATTTACACATTGACCACAATAATGCAAAGAGAAAGAATACTGAATGACTTCAGAATTCTGATTAAAGAAGTGACCCACTGGTTTCAGAAGATTCTCCCAACAAAAAGATGGACAGGTATAGAATGAAGCATGTGCTGTCCAACATGACCAATACGTTGGGTTTTTTTTTTTTGCTTAAGTCCATTTCTTTGTTGCAAGAGAGGATTTTACTAGGGGAATGGGAGAGCCATTGAGAAGTGACAGTATGTGGGGAAAGGGAAAGAATGCATTTTAAAAATACATTTTTATTGTCAAAGAGCTCACAAACTAGTCAGGAAACAAGATTAATGTGTATGAAAACATGAGAAAATAGTTCAAGAGAGTTCAGTGCTTAAAATGGTAAGAGTATAAACTTAGAATTCAGAGAAAGGTGAAATCACCCTCCAAAGAAGTAATCAAGGATGGTTTCATAAGGTGGACCCCCAAGAATAGGTAATATTTAGAGAGGCAGAAAAGAGGAGAGGGAATTTTCAGAAGTGAAAAAGAAGACCAAAGGTTTTAGACTTCAAACTACATCATAAAACAGTAGCAGAGAGAGAGAAAGGGAGGGAGGGAAGGAAGAAAGGAGAGAGAGAGAGAGAGAGAGAGAGAGAGAGAGAGAGAGAGAGAGAGAAACAGATTCATAGAACAGAATTGGCAACAGAAAATATCAGCATGATAATTTGGAGGTCAAAGGCTATGAACAAAAAACTCTAAAAAAGAAAAACTGTAAATTAACAATCATATAAAAGCATCCTCCCAATCACTGACAAGACAAATACAAATCAGAACAACTCAGAGATTTCATTTCACATCTAGCCAAGTACTAATGATGACAAGATCTGTGACTAGCCAATGCTGGAGGAAGACAGAACACCAATGCACTGTTAGTGCAACTAGGTACTAGTCAAAGGATTCTGGAAAATAATTTGGAATTACAGGAATAAAGAAATTAAACTGTCCATATCTTTGACCCAGATATCCTACCGCTAAGCACATACCCCAAGGAAGTCAATAATAAAAAGAAAGGCTCCATTTAAACTGAAACATTTATAGCAGCTCTTTTTATAGTGGCAAATAACTGGAAACAAAATAGATCCCCTTCAACTAGGGAATGGCTAAAAAAACCTGTTACTTGAATGTAATGGAACAGTATTACACTGTAAGAAATGATGTATATTTGAAGAATAAAGAAAAACATGGGAAGATTTTAATGAACTGATACAACACAAATAAACTTAGCTAATCAACAAATCTTACTAGGAAAGGCTTTCCACAGAAGCTGGTATTTGAGCTAAGAAGTTAAGCAGGACCAGGAAAACAATATATCCAGTAGCAACAAAACAAGTGAAATTGAAAGGTGTGAAATTATAATGACTAAGCTTGGCCCCAAAGAAGAGAAATGAGAAGTCATTTTCCTCCCTTTTTTGCAGAAATACTACCAGTTTGACAATTAAAGGCTCATAACATTAAAGATGTTAGTGAAGAACTCTGGGCAGTGCAATCACAATTGACATTCCAGGGGACCAATGTGATAATGTATGCTCCTCACTGCTGGCAGAGTGATGATGGAATCAAAAGGCAGAAAGAGGCATACTTTTCTGGACATAGCCAATGTGAGAACTCGTTATTGCTTAAGTATGTTTGTTACAAAGTTTTGTTTTTATCTTTATTTTCTTTTTCCACCAGCGGGGGGGAAAAAAGAAACTAAATGCTTGTTCATTAAAAAACAAAATTTAAATTAAAAAACATGAGAGATGTCAAACTTTTTAGATATATTGGTGAGTTTTGCTATTACAATTTGTTTTTCCTCTTTTATTCTTTGTTATTAGAGAAGACTCTGGGAGGGAAAAAGAGAATAATACATTTTTAAATGTCAGTGATGTCAAAAGAAAACATCAATAAAATGTCTTTATAAAACTCAAACAAATGCATGAAAATGAGGAAAAGGGAGAGACAAAAGAAGAGAGGTGGGAATAAGCATTTGGGACAAGAGAGAAAATTGCCAGGCTATGACGGAGGATATGTTTGGAAAGCAGGGGGAAGGGCAGCTGCGTAGGAAGTGAGAGACCAGATTCTGAAGGGCTGACCTTTAAGGTTAGGCATGGAAGCTTAGTTTTGAGGTGCTGCCTACCCTTTAGGAAGCTATGACTTTGAGTTTACAGATTTCAATCACTTGCCAACAATCTAATCTATAGAAGCATCCTTAGAGATACCATATCTATAAAGAAGTATTTTTAAAAAGCTATTATTTTTGAAAGTGCAAGATTCTGAATCAATCAAAATAAGAATTTGTTTTTCACATGAAACAGATTTAAGACATGTTTGACTTTCAAAACCAGGTAAGTATTTTCAGTCTAACAAAAGGATGTTTACAAACCTTTATTATAAGGGTTCTTAAGCTGAAGGATTTCTATGAGAGCCTTGGTTTTTTTTTTAATATTTTGATGAGACACTTTTTTAATATTTTGATGACTGTATCTCAATGTGATTGGTTTCCTTTGTCACAGTCAAATAAATAAGCATTTATTAAGCAATCTATGCCAGGACTGAAAAAGGACTGAACAACAACAACTATGCCAAGAACTAAGCCCTGGGCATATAAAGAAAGGTGAAAAGAGTCCTGCCCTCTGGGAGTTCATGATCTAACAGGAAAAACAACTACATACAAGTGAGACCCAGATAGAATAAAGTAGCATTCATCTCAGAGGGGAGGCACTAGCACACACCTGGAGAGACTTTTGGCAGAAGGTGGGATTTTAGCTGAGATCTGAAGGGAGCCAGAGATGAAAGGGGAAAGCATTCCAGGCATGGGGAATAGCCAGTGAAAATGGCCAGAGTAGAGAGAGGAAGTGATCTGTGGGTGATTGGGTTCAGGGTCACTAGACATAGAGCATGTTGAAGGAAGGAAGGTCTAAGAAAACTGGAAAGTCAGGAGGGGGCCAGGATATGAAGGGCTCCAAATGCCAGAGGATTTTATAGGTGGGTGACTGAGCTGGTCTGTTCCTGGACAGAGAGCCACCAAAGCCTCTGGGCAGATACTTGTAGATGACTGACTGGCTGCCTCTAAGATTCTACTTGTTGCTAATGACTAAAAGACACCCCAAAGAACATTTGTGCCCACAGTTAAAATTAAGGAATGGGAAGTTTTTCAACTACAAATATATTCAAGTAAATCAGAATTAAATCATCACATTGGTCATTGGCTTTATCTATCTCCAATGCTTGGTACAAACGTAACTTGATATTGACCATGGCTTAAAAGGCCTTATTAACAGGTCAACAGAAGCTTCATGTAAGATTTTCTACTCTTCCTACTGTCTAACTTGGGATTCATTTACCGAGCAAGATATACATAACAGCTGACTTCTTTAAATATGCAAGTGGCAATTCAGTTTGTTTCATACACGACCCACATCAGATGATGCCTTCCTGAAAGGACAACAACAGTGCACTCATTTTTGGCACATGCAATTTTTCTTCCCTATCCTGAAAGGGCTAAACCCTGGTATTTAACATTTCATTGATGGAAACCAAAAGATAAAGGGCATGAGAACTCACCAACTACCTTTGTGATCTTGGATAAGTCACTGACGGGTATTTAGTTTTCATATCTGTAAAATGAGAGTTCCAGTACGTGATCTCTAAAGTGTCTTACACTTCTAAAACTACAATTCTGCCCCCTTCTCTCCCCACCAAATGATCAAGCCCATTTCTTACTGCTTCCATCCTCCGTAACTAGCCAGCTGCCCAAAAAGGTAGAGGCAATTATACTAGATACAAGAACCAATAAAGAAATCTCAGGTTTATCATTACTGATTCACACGTGTAAGTCTCTCCCCCATCCCCATCTGCAAGTGCAGACAAAGTCAAAATGTGCTTCTGCCCATGTGGCAATGAGACAACCCATTAACCAAAAGCTCTGTGATTTCAAAGAATTAAAAGGCAAGCAAGCAAACATGGAGTCATGATTCTTAGCCTAGAAACTGCTGGGATTGGCACTTGAAACACTAAAATACCACACAAACAAACCCTCCTATGGGCCTCCTGGAATATATGCTGTCAGAAATACTATGTTATTTCATCTCGAGTCTACTGGGGAGCTATAAATACGGCCGACTGTTAAACACACTTAAATGTGATACCAGCAAAAGTTATAGAATTATCTTCCAAATGTTGGCAGAGTGTCAGAAAGCTTCCGCTCCCTTTAGAATTGTTCTCTAGAGCTCTCAAAAATAGTCCCAAAGCTACCTGCCAGACGATGTCCTGAAATAGGAAAGGAACCCAAAAAAGACACAAAGGGCCACTTCCCTACTGGACAGAGGCCCAGGATCTGTTTTCTTACTTGGCATGACTCAGCGGATCACAACCTCGCAGGCAACTTGCCAAAGCCAAAGGACCACACCTAATTTGGATATATTTGGACATGATGGGCTTCAATGAAAAATTCTGCAACTATTCACTGGGCCCTCCCTGATACACTCAGAATCCATCGTAGCTTTACAGAATGTCACACAAATCCTGACTGGAAGTCTGCTCAGCAAAGGAATGCCTAATTCCACATTCTCTACAATCACATTTATTATATTGGGAAAGCAATTATAATGGAGGGGAAGGGCATTGAGAACCTGATCCATCCCTCCTGTTTTTTATCCAATTATTTCATTTCTTTTGCTATCTCACCTGCTCTTACTCTTTATCATCTGATCGCTTTGTGTTCAACAATTCAACAAGCATTAAGCACCAGCTTTGTGCAGAGCACCGTGCTAGGCACACCACTCCTCTTCCTTGCTTTGGAGGCTTTTGCACATCTCTGCCTGATTCCTAGCCTTCCTTACCTCTGCTCCTTTGAAGCCTGAGCTCTCTTCCAATTTCTGTTCAAGGATAGTAGGCTCCTATAGAGCTCCTTCCCTGATCCTCCCATGGGTTGGCACTCTTCTTCCTCAAAATGACTTGGTGTCCACTTTGTGTCTTCACTTTGTATTTACTCACCTGTGCTCCCCCCAAATAGAACTGAAGCAACTTGAGTTTAGGGAGACTCAAGCTTAAGGAACTGTTCTCATGTCTGTCTTTTCTTCCCAGCATCTAGCCTGATACCTAACTGGTATAGAGATGGCACTTAATAAATGCTTATTGAAATGAGCCTGATTCTGTGAGTTCAAATAGTTCACCTTCTAGTGAAGGCCCTACATATCCATCCTCGCTCAACTAGCCTTAAAAGAGCATTCTTTTTCTCCTCTTCCTTGCCCTAAATATACTAAAAGGGGTAAAAGGGAGAGAAACGGTCTCTCCTTTCGGCCTTGTGATTATTTTTACCCAGTTTCTCCATATTAATTTCTTTTGGTTTCTGTTCTCCCTCATTAGATAGTGAGCTCCTTGAGTTCAGGAACTATCTTTTATCTCATTTTTTTTTAATCTCTGGCACTTAACACAGTGCCTGGCATATAGGAAGCACATAATAAATGTTTACTGACTGACTACTCTTTCTCAGGAACAACAGTCTCTGAACACACTTTTATCAGTTCTTAGCACGATCTTGCCTCTAGTCTAAAGGGCTGAGAAGCTGTAAACTCTCAGTAAAGCAAAAAAAGTTATATCAATTGATTCAATTTATTAAAAGAAATCATAAGGGTCATTATTTTCCCCCAGGCAGCTCCTCTCCACTAATTATTTTTAAAGTTTTTTTCAGCCATCCATCCTTGGTCCTTTGTAGCTTTTCTTTACTCTCCCCGTAGGCCACATTTCTATTTGTACTTTGATAATTAAGGTGAGTTTAAAATAATGAAATTCTCTGTTTAGGAGGGAAAAAAGTCCCCCCTTGACATGGCCAAAGGCCATGTGGAATGATAGTCCTCTTTGGGATTCTTTTTCCTCTCCCACAAACAACATCTTTCTTTTAATGCCTTTGTTATCAGTAAGAACATTAAAATGAATTTTTAAATTTATTTTTATCTTCTTTATTTAACCTGTCTCAACTATACACTCCCCTACACCAAAAAACAAAAACAAAACTCACACTCCTACAAAAGCACCTTTACACACTATTATAATCCACACGCGATTCTGATTATGATCCTGGACAATTCATGTCGCCTTTCTGGGCCTCAGTTTCTTGTTCTGTCAAACGAGGAGGCTGGAGTAAATGGCCTCAAAAATTCCTTCTACTCTAGTATCCTGTGACTCAGTTCCAACATAATGTGGTGAGGCCTGGTGGCTAGAGCCAGGAAAATGAGCGTTCACATGCTATCTCAGCCCATTTCTAGCTATGTGACCACTGGCAAGCCACTGAACCCTTTCCACATCCTTACCCAACTCTTTAAGTTATAGCATATAAATTACCAACCAGTAGGAGGCAGTGTCAGAGGACCTAGCTTCCCAGCCTACCTTCAATGCCTGCTGTCTTATAAGTCACTTAACCAACCTCTCCTGGCCTCAAATTCCTCATTTATGAAATTAGGGGTTTGAATGTGCTGGCCTCTGAGGTTCCTCGTATTTCTAGATCACAGATACTATGAACTGCATTGATCTGGGGAGGGGGTTTCCACACAGGATGTTCCCCAGAGTGATAGAGCCTTAGATTCAGACCAAAATCGTATTAGTAAAAATAATCATAGTAACCATCATTTGCTATCATCTTCTTTGGAGAACAGAATGAAATTTTTATCATCCTAATGGTCCCAGAGGGTGTAGGTTAGACCTACAGTCAAATACTTTTCTTCAACTACAAAAAGCAATTATTTTATCTACCTACACAAGAATCCATGGGCATTAAATATAAAAGGAGGAGGAGGAAGAAGAAGGCAGCGATGATGATGATGATGATAACGACTTACATTTCTATTGCACTTTAGGGGTGGCAAAGTACCTTATACATATTATCTCATTTGATCTTCAGAGCAACCTTGTGAGAACCATGCCATTATCATTCCCATTTTGCAGGTGAAGAAACTAAACATGAGAGAAAGTAAATGATTTGCCCAGGGTCATAAGGCTAATTAAGAACCCATGGCAAGATGAAAAAGGAGATCGTCCCACCTCCAACTGGCTCCTTGCTATCCTACCCCAAAGCTCAGGTAGTACCAGAGTAACAGATGGCCAGTAATGACCCAGCTATTACTACCATGAGCTAAATTCCAATTCTATTTACTCAAGCCATCAGGAGAGGCATGCTTATATCAAGGCAAGACCCTGAGTTTTAAGTATCAAATGTTTAACAGGACGATTTTATCACGGCAGGTTCATGCAGCAAGGGAATGATACAATAGGCTAGGGCTCTATTTACACCGAAATCTAAACATTTCAAACACACCAATATTTGCCAAGCCCTGTTGCTGCCAAAGACAAACCCTTAACTCAAGGGCATCAAAGGTCCACAGCTCCCTGGAGCTCTTTAAAAGGGAGTAATTGTTGGAGATCCATAATATCCATCCCTCCTAGGGGAGGCAGAGAAGTGGCAGGTAAGTGATGCTACTCTATTCCATACCCTTTACCACCTTCTTGCCTCATCTTGCCAACACCTTTTAAACCATAGGTGACACTGCTCACTGCATCTGACAATTAAATCGACTAAGGCCAAAGGAGAAAAGAAACCACTGAATAGGTTTTATTCTCTCCCCACAGACAGGAAGTAAAAGTTTAACAGGCCCCAGATCACAGATTATTTTCTTGGTTAAATCTGAGAGGTTTCCATATCTATGGAATCTTAAAGCATGGTCAGTTTCTACTCACCTATCTCTCCATGCAGGGGGGTTGCTGTTTCTACCTCCTCTTTTTAAACCAAGGAAAAAGCATCAGAGATACCTGACAAAATTTATACTTCACAAAAGAGATTGTTTTATCTCTTTTTTTTTCCTCTACTAAAGATTCACACTTTGATGTCTCATCAGGCCATGGAGGTCACTCTAGGTTGCCAAGGGTTATGCCAATGGAATGCACACTCTGGCAGATCCCACCATGTTGGAAGGGCTTCAAGTGTGAGTCTGGCATCAGACCCTGTGCTTGTCATCCAAGGACCAGCCTAGCTTAGTACAGCAAGGCCCATCACCATAAGGTTGGCTACTGGGTGATTAATTTTTCAGGCCACAGCAACTCATGAATCTTGGAAGAGTTCCAATCTGCTCTGGTGGAGGGATTACCCACACTGATGAAATCATGGGCCTTTGAAGCTATCATTTAAAACCATTTTTCTTTTGACTGAAATGCTAGCCTGATGCCTAGCCTTCCTTTTCTGGAATGATAAATAAAGGGATGCTATGGCTCTCAATCAAAATAATCAGCCATGTCACTTTCGGACACCCGGCCCTTCATTCTTTTTGTCCAGAAGGAATGGATTAAATAGAACTGGCAGCAGGAGAGCACTGTGTGCATCAAGGAGGTATCATCTCTGTGGAAATCCATGACTGTGAGAAAGGAAAAATATGGTACAGGATATCTGGGTTAGGATCAGACAAGACTGAAACAGACAATATTGTAATGAATGGGAATATACTATAGGCTTCAAAATCAGCTGCAAGAACTGGAAAAAATCCCTGGAAAGATAACAAAGCTGGTGTGAAAGTAGGCTATGATCCTGATGGGAACCTTCTACCATCCAAGCACCTTGCTAGAAATCTCTCTGAAGAACATGGCTCTTCATTCAAGTTGCCTTCCTGACAATTTCATCTTTTGGAAAGTGAAAAAAAGCAGCTGCTCTTCTGGACTTGAGTTCACCATAAATAAGGAAACACCAAGAATTACCTGGTGTATACCATACTCTGGACTTCGGGAAAGGACATTTCATAAAGTGCAGGGATATAAGGAGATTTCCAAAACCTGAGGCTTTAAAAGAAACTCAAGAATAAGAGGAGGATCTCACAGACAGTATTCAGGCAATGTAATCATAATTTATTCTAAAGTAAAAAGGGAAAAGTGTAAAGAGTCTAATGTGGCATCTCAGGAAGCTCATCAAAGAACTCAGATTTCTAAGGTGGTGCAGTAGAGTGAGCCCAGCCCTGGAGTCAGGAAGACTTGACTTCAAATCTGGCCCCAGGTACTTACTAGCTGTGTGATCCTGGGTAAGTCACTTAACTGCAACTACCTCCACACACACACACAAACACACACACACACACACACACACACACACACACACACACACACACACGACATTGCCAAGAAATGGAAGGGAATGCAGATAAGTGAGGATAAATGAAAAAAAGAGCAGAATGTGACCATAAAAATAACATAAAACTACTGAACCCTAAGACTGAGAGAGGTGTGCAACAAATGCTGAAGATAACACAAAGAAAGTCAACATAAAGCTTAGAACTAGAAGTGACCTTAGAGATCATTCAGTCCAATTCCCTCATTTTAGAGAAAAGGAAATCAAGGTCAAATAACTTACCCGGGTTCACAGAGAGGACAAACAGCCGAGCCAGGATCTGAATCCTGATCGTCTTGACTTTAAATCATACACTCTATTATACCATATCACCTTTAGCTATGTTTGGAGCAAGTAGGAGATCATGGAAGAGGGAGGACCCCAGCTTGGTGTGGCTGGGAAGATTCAAGTCAGCAATGAAAAAAAACCTTCTTTTAAGCAGTTACCAGATGAAAGGCTCCTGGGGGCACAAAAGCAAAACTGAACAGTCTGCACCCTCAGGCAGATTACACTCAACATTCAATTTCCTTTCAATGGCATGCACACAGACAAGTCAACATGAAAAAAATTAAGGAGAAAATTGAGGGGAAAAAAGGGTTTTTTATTTAAAAAATTAAGCTAACAAGTAGGGGCATCAAGAAAAGCTTCTCAGAGGAGGTGGCCCCTAAAGGAAGTAAGGAGATTTAAGGGACAGAGGTGAATAACTGACAGACATGAAAATAAGAACAGAGGAGAGACATAAAAGAGCCACTATTTTGTTTGTTTTCTCTACCAAGAAGAATGAGCTTCAGATTTAAAAGGACAAAACAATGAACAAAGAAGTGGAAACAAAATGATGCCCATCGATAAGGGAATGGGTAAACAACCCATGGAACATGAAGGTAATGGAATATTGCTGGAGACTATGATGAAGATAGGCAAACATGGAACGACTTATACGCACTAATACAAAGGGGTGAGTGAACACAAAACCAGGAAAATACAGTAACTAACAACAATGTAACTGGAAAGAACAACAAAGCTATTTAAGCTGAATACTATGAAATTAGGACTAAGTTCGTACCCAAAGAAGGGATAAGAGAAGCCACATTTCCCCCTTTTTTTCTAGAGAAAGAGGATTATGGCTGTGGAACACTGCAAAAAATGTCAGACTCTGTGTTGATATGTTGGTTCATTTGGCTGAACTTTTATGTTTTCCTTTTATTATTCTCTGTTATAAAGGATAACTCTCTACAAGTAGGAAGGGAGAGGTATTGGGAAATGTTGGTAATATAAAAACAAAAGCAATCAATAACAACTCATTGTTTTTAAAATAAAAACAAGAGAACAAAAATGGCTAAGAGTGAATAGAAAGCCCAAAGATATGAGATGGTTAAAGAGGACCTAGCTTCCTTTAAATAAGCTCAAATCACCTGGCCTAGATCCCAGTACAGGGAAGTAACTTGTGTTTCTGATCCACTGTTAGTAATTGCTGAAAAATCCTGGAGAACTAGAGAGCTGCCCACAGGGTTACTGTTAGGCAAACACCCCAATTTTCAGAAGGAGGAAGAAGGTCAAACTAAATGCCAATATGACCCTGATAAAATTCCAGAATAAATTATTAAAGTGGTACCTTGTGAACATTTAGAAAAGGAAGCTGCCATCACTATGAGCCAGTACAGTTTATTTAATAACAAGTCATGCCAGCCCAAACCCATTTTCTTTTCTTGAAAGGGTTACCAGATTAGCAGAATGCCAGGAACACAGCATACTTGGATTTCAGCAGGGCTTTAGCAAGTCTCTTATGATACCCCTGTCGATGATAACATCAAGGGAGGCAGAATGTATGATAGTGTAGTTGAGTCAGTACATAGTTAACTGATGGAACTCAAGAAGTGTTGATCAAGATAAACCGAAAGAGATGTTACTGGTGGAGTATCATGGGCCTTCATCATTGGTCCTTGTTCTCTTCAATAATTTTTTATCACAGACTTAGGGGAAGATAATGACAAAATGTCCATCCAATGAGAGACAGTGTGCTATAGTGAATAGGGCACTAGATTTGGAAGTCAGGAAGACTTGTGCTGAAATGCTAGTGCAGACATTTACAAGCTGTGTGACCCTGAGCAAGTCATATAACCTCTTTGTGCCTCAGTTTCCTCATCTATAAAATGAGGGGGTTAGGTTCTATAACCTCTAAGGTCCCTTCCAGCCATAAATCTATTACTACATCATTGCTGTCTGTCCTTCATTCTCAAGGAGGACCTTGACGTCAGGAAGGTGATGCCATGACTCGCAAATGAAATGGATTTAAGTGAGGGAGGGCTTTGCAAAGTCACCAGCCTGACTCTCTCCTCTGGAGCCATCTAGGTCCAGGAGCAAGATATAGATCAAGACTGCTGGAAATGGCCTTGGATACAGTGGGAGACCTCGACCCTTTTAAGCTAAGGTCTTTCCCAGGTCTCAGTTTGTCTGGGGCAACACCCATTAGCTGATTAAGGCATCACTGCTAACATTTATATAGCACACTAAGGTTTGCAAACTACCTTGCAAATGTTATCTCATTTTATCCTCACAATAACTCTGGCAGGTAGATGCTGTTTTACATTTGAAGAAACAGAGGCAGACAGAAGGTAAGTGACTTGCTCAGGGTTACAAAGCCAGTTAAATGTCTGCATCTGAAGCTGGATTTGGAGTCAGGTTTACCTGACTCCAGGTCCAGACCTTTATCTACTGTATCACCTAGCTGAGGGGCATAATTAATATACTGTATGACCAAATCAAGATTGAAAAAGATTAATAGAGGATGGAATGGCATACTGAAACTAACATAACTACATTTAATAGAGACAAACAAAATGTGCAACAAAGTTCCAAGGAACAACTGTAGAGGCACAGGATTGTGGAAATACAGCTAGAAAGCAGTACATGTGAATGACCTATGGGTCTTGATGTGTCAGAACAGCAAAAAAAAGTCTATAGGCATCTTAAGCTATAGTATTAATAGATGTATAGTGTCTGAGATGAGGGAAGTGACAGTTCTACCATACTCCATCCTGGATGCAGACAACGAAGCAGGGCCTTGGTTTCTTCATTTATTAGTATTTTTAAAAGATTCTCTTCCCATTCTAAAGTCTATAGTGTGTTCAGTTCTGGGTACCATACCTTAGGAAGGATGTTGAAAAGGTGAAACATATGCAGGAGGGCAACCTGGATGCCAAGGTACCCTAAGGCCACACAAGCCAATAAACAGCTGGGTAGTAGTGAGCCTGAGGAACAGAAGACTATAAATGCTTCCTTCCAGCTTCCAAAGGGTTGTCTTGTGGAAGAGAGATAATACTTTTTTGCTTGGTTCGAGAAAGGCTGGGCTCAGGATAATAAATGGAATTAAAGAGGCCATATACACTCCATGTCAATGCAAGGAAAAGCTTCTTAACAATCAAACCCATCCAAAAACGGGCTGGGCTGTCTGAGACGAGCAGTGAATTCCCAGACACAGATGATTAAGCAAGAGACTGGATGACCATTTTCCTCAGTGACAGAAATAAGATTCATGTTTTGCACCTAAGGTTCAGCTGGAGGACCTCTGACCTCTGAGATCTCTTACAACTCTTAACTATGAATCGTGGATTAAATCCTAATGTTCTACAATATAGACAGTTGTGTATTCTGAGTGACATGCAAAAATTTAACTGTCAGGTTGATTAGAGTAAGTCCAGCCCAAGATGGCAGCTGGAAAGCAGGGACCTGTGTGAGCTCCCAGCCAGGTCCCACCAAACACCTACAAAAAATGACTCTGAACAAATTATAGAATGGCAGAACCCAAAAATAGCAGAGGTAAGCAGGGCTCCAGCCCAGGACACCCTGGACGGTCACAGGTAAGGGCTATTGTCACAGACCTGGGAGTGAAGCAGAGCAGAGCCCAGCATGGGCCGTGCAGACCAAACAGACTGGGAGCCAGGCAGAACAGGCCCTAGCACCCTGAATCAGTGAGCTGTGGCAGTTACCAGACTTCTCAACCCACAAACACCAAAGACAACAGAGAAGGTTAGTGGGAAAAGCTACAGGGGACAAAGTAAAAGGAGGAGTTCATGGTTTGGACACCGCCCCTGGGGACAGCGGAGGTGGTGCAGCTACAGAACTACAGATGCAGTTGCTTCTGGCCCCAGGCCCACTTGATGGGAGGAATTAAGTGGCATATCAGAGCAGCAGTGCAGAGCCTGCTTAAGTTCTGAGTCGAAGTCCAGGTTGGTGGTTCTTGGGGAAGGAGGAGTGCTGGTGTGGCAGAGCTGGCTGTGTAGAAATAGCTCTGAAAATAACAGCGCAACCCCTCAGGCTTGAGACAAAGTACTCTCTACTCTACAAGCAGTCATACCCCAATGAAAAACTCAAGGGTCAAGTAAGTTGGCTGTGAACATGGCCAGGCAGCGAAAACGGACTCAGATTCAGACTCAGACTTTGGAATCTTTTTTCAGTGACAAAGAAGACCAAAACATACAGCCTGAAGAAGTCAACAAAGTCAAAGAGCCTACATCAAAAGCCTCCAAGAAAAACAGGAACTGGGCTCAGGCCATGGAAGAGCTCAAAAAGGATTTGGAAAAGCAAGTAAGAGAAGTAGAGGAAAAATTGGGAAGAGAAATGAGAGTGATGCAAGAAAACCATGAAAAACAAGTCAATGACTTGCTAAAGGAGACCCCAAAAAATACTGAAGAAAAAAACACCTTAAAAAATAGACTAACTCAAATGGCAAAAGAGCTCCAAAAAGCCAATGAGGAGAAGAATGCCTTGAAAGGCAGAATTAGACAAATGGAAAAGGAGGTCCAAAACACCACTGAAGAAAATACTACCTTAAAAATTACACTGGAGCAAGTGGAAGCTAGTGACTTGATGAGAAATCAAGATGTTATAAAACAGAACCAAAGGAATGAACAAATGGAAGACAATGTGAAATATCTCACTGGAAAAACCACTGACCTGGAAAATAGATCCAGGAGAAATAATTTTAAAATTATTGGACTACCTAAAAGCTATGATCAAAAAAAAAGAGCCTAGATATCATCTTTCAAGAAATTATCAAGGAGAACTGCCCTGATATTCTAGAGCCAGAGGTTAAAATAGAAATTGAAAGAATCCACAGATGGCCTCCTGAAAAAGATCCCAAAAAAGAAACTCCTAGGAATATTGTCGCCAAATTCCAGAGCTCCCAGATCAAGGAGAAAATACTGCAAGCAGCCAGAAAGAAACCATTTGAGTATTGTGGAAACACAATCAGAATAACACAAGATCTAGCAGCTTCTACATTAAAGGATCGAAGGGCTTAGAATATGATATTCTGGAGGTCAATGGAGCTACGATTAAAACCAAGAATCACCTACCCAGCAAAACTGAATATCATGATCCAAGGCAAAATATGGACTTTCAATAAAACAGAGGACTTTCAAGCTTTCTCAGTGAAAAGACCAGAGCTGAATAGAAAATCTGACTTTCGAACACAAGAATCAAGAGAAGCATGGAAAGGTAAACAAGAAAGAGAAATCATGAGGGACTTACTAAAATTGAACTGTTTTGTTTACATTCCTACATGGAAAGATGATGTGTATAATTCATGAGACCTCAGTATTAGGGTAGCTAAAGGGAATATACATACAAACATACATATATACATACATACATATATATACACACATTTTATATATATATATATATATATATATATATATATATGTATGTGTGTGTTTATATATGCAGATGGGGGAGGAGGTAATCAAAAACAAACACTTTTGAAATGGGACGGGGTCAGGGGAGAAAACTGAATCAAGGGGGATAGGATAGAAGGGAGAAAAATATAGTTAGTCTTTCACAACACGTGTATTGTGGAAGGGTTTTACATAATTATACGCATGTGGCCTATGTGGAATTGCTTGCCTTCTTAGGGAGGGTGGGTGGGGAGGGAAGAGGGGAGAGAATTTGGAACTCAAAGTTTTAAAAACATGTTCAAAAAAAAGTTTTTGCATGCAACTAGGAAATAAGATATACAGGCAATGGGGGATAGAAATCTATCTTGCCCTACAAGAAAATAAGGGAAAAGGGGATGCGGGGAGTGAGGTGACAGAAGGGAGGGCTGACTGGGGAACGGGGCAATCAGAATATATGCCATCTTGTAGTGGGAGGGGGATGGTAGAAATGGGGAAAAAATTTGTAATTCAAACTCTTGTGAAAATCAATGCTGAAAACTAAAAATATTAAATAAATTTTAAAAAAGAGAAAAAATGAAAAAATTAACTGTAAATGCTGAAAGATGAAACTAGACAGCTCAGTGGATAAAGCACTGGACCTAGAATCAGGAGGACCAGAGTTCAAATGCAGCCTGAGACACTCACTAGCTGTATTACGCTGAGCGAGTCACTTAACCTCTATTTGCTTAAATCCACTGGGGAAGGAAATGGCAAACCACTCCAGTGTCTTTGCCACGAAAACCCCATATGGTACACAAAGGGTGAAACATAACTGAACAACTAAACAATGACAAGTGCTGAAAAGCAAAAGGTTTGAGAAACACTAGGTACTAGCAAAAGGAGCACATTAATATTGACCTTCAATCATTACTCTAACCATTTTTAAGGTCACCTCAGTTCTACTTTTCTGACCAATTTAAAGCTCCAAAGGAATGTAACCTCCTTGAGGACAGGTTGTATAGCAGGTGGAGCTGTCCCAGGTGCTGGACTTGGAGGAAGGAAGATTAGTTCAGACCCTTTTCTCAGATACCAGCTGTGTGACCCTGGGAAAGTCATTTACTCTTTCTGGGACTCAATTTCTTCATTTGTAAAATGAGAAAGTTGGACTGGGGGGCTTCCAAGGGCCTTTTCAGCCCTGAATCTATGATCCTATGGCCATTTCAATTTTGGCTTTTGGTCTCCATTATCTACCAAGGTCCCTAAAACACAGCAAGCAATTGTTTCTTGTTAAATCAGAGTCTTTCCTGATATTTAGCCAATTATAAAAAATAATCAATAGCAATGGGGAACAGTGGTTCAAATAATACAAAGCAGCAGCTAATCCCCAGATAAAGGAAAGAGAAAAAGACTGATCCAGAATTGTATGTTTTTCAGATAAAGAGAAAGAGCAAGGACCTGGCAGACAAAGAGACAAGAACCAGACTAATTGGCTCAGTTTTTGCTTCTATGAGGCAGAAACAAAGGATAAGGATCACCTGCCCACTAGTTCCCCCCCCTATGACTGGGTGGGTAGACCCCAGGCACTCTGACACTGGAGTCCTAAGGGCCAAATTCAGGTCTTTACCAGCAATTTCAAATCTGGGAAGGGAAGTATTTTTATTAAATTAGTATGGGAGAATAGGATTTCACAGACTATAGTGTTTATTAACTGTAGACTTAATTGCGCTAAAATGGAAATCATCTTCTGTTATCTTGGCACAAAACAACTGATGGTGCTTAGAGCAATCATAGAATAGAATAAAGAGAGCTAGATTTGGGGTAGGAAGAAACAGGTTTAAATCTTGGCTCCCCCACAAACTACCTCAATGACCTTGGAACCAATAAATAGGATACAGTGGGGTGAGGCAGGGAGAACAAAACTCAGGCAGTGCCAAACACTTTATCATAAAGTTAACTACCCCATTCAGCCCGAGACTATACTGAAATTTTGTCAATTTTGAAAAACTCAGTCTGCCCTGTGGAAAAGAAGCAGATGCAGTCTTAACTAACAGGTGGTAAGCCTTCTGTATACAAGACCCTTGCTCTTTTCCTTTTTTTGTCTCCTCAGCTGGCTAAACAGCTGTCCTATGTCCTATGCCTTCTCCAGCCAAAGCATTGGAACTCAGAACACAAAAGGATAAAATATCATTTAGTCTAATCCCTCTGCTGTACAGACGAGAAAATTGAGGCCTGGAGAGCTGAAAGCTATGGGCCCCATATCATGCTGATTATAAACGGACCCAAGCCTCCTGACTCCTGGAGCCAGACTTCTTTAAAATGCCACCAAGAGCTGATGAGACGGCAAAGAAAATGAACAGTATTGCTCCATTCCTTGCTTACCTTACGAACTCTATACAAAATGTTTTTTCTTTTAAAAAGAGCTCATTACACAGTACATGAGATACAAGGAACTGGGTTTTTAAGGCAACCAATAAAAGCCTTTATTGTTGAGAGGCTCCTGCTAGATGTGGCACATAATCCTGATCTGTCTCTTCCCTGGTGTGAAAATGAGTACTGGTTGAGCTTTGTGATATGCTGTGTAAAGTCAGCACCACTGGTTTAACTGTACAGAGAGGATAACGAGCTGGGTCTGGAGTCTGGAAGATTCATCTTTCTGAGTTAAAAATTCAGCCTCAGACACTCCCCGGGGCAAGTCACTTAACCCGGTTTGCCTCAGTTTCCTCATCTGTAAAATGAGCTAGAAAAGGAAATGGCAAACAACTCCAGTATCTTTGCCAAGAAAACCCCAAATGGGAGTCATTAAGAGTCAGATAAGTTTGAAATGACTCAACAACAATACTGTGAGGTAAAGGAAAAAATAAAAGATAATCCTTGCCCTCTACGATCTAATAAGACACAAGAAAAATGCACATGAAAAAGAGAACACTTAAATAGATAAGAATTATCAACATCTGCAAGTTTAACACTAGCTTCCTATGTAGCTAACAATTAAAACTAGAGTAACAGCATCACAGAGATTAAGCAGAAAAAGTCTTGGGGAACGAAGTGAATTTTTAACATAATCTGTGAACGAGGACTAGGATACAGATTAATGGCATTCCAAATGTACTACCTTCAAAATATGCAAGATTCCACTTGGGCCATTACCAATGGTCCACTGGAGTAGTGTAATTCATAGGATCACAGAACAGAAACTACTTGATCCAGCCCCTTTCATTATAAAGATGAGTAAACTGAGGACCAGAGATGAAAATGACCTGCCCAAGGTCATAAGGGAGGTAAACCAGAGGTCCAGACCCCCTTATGCTCATAAAGAGATTATTTTTTACTCATGAGACAATCAAATCAGGAAATATTATCGGATGCCTACTTTGTGATAAACACTGTACACGATGCACAGTTAAGGAGAGAGGGAGGGGAGGGGCTATATCATTCATCTCTCTTAAATAGAAGTGACAGAGTCCTAAGCAATATTCCTAGGCAAATCCAGCCTGTTCTGAGTGATTCCTTTAAATCCCAGTTCATCTTTTTTTCTAATGATGGAATCAATTTAATCTTTCATCTGAAAAACCTGGCCAATTCCAACAAGATTCCTACTGGCCAGGATCCGCTGATCCACTTGATCGGCCCCACGATTCTCTTAAATTTTCCTTTCAAAGACTGAAATCAACTTGTCCACAGCCTGTTGCTTTTAGCAGCTACAGGTGGGGAGCCTGAGACAACTGCACCTGCTGGAGCAGAGAAACAGAAGCTAAGCAAACCCAGCTGCAGCAAGGTGATGAGAGCCTCCCTTCTAAAAAGGTCCAGCTGCTGGGGGTCCTTGGCAGGGCCACCACTCAGGAGCACTGCTGCCAAAAACCACCTCTGGCAATAAATTTCCAACATCTTTGAGAGCTCCCTGGGAATACACACATGAGAAAGTACGAATGGGGCAAGAAAAAAATGGAGGAACCTTATTCTATACCCCACCCCCACCCCCACACACATACCCTTTAAAGGGTAGGAAGCTCTGGCACAGACATTAAGTGATTTATCTGTGGTCCTATAGAACAGAAAAGTACAGAGACTATTTCCATCCCACTGAAGGCCCTCATCATAAGTGTTCTGGCTATCATTCACCTTTCTAAGTTCGAATCCTACCTCAGACCCTGGGCAAGTCACTTAACCCTGTTTGCCTCAGTTTCCTCATCTATAAAATAAGATGGATAAGGAAATAGCAAATCACTCCAGTATCTTTGCCAAGAAAACCCCAAATGAGGTCACGAAGAGTCAGACATGATTCAACAACAACAAAGTTTATCTTGCCAAGAAACTCCACGAAGAATGCTAATACTACCCCTTGCTCAAACTTTCTGTAAACCTATACCCAGGGTAAGTAGATTGATTTTTAAAAACTAACCACTTCTTCATAAGAGGTAAATTATTTATACTAGGTTATTGCTTAGGTAATATATCACATCATATCTGCCACCACAGGAAAATGGATACATCTCATCTTACTTCAATAAGGTAGGCACCTGAAATATCAATGGAGACTCCCAGGGTGGGAATATCATCCACCAATATAGATCACAACTCATGACCCACCTGTGACTTAGTAGATAAGCATGGTACAATAGAATGTAGGTAGCAGTGGTGGTAGCACTGGTTGGAAGTCAAATGACCCAAGTTCAAATTCTACCTCTCACTAGTGCCAAAAAGCAGGGAGGGTGCTAGACCTGGATTTAGAAGGACCCAGATTTGAATCTGAATCCATCCTCTCACACCTAGTTATGTGACCCTGGACCTGGGACTCAACCTCACTGGGATGGTTTTCTCATCTATAAAATGAGAGAATTGGACTCAGTGACCTCTAAGGTTTCCTATAACTCTAAGTCAATGATACGATGATCTGCCAAGTCACTTGACATCTCTAGGCCTCAATTTCCTTATCTGTAAAATTAAGGGGTTGTACTAGATGGCCTCTAAAGGTCAGCTTTATAGTTATTATCCTAGGGGATTGCTGGAGATACTGAGCAGGGTTAAGTGATTTGTCCAAGGCCAGAGACTAGCAAGTGTGAGAAGCAGGACTAGAGCCCAAGTCATCCTGACTCTAAGGCCAGCAAGCTATCCACTATGGCACACTGCTTCCTTCTAACTGGCATTTATATAGTACGTTACACGTTAACAAAATTAATCCTCATAAGATCCCTATGAGTTAAGTACTTTATTGTTCAGATTGGACGTGTGATTTCACCACCATAGGAAGCTCTAGATAAGGAACTTTCTCTACTAATGCAGGCTGGAACCTTCTCTGACAGAGCCTCAGAAAACAGCCCACGAGCACTAAGAGGTCAAATGATTGACTCAGGGTCACACAGCCAGTATGTGTCAACAGCAGAACCTGAACAGGGGTCTCTCTGATTCCAAGGGCAGCTCTCTATCTACTATGGAACAATGCCCTCAGTAAAGAGCTAAATGTCTTATTAGAGCCATCTTACAGATGTGGAAACTGAGAATGAAAGCGCTTAAGGGAATTCTCCAAGATCACACAACTACTGACGTCTTGGGTCATAGAGAGATCTCAGAAGCCGACTCGTCCAACCCTCTCACGTTACAGATGAAGAAACTTGGACCCAGAAAAGCTCGCCCAAGGTCACATAGCTAACAAATGGCAGACCTGGAACTACAAACCTATGGCAGTGGAACCTTCTACCCTTGAGGGAGCACTCAAGCCAAACAAGAAAGAGCTCTCCAGGGACTTCAGCTACAAGAATGCAGGATTATGTGGTGCTGAGGGAGAAGAACTAATCTGGAGTCAGAAGAAAACCCAGATTTAAATCAGATCTCTGACACTTTCTCCCCTAACTCTGGCAAGTCATTTAATCGGTATCCTCATATATAAAGTTAGCTGGTTGGACTGGATGGCTAGCTGGAATGCTGAAGAGCCTGTTGGAGATGGTTGATAAGGTGGCTGGTTTTGCTAAACTGCTCGCTCTCGCTCTCTCTCTCTCTCTCTCTCTCTCTCTCTCTCTCTCTCCCCCTCTCCTTCCTCCCCTTCCTCTTTTTCCTCCCTTCTCCTTCTCCCTTCCCTCCTCTCTCCCTCTCTCCCTCTCTACTTCCCTCTCCTCTCTTTCTCTCTCCCTTCCTCCTCCCCTCCCTCTCCCCTCTTTCTCTTCATCCTTTCTCTCTCCTCCCTTCCCCTTTCCCTCTCCCTTTCTCACTCCTTCTCCCTCTCTTTTATCCTTCACTCCAAGGGATACCTTGCTTGATAAGTTTGAGCAAGGGACAGATTCAGAAATAAAGACGAGGTTAAAGTCCTTGTCAGCTCTAGAGCTATGAAGCCACAACTCTCAACCTATTGCTGGCTTACAAATCAATCAGCAGGAGCCATGGGAAAAGCCCCCTGTAAATGAAGTACCAAATGTGATAAAGACAAGACCAGAAAAGAACCTGGTAGCATTTCATAGTTCCGTCCATAAGATATAGAGCCTGAAGGACCTCAGGGCCTTCATCTAGTCTAACCCCTGACTTTACAGATGAAAAAACTGAGGCCCAAAAGGTTAAGTGACTTGCTTAAGGTCACAGAGGTAAGTAGACTGTAGGGCTAGGATTCAAATCCAGATGTTCTGACTCCAAAACCAGTGATCTTTGCTCCAACCAAAGAAAGGAGGAAAATTAAAATGGAAATGAATCTTGAGAAGCAGAGTATGCCAAAGAGGACAATCATCTCAAAGTCAGGACATTTCACATCAGATCTGATCTTTGCCAATAACAATAACCATCAGCTCATATGGTGTTTACAGTTACCAAATGCTTAAAATATACTATCTCATTGGATCCCAAAAACTCTATGAGGTAAGAAGCATGAATATTTTCCCTATTTTTATAGAGTAATACGCCAAGACTTGAAAGGGTCAAAGTGACTTGCCTGAGATCATAAAGTGGTAAGTGGCAGAGTCAGCAAAGAAACCTTCTCCCTCCAAGGTTGGTGCTTTTTTCAGGGCCCCTGTTGCCCTCCAATCACTTACAGAACTTTGGGCAGGTCACTTCACCTCTCAAGTTCAGCTTCCTCCTCTTTAAAAGGAGGAGATAATACTAGAAGATCCCTATTTAATATAGTCTCCCTTAGTAATTCCCTTAATAAAAGAATTTGTTCTATGGAGTTTGGATTCAGTAAGAGGGTTACACTTGAGGACCTAGGGGGCCACACATGGCCTTGTGGCCACAGGTTCCTCACCCCAGGATAAGGTTCATTTCAGTTCAAAAATTCTGAGTCATCATATATTTAGTTTGAAAGAGGGCTCAATGGTGCTAGTCTAAGTGCAAAAGAAAGGCCTATCTTAATGGATTGAGGACAAAGACTCTTTGCATTCCCCAATGACTTAGTTTGGCACCTTATTCATAAAAGAGTTTTAATAAACATTTTCTGTAGACCAGTTATGGAGAGCAGAGCGTGAGGTGTCTAAAGGATGTAAAACCAAAACTGGGGCATAAAGGGAGCATAAACCACTTCAGACTTCCTGCTCTATTGGTCTCATGCTCAACACTGGAACTGAGGGTGGGAGACATGCAAGGATGGATAGAGCCTGATACATTACACATGACTGTGAATCCTCATGTTTTTATGGGAGAGCAAAAGGCTGTGAGCAAGACAATTAAGACAAATTCCATACCATGCAAAATAGTCAAGATTCATCAAAGCGGAATTAAGTATAGCTGATAAAATAACCTTTGCAATCCCAACCCTAAGCCATCCGTGATATTCTAGACTTTGCAGGCATACAGACTCACCAAAAGAACACTGTATTAAAATGATGAGTCTCCATTTTAGAGAAACTTGGGCTTATCAAAAGTACATCACTACCACCCCCAGGCAAGCCCTGATAGAGGATTGGAAGAAAGAACCCAGCCAAACTCTCCCAATATTCCCTTCCAAACAACTTTAAAATAATGCCTCAAACTGAATTCTGGAGTAGCAGAGCCAACAAAAGGTCAGGGTAAGATATTTTACCAGCCTAAGATAACTTAAGAATTCAACAGTAGAGGTCTATGACACCAAGGTGGGGGCAGGCCCAGAGCACATGCTGCAGTGGGCCTTGGTGATGGCTACAACAGCAGTAGCCCAAAGATGGGGGAGGCAGTGGACAGAAAGAGATTACAGGGTACCTTTTGCTGGCACTGGGTGCAAATGGTGCTAACTGGTACTATATTGTCCATCCACAGTTCTGGGTTGCAATTCCAAGGAAGAGAGAAGTGCTTGTGGTCAATCACAAGAGAGCAGGAGACCTGTTTCCATGGCCAAGAAAAGCACTAGTGACTACAGATGCAGGGAAATGGGCCCTTTCAGGGTAAAGACATGAGCATGGATCAGGAGAACAATGACTACACATTTCCCCAGATCACACCACCTTGGAAGCACCAAAACTTACAAACCCCCAAACTAGCTCTAAAAAACAGCATCACAAAAAAAACAGAAGCTTGGGTCCGTACCTCCCCACTTCTAGGTGAGCAGAGCCCAACTTTAATACAAATTTCAAATTCAAGAAACAGGCTGGAAAAATGAGCAAACAACAAGAACAACAAAAAAAGAATTTGACCATAAAAAGCTGCCAAGACCAAGACATAATCTCAGAAGAGGACTACAATGTGAAAACAGCTACAACTAAAGCCTCAAAGAAAAATGCTAATTGGACCCCAAACCCAACAAGAATTCTTAGAAAAGTTAAAGAAGGGACATCTAGGTGGCGCAACACCAGCCCTGGAGTCAGGAGGACCTGAGTTCAAATATAGCCTCAGACTTGACACACTTACTAACTGTGTGACCTTGGGCAAGTCACTTAACCTCAACTGACCTGCCTTCCCCCCTCCAAAAAAAAAGTTAAAGAGATAAAGGTAGTAGAAGAAAAATTAGAAAAGAAATGAGAGTGGTGCAAGAAAACTATGAAAAGAGTTAATTAATAGCTTGGTAAAAGAGGCACAAAAAATACTTAAGAAAATACCTTAAAAAACAGAATTGGCCTAACGGTAAAAGAGGTACAAAAATTCACTGAAGAAAAGAATTCCTTAAAAAGCAGAATAGAACAAATGGAAAAGGAAGTACAAAAGACTGAAGAAAATAATTCCTTAAAAATTAAAATTGGGCAAGTGGAAGCTAATGACTCCACAAGACATCAACAAACAACAAACAAGTCAAAGGAATGAAAAAATAGAAGAAAATGTGAAATGTCTCATCAGAAAAACAACTGACCTGAAAAACAGATGGAGGGGAGATAATTTAATAATTATTGAACTACATGAAAGTCATGATCAAAGAAAGAGCCTAGACATGATATTTCAAGAAATTGTCAAGAAAAACTACCCTGATATCTTAGATCTGGAGGGTAAAATAGAAATTGAAAGAATACACTGATTATCTCCTAAAAGAAATCCCCAAATGAAAACTCTCGGGAATATTACAGCCAACTTTCAGAGCTCCCAGATCAAAGAGAAAATACTGCATGAAGCCAGAAAGAAACCTTCAGGAGAACAATCTACACAGTAACAGCAATATTGTACTGTGATCAATTGTGAAATACTTAGCTACTCCAATAAATAAAACTATCCAAGAAATTTCCAAAGGGCTCATGCTGAAAAAGGCTACTCATCTCCAGAGAAATAACTTGATAAACTGGGTGAAAATTGAAGCATATTTTTCTCCCTTTCTTTATTTTTCTTTCTTTTTGTGACATGGCTAATATGAAAATATGCTTTGCATGATTTCACATGTATAATTAATATATCATTGTTTGCCTTCTTAGTGGGTGCACAAAGGGTGGAAAGGAAGGAAAGAATTAGGAACTCAAAATTTAAAAGGAAATTCTCCCCATGGAGAATTTACTGGAGTACATGGGCAAGAATTGCATGAGAAGGTGTAGACGGGTTATGATCTGCACCACTGGAAAGACTATGACCTATGATAATGGGGCTACAGACCCACTGAATTACTGTGAAGCAAAGGATCAAATGACTAGGCTTTTGACAGAACTTAAAGGGAAATTTAGTCTGGTTGCTGTATACATAACTCTGGAATATTCAGATGGTACCTCCAACAGCATAGTAAGCACCATCATCTGAAACAGCAAATACCATTCCACTACATTGAAACTCGCTTAATTTAAGAGAAGAACACAGGGGCTAACTGAAAATGTGATGTGTGCTTCTGATGTTGCTGCATCAAGTCTGGATGAAGTCATGCTCTCTTCTATTAGGACAAGATACGATTCTACCCTCTGGCACTGATATCTTTGCTAATTATGTGCTGATGCTAACAGTAAAGTCTCTTCTTTCCCACCATATCAAACACTGTCAGTGCAAACCACATTTTAAAAATGAACCCAGATGTCATGTCTTTGAAATGATCCCGTGTTATAATTCCTTAATATCAAAGGCAAATAATTAAGTAGTATTCCACTGAAGTTAATTTCCTCTTAAACTCCAACAAAAAGAATCCTCTGGGCAATCGTACTCAATATCTGAGCAACATGTTCCGCCATGCCCTCTGCAAAACAGACTCGGTATGTAATTTCTGTATTCATTCAAGTCACTCCAGTTGGCTGCATAATTTTATGCAGAAACCATGACTTAACTTTGCATCCTATGACTGCCTCTCTCAATTGGTCCTAAAATTCTTGGATGGGGTAATAGTTATGATTCTCTTCTACATTGAGTGGGGTATACAGCGACTCCAGCTGCCCGCATTGTTTACCTCACCTGAGAGCAAGGAGGAAGAAATTTTCTCATCTAGAGACCCCCCCCCACATATATATGTATGTATATGTGTATATATACATATATATAATGGGATATTACTGAACTATAAGAAATAAAATTAAGAATTCAGAGAATTCTGAAAGTCAGGTAAATAGAACCAGGAAAGCAATATATACAAAATAACTACAACAGTATAAACAGAACAGCAAAACTGAACACTGGGGAATTACAATAACCAATTTTATATCTGGAAAAGAAGAAGTTGAAAAGCCCACCTCCCTCCTCTTTTTTGCAGAAATTAGAGGATATGAGTGTGGAATATTGCATATGCTGTCAGATATCACTGGCAAGTTAACTGGTTTTACTGAAATGCCTTTTATCCCCTCTTTTTAAAAATTTTGTTTTAGTTTTAAATTTAAATTTTAAAATTTGTTTTAATTAAAGTTTTGTTTTGTTAAGGATACGGAAGTATATATTCAGAAATAAAGATGGTATAAAAACAAAGGATAGCAAGAAAAATGATTTTTAAATAATTGGTATGGTACAAAACTGAAAAGCAACATGCACCAGTCTCAGTTATGTTACCAGGCAGGTTTGCTTAAACTTTTTCAGGGAATGTTCTTTCCAGGGGAGGATTCTTTGGGTGTTTTGTTGTGGCTAGTGTGTCAAAACAATGCATGAGCAACATTTCCAATGATTTGGTTGGTTTTTTTTATTAAAACCACAGTGCTAGATTTAAGTCCTTTTTGATTCCATTTTAATTCTAATTCCTTGTCATACTACACAGACACTCTAATATGCTGTGAACAGACATTGCTCCCAGATGCTTGTCAGATTCAATCAGGGAACCATGATAAATTCATAAGCTAGGGAGTGACACAAGATCACAGTTCAAAGGACCCATCTATTTCAACATCCTTCCCAGTGCAAAGCCACCTTCTAGAATGTATATGCCAAATACTTCAGTTTCTGCTTCAGCATTCACAAGGATGTGGTGCCCACTCCATACTTTGGAAAGATAGCCCTTTTCTCTGAGCAGTATCTAATTACTACGAAGTTGAGCACACTGAGCCAAAATGTGCTTCTCCTGAAACTTCTAGTCATTGGTCATTGAGGGCTATTTTAGAATGACCTTCTTAACCTCCCAATGTACCCTTTTCTTTTGCAATGCACCTTTTCTTAAATATGTTCTCAATGAGAAAAGAAGATATTTGTGTGGTGCAAATAGATTCATTAATCAATTAATTGACTGAGCAAATCAGTATTTCCAGACATTGGTCTTGATAGACTGTGTGGTTCAATGAAAATACTAGCTCTAAAATCAGAGGACCTGAGTTCAAATTCCATCTCTGATGCTTACTACCTCTGTAAATTTGAGCAGATCACATGTTCCTCACCTTCCACGCTGTAAAATACAAGGGGCTGAACAAAGATGACGTCTGGGGTCCTTTCCAGTTCTAATTCTGTGATTCCATGAGAAGAAAAGATTAAATCTGGAATGGCATCCTTTCCAGTAGGACAAGAGCCATCCCACTTGTGCAGAATTCCCTCCTCCTAATAACCACTCTATAGCTAAAGAGGCCATCTGTCACTATTCCATATGACGCATGAGATATTTTATGGCCTTGGAAATTAATGTACATTCATTTGTCACAAATAAGGATGAGCAAGAAACACCCTGTGAACTAGCTATGCTAGTTTTGTTTAAGATTCTGCAGTGAACTGTTTTGTTTAAGATTCATATTAGTTGGTGGGGTTCTTATATCATGAGTTTCTCTCTATTGCTCTGTCAAGAGACAAGTATGTTCATACTACAGTAACCAAATAATTTGTGTGTTCATTCAGGTCATGTCAGAATTGGCTACAGAATTTTATGTAGAGACCATGACTCAAATCTGCTTTCTGTGACTGCCTTTCTGATGAACTGGTCCTAAAATTCTTGGAGGGGGAAACAGTTGTGATTCTCTTCTATATGGAGTCAGGTATATAGCACCTCTAGTTACTGGAGGAGAGACAGCTGTCCTTTAAGAGAAACATTTAATGAATTAAAAATAAATGAGAAAAAAATTTCTCCAAGGTAATATTCCATTTCTGATTCATCAACCATATGTGCATTAGATATATATATCATCCCATTACTATTATTATCAGGCCTAGGACATTATTGTTTTAAAAAAGAGAGAGACAAAAGTTTTCATATAGCTACTCACAAAGGTCCCTGAGAGAAAACAAAAAAAAATGTATGGGAGGGGATTTAATAAAGAAAACAATTATATGAGAGTTACTCCAGGGCCCAGAGATGTGTCAACAAGACAGCCCACACACAATCTCAGATCTGCTTGATACTGAAAACAGAAAGTTAGATTAAAACACACACACACACACACACACACACACACACACACACACACAATTGACCACATCAGAATTGCTTTCCAGAAATAGACTTCCTTAACATAACATCTTCATGAAAAAAGTCAACATCTATACCTCTCTGGTACTATATAAGGAAAATTAACAGTCTAATCTCTGAAAGGCCTTCTATAAATACTACTGAGTGCTACTTTGTGCTGAATGCCACACTAGGAGGCATGGGGTCTAGCTACAAAGTATGAAATCCATTGCCTCTTTTACCATGAACGTTAGAAATCAGTTGTAGGGGCAAGATACTAGAACTTCATTCTCCCTAAGCCCCAAATCCTATCACTACACACTTTTTCTTCTCTCTTTCAAACTCTCGCTCTTTGTCTGTGTGTGTGTGTGTGTGTGTGTGTGTGTGTGTGTGTGTGTCTTTCTGTCTCTCTCAACTGATCATCTCACTTTCTACTTTCCTAAAAAAAAACTAACAACATAAGGGTACAAGGTTTCTTACTTGTCTCCGCCATCTCTACTTCATTTCAAGGGATATCCCATCTTTCTCTTTCTTTTCTCCTCAGAGAAACAACTGCCTTTCTGCATCTGCAAGCATAATCCTTCTACCTGAGCACTGCCTCTCTCCACCAATTCCCTCCTACCTCCTCTAAATTTTAGTCTTTATCCCTATCTTTTAGTCATCTTAGATTCCCTTCCCCATTGACCTTCTCCTAATGTGCTTATCTTGGGGGGGGTGGCAATTTCCCTGAAGCTGCTACCTACATATCTTCTTTTCACACCCAATCCTCTCTGAGTGGCCAACACAAGCTGACTCTACTTCCTCATCACCCACTCTCTCTTACATCCCCTACATCCTGGCTCCTGCCCCCATCATTCTATTGAAGCAATTCCAATAGCTCACTAACCCCCTCATCTCTAAATCTAATGACCTTTGGAACTGCAGCCCTTCTGAAGGGGGCTGTGGGGAACGTAATCTCTCTTTAAATCTCTTTTTTCCCTTTGGGCTTCATACAATCACAGAATCTGAGAGTTGGGAGGGACCTCAGCTACCATTTAATCCAATCCATACTCAAGTTGTCATCTAGCCTCTTTTTTTCCTGTGGCTCTCTTCTTACCTCTAACATTCCTCTAGTCTAGCTCCTGTCAGGTCTTTTTCTACATTCTGTAAATGGGAACCTTCCTCTAAGGTTCTATACTTCTACTCCAGGAGTGGGGAACCTGTGGCCTTGAGGTCACATGTGGCCCTCTAGGTTCTCAATTGCAGCCCTAAGCCACACTCAAGGACCTAGAGGGCCACATGTGGCCCCGAGGCCGCAGGTTTCCCACCCCTGTCTCTCTTTTCTCTCTTCACTCTCAGAGTTCTCCTTCACTGACAGACTCAACTATAAGCTACACTTAGGTCATGCAAATCTTGAACTTATCCTGACACTTCTCTGAAGCTCTCAGAGCCACACTTTTTTTCAAAATTTTTTGGTTTTTTATCTTAACATCACTAAAAAGAACATCTCTAAGTGGAGTAGGAAGAAGGCATACATCACAATAATGGCAATGGAAAAGACAAATACAAGAGACATTTCAAAGGAACAACTGATAGAGGGCTTGGTAACTCAGTAGACAACTAAATCTTTGCCTCCAGCTCTGACCTTTCCTGAACTTCATTCAATTTTCCAGCTACCCACTGGATACAGTCATAGAATGCTAGAGAAAGGGACTTTAGAGATCATCCTTATGATGGACAAGTGACTTAAACTCTCTGGTCCTCAGTTTCCCCATCTGTAAACTGAGGAGGTTGGATTAGATGACCTATGGTCCCTTCTATTTTTATACCAGTGATCCCATTGATTTTCTAGTCCAATATTTAAATATTTCCATCAGGATGTCCTGCAAGTATCTCAAATTCAAGAGATCCAAAAACCAATTGCTCCCTTTTCCTGTTCCTTAAATAAGGTTTTTCTCTTGACTTCTCTTTTTATTAATAGTCTTCTAAGCTCAAAATATAAATCATTTTGATTTGTTCCTCTTCATCAAATCTCTTCCTTTATCCAATTAGTTGGTTCTTCTTCCAGTCTTGCTTTCATCTGCGATTCTTTCCATTTCCACCCATTCCAAGATTTTATGACTTCACTGCCCAGAGTGAGAGAAGAATCAAATGAAAGGTCAGAAAAGCCTTCTAACTGGCTTCCCTGCCTCTAATCTCTCCTTATTCCATTTCTTTCTTTGTGCCAAACTAGTCTTTCTAATACAGTGTTTTGACTGTTTTACTACATGCTAAATGCCCTTAAATGACTTCCCGTTAAGATCTGGAGGATAATAATTATTATTGTGAATAATAATAGTGGATACTTACATAGTGCTTTAAGGATTGTAAAGTACTTTGTCTACATTATTTCATTGGCTTCTCACAACCCAGTGAGACATAAGCTATTATCCTCATTTTACAGATGAAGATGCTGAGGCTCAAAGAGGTTAATGGATTTATCCAGGGTCACACAGCTAGTGATTATCTAAGCTGGAAGTCAAACCCAGGTTTTCTGACTACAAGTTCTGTGCTCTTATTCAGTAGCCCTGCTACCTCAGTGCCATATCCAAGCAGGTTATCCCATTATTAAAGAACCCTTCATACACTGTCAAATGTGCTTCCCACTACTTAACTAAACTAAGCTTTAACTCATTATAGGCTGGTCCACTCAGCATCTTTCGAATTTATAATAAGTGTGGATCTGAGAACAATCTGCCAAGATGGCTACCCGAACAGCCAGCAGGCTGCCAGCCGCCCCCCATTCGTACTCCAGAAAAACACCAAAGTTCAGTCCAGACAAAATAATGATCAAGAAATCCATTGAGAAGCTACAGTGACATCTTCTGCCCCAGAAAGCCAGAAGCTCACAGGCAATGGGAAAAGGTGATGAAAGGAGCTGAAAGGCTGGCACCTAGTGTGAAGGTCACGCTCAGGGGCTGGCAGGTCCCAGAACCAAGAACTCTTATCTCTTATCTGTCTTACCCTAAGGCGTCATCTCTGAACCAGGCTCCCTGATTAACTGCCCAGCCTCCCTACACAGACATACAGCCTGAAAAAAAAATTACACACTGCCTTGTACCGTCACTTAATGTTGTCAAATAAGTTTAGTATTTTATCTTCCCCACTGGAAAGTAAGTTCCTGGGGAACAAAATTATGTACGCATAGAATCACAGTCCCTGGTCCTAGAAGAGAGATCATTAAACTTCTTTGGGGTCCTCATCTTAGCCTGGTAGAACGAATGAGAAAATAAGAAGAGTTAATGAAATAACTCCAAGTGAAACAGATGACCTCTAAGGTCCCTTCCAGCTCTGTCACAAGATCTTATGAAATAAGCTTGATATTATCAGATAAATTATCAACAATATTCCTGAACAGTGTCCAGAAGCTACTGGAGCATTAATTCAGACATGAAGCAGAAAAAGGCTTTTCCACAGAGGAAAAACCTGGCAGACAAAAAGTATAATAACATAAAATTACCTGGACTCTATTACAGAGACATTTTCAACTCCACAGCAAAAAGAGCAGAGGGAGAGAGAATTCTAAAGCATTACCATCTAGGGTTTATAATTAGCTAAGTTTATAATTAACACTGCTCTGTTTAGGCCACAAATGGTAAAGCAGCAGGACTAGACATTAATTGAATACTAAAAAAAAAGGTTTAAATAATGTTAAAATCGTAACACAACCCCATAAATGGCCAAGACATACTTAAAGCAAAGGATAAACAAGGATAGCCTTGTGAAGCATCAAGTCTAGGATGGGGGCACCCACTTCGGAAGAGAAGGGAAGGGAGGAGACAATGTTTTCTGGAGAAAAATACAATCCTCTTTTTAGAACTCAAAGCACAGGGAATCTGAAAAAGAATTCTTATTGAAAATCCAGAGGAGTCCAGAAGATCTGAGTTCAAACCTAGTTTCAGATATTTATTAGTTGTGTGACCCTAGGCAAGTCACTTACCTTTCTGGCTCAGTTACATCAACTGCAAAATGGGGAAAGTAACAGCACTTACGTCCCAGGGTTGTTGTGAGGGTCACGTGAGACACTAATTGCAAAGTGCTTGGCACAGGGTCAACACTTGATAGAAGCTTAATAAAGTGTTTCCTTTCTTCCTCTTCAACAATATCTGGCATTTCCTTACTCGTGCAAAAATGCTATGAAATTCCCCATAAGGGAGTCAAATAATTTTAGCAAATAAAGAAGAAGTGAGATCCAAAGAGGCAAGGGGACTTGTTCCAGGTCAAATAGGTGAGGCCTGAACCTCTATTTTCTGTCCCCCAAGTCTAGTACTCCTTCCACAAGGCAGGACATAATTTCCAAATTAAATTGAAAATAAGACAATGTTCAGAGGTAAGAGAAAGCTCTGCAAGGTAGTCTTGGAAGGATTTATGGAGGAGGAAAATTTAAACAGGGTGGACTATGATAGGTAGGGAGTGGGTCACTTTAGTTACCTTGAAACTGTCCAATAGGTCCAGGCTTAGAGAAACTCTGAATGAAGGGTCTCTTCTCTCTTGACATGAAAATTCAGTCTTTAAATTTTTTAATTCCAACCAGTTTCTACTCAAAATAATGTTAATAGCTAACCATTACCTAGCAGATTTTTTTAAATCTCCTCTCTAAGTTTTCATGACACTATTCTCTCCTGGTTTTCCTATATTTCTGAATACTCTTTCTTGGTCTCTTTTGCCATTTCTTCACCTACTAATTGTGGATTGTGCCCAAGGATCTTCCCTGGGCCCTCTTCTCTTTTCACTCTATTCTATCTCAATGGGTGATCTTATTAGCCCTGTGGGTTCAACATTCATTTCTATGCATATATCTCTAGTCTCTCCCGAGCCACAGTCCTGCAACAACTGTCTCCAGGACATCCTGAACTGGATTCCCATAAGCATCCCATGTTTGAAAGAGAACTCATTTTATTTCCACAATAATCTTCCCCTCTTCTGGACTTCCCATTAGTACTGAAGACACCCACCATCCCTTCGCTCACCGAGGCTCAGAACCTCAGTGTCATCCTTACTCCTTACCCTCATTAATCCCACATCTAATATGCTGTCAAATCTTGTTGTTTCTACCTTCACAGCATCTTTTGTACGCATCCCTGTCTCTGCAGGTACACAGCCACCACCACCCTAGTTCAGGCCCTCACCACCTCCTCCCCTTTGCTGTTGTTGTTGTTGAGTTGTTTTAATTGTGTTCGAGTCTTCGTGGCCCCATTTGGGGTGTTCTTGGCAAAGATACTGGAGCACTTTGCCTTTTCTTTCTCCTCTCCCCTAGACTACTGCAATAACAATCCAATTTGTCTCCCTCTCTCTCCAGTTACCTCTCTCCATTTCAATCTTGCCTCCATTCAGCTGCAAAAATGATTTTTCTAACGCAAAGGGCTGACTGTGTCACTCCCCTCCTCAATAAACTTCAGGATCCAATAGAAGGTTGTCTGCTTGGCATTTACAGCTCTTCACAACATGGTCCCTTATTATCTTTCCAGTCTCCTTAGACTTGAGTCCTTTCTATATAATCTACAATCCAGCAGCACTGGACTACCTGCTGTTCTTTGCACATGGCCCTCTATCTACTTTCCCCATACCCTGGTGCTGGCTGTCCCCCATGTTTGCAATGCTGTGTCCCCTTCCCTCCAACCCTTAGTTCCCTGCCTTACTCCAAGACTTAGCTCAAATAAGAAGTAGCCAGGTGGATAGGGTGCTGAGCCCAGCGTCCAGAAGACCTGAGTTCAAACCCTACCTTAAACACTTACTAGCCCTGTAACCCTGAGCAAAAACACTTATCCTCTGTCTGCTTCAGCTTCCTCAACTACAAAATTCAGGTAATCATAGCACCTATCTCCCAGAGTTTTTGTGAGGTTCAAATGCAATGATATTTGTAAAGCACTTAGGAGAGTACCTGGCATACAGTGGGTGCTGTATAAATGCTTGTTTCGTGCCTTCCTTCCTTCAAACCTTATCTTGTGCAAGAGGAATGTACAGGTCCCCATAGCTGCTAGTGTGTTCCCCTCAAGATTAACTTCCATCCATTCTATATGTGTGTGTGTGTGTGTGTGTGTGTATCTTGTATGTACCTAGCTATTTACATGTTGTGTCCCCCATTAGAATGTAAATCTCTTTAGAACAGGGGCTGTTATTGCATTTCTTTGCTCCCCAGCACTTAGCATAGGTCCTGGCATACATCAGGGGCTTAATAAATACTTGCTGATTAAGGTCTGCAAAGTGCTTTGTATAGGTGAGTGTCTACAGAGCTACAAACATGGCATTTTCCTTCCTTTCCTTTTCATAGGTCACAGCAGGCAAGTTAGTTGTTGGTATGAGTCAATGTAAGTAGAGAATGACAATAAACAGGTAAATATGCCTTTCCTTTATGTTCCCACTCAATTTATTCCTTTGTTCCAAGAATTCTTTCCTTGAAGGTGTCTTGACCAATAAATAAGTGAAGATCTCAGGCATCATCTTGTTTCCCCAAAGAAGAGGTTATATATAGCATGATGTCAAGGTAGATACAGAATTAGAAGCCCTAAATTCAAGCCTTGGTTCCATTATAGCTGTGTGAGCATACCACTTCCCCCCTGTAGGTCTCAGTTTCTTCATCTAAAGAAAGGAGAGCTGGACCAGATCTCTGATGAGCTTCTAGGTCTAAATCTTCAAAGAAATACAAGAGTCTGGCAGCCAACTAAGTCAACCCAATGCTACGATTCCAATGTCTTTTTCTGATGCTCCTTCCTATATTACAATCTCTTCTTAGTGAGTCACTGACAGTCTTTCCAGGAGTACTTTCTTCCCTTTGAGGAATCTGGCACCAAGAGCTCAACAATGCGACACTGTAACCACTGACCTGGGGGTCTCTGTTTACCTCTCCACCACTGTGTTGTCCAATAAATAAAACATTCACCATCTCCTACACTTAAGGTCTCTACCATAGCCCTGCCACTCCCTCATAATGGTGTAGAGGTGACAGGAGATCCCAAGACTTGGCCAGGGATGCATCAATTCTGACAGGTCCTGTGCCTAGTTGAAAAGGTCATCGTGCATAAACCAGCCTAGCTCCTCAGTGAAAGGCTGCCCATCAGATTCGTGCAATCAAATAATATCCGAGAAATGAGAATCAGCAGGGGACAGGATTTGGGTTCATATTCCAATTGTGAGATTTGCTGCCTATGTAACGTTGGGCAAGTCATTAAATCTCTGTAGACCTCAGTTTTCTTGTCTGTAAGATGAAGGAAGGGGATTCGATGACCTCCAATGTCCTTTCTATCTCCAAATCAATGCACCTGCAACTTACAAAGACCAGCATTAAACAGTGGATGAGCTGTGATTTACAGGCATATCCAGACTACGAGAGGCATGGAGCCTTCAAGGAATGAACTATGGTACAGCTCAGTGGGGCCACAGATAGAGCATAGGCCCCAGAATCAGGAAGACCTGAGTTCAAATCTGGTCTAAGACACTGACTAGCTGTGTGACCCTGGGCAAGTCACATAAGCCTGACTGCCTAAAAAGAAAAAGGGGGGGAAGAGTGAATTATACACAAAGAAAGCTCTATGATAGGTGCTGCGAGGGTCAGAAATCAACTGGACGAGCCTGACCAGGCTCCTACCTTCATCTTCAAATAGAACAGAAGCAGTAATTTGGTGGAAGTTCCAAAAAATCTCAGAAAGCGCCAATGATTTTAAATGAACTTAGCTTCAATTGTGCTCTAAAGGCCACCCTTTGTTTCCCTTTCAGAGCAGATCAATCAATGAATAAAAATTTATTGAGCTCCATTCCATGCCAGGCCGTGGTGGGAAGATGGATGTTGACGATACAAATGCAAAACCAAAATTTGTCCCCTGCTCACAAGGACCTTATAGTCTAACCTGAAAAATCAACCTATACATACAGAAATATACACAAAATAGATGTTTAAAAATCACCAGGAATTGAGAAAGGCACTAGCAGCTTTAGGAATCAAAAAAGGCTTCATGTATAAGGTAGTAAAGACTTGATCTGACTTTTGGAAGAAATTAAAAACTCAGCCATTTGAGAAGAGGGATGAGGAACAGACAGTCCAAACACATGAAGGCAGGAAATTCCATGAGATGTATGAGGAACAGCAGGAAGGCCAATAAGGCTAGAGCACAGTAAGCAGGAAAAGGATTAATGAGCAGCAGAGCTAGAAAGGCAAGAAAGGGCCAGACTGTACCGGGCTTAAAGTGTCAGACAGAGGGGTTTATATTTTATACCAGATATAAGAGAAGGCCATTGGTGTTTATTAAGTAAGTAATGTACCATATTTATCAATATTATTAAAAGGTCATTTTTCTGGGTATGACTCTTCTACTGTTTTCTCTGTCAGTTAAGTGTTTATATATACATACACACACATATACACATATATACACACATATACATGAAGAGAAAGAGAATGTATGTGTATGTGTATATATATACATGTGTGTGTATATATGTATAATATGTGTGTATTTGTATGGGTATAAAATTTCCCCAAGTAATTGAATGACAGGGTCAGATTTACACTTTAGGAAAATCAATCTGCATCAATTCTACCAACCATAGAATTATCAGTGGTACAGAGAGGGTGACCACTTTAGTACTAGACTGAAGAGCCAAGTCCTAGGTTCAAATCCTACCCGTGGCACTTAACTAGTTCTTTCGTATTCCCAGTCACTTTCTTGAAGACTCCATTCTCTCATTTGTAAAGTGGGGACAGTTGTAGCACTCCCCAGCATTGCAGCAAGAATAAAAAAAATAATTTATACAAAGTGCTCTGCAAATCTGAAAGCACTATATAATAATAATAATAGTAATAATTAATAATAATAACTAACATTTATATTGTACTCTAAGGTTTGTAAAACTCATATGTTACCTGATCTATATAAAATCTACTATATTTATCAATACTATTTTCAGATCAAAAAGCTCACTTTTCTGGTCACTTCTACTGCTGCAGTGCTGTTTAATTCTTGTCTGTCAGCTAAGTTTTTGTATCTATAAATCTTATTTCCCCAACTAATTGAAAGCTCCCTGAGGACAAAAGCTGTTAGACTTCTCTGTAGCCCTCACCACATCAAAGTGCAATGTTATACACTTGAAAAATATCTGTCCAATGAATGAATGATGAATATGATTTCCCCCAGATGGCCCATAATTTGAGACTTTCATTTCCCTTCTAGCTCAACAGAAATGCTCTGTAATGATATTCCCAGGAAAGAAAAGAAAAATAAAGATCCATGGAATCGTCCCAGGTTCACACATTTTATTATAATTCCACCACAGCATCTGGTTTTTATTTACACTTTTTCAAGGAACAGAAATATATGGTTTCCAAAGGCCTTCAGTAGTAGAAATATATTTAAGGCTAGGATGAAGCAAAATCCCTATAGAAGTAAGGAAAAGAGGCCTCCTCTGACTCAGCCTCAGATTTTAAAATAAACATCTTTATTGGATTGCCAAAGGAGAAGCACTGTCATCATCAGACAGTCAGCTAAATCCAGCAACAGATCACCCCAGCCTAACCTACAACAGAGTATTGTGCTTCCAGCAGGCATTGAGGATCAGAGATAGCACAGTTCTCTGGGAGCCCAGCACCAGAACACAAGGAGCCCTATTATTTTCCCTGAGCGACAAACACTGAACCAGTTCTAAACTGGCAGCCCTGGCAGCCAAGATCCTCTATTAATCCACACAGCGGGCACAGTGGGGCAGAACCACAAGCAGGGAGAATGTGTTTGGCAGCAGCTCTTAGGCGGACCTGCCAAATGAGACTCGGTTTTGCTCTCTGGAGGATCCTTCAAGGTCTGGAAGGATAGGTCCAGCTACCCAAGCTCTAGCCTCTCCTCACCAAGAATGCCAACAGGAAGCCAAATGACATCAGACAGAGGGTTGCTAGGGGTTTCTGGATGGACCTTTCCCAATGACATGTTTGGGAACCCTTCATTGACACCCCCAAAAAACAAAGTAGACAGAACGAGCAACTTTAAAAAATGTCACTCTGTGAGATTTACAGTAATATACAACTCCTTCTGAAATGGTTCACCACAGAGACTGCCGCCCAAAGTAGTGCAGCAAGATTCCAAGACGCATTGCCTTCACTTTGCTTATGTTCTTAAGTATTTAGCATGTGTCCTCTATGGGCAGGAAGGGCACTGTGCTAGTTACTACAGATTCAAACATAAGATACCAGACTCCGTCATCAAGAGGCTTCCAATCTAATCTAGTTCAAGAGATAGGTTATATCGAATAAACAAAGAAAAAAGTTAAATACATAGCATAGGATGGACGGAGTGGCACAATTCAATCCAACCTAACAAGCTGACATTAGGTAAGTGCCTCCTGTGCTAGGCGCTAGGGATACTCAGGCTAAAAAAAGACAACCCAGGCTTTCAAAGAGCTTATGTTATTATTAAGACTGATAATTATTATTGGTACCATTTATATATAAAGTTTCCAATGTGCTTAACATACATTACATCATTTAATCCTCACAACAACCCTATGATTTAGGTACTGTTACCCAGGACAGCTAGCTTACACAGTACATAGAGCCCCAGGCATGGCAGGAAGACTCATCTTCCCGAGTTCAAATCTGGCCTCAGACACTTACTAGCTGTGTGACTCTAGGCAAGCCACTTAACCCTGTGTGCCTCAGTTTCTCATCTATAAAAAGAGTTGGAGAATAAAATGGCAAACCGCTCCAATATCTTTGCCAAGAAAACCCCAAATGGCGTCATGAAGAGTCAGATGTGATTGAACAACAACAACAAAATTATCCCCACTTTATAGACGGAGGAAATTGGTCTGACAGAGGTTAAGTAACTTGTCCAAGGTCACACTACACTAATTCATACAGAATTCAAATTCATATCTTCCTAGATCAAGATCAATATTCTATCCACTGGGACACCACATTGACCCATTCTGCCCTGTGGGTCTTTTCAGATAACAGCAATGAGATCATGACAGAGGGAATAACTTCCCCAGTTCATAAACTAGGTTAATTAGACACTGCTTTGAGTTAATAAATGTCTTCTTTGAAAACCCAATAGCCTAGAAGAAGTCATTCACACCTCATTGGAAATTAGTTTATCAAGCTAACATGAAGCCAAATAAGGCAGAGAGAAAAAAGAATTTTGATGGGGAGAGGGAGCAGGGACTACTTACCAACAGGTAGGAGGCCCTAATTTATTGAATTACCACTTACATAAATTTTAGCACTTTGAGATGTTTTATCAAAATAATATTTGTATTCCACAATTTCTGAGTCTTCCAATTGCAATAAACAAAGTATTTTGGAATGGCAGTAATTATCTGATAGAATATTAAGTCTAACAGAAAGCAAATAGCTGGAACCCTTATAATCACCTTTTTATAAAAGTATGAAAGTCTGAAACAGATTAAACAGTGAAAAGTCTATATACCAAAAAGAGAATTTAAAAATATCTGTTAAGAGGAGGAGAGAAAAATCAAGGCTTCCTAGAGGCCAAGAGCAGCCACGCATTTCTGCTTAACATCATCGCTAGACTTGCCTTCGTTTATCTCACATTAAGAAAATCAAAAGGATCCCTATGAACTGAAGAAGAATCAACCTGTAGAAAAGGAGTTTCCTGAAATTCTACCTCATAGGCATCAGAGTAGCAAAGATGGCAAAAAACCAAAAGTGACAGATTTTGGAGGGGCTGTGGGCAAACAGGCTCATTGATGCCATGTTGGTGAACTTATGAGTGGGTCCAACCATTAATGGAGAGCAATGTGGAATTATACACAAAACATTATGAAACCGAGCATGCCCTTTGACCCAGCTAGATATTACTGCTAGGCCTATGTCCAAAGGAGATCAAAAAAAAGCAAAAGGTCTTCTATCTATAAAATGTACACAATATGTACAAAAATATTTCTAGCAGCTTTTTGTGGTGACAAAAAAAAACCAGGAAACTAAGGATGTCCAACAATCAATTGATGAATATTATTGTTTTGTAAGAAATGAGGGAAGAAAGTATTGCAAAAAGACATGGAAAAATCATATGAACTAATGCAGAGTGATGTGAGCAGAACCAAAAAGAAAAATCTATACTGTAAAAAATGTCAATATTATCAAAGTGAACAATTTTAGAGACTTTTTTCATTCTTTTTTTTAAGTTTCAAATTCTCTTCCTCCCCTTACCTTCTCTTATGCCCATTGAGAAGGCAAGAAAAACAAACCCTATTATAAATATGTATAGTTGGGCAAAACAAATTTCCACATTCAAAGAGGAATAATTTGGAGGACCTTGATAAAATGATGAAGAATGAAACGAACAGAACCAGGAGAACAATTTATGCACAGACAACAACACTGTCTGAACAAACAACTTTGAAAGCTGTAGAATTATGATTATTTGTAGAACAATGACCATTCACAATTCTAGAGGACCAATGAGGAAACATGCTATTCATTCCAGACAGGTGATGGATTTAGGGTGTGGAATGAGACCTATATATTTTTTGTGTATACATAGGTGAATTTGTTTTGCTTTACTATGTATATGTGTTTAAAAAATTTTTCTTTTTCCAATGGGTTAGAGATGGGAAGGAGAGAAAAGAGATTTCTGTACTTAAAAAAACAAGGAGGTGAAAGGGGTTGTTACAGATATGAATTATTAAATACACTTTCAGATGAGGTCACTATTATCAGGTTTACTTAACTCTTCTACTTCGTTCCAAGAGACCTCTCACAAAACAGTAGTAACCTGTAAATGTAAATAATACAAAAACAAAACCTAGAAATAAAACTGAAAGTAACCCCCAAAAAGGAAATTGTCTCGTGATATTGTTTTAGGCAAGTAGTTAAAATAAAATGGGAAAAGGTTCTAGAAATAAACAATTTACTTAAGCAACAGACTACATTGCACTTAAAACCAATATGCCCTTCCCTTCAGCTTAAAGACAGTCTCACAGGATGCTACCAACTCTATTCCCTCCCCCTCCCCTCTTCGCTTTGGATGGGTAAGGAGAAAAAAGTTAAAGCTTGAAAACAAATTCTTAATTGAAAGAGTACTAGACTTAGAGTTAAGTGAAATGCATGTTTCAAACCCCAAATCCAATTATTCCTCTTCCTAGCTGAGTGTTACTCTTGCTGAGTCATTGCAGTTGTGTCTGACCCCTCATGACCCTATTTGGGGTTTTCTTGGCAAAGATACTGGAGTATCTGGAGTTTGCCATTTCCTTCTCCAGTGGATCCATTCTGTCAGGCAATCCGAGGTTAAGTGATTTGCCTAGGGTCACACATCTAGGAAGTATTTGAGGCTGGATTTAAATTCAGGTCTTCCTAACTCTAGACCCAGTGCTCTATCCACTGTGCCACCAGTTGCCTCTTCCAAGCTGAGAGACCATGGCCAAATCACCTTAACCTCTCTGCAATCCAGTTCATAGACTGCTGGTACCTAAAAAATTTATCTCATAAGGTTGCTGTGAATATCAATTGAAATAATGTGTGGCATGGCTTTGTGAACCAAAGCATTATATAAATTCAACTATTATTACTAAGATGCCAAAGTAGAAAGGTATCTGTCTGTGAAAGATGGCCATTATTATTATTAGGTATTACTGATGATGATGAGAATGAGAATAAGGATGATGTATTCTCTGCTTTGTCCATTAGGAAGGTTTCTAAAAAGTTTAACTAAATGAACCAAGCCTTTAGTAAGCATATAGCTAGGTACCAACAACTGTATTAGACACTAATGGTATCAGGAGGAAATAGAGTAAAACACTGACTCTGACCTGAGGAGTTTACAATGCAAAAACAGGGGTTTGCCCACAAAATACTATGCTATCAGAATGTTCTGAGTGCAAAGGACAAAGCGTTATGAGAGATTTTAGGCAGTGATCACTTTCTATTCAATAAATATTTAAGCATCTCCAGGACCCATAACGGTGCTAGGCTCTAGAAGAAGAATGCAAAATGTAGATAAGACACAAGTCCCTGTCCTTATAATAGGACAATCCAGCAGAATGTAACATATCAATAAATAATTAAAATGTTAAATGGCACAAGATAATTGGCATGATAAATGCATGATATTAAAAAAATAAAAATAAAGTATCACACAAAACCCCAGGGGGAAAGATTATGACTAAAAGGCAAGATAATAGAAGCCTTTATGGACAAGGTGACAAGTGAGTTAGGTTTTACAAGATGGACAGTAAATCGGCAGTGAGGAATTTCATTGATTTCCAGATGAAAGTGACCTCTGAGATCATCCAATTCCGGTCCAGCATATATTGGCATAAGTCTCATAGAGAACTGAGTAAACAGCAGAATGAAGGTTTGAAGTGATGTTCTTGAACTTCACCTTTCCACTGCACCACACTGTCCTTCATGATGAGGGAAAGGACATTGTAAGAATAGGAAACAACAGCATGAGGCACAAAGGCAGAAAAGCAAAGAGCTGAGTCGGGGAGGGGGGAAGAAGGGAGGAGCATATGGCTGGAATTATGGACTGGCACCAGGTTGTAGGAGGCTCTAAGTGTCAAGGGAAGAAGGTGGAATTCTACTTAATAAGAGGCAAGATGTCACCGAAAGATTGGGCAGAGCAAATCTATGCATGTGAGAAATTAGTCCTAACAGTGAAGGACTGACTGGAGCAAGAAGACAGAGCCCACTGCTCCAATCTGTCCAGGTTCTTTGGATCTCAATCCCATCCCTTGTTTCTGCTATCTCTCCAGGCTTGTCACCTGCCAATCTGATGCACCTGCCACCTCTGTCTTCACCAAGGGCGAGGGTAGTGACCCAAAAAACCCACATACTGTCCTGCGGCTCTTCATCCCTCCTGACACTGTTCAAAAAAACTGAAGTAACTGGATTCTGAGAATAACGCGACTTTTCAGTGGCATGCTACATATAAAACCCCCATATCAAGATGGTAATGACTCATGAATAAGACGTCATTTTAAAATTGTGAAAGATGGTATGCTTTTTTTTTTAATCATCCTTCCAAAGCAAAGTTTTCCATGAAGGCTTCATGAGTTTGGCCCATCTCCTGCTTAGGTATTGAGCAAATCGTGGTTTGGTGAATGCCCAGACTTTTCAATGCATGCTTCTACTCATTTCTGTGTCATACGAGGGCAAGGAACTCAGGCACAGACAACTTCAACATCTTTACCGGTAAGATAAAAATACAGCAGAATTCCTTCACAGCTTTGATATCAAGTAAAAAGGACAGCATCTCATTACAAGCTTTATGTGCCTTAAGAAGGATGCACTGGAATCCACTATAGCCCCTAACAAAGTCTTTCTCCAATTTCTACCACATACATTGTTGATATGGTAGCTGCCTTTGTACATATGTTCATCAGTCACACAAAACAAAACAAAATATTCCTCAACCCTGTTTGCTACACTGTTATTTAATACTGAACGTGGGCCTCAGAAAAATACCTTGAAGTGGGATACAAGTGGCAGGCCTCTATCTCCAATGAGGGCTCACCTTTCCCCTTCCCCCACTCTACTACTCTTGGCAGAACAAGGCACAAGTAAGTGCTGGATAACAGTGTAGGAGTGAGGAGACAGGCCAGGGACAAGTAAGCCCTAGAAATTATTTAGAAATAGAAAAAAATTTTCTGATACACTCCCACCTTTCTTTCTAGGCCCATATTCTTTTCCTATCTCCTAGAATCCCCTCCTTCTGTCTCCCTTCACCTGGATCTACTGACCACGGGGATAAAGTGTACCCCTTTTGAAATGGAAAGGGGAAAGGCGGCTCCTCTTTCTTGTTTCCTAGTATCCTTCCCTAAAAGAAGGCAGAATCGATCCCTCCAGGATTTCTCTCTTCTCTACCACCTCCAGGGTAGAGCCTGAGGCCCAGGCTGAGAAGAAATCACCAAATCACTGTTAAATCTAAGACTCTGAGATTACCTGCGTGTAATTTCTATAATCAGTAAGCAGGCACACCCATCAGTAGGCAGAACACCCAGACCGTAGAGTCCCCCTGGCAACAAGCGGACAGACCAAGCAGCCTGGATCTCCATGGGTTACAGAACCAGAGAGGTCCTTCAGGAATGCATTTGCCTAGCCTCCCTTCTCCCTGGCTCCCAAACAAACTTGAAGTCTGGCTGTATAAGACAATAGTTCCTATAGTCACTTGTTCAAACTGCTTAATTACCACCACAGCACAACCATATTTATTCATGACATTAAATGTGTCGGATTAACTTTGTGGTCAGTTTCCTTTGCTAATAACTAAACTCTGTTCATGAAGCACAGGCTGCTCAGAACATCACGAAAACTGGGGGACTATCAGTGCTGTAGCACAGGGCCTCAAACACAATACAGAAACTTCAGAAATGAGTTTTCTAGTTTAATTAACTGTAATTGAAATTGTTTATTAGTTTTGTCTCCCCAACTAGACCTTTCTCCAAGGCAGGGACCATGTTGTTTGTTTTTTATATTCTTCACAGGACCTAAGTGATGGGCACAGATTAAATGATTTAATAGTAATAATCACCAAGTAAATGACTGGTTTGCACAAGAGGCTTGATTTAAGCGTGTAGAAAAAGCAAACATACAACACTGCTGATACGTCCTCTTATACTTTTCACTCTACAAAGTCCATCCAAAGTTAAGCTAGCACAGGTCCCTCAAAACTAATCTATTTCTTTTTTGTAGACATTTCAGCAAAGACCACATACTGCTCTATCATTCAAGGAAACAGCCTACCTCATGCATGGAATGGACAAGAAAGTCAAGGATTAATGAGGGTAGAATCTGATTTAACTCCTAAAGATCTTGCTATTCAGCCCCTCTGGTGGTGATGTTAATTCTTCTACCTCTGAATGACCAGATTCAAACTGTCCCCAATTCTTTCCAGTATAATCCAAATATACCCAGGTTTTCATTCCAACCCAAATGCCAACTAAGCTAACCATGGTTATTGACTAGGATGGTGTAGCAAAAAAAAAATTATAGGTAACAGGCTGTAGCTGTTACATAATTTTTAATGATGACACATTTTGATAAATGTTTCTAAATGACCCCAAAAAGGGAGAAGGAGGAGGCCACATTAATAAAAATGTGAAGATCAAATTTTACAATTGCTGAATGTCCAGTGTGAACTTTAACATCACCTTTCACCATCTCTCAGGAAGGACCAATGATTGATTAAGTAAGTTTTTATTAAGCGTTTACTATGTGGCAAACACAGGACTTCAAAACACAAAAACAAAACAACCCAAGTCCTCAAGGTTCTATTCTAAAAAGGGAGATAATGTGAACATATAGAAATATAAATAAATATGGAAAGTAGACACAACTTAATTTGGAAAGGAAGGCTGAGGGAGGGAGGATGAGGAAAGGCCTAAATTTGATATACAAGGTGTGACTCTAAGATAAAGTCAATTTTAAGAAATGCATTGACATAGACATTTAAATGAGTTTTGCCTTTTAAAGTTGTCACCTCAAGAACCTGCTTTTATTCCAACAAAAGTGTCACTGCTCAAAACATGTTTAGAGCTCTTCCCTTGAAAGTGTCTTCAGTTCTGATCGGGTCAATTGTAGCAGGGATTCTTTTGGGGTATGAGTTGGATTAGCTGGCCACTGAGGTTCCCTCTAAAGGTCAATTTTATGATTCTATCATAAGCTACTCCAAAAAAAAGATCAGGCTAATTATTTCAAAGAGTCATATTTTAAGTTATGGGCTATTACCTATTTTATTTCCAGATCTGGATTCAAATAATTTTTTTAAGAAATCAATACCCCACTACCTGAAATAAAAATTTGTCACCATAAAAGATAATCTAATGAATATATACCCTTACATATGTGCATATACACATGCGCCTGCATATAGAGATATATTCAATTACATGTATGTACACATGTGTACACATCCACATCCACATATGCATATACATAAGCAACACAGACTCTTAGTAAGTCATTCATCATCTCAGTGTTGCAGGTACTCTCTAGGAGAAGGTTCTTAACCTGTCTGTGTGTCACAGAACCCTCTGACAATCTGGTAAAACCTAGAGACCCCTTCTAAGAATAAGGTTTTCAAATGATTAAAGCAAAAAGCATAGGACTGCAAAAGAAAGCAAACATACCGAAGCAGAATTAGCAAAACACTTTTTTTTTAAAGTTTACAGATCACAGATTAAGAACTCTTGTTTTATTATGTGATGATCATCTCTGATAGACTTGGCTCTTCTCGGCAATATAATGATCTAAGACAATTCCAAAAGACTCACGATGGGAAATACTATCCACATCCAGAGAAAGAACTATGGAGTCTAAATGCAGATCAAAGCATACTATTTTCACCTTTTTTTGTTTTTTTCTCTTTCTCTTGGTTTTTCCCTTTTGTTCTGACTCTTCTTTCACAACGCCACTAATGTAGAAATATGTTCAACATGATTGTACATTTATAGCCTATATCAGATTGCTTGCCTTCTTGGGGGCGGGGAGGGAGGGAGGGAGAAAAAAGTTTGGAACTCTAAGTCTTATAAAAATGAATGTTGAAAACTTTCTTTACATGTAATTGGAAAAAATAAAATACTATTTTTCAAAAAAACTCTTGTTCTAAGACTCAAAGATGTGCAACAATTACCCATCTTCATTGGTAGTCTCCTTCACCAGTGAAATCACAGATGCAGACTATGGTGTGATCTGTCCCCTAATTAGGAAGCACCTAGTTAGGATGCATTCCCATGAACATGCAATGATCCATCACTGCTGAGAATAGCAAAATAGGGCTCTGTATCTCAAGGGTTATAATACTGGTCTTATAAACCAAGGGTTCTGAGTTCATATCTAGAAAAGGCATGCCACAGAAAAGTCCTGAAAGACAGGTGACAAAATGGAGAGAGCACTGGGTTTACAGTCAGAAAGACTTAATTTTAAATCCTCCTTTGGATATTTATTAGCTGTGTGACCTTGGGCAACACACTGAAGCTCTCTTAGCTTTAGTCTCCTCATCTGCAAAATAGGAATAATAACACTGCCTATTTCACAGAGCTGTTGTGAGGATCCAATGAGATAACATATGCAAACTTCTTTGAAAACTCTGAAGCTATATATAAACATTGAGCCTCAATTTCCTCATCTGTAAAATGTGCAGAGTGGTCCTGATGATCTCCAAGGTCCCATCCAGCTCTAATTCTATGTTCCTGTGGATCTGCATCCTGTGAAGCTGAAATTTGCTATTATTCTTAAATCATGACTTTCTGATCTGTTCTTGGGACAAAATACAACTTATTTCATTTTAGATGTAGATAACCACAGATTTTTTAAAAATGTAAAAGAGTAGCTGCATGTGGATCCAACTGGTTCTCAAATGTTAAGAAAATTAATATAAACTGCACCCCAAAAAATGTATCAGGTACAACTTGAATCTACATGTAGCACTCCCAACTTGGTTTCTGTGACAATAAAGTAAATGTGTTTTAAAAAATAAAGAAAAATATTACATACTCAAAATGCTTAGCCTTCTACAATTCAGCCAATTAGTTCACTGTAGGGCAAGCTTGACATTTTGAAAGGAAGAGTTAACTGCTTTTCATTTAAAATTTCAGATGTCACAAATATATACAATACCTATCAAAACTGCTGTTCTATTATACTTTAAAACACTCATTTATTTCAATTAATTTTAGAATTTGCCCAACATCCTTCACATCTCTTATTATTAATCTGAACAATATGAACATATGCAATAGGCTATTGGTGTTATGTTAACAGAGTATATTGAGAGATTTAAAACTGACCTTTAGCTGGGCATTGTGGTATGTGTCTGAATTCCCTGCAACTAAGAGAGACTGAGGCTAATGGATCATGAGCTCCAGGGTGAGCATAGTACCTGTACTAAGTACTGCACCAGTATGATGAGACTCCAGGCCCAGCATTCTATCCACTAAACCAAGAAAATTATTAAGGAAGCAAGCTTTGGATACATACAAATTTGCCAAAATCCAAAGCTCTCTCCCAGCATCTTCTGGAGGCTAACACAAGTGCATCTGAATCACCAGGGGAGCTTTTTTCAGTACGATGGAAGACTGGGATTTTATTTTGTACTCCCCTTTGCTTTTCTTCTGACAGAAGTATGAATTACTAGGGAAAGGACTAGCTGATGAGAGGGAACAAGCAGCAAAGGAGCTGAATAATCAAGCCCTAAATAAGTAAGAGTTGCTATAAAACACACACTGTTGTCAGGTAAACCAGCGAACTATAAATCTGCCATCTCTCCTACAACAATGTGGAGGTCAGGAAATTCAGATTACCTACTCAAATCAGCTTTCTAGTGTGGTGAGTGACACTTCTAATGTGAAGAAAAATACCTGCACCTGAGGTGTGGGATGGTGGGCAAGTTTCATCTCTCCACCTCTGTTTTCTCACACTATACTATTAGTCAACAAGCATTTATTAAGCACCTACTATGTGCCAGGCACTGTGCTAAGTGCTGGAGATACAGAAAGAGGAAAAAAGCCAAGTCTCTTCTCTCAAGAAGCTCATAATCCAATGCCAAAGACAACAAACAAATGAAGGAGTAAAGGAAACCCATTATCTTTCCTCCTAAAACCTACCCCTCACCTCCCTTCACTATTAGGATAAAGGGCATCATCCTCACTGTCCCTCAGCTAGTCAAGGTATCATCCCAGCTGTTGCTAAGGCCTGTTATTTCACCCCTGCCACATCTCTCTAATAGACCCTCTTTCTCTCCTTTGAAACTGCCACCACTCTAGTGGAGATCCTCATCACCTCATGCCTGAACTACTGCAATGAGTCAGCCTGCCTCAAGTCTCTCCCTACCTCAATCTATCCTCCATTCAGCTGCCAAAGTGATTTTCTGAAAGTGCAGTTCTAATCACATCACACTACCACCTCCACTCAATAAACTCCAGTAGCTCCCTATTGCCTCCAGGACCAAATACAAAATGCTCTGTTTGGCATTCAAAGCCCTTCATATCCTAGTCCCCCCTACCTTTTCAGTCTTCTTACACCTAGCTTCTCACTGTGTACTCTTCAGTCCAGTGATACTGGCCTCCTGGCTGTTCCAACTCTCCATCTCTCAGCTCTAAGCATTTTCTCTGGCCATTCCCCATAGGTGGAATACTCCCCCTCCTCATCACCACCTACTAGGTTCCCTGGCTTCCTTTAAGCCCCAACTAAAATCTTCTACAGGAAGCCTTTCCCAGCCACTCTTAATTCTAGTGTCTTCCCTCTGTTAATTATTTTCTATTTGTTCTGTATACAGTTTGTACATATTTGTTTGCTTACTGTCACCACCATTAGATTGTGATCACCCTGAAGGTAGGAACTGTCTTTTGCCTCTTTTTATATCCCCAGCACTTAGCACAGAGCCTGGCACATAGGAGGTGCTTAATAAATGTTTATTGACTGACTCTGGGGGAAGACAACAAGCAAACATATATATATATATATGTATATATATATATATACACATAATATATAAATGGAAGATATCATCATTATCATAATCATCCACACATTTCACCTCCAAAGAATCTTGAAAACAACTCTATTCTCAAAATATTAGTAGAAAGAGTCTGTCTACCTAATGAATTCAATGGGTCTAAAATGGAACTTTTGTTCTGCCTCTTCCTTTCTCCTCAAATAAAAATACTAACGGTTCTTCTTGACTTGCTCATTTTTGTTCATTTAACAACCAATTCCCTAATTATCAAGGTTCAAAATCAAAGTTATCTGACTCCTTCCTTTCCCCCCACCCCACATCCTGTCATTGACCAAGTTTTATCAGTTCTTTTTCAGGATGCTGCTTCTTCTAAAAATGAAAAACAGAACTATTACATAAAAGTAATCATTTTGTTCATGACCTTTGACCCAGCCATTTCTCTACTGGGTTTATTCTCTAAAGATGTAGACAGGAAGTTAAGACCCACCTCTACACAAATATTCATCCTAGTACTACTTATAGGAGCAAAAGCTGGAAACAAACTAGGGACCAGAAGAAAGGTAGATCACTGCATATGTTTTGACATACAAACAGAAAAGGATGCTGTTGTGCCACAGGACAATGAATATGAAAAACCCAAGAAATACAGAAAGACTTGTATGAAGTTAGGTACAAGAAGAAAAGTGAACCAAACTGACCACAATGTTATGTACATGATGACAACAGAACTGAGGGTAAATGCAATGCACCATGTTGGCACTGCCTTATTAAACTTAAAGCAAACAATCTTCCTTTCTTTTAACGAAGGCAAAATTCTGGAAGTATACAGTACCTGTATGCTCGTTTTAGCTTAGCTGTTTTCAGGGAGGACACTCCCTGAGAGTACTCCCTGAGAGTAAATAGCTCATCTTAGTTTCTTCCCCCTTCCAAACCATTAGTGTGCCTCAAAGTACTGCCAGACTAACTTTTATAAAACATTACTTTGGTCCTTCAGTTCTAAAATACTATTTTATATCTTCCCCATATTCAAGAAACATTCTGGGTATTTGACTCTGGCCAAGTCACTTAACATCTGAGTTCTCTAGGCAACTTTCTCCACTCTAGTTGTAGAGGTATTGACCTACATTGGCATGAGGACTTTCTTCATCTGAGAGTTGCTTATATCAATGAATTCACAGGTCCAGTTCTTATATCTATTCCACACTCAAAAATCTCTAGGCTCCCCATTGCCTTACAAAGCAAAGTCCAAATTCCTTAGCCTGGAATTCAAGGCCCTCCTCAATTTGTCTCTATTGAACTTAATCTACCTTTACAATCATATGTTCTAATTGTCTCCTACATGAACCCTTTGCTTCAGTTAAGCAAATAGATTGGCATTCTCTCCACTAACTGCCCCACCCCAAGACAATAGAGAGAGAGAGAGAGCACCTTCCCCCCTCTATATTTTTATCCACATCATTCCCCATTACCTGAAATTCCCCTTGACTAGCACTTCTTGAAATCCTAACCATCCTTTAAGGCTCAGCTCAAATCCCATTTCCTCTACAAAGCCTTTGATGATGTCACTATTCAGAATCACATTCTCCTTCTCTGCTCCACAACACATACAGTCCATAGCCTTACACTATCGTTTATAGTTCATCTGTGTGCTCTTTCTCTCTATAGCTAGATTATAGCCTTTATGAGATCAGGGACCGTGTCTCATGCTCATCTGACTCCTACAGGACTCCCAGTTCAAACGGCAGAGGAGGTGGGAAGCCAGTAAATACCAGAAAGAGGATGAGATTTGGAGTTTGATTGTCTGAAACGTGAATTCCAGTTGATCGGGGCACATCAGTTGCTCTATGGGGTCTAAGGACCCTTTCTGGGTCTTGGTTTTTGGACAATTTTCATAGACAGTTAGGTGGCAAAGTAGATACAGTGCAGGAGTTAGGAAAACCTGAGCTCAAATCTGACCTTAAACTATTTCTAGCTATGTGACCCTGGGCAAGTCATCTAACCTGTTTGCCTCAGTTCCTTCATCTATAAAATGGTGATAATGATAGCGCCTACCTCCCAGTGTTGTTGCGAGGATGAAATGAGATAATAAGCACAGTGCCTGGCACATAGTAAGGGCAGCTATTATTATATGAACAAAATGAAGGGGATTGTACTAGATTCTAATGACCAGATTCAATTGCCTCTCCCACTGAGATGATGGATACTATTATCATATCTGAAGTGGCACTGGAATCTTAGACAGTGAGAGTTTACCTGCCATCCTATGAGGAGTCTTGCCGCCAGCAGCTATGGTGCCGAAATGGCCAGAGATGACCGAATGCCATGGAAAGTGAAAAGAAAAACGCGGGCCAGGCGGAGGAGTAAAGAACAGCTCCGTTTATTTAACTGAGGGATGGGGCTTATATACCTTTTAGGCAAGCAGAATCAACAAATCCAGGTGCAAGGCATTTGCATAATGCAGGAATTCCTCCTGCTTTTGTTCCCCTTTTGCCATGAACGATATTGTATTTATAGCCCACAGGTGGTATTTAGCACATGTGTGCCATGGGTGTTTTGGAGAAAGCACATGTGCACCAAGGAGGCTTGAAGAGCCTTCATCCTGAGCACAGCATGTGTGCCAAGGGAGGGATGAAGAGCCCACGGGCCGAGTTATCAGCCCAAGGCCAAGAACAAGCCTCTGGCCTGTATCTTATCCCAGAATGGACTTTCTCAGAGCTGGCCCTCTACATCTCCCCCCTATCAATTAAGATGGAGCTTAAGCTAATCAAATAATGACTTGTAGAAGACAGGGCCTTATTAGACACAATAGTGTTAGGAAGGCAAACAAGGGAAGAAAGCAGCAACAAATGTTGCTTAAGGGGTTGACCTGTTTTAGGTGTTACAATAACTCATTGGTGATGCCTTCAGGATCAATTCCTGGGGCTTTGTTGTATTCAGGTAGGTGGGTGATAAATTCTAAGTCACATATATCTCATGTCACATTATGATTATGCCATAAATTTGTAGATACAAAGAAATAAGGATATGGGAGACAAGCTTGTACATAGTAATCCCCTTTTAAGTAAATATAGGAAGATTGATTGATGCACTGACAAATCAAAGGGGGCAGTCCCCTTTGAATATAGATACAGAAAGTCAAAAAGCAATTGTCTCTTTAAGATTCACTTATACAGCTCTCTGGCAAGGAACACTGTCAGTGAAATCCTCTGGTCCTTAGCATCTGCTCCAGCCATCTTCAGCACTGCATCCCAGAATCCTCTTCTTCTTCTCTTCCTGTAGGAACTAGCTGTCTGTCCATTCTCCTACAAGAGTGATCTTAGCACAATGCATAACGTTCTCACATTACTTAAGGAATATTTACAAAGTTAACCCTAAGTGGCTCACATGCATTTCTACCATTGTTTATAAAGCTTTACTAAGTTGGTAATAACAAAGTTTCTAGTTACTTCAGAATTCCTAGATGTCACAAAGTTTCCTAGTCAAAAAGATGTTGTAATAGAATCTCACATTGGTAACAGCAGGACATCTTAAGGTGAGTCTTAAGCAGGTTGTATAATTTTTTGCACATGTTTTAGTTTTAGGTAAAAATATTATTAGAGTGCCCAGTAGGATAACACAAAAGAGCTCATCAGACCTCCACCTGTTAACAGTACAGGATTACATTCCCTCTGAGTAGCTCGTGGCATTTCTCTCAGATACTGATTTAATGCAGCACCAATCACAGACTTTCAATAAGCAATAAAGATTTTCCAGGACTCACATACATATAAGGGATTTAATTAAACATCTTTCCTTCTCAAATTTAAACTTGTCCTGGTGTAAAAGCCAATCAGAATCTTTTCTATTGTCTAATTTTTGCTCAAGTAAATTTTATTTTTGTGTTCATTCCTTAAAAACTTTGAGAGTGAGAACTTTGAATTTGCCAGTCAAAGTGAGTGGGCACTTCTCCTTGTACTGGGAGACTCAAAGTGTCTCTTTTTGAGATCTATGCATTTTCCCAATTTGTCTTAGCGCCAAATAGTATACCAAATTCTGAACACATTTCACTTAAATTTGAGGGAAAAGTTTCCCACTTTCTTTCTTATCTCTCTTCACATTCCAAATTGGCCAGATTTGGAATGGAGTGAGAAAGAAAGAGCATTTTTTCCAGCTACTTCCCAAAAGTTTCTAAACCTTATTTCTTTCTAATTTTGACCTGATACTTCTCCAACTTGCCTTTTCCATAACAAAAACTAAACAAGAAAACATTTTTCTCTCTAGAGATAATGGACATTACAAGGTGTCAGACTCCACACAGAAACACAGATAGAGAACACAGAGACAGGAAACACAGAGAGGATTTTTTGAATCCTATACACAGATTGCTTGGCCCTTGGGAATGTAACGGAGGCCAGGTGCCATGCTTTATTGGGGTCTTGAAGACCCTGCTTTTTATGATGACCTGGGGCAAATCCCTGACCACAGGGGAAATGCGCCTATCTCTGCTGTCTCTAAAAATTCTTATAATTTGGGTAGTTGTTATTAAGAGACCTCTTTCCCTTACTAGCTTCTTCAGAACTTTCATATAGTATTCTTGGTCTCTTTTTCCTGATTGCATTTGCCCCATTTCTGCCTGGTGATTACCTTGGAATAGGAAAGTGAAAGTAAAGGAGAGGAAAGATTATCACCCTCCCATCTCCTTAATCCCTGTATGAGCTTGGTGAAAAAAAAAAAGGAAAGTGAAAGTTTTTAGTTACTGCCCTTTACTGCCCTTATACCTTAATCGACTGTGTATGTCGATTGGAGCCTCCTTTTTTTTCTTCTACCGCAGGAGACTCAACTCTTTCAGAGCCTCTGTCCTCTGAACTCTCTGCTTCAGGTTCGCCTGTGTTTACTCCGAGTGTCCCCCTCAGGTCCGTTTGCTTTGTCTGCTTCGGGTGTCCTTGCTGCAGGGTCCCTCATTTGTCAGCAGTTGCTGACAGCAGCTGTGGTGCCCAAATGGCCAGAGATGGCCAAATGCCGCAGAGAGTGAAAAGAAAACACAAAACACAGGCCAGGCGAGAGAGTAAAGAACAGCTCTGTTTATTTAACTAAGGGACAGGGCTTATATACCTTTTAGGCAAGCAGAATCATCAAATCCACGTGTCAGGCATTTGCATAATGCAGGACTTCCTCCTGCTTTGTTCCCTTTTTGCCATAAACAATATTGTGTTAATAGCCCATCGGTGGTATTTAGCATGTGTGCGCCATGGGGGTTTTGGAGACAGCACATGTGTACCAAGGAGGCTTGAAGAGCTTTCATCCTGAGCAGCCTCTGGCCTGTATCTTATGCCAGAATGGACTTTCTCAGAGTTGGCCCTCTACAGTCTAAGGAAACACAGTTCAGGAGAGAAATAAAAAGGACTTAGATTACATACTTCCTGAGGGAACTGGGTCCAACCCTTATCTTTCAAAGAAACATGATGGGTATTCTTGCAAAGGGAAAGAACTGAATATTGAGACAATGTTTCCAAAACTGAAGTGGTAGCAGTTGTACTAATGGTTAACTTTGGCTGTGATCTCCCTCACTGCTGATACCTTATAAGCATTTATTTATATCTTTGTTTTGTTCTTTGTTACATTGTTTAAAAAAAAACAGGATAGTAAATAACCTCCATGCTTATTTAAGTCTGGGAGATTAAGTGGGATGATACCAACAAAGGTAAGCAAATGCCTATAAGAAAACAGGTCTTTCTAGTTAATTAAATAATGATATTACTAAGGTAGAGGCTGATTAATGAGGGAGATGTTACAATCCTAATAACTAATCTGAAAAACCAGAACATACTCACTTGATTACTTTAGAACTCCAGAAGAGAATAATAAGGAAAACAAACTAGAAGCCAGTAGAGAAAGAGTTGATGGCTCCACCTAGGCAACATGTGAGCATGGCCAACACTAAAAATATGCCACAATAATAATAACATGTTTTAACATTTGTTAAGTGACATATAATCTAATTTGAGCCCTACAACAGCCCAAAGGGGTAGTTATTACAGGTAGTATTATCCCCATTTTACAGATAAGGAGATTGATGTTGAAGGAGGTTCTTTTCATGATTTGCCCATGATCACAAAGATAGTGTCAGTGATACAATTTGAACTCTAGTCTTTTTGGCTCCAAGTCCAACACTCTTTATCCTATACTACCCCAAAGATTGCTTTCTAGCTCTATTAAATATTAAATATATGTTGAGTGAAAAAACTATTCCAGGCAAGACAATACCAATTCTCTGGCCAGAATTCTAACATATCCAACATAATTCTCTCCAGTGTTCCAAAATGACCACCAAAAGAAGAGATGTCAGAGCTGGGGTGGTGAGGGGCAGAGTGGAATATTGTAAGAGGCAGATGTGCTTTGGTTATCGACATGACTGATCAATTTTGTCAATGTTGAAACTGACAATGATAAATAGAAGCTATACGTAACATTAAAGGCAGTCACCACAAAGAACATTTGGAAACACAGCCGGTCTACTAGCACCAGCACAGTGTTGGCTGCAATACAACTCTTCTAGACTAGTCCTTTGCAAAGAAGAAAATGGAACTCAGTAAATTCCACATGCTGAGCTTACATCAGGTAATTAAGCAAATGCCCTAAGAATATACTAAAGCACAATAGGAAATCATGGATGTTGCTGTAGACTGATGGCAAACAACACCGGGAAGGAGGTGAGCTTGGTGAGCAGCAATTAAAGATGGCATTTTACCAGCACACTCTCTCTAAATCCTTCCTTTGCCCCATTCCAATCCACCTTGTATTGGCTTCATCCATCCATCTATCTATCTATCTATCTATCTATCTATCTATCTATCTATCTATCTATCTATCATCTCTTCCATCCCTACTCCTTTTGTAGACTTTAAAGTTCTTAAGAATATTAACTAGGGACATAAGCAAAATTTTAAAGTGAGGTGGAAGTGACATGTGTGAGCACAAAGGGCAGAGCCAATATAGTGGTCCCACTGCTGGGACTGGGCAGCCTGTTTTCCCAAGACGGTCTTGAAAAGTGGCAGGGCCTCCAGCAGGCAAGGTGAGAGGATGGCATTCACCTCAGGTTGAATCTTGATGCTGTCACCTGGAACAGAGCTCTGCTTGCCCACAAAGAGTTCCAGCCCTGTCAAGAATTTCATTACTTTTTTTAACACGTAAACTCCTTGAGAGCAGAGGTTGTTTCATTTCTCTCTGTATCCTGAGTACCTAGTATAGTGGTTTTTACACATAGCAGACATTTAATAAATGTTTAAACAAATGGGGCAGTTCTTTTTAAGAGAAGACATAGTAGTAGCAGTGGTAGTTGTGGTGGTAGTAGTAGTAGTGGTGGTGGTGGTGGTGGTGGTAGTAGTAGTAGTAACTAATATTCGGCTTTACGGTTTATAAAACATTTTACAGATATTATCTCATTTGTGCTTCGCAATACTGTGAGATAGGGAATACTGCTATCCTCATTTTGTGATTGAGAAAACTGAGGTAGAAAGATTAAGCAACCTGGCCAAAGTCACATAGCCAATAAGCATCTAAGGAAGGTTTTGCACTCAAATCTTCCTGACTCCAAGTCCAATGCTCTATCCACTGTGCCAACTAACTGCCTACAAATTAGGAAGAAGGTACTCATAAATAGCACAGACTCCAACTTCTAGATGCTACAAACCAAAGAATAATCATCCTTTGTTCAAGAGGGGAGAAGCAGGACAGCTAGGTGGTGCAGTATGTAGGGCACCAGCCCTGGAGTCAGGAGGACCTGAGTTCAAATCCGGCCTCAGACACCTGACACATGTACTAGCTGTGTGACCATTGGCAAGTCACTTAACCCCAATTTCCCTGCCAAAAAAACAAAACAAAACAAAATAAACAAAGAGGGGAGAAGACCATAAGGTGCTAAGGAGAAATGGCACAGAGAAAAAAGAAGTTTGGACTTTTCAGCCTTCATTGTGTTCCTACATCCTATCCCATCTTCTTCCATGAAATCCTAAGCTTCCTGAAGGCAGAGACTGTCTTTCCTGCTGCTCCAAGAATTCCTCTCAGTGCCAAGCATAGTTCTGTGCCCATCGGGAGCCCTCAATAAATAAAAATTGCTAACTTGCTGGTGACTCTGCTGTCTGAGTTACCAGAAGATAAGCTACCAGCCTTTCATCCTTCAAACAAACCCAGACAACAAAACCACAGGCCTACATAAGTCTTGCTTCCCTCTAAAGGTCACATTACAAGGCATAATAATTGGCTTCTAATGTCACTAAAGTTTGGCAAAGGGAAATATCACAATACACACTCCTTTAAAAAAGAAAGAAAAGAAAGGAGTATAAATTCCATCAACCAGGAGGAGAAAATATTTCTTAAGCACGACTGTGCTGCTTTAAATCAACTTTGTTTCACTTTCTAGAGAGAAATATTCTTAAGCATTTTTATGTCATGGATCCTCCAGCAGTCTAGTAAAATCTATTGACCATTCTCAGAGTAATGTTTTTAAATGCAAAAACAAAACAAAACAAAAAACCATAGGATTACAAAGGAAACAAAAAATTAGTGAAAATAAAGATGTAATTTTTTTTTCCTATCCAAGTTTACAAGGATTCACCCATGAGGTTCCATGGACTCCAGATATAGAACCTCTGCCTACACCAAATCATACATTGTTCAATTACTCCTAATTATCACCAATTTTTTTCAGGAAAAAAAGTTTCAATTCAGAGCTTTGAATAGGAAATAAACAGCTTGAGCATTTTTTCAATTACCTTTGCTATACCCTGCTTTATGACTGTTCTATAGATGCAAAAATGTAATAAAAAACCCTCTCCCCGGATATAGGAATGATAGTTGGATATCTTCACCAAATATTATGGACCTATAAGTGTCTCTTTTAATTATCTTTTTTAAAATCCTGAACTTAATCATCAAGTACAAACATTGCAATATACAAAGAACAAGAAAGAGGTTACTGTAAGAAATCATGGATTTCTTATGTGCAATTTGTTTTTTAATAAGAAATACATATGTAACTATATACACACAAACAAGGTAATAACAAAACTTCTCTATTTGTTTATGTCCCCTTAATGCACTTTTTTTCATTTTCTTTCCAGCATTTAAAAAAATCTTTATTGATGCCTTGGGGGAGAGGCATATGTATCACTAGCCACTAACCACTGGTCACCTCTAAGTGTCTTAAGAAAAACAGAGTTTCTAAGTACATTATAAGCACAAATATGAGCAAAAAGAAAAAAAAAGTAATATCGATACCTGACTTTTCCCCAAATAGTGAGAATTATCCAAGGCTGAGGTTTGGCTGGATGTAATTGACAATATGATAAAGAGGCTAGGGATTCAAGAGAGGGGGGGCAGTGTGGAGTTTAACTGGTTCACTAAGAAGTCACGATGCGGAGAAGAGAATGTGTCTAGTGTAGGGGATATGGCCTGGGAGAGGACTGAGGAGTCAAATGACTGGAGGTCACAGTGCAGATGAAGAGTAAGGCAAGAGAAAGCAAAGGGAGATATTTAAAACCAATAGATTATAATCAGATAAGTCAGTTTCAGAATTCCTGAACACAGAAATGGCACATGCATGTGTGATGGCAAAATCAAGGGCATGACTAACTTTGTGTGTGGCTGAGATGGAATAGAGGAGTAATTCAAGGGAGGTAAGTAGATTGAGGAACTGAGTGGTAATTGAGGGAAACCAATATGTATATTGAAGTTCCCTAGTATGAGGGCAGAAGTTAGGAGGAGTTAAACCAAGTATCAAATTCACTGAGAAAGAAGGGGAATGACCTGGAGATCTGTAGACAAAAACTACTAGGATTTTGATGGTATATATGAAAAGCATGAACCTCAAAGGAAAAGACGTTACTGAGTAACTGAGTAGAGGAAGGGGGAGAACCTGGAAGTGGCAATGGGCAACTAGGAGTATTCCAACTCCCTTGCCTCATCCAATGAGGTCAGAATGAGTGAAGTTGTAACCAGCACTGGAAAGAGTGGCTAGGGAGGCTGTGTCATCAAGAAGCCAGCTTTCAGTAACAGCTAATAGAGAAAAGAAGTGAGAGAGGAATAACTTTAAGGGAAGTTTGTGCCTATGGAACAGGCATTCCAGAGGGCATAGTAGAAGAGCTGAGTGGAGTTAGCATGAACCTTTGGGGTGAGAGGATTGGGGGGGGGGGTTGGATGATCTGAAGGAGTTCAGAGTCACTAGGATATGAAGGGCATGATTAGGAATGAGAATGATCCACATTGAGTACCCTTCTTTACCCTCAAAGGACAAAATGTAGGAGGAGTTTGGGGGGGGGGAACCCTCAAGGAAAGCTCTGTGTTTTTAATCTTCACAAAAAAAGTAGAACTAAACTAAAATCTGCATAACTTAAAGATATAAAACTGAAGTTTTCCTCAGATATGAAAATAAGCAAGCACACATTTAGAACACTTTTGCTTTTCTTCATTTTAACAAAATCAATTTAAGCCAAAAGCAATATCCCATAATGAAGACACTATATGGGGAATTTGGGGACTGAATAAAAATGCTAATTTCATTCCAAGTTATATAAACTGTTTAAAAAACCTAAGATAGGAATCCTAACAGATTTTTCCCAGTAAAATAGTGAGGGAGGGTGGGGCAGGGAAAGAGAGCTCTAAGTTAAGTCCTCTGCTTTTTTAACTTCAGCAAGATTACTTTTGGAAAAAAAAATAATGAAACACACAAACCAAGAAGTTTTGAATTTTCAAGATTGCAAAAGTCTCAAAGGCAAATCATCTGAAAAGCTTATTTAATTTAAACCGACAATATGTACTTTACCTTGTTGGTTCTCTCAGGCCCTTTTTCAAATACTGACGCCAAGCCAAACCCCAAGCTTCAAGCTCCATCACAATGGATCCATTCTAAACTTACTTTACTAGAGAATGTCTTCGGTGTTATTAAATATGGACTTGAAAATTTCACTTCCAAATTTAGATTTATTATTCAAGTCTAGCACCATGAAATTTTGATGATTTTTCAAACTGAGTCCTTTGCTCCCCATTAACCATTTAGTTTTCTAAGACCTACTAGACACTTCCTATGTTGCACTGACAAATAAAGCCTAGTCCTTGAAAAATAAATAGCAACATTCGGATAGAATGAGATGGATCACTTCTCCTTGAGAAGTATTTACTGAAAATGAAGAGAACCAAGTTAAGATCCTTTTGCCATCATAAAATTTCCCTTGCAGGCATTATGTCAGAATAGGGGACAGACTGGCATCTTGGTAAGGGCATTGGAGATCTAAGGTCCAGCATTCATGCTGCCAATAATTGGTTATGACTCTAGGAAAATCACTTGACCACTTGAGGCCTCAGTTTGCTCACCAGAAAAATGAGGTGAGAGAGACTTGTTGATCTTTGTGGCCCTTCCAGCGCTAACATTCCAAGAAAGCTATTTTCTAGTACTTTACAGAAGTAACATATCCCTTATAGCCTCCTGAGAATCTCTTAGTTCTTTGATCAGCCTTCCAAAATTCATTGCATTATGCAACATACACAAGCAGTTGGTCATCAATGTAAATATGGTTACCATCAACGAGAACTTCAGAGCAAAGGTCAGTTCACATGCCACCTCCTGTAGGAAGTTTCCCCCTAATTACTGATATCCTATCTCTCCTCGAATAATCCTGAATTTATTTTATCAGTTTACATTACATGTAGCCTCATGTTTCAACCCCAACCACCCTTACCACTACCATCTCCCACAGGAAAATTTCTGTTTTTGTCCTGGGATTCCAAACGCTCAGGATAGTGATTGGTGCAGAGTAGTTGCTTAATAAACATTTGTTGGATGGAATTCAATTTTCACTCCTAAAAAAAGGTTGCTAAACAGATTGATTTTGTGAAATAGGAGCTATCTCTTTATGATTGATAACTTTCCCCAAAAAACTATCCAACCCCCCCCCGCCCAGGTTTCTCAGATTGTCCAAGTGTAACAGTGATCCTAAGTACTTTCTTAGACCTCAGCCAAGGATGGGGAACCTGTGGCCTGGAGGCCACATATGGCCCTCTAGGTCCTCAAGTGTGGCCCTCTGACCAAATCCAAACTCCACAGAACAAATCTTGGATTTTAAATTTTTTTATTATTTTATTCCTTTTATTAAGATTTATTCTGTGAAGTCTGGATTCAGTCAAAGGGCTGCACTTGAGGACCTAGAGGGCCACATGTGGCCTCCAGGCCACTGGTTCCCCACCCCTGATCTTAAACACAAAACAAGTTTATAAGGAAGAGAAATTAGTAAGTTCATGCAATGTGCTTCTGTGGTCTTTGGTCTTTAGTCCTTGGGGTGGCTATTTATATAAGGGGCCTCTGATTTGACAAGAGTCCTTAATGAATTGCATCTCTCCCAAGAAAGTCAGCCTTGGCAGACATTCTTCCATATGCCAAGGATTCTAATCAAGGCAGAAGCATAACTTTAAGGAAGCAATTAACCTTGGGAAAAAGAGACTAAACAGAAGCAAGATACATACATTTCCTAACCATTCTCCACTTGCTTCAATGGATTCATAATAGAGATTCCTAACACCCATTCAACCTTCTTATTCCATGCAATTCTTGTCTATATTCTGCCATAAACTGTCCAGCATACACTTCCTCTAGGTCTTTTAATATTCTACAGGAACCAGTAAAGCCTGCAGAGCTGTCCATCATCAATTCCTCCATTCTCATTACATGCTAAATCTACCTCCTCTTCGAATCATAAATATCTTGGTTTATAAATGTCTCTCATTGGGCACAAATCATTTATTGGTAATATGCTCTAACTAACATGAGTCTCTTCGTTGCTTTTGACTCTTTAGAAACTCTGGAGTCCCAAACATCATATAGCATCACCAAGAGAATATTGCTGTGAGAGAGAGACAGAGAGAAGAGAGAGATGGTTTTGCATTAATAACTATTCAGAAGTATTTAGCCTAACAATCAATACAGGAAAACCAAATAGATGAAGAATAATTGTTATCTAAACTTTGACATACAATCAGATGGGCAGACCATTGAACTAGGACATAAATACATATATCTTAGACAGGCATTATAAATGGACAATGAGCTAGACCCAGAATTAAATATGATGAAGGGAACAAGCTGCATCACATTTGGCCAACTATACAGTGCTTTCAATAATCCCCACATGCTCCAAAACACTTACCTTTTGCTAAGTTACATAATAACAACTTAAGGTTATATCATGAATTACATCAATTTAAGTAGGTAATGGAGATAGGTAATGTCTACCACCATTTAAAAGTGGCTATTTCCTTAAGTGATGTAAATTGCAGGCACAGGAGCTGTCCAACTACAACAAATTTTGGGAAAGAGGCAAGGCAAAGCGCAAGCTCCCAGTCAACCATAAAAATACACGTCTGCAAAAGACAGTGCCCTGGAAAATATTGAATCTCTTCCTAGAATCTGAGTCCCTGCCACTCAAACCATCATGGAAACTTTCTGCCTGACCCAGAAAATGTCTCTATTCCCACGCCTCCAACTCTGTTATGAATGCCATCTTCTACCTCTTGCCCTTAGGATGACCACCATGTCCCACCAGTGACTGTGCCTCTCTCTACCTCTAATCCCATATTTCCAATTCCTCCCTGAGTTGAAGAATTTTCTCACTCCTGACCCAGGAGGTGCAAAGGAAGGTGTTCAGTACCCTGAACCTGTGACATGTTCCAACTCTGACTCCACTCATTGGAGAAACCATTCAGATGAAAAACAATTGACTTCCTTGGCTACTTTGGAACACAACCACGCAAGAATAGAGGAAAACAGACTCTAGTATTATAATGAGTCAATCAACAAATATTTATTATGTGCCTGACCCTTTGCTAGGGAATGGGGATACAAAGACAAAAATAAAACAGTCCCTGCCCTCAAGCAGTTTATGTTCTATTGAATACCAGGGTCCTCAAATCAAGCTTGGATTAATCTATTTTTTTAAATTAGGTAGACCAAAAAACCCTAAACTATCATTTATTTCCTAGCACTCACAAATACTGTTCTTATCTTCAAGGCTTTCCACAATTCCACATCCTCTCCCTTCTCAGCACTTTTCCTCCACTTGCTTATTCTAGCTAAACCTCAACTGCCTTCCTCCTTTTCACCTATTTCTATCCAAATACATTCTTTTGAGACATTCTGTCTATCCAGAATGTTCCATTTATAAAATGTTTCCACTTAGCCTTCCTTTAAATCTTACCCTTAGGAGATTAATGAGTAAGTAACAGAAGAAAAAGGACAAATCAGTCATCCCTATTCCTAATCCTACTCTATCCTTCAAAATTATGTTTGTTGGCAATGAACTTTAAGGTGAGCTTCAAGAAGGAAGGAACTATTTACATGATAACTGCCAAACATAAGCACTTAATAAAGATATATTACCCACAAATTAATTATTCTAATATGTGTTTCTGTACCCATAAGGCAAGAGGGTTTATTGCTACATCTCAAGTAAATTTCATGTTCACATACGATTTTAACAAAAAGGCTTGTGAGCTCTCTCACAAAACTGTTCTTATTGTATTTGTTTATTGGAAAAAAAAGCAAATGCCATTTGTTATTGTGGAGAGAGCAGTAGATTTAGAGTTAGAATCTCACATCTGTCACACTTCCTGTCCTTTGGACTAATTTTATCCACCCGTAAAATTAGGTTTGACTATTCTCTAATATCCCTTCCATCTCTAAGTTTCTACCCACCCTCATGCCAAACTCCTACCCAATCCCTACCAGGGATAAACCTAGCCATCTCTCCCATTTACAAGTCTCCTATCACTCAAGTTCTCATGCCACTGGAGGGGGAGGGATGTGGAGAGGAGAATGTCATGTAGTCATTGATGAGAAAAATGGAGGCTTTGATTATCTATCTGACTTGTGAGTCCTAAGAGGGTCAGAAAATTTGATTCTAGAAGAACTATTCCATATTACTAGTAGGTCTCTTCCTGTCCTTCCTTCTCCTCCTCCCTCATTCTCCCTTTCCCCTTCCCCTCACCTGTGTGCTCTCTCTGTCTCTCTCTGTGTCTCTGTCTCTCTCTCTCTCTCTGTCTCTCTCTCTCTGTCTCTCTCTCTCTCTCCCCCCACCCCCTCTCTCTGACAGAGATGACATTTTTATTCACATCCCTAAGCTTTCATAGATCAGGGACTACCACAAACTTTACATCCTATCCATCCAGTGGTACTAGGCCAAAAGAAAAACCTTAAGAAACTCAAGCTAAAATGTGATTTTAAGGGAACGTACAGTCTGGATAAAGATGGAGAAACAACAACATTCACATAAATAAACACAGCAACGAATTTTTTAAAAGAGTAGTTTTCTTCCCTTTAGACTTTCTCCCAAATGGTTAACACCTAAAGGAACTTTGTGTGATATAATTAATACAGCTTTCTGGCTAGGCCCTTTTAGACTTTGCTTCCATGAAATATAAGGAACTAGCCATTCAGATTGTCAAATATAGGCGTTTTCTTGCAAAAACAGTAATCAGACACAGACTTACATTTGGTTTAAGGAATAAATAACCGTGGCATCTCTTCCTCAACGTGAAGCATAAGTAAGATGGAGGTCACAGTCACGCTAAGTGCCACATAAATGCTCCTCGCTGATCCTTCTGCCACTATAGACAAAGAAGTCCTACATGTATTAAAACTGCTATCCATCACTGACCAACCTAACACTGGAGAAAGAAAATGCTGCAGGCAAACAAAAGAAGATGGAGCCATGGAAAGTATCAAATTATCCATGCCAAGCATCAAAATAATGCTTACTGACCAAGAAATGCAACCCGGATGAGTTTACAAATCTGCAATTTCCAAACCTTCATCTTGACAGATATTTCAAACATAAAGACTTCAGTAGGATGCATAGCAAAAACAGCAGGAAGACCACCTAAGCTACTGTAAGCATGAGACCCCTGAATCCAGTCCTGGGCACCAGTAAGTTCAGAAATCATTTAGCTAATTATAACTGTACTTAATTGCAGGGCTATAGCCAAGGATTTGCACCAGAATCCCTATCGAAACCCAACATAGAGGTCATAGTTATAAGTGATACACCTCTTCCCACTCCCATGCAGAGGTGAAATGTCCAAGGGTAAGATACATGCATGTCAGATTTTTTGCCTCACATTCCTCTTTTTCTCTGTTAGAAAAAAAAATTCTATTACAAGGAGTGGCTTCTGGGAGAAGGGAGAGATATAGTATAGGTAATATAAAAACAAAATATATTAAAATACATTTTAAAACGAAAAATAAATATTTCACAAAGAAAGTATCCCAGGAGGGGGAAAGAACAGACTGAACCCCAGACCACTTTTTTGAAGTTTTCCTTGTTGTTTTTGGTTAGAGCCATATGTTAGCTCTACTAAATCTCTCTTGGTGATCTTTTCATCCCCCATTAGCTAAATTATCATCTCTTTCCTGATGATACCCAAATATATAAACCAAATCATCCCTCTCCCCATCACCAACTCACTGTTGGACATCTCCACATGGATGTTATGCAGACATCTCAAACTCAACATTTCAAAAACAAACCTTATAACCTTCTCCCACACAGAAAACCCATCCTTATTCCAACTTTTTCTATTTCTTTTGAGGTGATCAACTTCAGAGTCATCCTCAACTTGTTAGTCTCCCTCATCCTGAGGAGCCCATCAGTTGCTGAGCACTGTCAACTCTCCAACTCTTGTTCTTCCCTTTTTCTATTCTCACAAGCCATCACCCGCCTCCTCCTCATCTTCTCACCTCTCACCTTAAAAATTTCAAAAACCTCCTTAATAATATCCCTGCTTCTAGCATCTCCTCTCTCTAAACAACCCTCTATAGAGCTAACAAGATGGCCTCTCTAAAGCACAGATCTTACCACGTCACTCAAGAATCTTGAACGATTCCCTATCATTTCTGTAACAAAAAAACAACCCTTCAGCTTAGAATTTAAAACTCTTCAGAATCTGTCTCTAGCCTACCTTTCCAGACTTCTTTCACATCACTCCTATTCATGTACTCCATGTTCCAGAAAAACATACCTATTTGCTACTGCCCAAACTCAGAATTCTACCAAAAATGCCTAGGAGATTTTTCAGGCTGTCCCTCAGTGCCTAGAGAGCATTCCCTCCTCACTTTTCTCTCAAAGCTCAGCTCAGGTAGCATCTCTTCTCCTCAATTCCCCCAAACTGTTATTGTTCTCTCTTTCTCTGACTTTCTTTTAAATACATAGTTGCTTCCCTTGTAGAATATAAACTCCTTCAGGGCAGGGTTTTTTTTCATTTTTTTCATGTCCCCAGTGCCTTGCACATAGGGCATTTAAAAATACTTGCTGAACTTAACTGGGGGGCTATCTGCAGGAGTCCTGATCTATATCTTGCCACTGGACCCAGATGGTGGAGAAAGTGAGGCTGGTGACTTTGCACAGCCCTGCCTCACTTAAATCCAATTCACTTGCAAGTAATAGCATCACCTTCCTGATGTCATGGTACTCTTTGAGAATGAAGGACAAACAACAGCTGAACTTAACTGAACCAATGGGGCAGCAGCCTTTTCCTTGAAGCTTCCACTAGTTCCATCATTGGCCTCTGGATGATGAAAATCCCCCCAATCGCACAGACCTGCTTTGGCTAAAAAGGCAATACTTTACTAAAGGGAAAAGAGGCCTCAAAAAAACAAAATGGCATGCTTAAAGAATCAAGCTAACAAAAGGATTGTTCTTTTGTCTAACAATGTCTTACCCGGTCCACCAGGCAAAACCAAGTTACCCTCCCAACTCCCTCTATAAAGACAGGAAATGACAATGGGTACTTAGGGTGGCCAAGAGTGCAGAAATGCCCTTCCTTTTGCTAAGATCCAATACACATCCAATACTGGGCAGCCAGCTAATCAATGCCTTTGGGGTAAGGAGCTATATTGCTAGATAAGAAGAAAATATCCAACTGGAGAAAAGGCATTTCTTAGTAATAATAATGCACATAAAATGCAGAACAAATTTTAGTGAACTAATTAAGTTTGTTTTTATCAGAAAGAAAATGATACTGCTAAGGCAACATGGAAAGAACACTAAGTTTGGAATAAAAGGACCTGATGTATGATCTCAGCTTTGCCACTTACTATACCCGCAAGTGACCTTCGTCTCACTATTGTCATCCATAAAATGAGGGCAGCTGCACTAGGTAGATGTCTAAAGTTCCTATTTTTAGCAATAAAGATTGTGATCTTGTATCAATCCAGGCATAAGTTCTCACACAGTAATACTATTAAATTAGTTGAAATTACATTTTGAGAATGTATTGCACAAAAGTTAATGAATTCACGAGAACAAGAAGGTTGCTCACAAACATTTTAAAAAAGAAAAAACCTTTCACACCTTCACTTTTCCCTTTCTTCCAAAAGAAACAGATTCATCTAAGCCTTAGGTAATGACTTAGATAGTGACTGCATGTTTAGTTTTTTTGGATTTTCAACAATATGGAATCATAAGATAATTAATTTGGAGCTAGAAGGGAACTTAAAGACCAACTAATCCAACCTTCTCATTTTCAGATGACTATGGAAAGAAACCAAACTGCAGGCCCACTCAAAGGTCAATGGAGAGATACAAGATGGGTGTAAATAGGCTACAATATATTCTCAATGTTAAACTACGACCAAAAAAAGAAAAAAAACAAACCATCAGACAGCCACATATGTGTGTGTGTTCACGTGTGTGTTTATGTGTGTGTATATATGTGTATACACACACACACACACACACACACACTCTGCTACCCTGCTATCCATGTAATGCCACGAGATGTTAAGGAAAGTGTCCAATGAGCTCCATGTTTACATAAGACTAATTTATGCAAGGCCATGAACAAGGATCACAGAAGATGACCAAGTGTGAATGAGGTTGCAATCGTAAAGGGAAAACTCATGTATCTGGCAAAATGAGATATAACAGATCCACTAAGAATTATTGAAGTATTACAAAATCAATTATTAGGTGAGTTGTGACCATTAAATAATGAGACTAATTATTAAACCAACATACTGAAACTTCTATACCCAAACAAGCATTATTTCTCTTAAAATAATCACCATTAGAGAACAAATATTTATTCCATTAAAGCTGCTATTTCTCAAATAATGTCCCTATTTCCTTTTGTTAAACTCATTCCATTATCATACCTTAGCAAGTATAGAGATCTACTGTAGATAGACTTGCCATAATCTGACATACTGGAAGGAAACAGACTTCACAGCGGCTTGGGGTTATTCCACCCCTAGAATGACCCTGCTCAAATATTTGCGGGAAAGCGACTTTCCAGGTAAAAACCTTACTGGTGTGAAGAAGCTGCCTGTTTGCAGAATGGGAGATGGACAAAACCATCCTGGACCTGACTCTGAATGAAGTATCTCTCTTCCAATGACCTCAAAGCAAAAGATAACCCTTGTCCAAAATGGAAGCAGGAGCCAGGAAGTTCGGTTGTTTTTCCTGTTTCCGCTACTAATGTGAATCTTATCTAGGTTGGGCAGTTACTTCCCAAAAGAAATGGCACCAGGAAGAATATCAATCAAGCCTCAGATTTACCTCCTTTTTCAACCCCTACTTCCCCCCTTTAAAAAAAATCTTTTTAAACTAGCATTTTAATTTTATTGAATACAAATGTTGATTTTCCATTTAGGACTCCATTCTTTTGAAAACCTGGATGTGGCTGCCCCATAAGTACAAACACTGAAACTGCCAAGAAAATAGTTCCCCCTGTCATGGCTTACAAAGTAGAGGGGGAAATTCCAAGGAGATCCCTTCTGCCTCCATTGACAATGAAGGGAGAGATTACTCACAAACTTAGCCCTGCTTTGGGCTGCATGGCTCCATGCTGTTACTTTGGAAACATGCAATACAAAGAGCTCAGCAGTGCTGGTGGCAACTTTCTTTCTTTTCTGATCTCTACCTACAACACCCCTTTGAAAGATCCAGAACTAGAATTCTGGTTTATCTTCCTGAGCCAGTTTGAAGGAGGCTCCAGTGCCTACCTCTGACAAATACTGCCCATGCAATCCAGTGACGGACAATCCTCTAAGGCTATAAGTTAGGTATAAATGGACAGATCTGCATCACTGGGAGGCCTTTCCACACCAGAAGTTCCCTATGCCCATGAATTCATAGGTCTGAACAACAATAACAAAATCTGAAGGGGCAGCTAGGTGGTACAGTGAGTAGAGCACCGGCCCTGGAGGCAGGCAGGGTGACCTGAGTTCAAATCCGACCACAGACACTTGACACAGTTACTAGCTGTGTGACCTTGGGCAAGTCACTTAACCCTAATTGCCCTGCCTTCCCCCCTCAAAAAAAACCCTGAAATATTGGTTCATGTAAGCATTTGAAGATTTCTGTTCTTCTTACTCTAACAAATGAAGCAATTTTATTTTCTAAATATATATAATGAAATGTAGCTGATATTTAATAGTATGTATAAATCAGCATGGGTTGCTATGCTAATACAACCACAATTTTCATCTGTGCCCTGGCTTAAAAATTACCATGGTTTTCTAACTTGTGGAACTAAGATAATATGTATTATAAACTTACCGGAGTTGGAGCCCTCCCTTGGTTACTCAGGGTTTGGAGAAGCCCCTCTACCTAGAAAAAAAATTAAAAACCAACAACCAGGAAAGGCTATATCTGTGGGAAAATGTCTGGCCATACTAAAACTCAGACAACCTTGGATGAGACAAATTATGCAGCATTCCAAAATGATTAGACAGTACAAATAAGTGCAAGCTCCCCCCCTTCTCTCTCTTCCCCTTTCCCTAACCCCCTCTCCCCCTCCCTTTCCCTCTCCTTTCCCCCTTCCCATCTCTCCTTCCCCTCATTATAAATCAGACAAGACTAAAATGATACCAACAGCAAAAAAAAGAAATTCAGACCATAAAAATTCCCTAAGACAAAGCTCAAGCTAAAAAAAAATAATAAAATTTTTAAAAGCTTAAATGTTGCCTGGGACTCACCCTGACTACTTATATTTTTAAACTTTGGTAGCATTCCTGGATTGAGGTAAAACAAGAATGAATTCCTCAATGACCCATTTATGAAAAATACCAAATTATTTAAGGTAAGAGCAACTAGACCATGACACATCTAAAACTAACTCTTAGTTTCAGTAAGGTTAATTCATCTCTTCCTTGCCAGATGGACTTTTTTTTTCTTTCCTGTTAACCTAAAAACTGAAATAAATCTTTGTGCTACCTGGTTCCACTAACCCAGAGGTGCCAAACAACAGATGAAACAATATTTCTGCTCATTAAAAAAATTAAACTTAAAAGTTCCAAAAGCATACTGATCAATACATATATACTTTTTTAACCCAGCCGTACCACTCCAGCCCTATATCCAAAAGATATCTAATAAAGAAAAGGTCCTATATGTGCAAAATATTTATAGCAACGATTTTTGTGGTTTCAAAAAGACATGGAAATTAAGAGGAGGTCCAACAATTAAGGAATAGTTAAATAAGCTGTGTCATATAAATGTGATGGAGTGTTGTGCTGTAAGAAATAAGGAAATACATGACTTCAAAGAGACATGGGAAGACTTGTATGAACTGATGCAGAGTGAAGTGAGCAGAACCAGAAGAATAATTTATACTAAAACATCAACATCATAAAAACAAACAATTTTTAAGACTTATAAACTGATGAAGAATGAAATGAGAAGAGCCAGGAGAATAATTCATACAATAAGAATAGCACTGTAAAAATAAACAACTTTAAAAGCTATAAAAACTCTGATCTATTCGATGACCATCCATGATTCCAGAGGACCAAAGACGAGCTATGCTATCCACCTCCCAACAAAGAGGTAACAGATTCAGAGTACAGAATAAGACATATCTTCTTTGAACATAGCCAGTGAAGGAATTTGTTTTGCTCAACTATGAATATGTGTTGTGAGGAATTTGTTTTTTCTTTTTTTCTCCCAATGCAGTTTAAATGAGAAGAAAATAGATCTTTCTTTATTGAACAGAGTTCAATAAAGAAAATAAAACTTAGAAGAAAAAAAAAGGATCTGTGATACTAACATTTCTACTGCCCCAACTGGTTCCCAGCATTCAATTCTTTTCATTAAATTTTCCACAAAATTAAATCAGGTCAGATCACTTTGGTAGAAAGCTGTCAGAAGAGGGTCCACAAAAAGATTCAACCTACTCTCCTCCTAGTGACAACGGGAAGAAACTTGCTCACCACAAAGGCTGGACAAAGTCCCAGGTAGGAACACCGAGTCTCAATTTAAATAGAAAAGCAAAAATTTCTAAATAGAAATCTGTCTAATATAGCAACCCTGAGGTAACACAGTGTCTTAAGGGGATAGATTCTGTGGACACTCTATCTGTGGTGCTTATATCTGGGCTATTATACTTCTAGAGCCCCAGAGTTTCCATTAGAAGACCTACAGGCCTACCTTAAGGAAAATAAACTAGCAACATCCCTTTCGCCAATCAATCACCTTGAAAAATAGTTAAGGTCTGCCCACCAAGCACTAAAAAGTTAACACAAGACTGACATTCCATAAAGAGAGTTCAACAGAGATTTATTAGGGATACTGTCTGGAGAGGCTATAGGGATCTGACTGGAATTGAGAGTGATAATTTACTCTAACATAACAACAAGCACTTAAGATAAAAAATAAATAAACAAGCCACCCTAGAGCCCCACCGAAAAGGAATCTGTCTTTTCATGCTGATGCCCCCAAACTGACATTTTTACCTATTAATAAGACCATTCACTCTTGCAGGGCTAGACTTGTTGGTTTCAATTTCCATGGGTTTCCTGCAAATCACTTTTTGTTTGCATTCTCAAGTCTCTCTTTGGTTTCATTTTCAGAACTCAGCACTAACCGCTACCTCTCTGGCTGAAGTAAAAGAAAAGCACCAAGTTCCATGTGGCTTCCCACCTGAAGTTCTCCCTCTTCCCTACTGCCTTGCAATACACAGTCATTATCAAGGATTCAGTGACAATCCTGCTTTAGTAAAGACCTTAGAGGGTTGCTTTAAGACAAGACCCAAAGCTCTTCCAAGAAGGGGCAGGGGTCTTGACTCATTTGGACTCACCACATTTTCCATGTACTTTTAACAACTCAATTTGGCAAGCACTTATTCACCAGTCAGTGTCCAGGGGGTGGAGGAAGACACCGATATAGAGTCAGACAAAGCCAGAAAGAGAGGAGGAAGAGGAAATGGAAGGAAGGAAAGAAGGAAGAGGGAGAAAGGGGGGAGACAGACAGACAAAGAGAGAGAGAGAGAGAGAGAGAGAGAGAGAGAGAGAGAGAGAGAGAGAGAGCGCTTGACCTCAAGGAGCTTACATTCTACTGAGATGAAAACAGCATGAACAAATACATGTAAACAGAAAACACATACACAAAGTCATTTGGGAGGCAGGGAAGAGTCCTAGCTGCAAGGGTGATCAGGAAAGATTTTGTCCCACAGGCTACACTTGAGCTCAGCCTCAGAGTCAACTATAGATTCCCCAAAGCAGAGGTGAAGAGGGAGTGTACTTTGGCCAGGGAGCCTCATCTGTGCTGGCTAAGTCGTTAGAGGGGAGGCTTTCTATACTACCTCACCACCCACCAAAAAAGGCATAGAAGCTAAGCTTCAGTCATATCTGCTGATGAGCCATCTAGTTATTTTCTTTGTAAATGTTTTTATTTTAAATTTAAATACAAAATGAGAAAAGAAACAAACAAAAACCATTGCCATGTACACAGCAGACCATGAGACAATTCAATATAGAACAATAAATTTCCATTTCAAGAAAAGCTATATAATAAATACTACACATTGTTTTCAAGGCTGCCCAGCTTTTCTTTGCTTCCTTGTTGGTATTTTGTTCTCTGCTGTGCACTTTTTATTTCATTTTTCCCCTCCCTCCTCCTCCACCCTAAAGAAGGCTACAAGTAAGTGTGGGTATATATAATATATACATACATATGCATATACACACATACATGTATATAAATATCTATAAACACACACATATACACTCATACACATGTACGTAAGACTGTACTATGCTTATTTTTTCCTATCATGTGTTTCTCTGAAGGTGGATAGCATCTTCCTTCATAAATCTAAGTCTTTCCACGTTTTTCTAAAACAACCAGCTCATCATGTCCTACACCACAGCAATATTCCAACCCAATCACATCCTATCTGAGAAATTGTCTGTGAAAGTTCTTTCCCATTTGCCTGTATTCCTTCTGTTCTTGGCTACATAGGTTTTATTTATACAAGAAAATTTTAATTGAAAATAATCAAAATTATCTTTTTTACACTTCGACAATGCACTCACCTTGTAATATAGTTTAAGGTCTGATACTTCTGAATCTACTTCTTTTACATCTTTTTCCCCCAGTTTCTTTGAAGTTTTATTTTTCCAAATGAACTCTGTTATTTTTTCTAACTCGCTAAAACAATTTTTAGTAATTTAATTGGGATGATATTGAATAAATAGATTACTTTGGTAAAATTGTCGTTTTTAGGATAATACTGGCTTTACCTACCCTAGAACAATAAATACTACTTCAATTATTTAGGTCTGAGTTTACATTGTGTTCATATAGTTCCTATCTCTGTTTTGGCAGGTATGCGCTCAGGTATTTTAGAGCCATCTAGTTATTAATCTGAGCTTCTCAGATCCTCCATGGAGCCTTGCACGTAACAGATACTCAATAAGAATTTGTACGATAAAAGCATAACCCAAAGGCATGGCCACAGCTACAAGCAGAACTACAAACACACCAACCAGGCCCCATTCAAGCAGCAATGGAAGGTTTCTTTGCCCTATTCCTTACTCTAACCTTGTATGAAACTCACGGTAACATAACTGAGCAAGAGATGGGACTGAAATTAACCGCAAGAAATTCAACATTTGTCTATACACTTCTAACAAGGATGCAATTATTTTTCGAGCAATGGATCTTAGAGGACATCCAATCCAATCCATTCTTTTAATAGATGAGGACCCAAGGTCAGAAGGGTCAAGTAACTTGCCCGAGGCCACAGGGCTGTTTTATTGGGACGGAGGAGGCTAGGGGGTAGATAGAACTCTTTAGAGCCCAGTCTCCTGACTCTCAGCTCGCCATCCTTTCCACTACACATGTGAGCTATCAGACCTCAGAAAGAAGCCTAAGCCACTTTTGCTGAAAGTTAAATATACTGAATCTCTTCCCAAGACAAAGGTCCATACTATCTGCAGCTTAGAGCAATCACCGGGAAGTACATTCAACTTCTTGCAGCTAAGCTTCAAAATTTTCCAGGAAGTTTTTTTTTTAGGTGAAATGCACTAAAAATATATTTTTATAAAAATATAAAATAAGGGGCTCTTTTTTGCTTTTCCCCTCCAAATCCATAACAGGGCATGTTTAACCATCAGAAGCCTCCTTTCAGGAAGGCAAAAACATTATTTAAAGGGCTCATCTTGGAATTTTTCCAGTTTTTAGTCTTCCCCCAGGTCTTTAGTCTTTGAGGGAAAAAAAAGCTTAAGCTATTATTTTGCCTTCTGTGGGTATCTATCTCCTTCAAGAGACTATACGGATACATCCACACATACAGTATGTATATACACATACACACATAGATATATGGAAATTCCAGTCAAACAAACCTACTTGTTCTCCTTCATACCAGACCTTCCATCTCCAACCCCTACTGATGGAGAGGAGCAATTGATCTACCATTTATAATCTCAAAGACATGCTTGGGCTTCTGAGGGACTAAGTGATGTGCCCCTCATCACACAGCTAGTACGAATCCAAGATAGAACTTAAACCCGGCTTTTCCTGACTCCTTGGCCAGCCCTTTATTCAACAGCCTCAATGCCTTGCAAATATTCAGTCAAAAAGATAATGCTGAACTGCAAGCCAAGACATACTTCCAGCATGACAGCATGGTCTAAAGAGCAGGAGGCAGGAAGCCAAGAGAGCTAAGTTTTAATACCTCATCTCCCACTAACTAGCTGCATCACCCTGGGGATATAGTAGAAAGAGCATTTAATCAGGAGTTAAGATATCCCCTTCCCAGCTTTGGCCCTGGCATAAATTAACTATATGACCTCAAGCAGATTCACCTCCATTCTGAGTCTCAGTTTCCAAGTCTGTAAAATAAACAAGTCAAACTAGATGACCTTGAAGTTCCCTTCTAGCTTTAAGAATTCTAGTAAGAGTCATTCATAGGGTTCTTTCTATTTAATCTGCAAAATAAGAACAAAAGAAAACTTGCCCTGTGACAAAGAGTTAGTTCAAAAATAAAACAAGGTTTTAAAAGCCGAAGACAATTGTAAAGAAAAAAGCACTACATGAATGCAAAATGTTGTCATTATTGTAATAACCAGAAAGGGGCCCTTATCTTTGAAGGAAGAATTATGAAAAATTCAAACATGCCAACAGTTTGTGGTGGGAATTTTTTTAACTTCAGTATGAGCAGCTATCCTATGAGAATCATGAATATTAGTATGTATTAAACAGGCAGAAGCAAGAAACACTGTTGGGGCCACCATAGGATGCACGTTTAATAAAGCCGACAAGGTTTCTTCTGGCTGCAGAGTTCTATACAATATACTAAAAATGATACATGGGTATGTGTTTGCTGTATGCCACAGAGAACTGACCTAGAGTATTCATTAAGCGGTTATTCCCTAAACTTTTCTGAACTTCTCATTTCCAGCCATGCTGCTATCCCCCAAAACTCATATACTTTGAATAGCAGTATTTGCTTTAAGAAAGCAGTTTTTGCTACTGCTAAAAGAAAAATGGAATTGCCAGGCTACTTCTTTTGACTGCTGGTGGAATTCCAAAATGTTAAGTCATCAGCTTCTGACTTTGAAAAGTAATCACCACAGCTCAATTCCGGAGTTAGGCCAAACTCTAACCCAATCTAAACAAATCAGCGGGCTTACTCCTAACCTCCAGCTCTGAAGAAGGAGCAGCTCTGAAAGTTTGCAAAGAGCTTAATGGAGTGAGTAAATCCTGGAAGTATTACTTACTGAATCAGATTTTGGGAGAATGACAGAATATTGTTTAAATAGTGAATTAGCATTTCTGGGATTAGAATGGCATCATCTGAAGAGTTTCAGCCAGGAATTGGACAGTACTGCAGTGATGCTATCATTAAGGAGAAATTTCCTGCCAAATAACTGTTCCCACCCCGGTCAGCCTTTCCTCTTGAAACAATAAAACTTTCTATAATCTACCCTACCATCATTCAAATTATCCCAAGCTCTCAAAAACAAAATCCAGAGACTTCCAAATATTCTCTCCTCCTCCCCCCCCCCATTACAGGATACTTAACAACTGAAGTTTCAACTTTTGCAAAAGAAAAGACATATGACACTATTCTATTGTTCCCACAAAATCCTTCCAAGCTGTTGCACCAAAGAGCTGGTTACAATTACTTTTTTCTGTTTTCTTATTATAGGCATCTCTACATAACCAGCTTCTAAGAAATCAGACTCTACTGTGTATTTGTTTAGGTAAATCTGTCATTTAAGATTAAAAATCTCCACAGAATGTAAATTCACATGAATCAGATAAGAAAAGTTGTTTCCAAACATGGAAGTGTAAGGGGTTGGATAATGGTCTTCCACAATAATCTCATAAAGTCGGAAACAGTGTGTGTGTGTGTGTGTGTGTGTGTGTGTGTGTGTTTCAACCTCAATACCTATATACAAGCAATGTCAAGGGAAGGCAAGACTGAAATCTTAAAATCAAGGCATATTTTACAGAATTGAAGAAAGTTACCACTTCTAAGAATTAGATTAGGTCAGTCTTACCACATGATGGGAAAATAATAATTCCTTTTGTGCCGCTTAAATTGGGTTTTCCACTGTCTAAGATTTGAGTCAATGCTCCATTCTCAAACAGACAGGAATTGGATTATTACAACAGAGAAAGTACACACTTTTGCCTCATCAGTACTTTCATTCATGCAAACACAAGGAACTTGTATAGAACAGTTAACAGGGCCAATGAAACAGAAGATTCTTGGCAAAACCAAAGAATCAAGAAATTTCTGGTCACAAGTTTTCTGAAAGACTAAAAATACCTAAAATTTTTGCTTAAAGTACTCCTGAACCAAAAGTGTAAACTAACCTCTTACTGAATGCTCCCTGCTAAAAGAGTCCAGGCTAGCAATGATATAAAGCATAAAGCCAATGGTTAATCATTAAGAGGGGGCAACAATCAGGGCATTATTTCCAAAAGCTTCTCTACTGCAAACCAAAGCTGTGTGCCAGACTACAGTCATAATTCCATCGAAAGATAATATAACTCAATACATAAGCCCTTTTTATGGTATTATTTTGAGTAAAGTCATTATCTGATTTAATCCAAATATTTTTCCTAATCTCTTAAAATTCCTGAAAAAGCTCCAAAGAAAGGTATATTATTTTTTAGTTCTAGTATGTGCTGGCTGAAGAGAAAGGTTCTGCTGCATTTTTTAAAAAGCACTTATCACATTTGGGGGGAAAAAACCATCAACTAACATGAACCAGGTCAGGAAGGCTGGCAGTCCATTTTCAGCGTCTGATTAATTTGAGGAGTACAACACATCAGGAGTCCAGCTGTACTCTAACTGCAAGGCAGTTTTCAGTAACTACAACTCCACAATGGGAGTTGGCTACCCTCAACTAACCCAACGTTTATACATTACTTTTGGAGTAACGGAAATATGTATCACTCAGAACATACTTAATTTTCCACCACCCTCAAACCCCCAAAAATATAATGTGGTTACCCCAAGATGCAAAAGGCAAAAACTGACATCTCTAAGGTTTGACAGCTCTCACTTGTTCCATCATCTCTGAAAAAGAAGGCGGGGTGGCTGTCACCAATGCTCACAGCCTGTCTATTCTGACCAGCCCTAAGGCAGCAGCAGCAGCAAGACTGTCTAAACAGGACAGTTCAGTGAGGTATAGGGTCAGTAAAGTTTTTTTTTTTTTTTTTCTGTACCACTCACTGGTACAAACTTCAGAACAAGCCAGCAACAGCCATCAGAGAGCTCCCCCGGAGAACACCAATTTCCAATTTATAAACACAGCTCTTCCCATTAGAAACACAGTTAACAAATACTAGTGCTTTAGCTGAGGGGAAGGGTGGTGAAGCAAAGAGTAATATAAGAGGACAGAAAAATCCTAAAGGGATGAATTAGACGATGCGGAGTTGCCAAACAATTGGGAACAGGGACCTTAGACCAGAGAGAAAGGAAGGTTGGGAGTGATATCCATCCTTAGCTTCATCCTTAGATTTCGGGTTTATCTCTAGAGACATAGGAGAGAAGTTGGAATGGGAGGGAAGAAACGCCAAAAAGGGGGGGAGCCCCCCTCCTTACTATAACGACTCTCCCCAACTGTCCACTCCGAGTTCTTGACCCCCTTTTCAGGACATAGAGGCGGGAGCTCGCGCACACCACCACACACACACATGCACACGCGCACACACACACACACACACACACACGCACACAATTCTTCTCTTTCCCCATCCAGTACTCACCATCGATGTTCTCTCGGTCGCTGATGTGTTGCAGGTTGCAGCCTGTGTCCTCCCGGCTCAGCTCAGTATCGGGCCGATAGGACTCCAGCCGGGAGTGGGCATTTCTCCTGAGCTTGGGGCTGGACGACACACAGCAAGACGTAGTGTTCCCCATCTTCACTGGCCTCCCCAATTTCTCCTCCCCTTGCTTTCTCCTTCTACCACTTCCCCAACCCCCCCTCCGGGGATAGGGGTGCAGGGTAAAGGGGCGGGGGCAGAGGAGAGAAGGGATGCGGGGGGCAAAAGGGGTGGGGAAGGGGGTAGGGATAGGGTGGGGGAAGAAGGAGGGGGCGTGGGGCTCTCTCTCCCCGCCGCTGGGGATGCAAGCCGCAGCCCAGCTGCCCCGGTCAGCAGCTGCAGCAGCGGCGGCGGCGGCGGTGCCTAGCCATGGGCGGCGGAGGAGGAGACAACAACGGGGAGCGGGAGGAGGAGGCGGAGGACCAAGAGGAGGAGGAGGCGGAGGAAGAGGAGGAAGAGGAGGCGGAGGCGGCTTCCCAGGCTGCCCCCTCGGTCGCACACGCTCGCCGTTCTCCCCAATGGCTCATCCAACCGGCCTCTGCACGAAAGCACGTCCTAGCTGGCTCCGCGGTGCAGTGAGGGGAAGGAAGACCCCGACCACTCTCTCATGCGCACACATACAGACACACACACACACACACATACACACATGCACGCACGCACACTCACACTCACACACACACGCGCGCGCGTGTGGCTGCAGCGGTGGCGGCGCCTAAGTCATCCCGCCGCAGCCATGGCCCGGCCTGGGGCTGGGGCGCGCCTCCCGGCCTTGGCACTCTCTCCGCCCCGGCTGAAGTCCGCCGCGGTAGCTGCGGGAGCAGCACCAGGACCCAGAGCCGGATCGGCGGTTGCAGCGGCCCCAAGCTGCCTTTTGCAAAAGGTTCCGGTTCAAGGGGGTGGTAACCAGAGCCGCTGGCCAGCAGGGCTGCGGAGCCGAAATGCGCGGCCGCCGGGGCGTCTCCGCCTGCCCCGCGCGCTGCCCGCGTGCCCCCGGGCCGCCACTGCCAGCCAGGAGGGGGGATTCCTCCCGGCCGCCGCCGTTGCAGCCGCCGCCGCTGGGGGAAACCCCCGCTCCCACGACATCCCCGCCTCTTCTGCTGTCGCCTCCTCTTCCTTTTTCGCGGCGTCGGCTGCCCTGGAAGCACATTCAAGTAGCCCCAGAGAAAGAACCCGAGCCAGCGACTGGGGTACCCGGGGCGCAAGGAAGGCAGCGTGCGCCCTGCCCAGCCCCAAGGCATCCCCGTCCTCTGCTGACACCCAGAGCACCAGTGGTGCCCGGAGCCACTTCAGCCTTCTTCCTTTCGCTTTTTCTTTCCTAAAAATAATAATAATGATAATCCTTTCCATCTTTCTATCCCTCAGTTCTCCGCACTCCTTATCCAAAGAAGGAGCTGGACCGGAGATTCGATAGAATATTTACAAAACATCTCTGTGTTTTTTCCCCAAGTAAGATGGAAACCTGGCACAGAGAAACTGTCAGAGGAGAGTGAGTTTGCCCTCTTTTGGGGGCCCCAAATACTGGAGGACTACTAATGTAAATCCAGAAGTAAAGGGAAAGGTATCGGAGGAGGAGTAGGGAGAGGAGATGGGGGTGGGTAAGAGGGGGGCATCACATTTCAAGCTGGAAGGGATCTTGGAGTCATCTAATCCAAAAAAAAAAACAACACCTCGATTTTACTATGAAGCCAGAGAGGTTGTGACTTGCCCAGGGTCACACTGGTAGAAAGCACTGGATGAGGGGGCTCGGAGTTGGAGAGATGGTTGGGGCTAGTTGGAAGAAAGAAAGGGAAAAGTGTGAGGCATTCTGTGACCATCCGGAGAATGTATGTTAGTGTTAAAAAAAAAAAAAAAGTGGAGTGGAGTGGAAATGCGAACTTGCACCTTGAGTCAGGAGATTCCTGGTTTATTTTAGGACAATGCATTGATTTAATTGTTGATCTTGTTGAAATCATAGAATGAAGCCCCAGGCTGCATAGGGAACAGAGTTACTTGGAAGTTGAGCGTATATTAGAGAATCAAGAAAAAATGGCATGATGATTAAAATGTTGGGATTGTTTTAGTAGCAAAGTACTGATCATCAACTGATCGACAAATAGTTATTTGAGTGATACTCGCCAGGCACTATGCTGGATACTAGAGCTAAAACAAACCAAATGAAGAGTCCTTGCCCTCAAGGACCTTACATTCTATAGATTTAGAGCTAGGAGAGGGTTTAAAATACCTTCCTCTTAAATACTCAGTCATGACTCTCAATGAACCCATTTGGGGTTTTCTTGGCAAAGATACCGGAGTGGCTTGCCATTTCCTTCTCCAGCTCATTTTTACAGATGAGGAATTGAGGCAAACAGGGTTAAGTGACTTGCTCAGGGTCACTCAATTAATAAATAAATGTATGAGGTCACATTTGAACTCAGGAAGATGTATCTTTCTGACTCCAGGCCCAGCACCCTATGCATTGCCACGCTTGCCCAGTGGTTACATCATAGAGGACCTGAGTTCAAAGCCTGCCTCTGCCAGGTACCATGTAGGCTAGGAACTAGAAATAAAAGAACAAAAATGAAGTTATCCCTGACCCAGGAAGCTTATAATCTATAGATTTAGAGCTGGGACAGGGTTTAGAGGTGATCTAGTTTAGATAACTAGTTTAGATAACTAGATGCTGTCTAAACTAGAGGTTATCTAGTATACACTTAGTATTTATGCAACCTTGGGCCAGTCATTTAATTACCCGGAACCACAATTTCCTCAGCTATAAAAAGAGGTGGTTGAATTAGATAATCTTCCGACTCTCCTGTGATCCACACAGGTATTAAATGGAACAGGTGGGAGTCAAACCTAAGTTTACTGAAATCCAGCACTCTTTTCAGTGATAATAATGTCTCACCTTTCTATAATGCTTTAAGGTCTGCCTCATGCATAGAACAGGAGCCCAGTTTGGGTAGTAGTCAGGTGGCCATGCAGGTGTTGTCTGTACAGTAAACCTGTATTGCCAATAACTGTAAACTGGAAAAAAATCTCCTCTTTCCTTTCCCTTCCTAAGTTTGGTGCAGCAATCAGAAAAGTATTGAATTGTAAGTTCCTTGAGGACCCAGACTATGACACTTTGCTTCTTTGTATTACCAGGGCATTTGAGAGTTGTTCAAAGGTTACTTGAGGTCTATGAGAGAAAGGTCGTTTCCAGGAATTTGTTCTTGTGATTAGGATAATCCCTGGAATGCTGCATTGTTTCGTGGTGATGATAAGGGACAAGGTGACTTTAGGCATATATTTTTTTTCTTTCTTCTCTATATCCCCCCTTCCTTCCAGCAGTGGGGAAATTAAGGATTGGAATGGAGAAATTGGCCCAAATTGAAGTTGGACTAGACTAGTCTGGAACAGAGACTGGGCTAAACTGGGAGAGGCTGAGGAGTACAGCCTTGGTAGTAGCCCTGGTATTCTAATTCTGGAATCAGTGATTTTCACTGACTGCCCAGGAGAGCACCAAGCAAAATGGCAAAGTAGGCATTCTCCCTTATTGTCCTCTTACCCCAATACTTCTTTGTAATACAGTGACCTAGTGTATTCATACTGTCCAAAGATACTTCCTCCCAAGCCAGCCCTCTAGTCAAAATTTTACTTCCCTCCTCCCTCTAAACGAGTATCACCCCCCCCTCTAAAATCACAAATCCGATTACCCAAGTGATCTATCTACCCAAGTAGGCCTAGGTTGGTATTGATCCTGGTTATCCACCCTCCCTTGGCATACTTAGAACTGTGGTCTTCAGGGTCTGACTTTTTAATAATTTCCCCCTTTCTTTCACTGGTTCCTCCACCTCCCATCCCCATCATGTTGGCATTCCCTAGGGTTCTGTTCTTGGCTTGACTCTCCTTCTTTGCTCTTTCCCTCAGTGATCTCATCCACCTCTGTGGCTTGCCCAAATCTCAATTTCCAGCCCCAGCCTCTCTATTGAGCTGTTACACATCTGCATTTCCAGCTGTTTCCTAGACAGCACCATCTGGAAGACCTGTCAGCACTTTAAACTCAACATATTCAAAACTGAATTTATTATCTTTCCAAGCCCCCTCCTTCCCAACCAGCTCCACCTCCTGGCTTCCCTATATTTACCACTACCAGCCTCCTATTGGTATTTGATACCTGAGGGCCATCTTTGACTCCTTTCTTTTCTTTTGTCCCCACATCCAAACAATTTTCCTCTTTCTCCCATCTGTGCTCTCTATGTTCACCTCTAGCACTTCAGTTCAGATTTCCATGCCATCTTGCACACATTATTTTCTTAAGTTTTATTAATGTCTTTTGCTTTTATATCCCAGTCATTTCCAAATATGTCTTTTCTCCAAATCTTAATCTTCTCTGGTAACAATAATTAAAATTCTGTTAAGCAAAACCAACCAAGATATCAACACCTGAAAGTATATCTTATATTCCACACACATAGTTCTTTACCTCTCCAAACAAAGAAAGGTTCATTTTCTGGGCCAAGCTTAATCATTTTATCTCCTTCAGTTTCATTTTATTGTTCTTTTTTGTTTACTTTACCATAGTCATTGTATATATTCTTTCCCTGACTGTTCACTCTTAGATTCTTGCAATAACCTCATAACTGGCCCCCTTCAGTCTTCTTCCCCTCACTACCAATCCATTCTACTTATGGTATCAGATTAGTTTAACCAGAGCATAACTGATCATGTCATGCCCTTGATCAGAACCTTCAATGGATCCCCATTATATAGTCACAATTTAGAACAAATATACCTTTCCAAACTTCTCCCCTATTCTCTCCCTTTTTGTACCCTATGTTCTAGCCAAACTAGACGGCTTCCTGTCCTCTGCACATTTTCTCTGATTTCCTGCTTCCTTGCCTTTATACAACATTATTCCCCTATCTGGGAATACCCTTCCCATCCTACTCCCACCCAAGCTATGGCTATTTCCTACCCATCCTTCAAGACCCAATTCAAATCTCCTCTACGAAGCCTTCCCTACTCCAGTAATCTCTTCTCTCACTGAATTAACCCAGCACTTTGTATAACCTCTCCACCCATTATTTTATTTGTACATAATACCTTGAGCTGTAGCTATTTCTGTATTCTCATTTCTCATTACAGCTTGGATTCTGAGAAATATTTGTTTACTAAATTAATAATAAGGCCTAAATGATGGATAGGCTTAATATTCCCCAAGGTCATTTGCTCATTAAACAAAGAACTTGTTAACCCAAAGAAATCTAATTGGCAGAAGTTTGTGGGAGAGATATTTCTGAATCTTCCCATTCTTACCTTCCTGTGCATCCCCAGTGCTTTGCATAGTCCCTGGTGCATAGTAGCATTATTTTGCTACCACATTAATAAATTCTTGTAGACTGATACTTGGACTGCTTGTGGCTCCTCTAAACCCCAAGATTACTGCTCTCTCTTACCAGACCATGTTGCTTTCAGAGAATACAGGCTTATACTGAATGATTATAAAATAACCTCATATTTTAAGCTCCAGTTTAAAAGAATTGTTTAATTAGAGGAAATAGTCTGAGAGAAGAAGAGTATTAAAATTATATCCTACTCAGAGAGCCCAACTGTCTTATAATGTTCAAGAAGGCATGAAAGGGTACTGGAGAGGGGCAAGGTGGAAGATCATCTTTCTTTTCATACTGCAAACATGCCTCCAACCGCTCTTTACTCTCAGAGAGTTTCATTTATGGGAATTTTTTTTTCTGTTCTGTGTGAAAGGTTAGAGGGTACTCAGCCTTGGTACAGAAATATCTTTGGCCTTCACTACTACTATTGGGTCAACCCCTGAGTATCACTGGGAGACCTATCACTAGGCAGGGAAGGAGGAAAGGACGTTAGAAAAAGGAAACATGATATGAAGAGAGACATGCCACCAGTATGCCTTCAATTCCGTAATGTCTTCTTCCTTGACCAGTTCAGCCTACAAGGAACTTTACTAAAGCATTTCGTGTCTGTCTTTCCTGTTTGGCACTTGATGTACTGCCTGTTACTTTTTTCTTGTGTGTTTGTCCAGGTCTCTCCAGTGAGACTATAATGAATCTACAAGTATTTATTTAGCACTTAAGAGGTACCAGTCACTCTGAAAAACACTAGGAACACACACGCACACACACACACACACACACAAATAGTCCCTACCCTCAAAGAATTTACATTCTTATGGGTTAGACAACAAATACACAAATCTATACATTCAAGATAAATATACAATAGATGGAAGTTAGCCTTACAGGGGAAGATCAAAGATGGGAATATGCTGGTAAATGTTTAACAATCTGGCTCTCTAGGAGAAAAAAAATGTACAAAGACACACTTTTAGGTTTAATCTTCATTATTAACATTCTCTCCATCACTTCCTTATGTCTAGACAATTGATAAAACAATAAGTCAAACCCTGATTAGAGAGGTAAATGTTCAACTGAAAATTTGACAGTCAGCAGGTAGGAGCTGGCTCCAGCACACCACTCAGGGATATCCTAATTAGCACACAGCATAAAGGATATGCACATAGTAGGTACTAAATTAATGTATGTTGGACAAATTAATTGCTTATACATGGCCTTGGCTGTTCCCATAATGGGTTAGTCAAACCAAATCTAAGGAGAAAGAGCAAAATATTAAATATTCATGTCAAGTAAATTTAGTTGTAGAATCACAGATTTAAACTTGGAAGAGACTAGAGAATAGACAGTCCAATCTCCTCATTTTACAGATGAAGAAACAGAAGCCTTCACAGGTTAAGAGACTTGTCCATCTAATAAGGAAGTGTTTTGCATGACTGCACATGTGTAATTTTCTCAAATTGTTTGCCTTCTTGAGGAGGGGGGAGGGGAGGAAGGGAGGGAAAGAATAACTCAAAATTTTTTAAAAATGTTAAACTTTTGTTTACATGTAATTGAGAAAAAAATAAAATTAAAGGATACGTAACTCGAAATTTTAAAAAAAAATAAATATTTTTGTTTACATGTAATTGAGAAAAAATAAAATTAAAATTAAATGCGAAAAAGGAGAGTTGGTAGTAGTTGAATGGGATTTCAACCCAGGCCATCAGATTGCAAATACAATGTTCTTTCCACTGAACCACGCTGTAAATAAGAATGTCTAAAATAAATAAATAAATCAAAATTAAAATTAAAAAAAGAATATCTGAGAGGCTATCTTTGCATATTTCTTCTCTGTTCTCTTTACCACTTAAGAAATTCTACCAGTCCAGTGATAGCCCTACCAAAAGACAAATTTCACTTATTCTTATGTGAATTGGAAATTACATACAAGCCTCTTTCCACTTATTTGTGATATCTGTCCTCCAAGATTTACCATAACTAAATGACAATAAGCCACTTCTGTTTTTTTTCTATGCTATCCTTTTAATTAATTCAGAAAAAAACAACTCTGGTGAAAATAATGTTGTATTGCTCTGGGCTTAGTCTTTATGGCATTAGCAGGAAACAAATACTGGATATTCTATGGAAATAAATTTTAGCTGGTTGTATGAGAGAAGGAATAATGATTACAGCCATTTGGGTATTGTTTTTGTACTTTTGGAAATGAAACTAATCCAGTCCTTCTAAGGAGAAAATAATTATATTGCATATTTGCACTCAATAACTTTGTCAACTGAATGAAAATAACTCTGACGCAAGCAGAATCCCAGGATGGTATGTACCATGGCACAATGGCGACAGACAGCAATGGATTTAGAGTCAGAAAACCTCCACTAAAATCCTTCCTCATACATGTAGGACTTGTGTGGCCTTGGGCAAGGCAATCCCCTTGGCCCCAGCTACTCCATCTGTAAAATAAAGGGGAGGAAGGGGAAGGGGAGACATGGAGGTGGTTTGTGAATACATGATTTCAAATATACCTTCCTTCTATGATGCTAAGCTCTATGGACCTGTTAGCTTTCAGTTTTAATGTATTTAAGAAGGCAAGTAGGTGGCACAGTGAATAAAGTATTGGAGTCAGGAAGACATGAGTTCAAATCCAGCCTTAGATACTAGTAGTGTGACTGTGGGCAAGTCAATAACCTCCATTTGCCTCAGTTTCCTTGTCTATAAAAAATGGGCATTATAATAGCACCTACCTCCCAAGGTGGTTGTGAGGATCAAATGAGATAACAATAATAAAGCATTTAGCACAGTTCCTGGCATATAGTAAGTACTATATAAATGTTGGTTACTACTACTACTACTACTACTACTACTACTACTACTACTACCACTACTACTACCACTACCACTAGTACTACCACTACTACTACCACTACTACTACTACTGTTACTTTTAACCAAGGTTTTCATCAGAAGTCTTGTTCCGTAGTTATACGTGTCAATGTGGTAGTTTGTTTTGCTTAACTGTACTTTGTAACAAAGAAGGGTTCTGTTTACGGGGAAGAAGGTTAATTGAGAACAACAAGCTTGAGTAAAACATTAATAAAGGGCATATGTGTCCTACATTATTCACAGCATCTAATAGAAAATAGCAAAAACTCTTCATGGACTTTTGCTTCCCACTGAACAGGCCCTTTGAAGGTGGAAAAGTAACTCATGCTTACAAGGGGTAAAGCATAAACTGTTCTTTTAAAAACTCTACTGGAAAGTCACATGAGCCTTCTCAGACTAACCTCACTCAGCTCCAAAAATCTTCCTACTAATGCTACTCTTCAATTTATGTACATGTTACAGTCTCCAAATCTTTCTCTTTGCAGACAGGCTGAGCCATATCAAGTTACCTCTGACTTGAGAAAAGCCAAGCAAATGAATCCATTAGAAGGAACTTAAAAGACACTCAGGCTTAAGGAACTTTGTTGAGATAAAAGACAGAGAAATGCCCATTGCATTTATTCTGCTTAGCTTATGTAAGCCAATACATCACACCAGCCCTCTTTCAAAGTATGTTGATATTTCTTTGTTTTGATCAGTGATCAAAACCTTCTGGGTATTTCTGACCTGCCAGAATGGTCAGGGACCATATCTTACATCTTACATATGGGCAATACTAATTATTTGTTCAATACCTACCGTATACCCAGGTTATTTAAAAATGGTAATGATAGTCTCTGAACTGGGATGGAATGTATCTAATAAGAGCCAGTAAAAATATAGTTGCATGGAATCTTATGAATCTAACCAAAAACACTTTAAACTGAAAGGTATATAAAAGGGGAAAACTACCCATGTACATGTGCAAGCTTTGTACTAGAGAGACAGGTACAAAGTAGGAGAAAAATAAAAGCAGAAGGACCAGTACTTTCTGAGAGATAATATACAAAGAAGTGAGTCAACAGTAAAACCTATTGACTTAGATATCTACAAATGCACAAAGTATGGGTCACAAATGTTGGAATGAAAAAATAAAACATGCAAAGAGGCATATTTACCTTCATAAGCATCACAGACCCTTGGAGTAATGAGGCTTAATTCAACTCAAGAAACATTTATAAAGTGCTTCTGTATATAAGATGCGAGGGAGGATGGTAGAGTAGATAAAGGCCCAGCCTTACTATTTGGTAGACCTAGGTTCGAGTTCTTCTGATGTCTACTAGCTATGTTGCCATGGGCAATTAATTTAATTCTTTAGGCTCCAAGAACACACCAATAAAATGACATGCTGATCTGCATCATTGAAAGGAGTTTCTACACTTGGAGTTCTTTATTACCAGCAAAATCCCAAGACTGGACCCCAATATATGTGCAAGATAGTATGTTAGGCACTAAGGATTCAATGGAGGAAAAAGAAAAGGAAGGAAGGAAGGAAGGAGGATGGGAGGGAGGAAGGGGAAAAAGAGAAAAAAGGAAAGAAAGAAAGAAAGAAAAAGAAAGGAAGGAAGGAAGGAAGAAAGGAAGGAAGGAAGGCAGGAAAGAAGGAAGAAAGGAAGGAAGAAAGAAATAAGGAAGTAGGGAGGAAGGGAGGAAAGGAAGGAAGGAAGCAAGGAAGGAAAGAAGGAAGGAAGGAAGGAAAGAAGGAAAGATGGAAGGAAGGAGGATGGGAGGGAGAAAGGGGAAAAAAGAAAGAAAGAAAAAGAAAGAAAGAAAGAAAATAAAGAAAAAGAAAAGGAGAGAGAGAGAGAGAGAGAAAGGAGGAAGGAAGGAAGGAAGGAAGAAAGGAAGGAAGGAAGGAAGGAAAGAAGAACAATTCCTTTCCTCAAGGTATATCTAGGTTTTGAATGGAAATACATCCCCTTCTCTACCCAGTTCCTGCCATTATAGATATCCTAAATGAATTCTGTATTGAAGGCTCGATGTTATTTTGAAGAGAGAGTAGATTTGAAACCCCAGTCCCCAATGAGTCTTGTGAGCTAAACTGAGGAAATAGTTTTCTGTTTTTCTCAATCAATCAAAAATCCTTTATTAAGTATCTACTATCTGCTGGGCATAGTGCTAGGTACTAGGGCAAAATCTCTATGATTCATATCTGACAGTATTGGGAAAATTGAGATTAGAGACATCACTCCAAAGTTGCAGGAAGAGACATTACATTACCCTTGGTCCTTATTTGACTGAAAACAGTAGGCAGGGCTTGATCCAGGTCTTCTAGAGTATGAGCACTTATTGTCTCTTTCTAGCTGGCCACAAAGAAATAGCCTTCTGGTACCACTCTGAACTTTTCTCTTTTTCCTTTCTAGTGGTCAAGTAAGATAGCATTCCATTGACTGCATGTAAAGTCTCTCTTTTTCTGAGAAAATGTGAGAAAGAGTAGCTTGGCTTGAAAGAGATCATCAGATCATCAATCTAGAAGGTCCTGAACTTGCTCTCTGCCCTGGATGTGTTCCAACATGCAGTTGAGAGATGTAGCAGAGAGGCCTGTCTTTATAACCTCCCTTTTTGTCTCTCTTTCTCAACCTCTGTGTGTGTGTGTGTGTGTGTGTGTGTGTGTGTGTGTGTGTGTGCATCAAGCATGCATATGTCTCCCTCTCTTTCTCTCACAGGAAATTCTGTATAGCTTCAGATACCTCCAGGCATACCTTTCTGGGCCTAGGAGTAGTCATAACAAGATTTTAGCACTAGAAGAGACCTGAGACCATCTAAATTGACCCATACCTAAAAGGCATCCCTGATATAATATTCCTAACAAATAACCATCTTGTTTCTGAAGATTTCCAGTGAGGAGAAAGCTACTAACTCCCAAGGCAGCAATCTACTTTTGAACAAATCTAATTGTTAGGAAGGTTATCTAATATCAAGTCTTAATTTTCCCCTTTGTAATTTCTACCCATTACTTCTGGTTTTGCCCTGTAGGATTAGACAGGATAAATCTAGTAGGCACTTAATAAATGCATATTTGCTGACTGACTGACTAATGTCACAATGTGGCACAGAGGTAACCTTGTACTCTGGACAGCTGGCCAGAGGAGTACAAGCCCTGGTAAGTTCTAGCAAGCTTCAAATATGGTCCCAGAAGCAGACTCTGTCTGCTTTCCAAGGACCCACCTACATAAGTACAGAGAGGCTCATCACCAATAGGTTGGTTACCTGGCAATGGAATCTTTGGCCGCAGCAAACCATGAAAACCATATGTCTGTGAATCCCTTTCATGCTTTTGCAGAGATTGTAACAAAATGGTAGAAGGGACAGGGAAAAGGGTGAAAAGAATCAGGCAGTTTTCCAACTCCACTCTATATGCGATACTTTCCAGTAACCAAAAAGTAGGTGTACTACTGGGGGAAGTGAATTGTGTCAGTCTTGATGTCTTGCTATAAATGAAACCAGAAGACAGAAGGAAGTTGCAACTAAATGAAAAAATGACTCACATTGGCATCATTCTCTTCAGGAATAATTGTATGCTTTAAATTTTAATGATACTGTTAAAGACCATTTATTCATTGTATAGGAGTTATTTTTATAGCTTTGTGTGTTTATTAATGGGTCAGTAATTCCCTTGATGGTCCACGTTCATAAGAATTCATTTGTTCTTGATTTAGAAATTCTTCTGATAGTCAAAATAAAGAGTGCACAGGACAAAAGAAAACTTAGAAGGAAACACAGAAAAGCAGGATAGTTTTGAAAACAATGCATAGTATTTATTACATAGTTGTTTTTTAAGTAAACTGTGAAGTGGAAATTCATGGTTTTATATTGAATCCTTTTTTGTGTTGTTCTCTGTGCATGGAAATATTTCCTTTTTTGGTCTTTTTATATTTAAGTTCAAAATGAATACAATTTTTAAAAAAGAAAGATATTCTTCAGATGGTCCATATGCCTTGTGGTACCCATTAAATGCCCCTCTATCCCTCTAGAGCATAAATATAACTTTGCGAATTCTGGCTTCCAGACATACTCTCTGTTCAAAGCATAAAGATCTCAGTAGCCTTGCCTCTTTCCCTCTCATATTTGGTGTATGGCAGGTTCAGTAGTAACTGGTGGAGTTTGGGAATGACCACTCTTCTAGCAGTCTCATTAACAAATGAGCTAACATTCCTCTAAGGGATATAAGTACATGTAAGAGAGTTTGAGGTGGGGAAAGTAATAAGAACAGGTCAATAGAAAGCCTTCCTGTGTGAAGCAGCTCTTGGGTCAAGTCTTGAAAGAGTTAGGTATTCTAAGAGAAGAGGTAGAGGTAAGCTGGAAATGTATTCTAGATATGGGGATGTAAAGATACAGAAGTGGGAAATCAGATGCCAAACTCAGGGAATAACTACTAGGTCAATTCGGCAGGAGTTTCAAGAATGTGATGGAATGAGGGAATAGAGTCAGATGGGGGATTGAGATGGGGGTGGGAGGGTGTTAATGCCAGACTAAGGAGGTTTTTATTTTGTCCTAGGGGTAATAAGGAGCCACAGAATAATTACAGATCTGTGCCATTGTAAGATAATTTTCAGTAGCTATGTGGAGAATGGATTGTAGGGGAGATAAACTGGAAGTAGGGAGACCAATTTGAAGGTTATTGCTATAGTCCAGGACAGAAATAAGGGCCTGAAGTAGGAGTTGGTCAAGTGAGGAGAGAGAAAGGGATAGATACAAGAGATGTGATGGTGGTCTCCGTGACAATACTTGGCAACATGGTGGGGCAGTGGGATAGATGAGAGAGAAGGAAGGAGAGGGGTGAGTTCAAGATAAATACAAATGGAATGGAAAGATTCCCCTTGTAAGCAATATTTAGCAAAATGAAGGACGTGGTAAAACTACTAGTCAGCTGTTTGTTTTTGCATCAGCAGGCACCCCTTTTGTAGGGGCAGCAGATTGAGCTCAGTCACTTACGATCAGGTATGCCACTTTGGGTAGGATCCTTGACTCATGTCTTTACTCAGATCCCTTCATGGTGCATTCTGTATCCAGAGACAAATATTTGACATTGTGTATCTCCACACCAACCCCTAGAGAATACAGCTGTAACCCACCTGCTCCTGGCTGCCTTTCCCTAGGAAGAGAACACAAAATGCCACGCAAAGGAGAACTAGAATACTGTCACTGAGCTCCTGCCCTGTTCCCCAAAGCCCTACCTCGTTGTTTGCTGTTGGAGGATTGGAGTTCAAATCTTACCTGGTACTGTATGTATGGCCTTGGGCAAGTTACTGTTAATTTGTAAAATGAGGGGCAGCTAGATGACAAAGTGGATCAAGCACCTAGCCTGGAGTCAGAAAGACCTGGATTCAAATCTGACTTAGATACATACTAGCTGCGTGACCCTGGGCAAGTCATTTAACCCAGTTTGCCTCAGTTTCCTCATCTGTAAAATGAGTTGGAGAAGGAAATGGGAAGCCACTCCAACATTTTTGCCAAGAAAACCCCAAATGGGGTCAAGAAGGGTCAGACATGACTGAAATAACTGAACAACAAGATGAGTGGACTTGACCAGATGAACTAAGGATTCCTTTCAACTCTACATCTGTGGTCCTGTGAATTCAGCTCTGGTGCCCAGCCACAGTTGTTTTCCTCCGCCTTCACACATGAACTAACAATAATCAAGTGTTTAGCATAAGCAATGAGAAATATCTACTGAAGCTAAAGTGGGAATTTAGGTGGTCAGAATATAAATGTCAGATTTGAGATTCTTAACACACTTCATAATACAGTAAGATGAGATGTCTTAGACAAGGGCATTCTTAGGTTCTACTCTCTATCTCCTTTAAATATGAAAGACAGCAGTATACCCTTTAAGTATAAATGGTTATGTAATAAATTTTTACCACATTCACAGAGAAGAGCAAATGGACCTCCAAGAGCTTCATTAAAGTGGTTTTCATTTTGTATCTTATAAACATCTTTATCAATTAACTTTAAGCACAGAGTATATTAGGAGGATGGAGGGATAGAACGGATTTTCAGGAGTCATCTAGGCCAGCACCCTGCCTTGAAAACAGCTCCTTGATCATTTTATAGGAACGAGTTATTTGTTCTATTTTAAATGTCTCCAGAAAAGACTATTCAGCTTTCTCTGGCATTAATCTATTCCAATGTCTAAAAGTCATCACAGCCAAGAATCCAGCAATCCCACAAACATTTATTAAGTTCTTACTTTGTATAAAGCAGCGGAAGTGCTAGATCTGTTATCTTTCATATTGGATAGAATAAAGTGTTTTAAGAAAATAATTAACTTTAACTTAGTTCAGAAAATTTGTTTGAAATAAGATGTGATGTCTTCTTCCCCTGCCTGCTGTAGTCCTTACCTGAAGACACACAGGAACTGGAAATGTTATTGAAAGCTCTTTTCACAGTAGCAGAGAACTGGAAACAAAGTGGGTGTCCATCAATTCGGGAATAGCTTTAGAAAACAGCAGTACATGAATGTAATGGAATATTATTGTGACACAAGAAATGAGGAATATGAAGAATTTAGATACATATGTAAAGACTTCCATGAACTGATAGAGAATGCAGTAAGTAGAATCAGGAAAATACATATGCAATGACTCAAAAAACAAGGAAACAAAACCAAACATAGTTTAATTATGAGGAAAGAGCCTCAGAGAATAGGTGAGAAAATGAACTTTTCTTATTAGAAAGATAGGGGCCTATGGACATGGAACATTGCATATACTGTCAGATGAAGTCCATATATCAGTTGATTGTACTGAATACTTTGTTTAATCTTTGTTACCAGGGAAGCCTCAATTGTGAGGAGAGGTTGGAAGAGATATATTCAGAAAGGAATATGAGGTAAAAAAAACCAAAAGGGATCAATAAAGCCTTTTAAAAGGACAAGAAAAACAAATTATTGAAGTAGTAAGATAAATTAACATGGACAATAAAGAAGAAAGAAGTTTCCTAAGAAATCAATTAAAATGTCTCCATTCTTAGCAACAAAATTTCTCAGCTTGTAAACCTTCTTATTGAGGAAAAGAAACATTCTAATAGAGCATAATGTTCACAAGCATTCCGTGGTGCTAGTGTGAGCATCAGTGATGTAATATACCAGTCGCATCCAGATCCTGTTATACAATCTCCCTTCTCCACCCCGTCCCCTAGCATACATGCATGCACACGTGTCAACATAATAAGAATAATATAATAAGAAAACACTTAGCATCTGATTGAAGGGCAAGTAGTTCATGGAGGGGCAGCAGGGCTATGACTATGGTGGCAGATACATCAGTCATGGCTAATGAGGAAAAACAAGGCCATTGGGTTGTTTTCTATGGTAGAAAAATAAAAGAAATGACAACAGGTGATCATGGGAAAAAATTCAAGTGATTTAGTAAAAGAATTCAGCATCATCACAGGCCTCAACACTAAAAAGGTCATCAAGGGACTTTGTGTCATGGCCCTTCTTCCATCAGGTTACTTTTAAAATAAGACAACACTATCTTTGTTAATATTTTATATTGACTATTAATTAAATATTGCCATTAACAGGGAGTACATAGGTCAGGCTTAGTCAAACGACAAAGACTAGTCTTTATTGATTTGCTCTGGCAAGGGAAAGATAATAGAATTTTATGGCTAGAAAAGGCTTTAGAGTTTAACACCTGCATTGTACAGAGGAGGAAACCAAGTCCTCAAAACTGTGAAGTAAACTGCCAATGGCAAGTAAGGGTTGGAGTTAGGATTAGGAATGAGGTCTTCTGACTCCCAGCCAGGAACTCATTTCACTCTATCATACTTGCCTTAATAGCCCATTATGAATCTGTCACTCAACAATTTATATAAGCCTCTTTTGAATATTTTATATAATAGTAATAATCAGTAATAAAAAATTGCTGGCATTTATTCTCTGCCTACACCACCTCTTAAAGACCTTTGTGAATTTGCTTTGAACTGTGTTGTAGACTTTTTAAAAAAATGTATTAAACTTGTCTCCTTCACTCATCAAAAAGGGCACCTTCCAAAGCCATAACTAAGAATATTTTCATTTGGGACAAAACCAGCTGCAGAAAGGGTGCCTCTGGTTTAAAGTATGGTCCAATTACTGTGAAAGAGAAAGTGACTAGTCCCTCAGAGTGGTTTGTTCCTCCAAGATGTCAGCTCTCTACAGCAAAGTTCTGCTCATCCTGCTCTCACTTCCCATCAATTTTATAAACTTTGTATCAGCCTTCATCTTTCCAGAGTAAATCATTGTAGTCTGTCCTCATAAGCAAATACTCTTTCCCCAGATTCTACATCCCCCATCTCTTTCCCTATCTCCTTTCCCAGGAGACCTGAAGGAGACATTTCTTCATCTATCCTATATATCTGTAAGGAGGGAATCAGAATAAATATTATATGTGGAATTAACTAGGTTTTCTAATAGTTAAAAAATTCAAAATGATAATTTCCTCCAAAAATAAATCAAATATTTTTCCAGTGAGCTGATTCCTGAATATTTCAATTTCAAAGACAACAGGAAGAAAAGAAATATTTGTAGAATTAATAGCAAAGAGCTCCTCCCCAAATCCTCTGTTCTAAGAAGTCAGCCTTCATCCATTTAGAAAAAGCCCCATAAAGATGTTATCAGGATACACACCTCTCCATAATTCCCCCAAATATGTCAAAGAAAATTTCGCAGTAATCTTCCTCTTCATCCCAATACCTTCTGCTCTTCTCCAAGAATTATCTCAGGGCTCCCTGTTCTTCATGCTGACCCATTCTCCTTCTAAATCATCCATGTTCTTGAAAATATCTATAGCCGGGATGTCTATAAATTGAAAGGCATAGTTGATTAGAATTCATCTGAATACCAATTTACGTTACTCCCACAGAATTATTAATGGGTTGAGTTAATTTTAACTATTATTAATTCTTGTGAAATTCTAGGACCACGAAAAAATCTGAACAATCCTCTGAAGTTCATTGTAATGACATTTAGTAAAATCAAATCCACAAATATTAATTGTCTTCCTCATTCAAAACACTACGCTAGGTGTTCTGGAGGACAAAATACAAAGAAACATTAAAAAAAAACAGGTTGGAGGCTTTCCCTCCCTGACCATCAGCCCTCCAAGGGGCTTATGATCTAATTAGAAAGACAGTATGAGTATTTTAAGCAATAATTCAAGATGATAAGAGATGTCCTAACAATTAATTGTCAAATTAACTGTACAGATAATAATTGCTAGAAAAAAATTAAAGGAGGAAAATTGGATCATTTTGAGTGGTCAGAGGGAAGTATTAAAGGAAACTTTTAAGTTTATCCAAATATCAAAAACCCTCAAGTAATAAGTTTTTTTCATATGAATATACAATAATCGTGTTCATAACGAGGACCCCAAGGCTCTGCAAGATTATGAAATGCTTTCTAGGTCATAAAAGAAGTATTAGCTACTCAGTTTCATTTTAGCATAAAAAAAGTTTATTGTATTTTAATTATTCAAAAAGTAGTCATGTACATACGGCATACATGATAATATTAACCTTGTAAAAGTCTTTATAATTGCCCCCAATCTACTGCTCCATTCTAATACAGAATCTTTGTTCCAGGTGAAATAATCCCTGTCCCCCGAGAATATAAACAAATTGATGGATAAATAAATAGCCAAATAAATGAATGAACAAATAAAAATTAACAATCATGTAGCACTTTAGAGTTTGTAAAGAGTGGTTATGTATATTATATATGTATATATATGCATATATACACATATAATAATCTCATTTGATCCTCATAACAGTCCTGTGAGGAAGGTGCTGTTATTATCCTCAATATACAGAGGAGGAAACTGAGGCTGAAGTTAGTTAACTGACTTGCCCAAAGTCATAAAGCTAATGAGTTTTTGAGTCAGGATTCAAACTCGGGTCTTGATAATTCCAAGTACAGCACTCAGTACTGTGTCACCTAGCTCTCTTTTTTATTCTCCATTTGTCCAAATCCCAACATTCCTTTACTATCTGACTTACCCCTTCCATGAAGGTTTCCTTGATTATGCCAGTCTCACAAATCTCTCATGCATAAATTCCTATAGTGCTTCAAGTGGTCTAGAGGTATCAAACACACGACCCATGGCTGCAAGCCGTAACACTCCCAAGTGTGGCCAGAACCAGATTAAAGTGTAATTGGGAAATATTTAACAAAACATATAAAAATGTAATAAAACATTACATTTTAACACTAAGAAAAAAAGCAGCCCAGGGGGATCCTCATGTATGGATTAGGGGTCCCCACTTCTATTTGAGTTTGACACCTCTGGTCTATACCACGCCAGTGTGGTGTAGTATATAAAGTGCTCAACTTAGAATCAGGAAACTTTGGGTTCAGATGAAGTCCCATCTCTGACAATTACTAATTATATGGTCATCTAAGCTCTCTGAGTCTGCTTCCTCATCTTCCTTGATGGATGGTAATGATGCCTATCATACCGACCCTACTGAATTTCTGTGAGGTTCATCCACGAGATAGAGTATATTGCAAACTTTAGAGTACTATATATCAGTTGTTACTATTTTTGGCAATCAGGGTTAAATAACTTGGCCAGAGTCATACAGCTGGTAAGTGTTAAGTGTCTGAAGCAAGATTTGAGCTCAGGTCCTCCTGACTCCAGGGCTAGTGCTCTATCTACTGTGCTACCTAGCCGCTCCAATTGCTACTATTTTTCACACACAACATATTATCTTTTATTTTATTCCATTTCAGGGATGTTGGTCTTTTCTTCCTCATTAGATTGCAAACCCCTTGAAGGCAAGAATCATTTTCTTTGCATCCTCCAAAACATTTAGAAGTGTCTGTGACACATAGTAGGTGCTCATTAAACACTCACTGGATACTTGGTTCATTAACCAGAAGAAGCCATTCCCCAATTATTCTGGTTAAACAGGAGATTTCTCTATTAGCATTTTTAGGATACCACTACACTGCTGCTAAATGGTTCTTCTTGTCTCATGAAAAGCCAAATCCTCTATAAATTTATCTTTTTCTTACCAAGGTAAAATTAACAAGCAGAAAATGAAACAAAATCATACATTGGTTTCACAAATAATTATGATTTCCTGTACATATCAGCACTGATTTTATAAGTTAATTCAATAACTCAATTCAACCATGATTTATTTAATGCCTACTTTGTGCAAAGTACCAAGCTAGATGTTGGGGGTGGGGGTGGTAATGGACAAAGTTTAGATAAGATTGGTCTTTTCTGTCATGAAGTATATTGTCTACCCAGGGCATGACACATTACACAATAAACTACATCCAAATATTTCATTATAAGAGCATGAAAGGTACATAATGCTTTAGTTTAAGGAGTGCTGATAGCATTTACTGATAAAGGGGATCAGAGAAGACATAATGGAGCAGAAGTAATTTCATTTGAGTTTTAAAAGATCAGCAAGATTTCAGCAGGTGGTGGGAAGAAGGGCCCAAGAAGAGGAACGTACATGTACATATACCTAATGGTTCCTTTTTACTAGAGCATAACAATATAATTGACTAGAAATATTAGAAAAGACTGGAAAGAAAAGATGGTGCCAGGTAAAGGAATTTGAACTTTATTCAGTAGGTAATTGTGATCCACTGGACTTTTTGGAGGTGACAGAAGGAAGATGAATTTTGGCAATTTTTTGAAGGATGTTTCAGAGTCAGGGATTTAATTTTCTTTGAAATGAACCAAAAATGTTAGAATAACTGAATCTGATTTTACCTTACTCAGCAATTTTTGCAAAAAACCTAGAGATCTTTTTTTTTCTAATTCTACAGCTGAGCTCAAGTCTAATTGATCACCCCGCTTTGTAGCATAAGGACTGAACCCACATACAACCAAATAACATTCTCTCAGTCATACACTGACCACCTCCATAGTCTCTCCCCCATCTTCACACATGCTCATATTTAAAATAGTGTTATATAAATAGCACATATAAACATTGTTCAAGGCTTTGTAGGAGAGCATGCAGGAAAGAGGTTAAGGGGAGGGAGACAAAAGTATTTTCTTCCCTCTATTTTTAGAATTCAGGTTGTATTAAAGCATTGATGGGTAAAGTGCAAACTATAGAAATTAAAAAAAGAGGAGGAAGAAGAAAAAGGATAAGAAAAATAAGAAGAGGAAGAAGAAAAAGAAGAAGATGAAGTAGGAAGAGGAAGAGGAGGAGGAGGAGGAAGAAAAAGAAGAAGAAAAAGGAGAAGAATTAATGTAAGACATTTGGGATACCTTTCAGGACCAGGATTTCCTCCTTGATGCATCTTGGTTGTACTCCCTCTCTTCTTTCTGAGATGAGACTGTGTCTCCTCAGCCCTTTTTCCCTTCTTGGCACTTTGAATGATGTAGAAAACCTGTTATCACAGAGAAACATTGATGGGATGGAAAAAACTATCAGCAAGTAAGCTCCTAGACACAGGGGGACCTATCACTAATATGCTGGAGAAAAGAAGACATAAACAAGGATAGGGCACTGTGAGCCTAAATGGAATGGCATAGAGGCTTGCTCATAAAGTAAAAGAGGAGGCAATGAGATACCCCTTGAAGACTCACCTTCCTGAATTCAAATCCAGCCTCAGACACTTACTAGCTGTGTGACTCTGGGCAAGTCATTTAACCCTGTTTGCCTCAGTTTCCTCATCTGTAAAATGAGCTGGAGAAGGAAATGTCAGACTACTCCAGTATCTTTGCCAAGAAAACCCCAAATGGGGTCACAAAGAGTCAGACACAACTGCAACAACTGCAAGACAAAAATGAAAACCTATAGCCCAAAGAGTAATCTTGTGTGTTAAGACTGAATGTGAGGACTGGTATATAAAAGAAGGCTTGGGGTGGGAGGGAACCAGGCATTTTAGTTAAAAGGCTCATTTTTGAACTGAAAATAGTGTTCCCCCTCTGGCAGACAGTTGTTAGAGGTCGGGTCCCCTGGAAAATATAACAAGAGCCATCTACTGGAAGCTCAGCAGAATAGCCAAGCTTCAAAAGAAAGGTGAACATAGATTGCAACCACTATCTGGTGGGAGATGAGGAGAGCCACACAAATAAAATAAATCAGAATATAAGCATATAAAAAGCATATGAAAATAAATTATGAAAATAAATAAGGGATATATTACTTCTAAATGGAGGAGTTTCGGTAAAGCTTCTTGGAGAAGGTAGCATTTAAGCTGGGCTTTAAAGGCAGCTTGGCACAGTGGATAGAGTGCTGGAAGACCTAGCTTCATATCTGCTTCTGAGGCTTACTACCTATGTGACTCTGGAAAAAATCACTTAATGTTCCTGAATCTCCTCAGTTCCTTCATCTATAAAACAAGTAATTTGGATTAGATAGCCTCTAAGATCTCTCTCAGATCTAAATCTATGAACTTGGACAAGGAGATTTTTAGGTAAGGATTGGAACAGATGACTTGGATCATGGAAGGTGTGGAATCAAATTCTGGCTTATTCTCCAACCATTTGAAGGCAAAGACACATCTGATTTATTCCATTTGACCCCTGACGGCAGAGCCAGGGTCAAGTGGCAGAAGTTGCAGGGAGGCAGATTTATGATAAACATAAGGAAGAACTTTTTTTAACAACTAGACATCTCCAAAAGATAAAATACCTGAGATAGAGAGCTCCCAGTCACTAGAGGTGTTCAAGTTACATAATATTTGTTGGGGATGTTTAAGGGAGCACTCCTGCTTTAGGCATGGATTGGAAGAAATGATCTCTAGAGCTCTTTCCAAGCAAAAAAAATTATGAATATAGAATATGATTTTATGAGATATTGAGCTGCCCACCAATGCAATGGACTTCCTCCTCACACAGAGAGCTCATTCCTGGAGGTATTCAAGCAGAGATTTTCATCCACTGGTAATTCCTTCATATAGTACTGAATTTCACTTCTGATTCATCCTATTTCAAATCATCATCATATAACTAACCCAAAATAAATGCCATTCTGGAACCTCAGAAACTAAGCACCACTGACATATCAAATGGAGTTGATCAGACATATATGATCAATCAATCAATATTTACCAAGTGCGTACTATGTGCTAAAAATTTAGGACTTCTGTATAAAATATTCCAAAGCAGGGGAACAAAACAAGACTTACTCAAGAAATTTTGCACAGGTGTAGGAGAGGAAGATTTTTTTAAAATTCAAGTTGGGGACACATTTTATTAATGAAACCCTTTCCCCAGAAGACCAGGTCATTAACAAATGTAACAATAAAGGGAAGACAATGTTGCAATATGCCTGTGATTCAGTTTCCTGTTCTAACAGAGGTTGAGTCATTGTAGCTCATCGGAAGGCCAGATTTGTGATGTTAATAACATCATAAGTTTCCCTTTTCATAGTTAGAGGGGACTTTATTACATACAGATCAAATCTTGTTACAAGCTTCAGAAGGCATCTATATTTTGAAACCATGCTGAATTAATTGAACCCAAGTACCTGAGATCTAGAGTTCAAGTGTTTTTTTCCAAGTCACTGTAAGGATCAAACCACCCACTTAAAGAATGGACAGATTGAGGTTACCTTTGTTTTTCAGTTTTGAAGTGCACCAAGATTTAGAAATAGCATTTTCGCCTTAAATTTCTCATTTCCAAAGCTTACTACAATTTATATCCAAGGGTGATAAATTGCCTAATAAATACAACATGTAAAATCCCTCAATCATGGAACCCAATCCCATTAACTTGCTTTTTATTAATACTTCAGAGGGCCCAATGGTGATTGTAATAGACTCTTCCTTAACTCAGAGGGCTTTTTTGTTTGCTTTTTAAAATAGTTCCACTTTGCTGGCTTTGTTTTTTTTGAAGAGGGAAGAAGAAACCTTGTCACACACATCCCCAACACTACTGTATCCCACAAAAGGCAGACTTTGAACATGAGCTTGTACAGCATAAAGAGAGGACAGACGAGAGTTGGTGGCTCTCCTGTGACAGGCAGCTTAATGTAATGAATAGCACATAGGCTAAGAGACTTGGGTTAAAATACCACCAAGGACACTTAGCTGTGTGACTGTGAACAAGTCATTGAATCTCTCAGAAGTTCAGTTTTCTCATCTATAAAATGAGGGATCGTGACATTCCCACTTTCAAACCCACAAGATTATTTTGAGTAAAGTGCCTTGCAAACCTTAAAACATTATACAACTGTAAGCCATTCTAGTTTAATCTACTGAATTTGAGCAATGTGAATAGATCACCATAATTATTCTGTTCCTACAAAATGATACTTTGCTTATAATTAGCTGGGTAATTGAGGCACAATAAATTTATTGTACCACTTCTCCCCTTACTGTCACAACTTTAACCATCCAAAAAAGGAAGCAAACAAGCATTTACAAAGATCCACTATATTCCAGGTACTGTGCTAAGTACTTTACAAACATTATCTCATTTGATCCTTCCAACAACTCTATGAGGTAGGTGGAATTACTATCCTCATTTTACAGTAGAGAAAATTGAGGTAAACAGAAGTTAAGTGACTTGCTCAAGGTCTCATAGAGTTGAATCCAGTTCTTCTTGACCCTAGTACCACCTATCTACCAACTACAGTAGTTGAGCATTATTTGTAATAGCAAATAAACCCAATATCAGTCCATATATCCAGTGATTAAGGATTGGGGAGTGCCTAAATAACATCTGATATATAGGTGGAATGAAACATTATCGGGCCATTAAAAATAGCAAAAATATGAAGAAATATGTGAAAATACATGAAGTGATGCAGAATGGGGGGGGGGGGCTACAATGACAGTAATGATCATAACAACAGCCACAAAATCTGGGGGAAATAGATAAAATAAAAATTTAGAAAGAGAAACAGAAACAAACTGGTAAGTTTTGTTATTACTTTGCTCCAGTATTCCAATGAGCCTGCGAACTCATGACTACGGGGATGATCTCCAGCCACGCAGATCACAAACTGTCCCTGCCTGCCCATTCTGGATGACTCTTGTCCATGTCCTTCTATAATTGCTCCATAGGGAGCTCCTCTAACAGGCTGGGAAACATCTTAATTTCTCTGGATACTGAGAGAAAACTAGTGGATCATACAAGTCGTCCATCACTCCTTCCTTACTCTCACCATATATTGGACCATCTTTTCTTATCAGTTGATTTTGTGCAACTCTGCCTCACTTAAATCCAGTTCACGTACAACAACTACCCTTTTGACGTTGATACATACTTTTTTATTTTTAAAAACTGTAAATAATAGAAGTTCCCAGGATGCTGTATGATTACTTTAAAACATTCTTATTTGGGTATTTGAAGGTTTGTTTACATTGATAGTAAGAAGTGTAATAAGAAGTTGATTAGGGGTTGCAAGCCAAGATAGCAGGAAGGCTGAGATCTAGTAATGCCTCTTATGAGGGAAAATGATCAAGTGGTGTATGTCTCTCAAATGAGCTGAAAATTCAGTCATGTGAATACTATAATGGCAATAATACAGCACTTGCTACAAAGCAGCATGACACAACAGAGACTTGAAAGAAAGTTATAACTAGGAAGGTCACAAAAAGCCAAGAAGGAATCTGTAAGTAATGTCAGCATAAGAGAGGTGTAAGAGAGTGGCTAGATGGCACAGAGGATAGAGTACTGGGCCTGGTGTCAGGAAGACCTGAGTTCAAATCCAGCCTCAGACACTTACTACCTGTGTGACCCTCAACAAGTCATTTAACCTTGTATGCCTCAGTTTCCTTTTCTGTAAAAAAAAATGAGCTAAAGAAGGAAATGGCAAATCATCCCAGCATCTTTGCCAAGAAATGGGGTCATGAAGAGTCGGACATGACTGAAATGAACAACAACAAAAGTTGTACATCTATGTGGACAATTGCTTTAGTGATGAAAAGGAAAACATGAAGTAAATCCTTCGTTATTTGAGGCTGATGACTATGTTAGGTCGAAAAGGAAAAGATGGAAGAACTCCTTGGAATTGGTATCTTTAAAGATGAAATATTAAAAGGAAATCATGGATTTGTAGAATCATAGACTCTTCAGATTGGAAGGGACTTCGAAAGATGATCCAGCCCAACTTCCTCATTTTACAGATGATGAAACAGCTCCGAGAGTCGAAGCAACTGAAATATGAGAAGCAGCACAAGATATTATGGAAAGAGCATGGGATTCCAAGTCTGAGGACTGAGTTTAAATCCTCTTCCTTCTACTTATGTCCTAGATATACTTCTCTGAGTCTCAGTTTTCTCATCTATAAAATGAGAGGGTTGGTCTAGAGGTCTAAGGCCCCTTCCACCTCTACATATATTGTTGTATCCTACATAGAGGATTTTATGCTTTTGACAGCATTTTCACACATATGCTCACACCTGGTCCCTCACATCAAGTCTAAGAGGTGGACACACAAATATTATTCCCATTTCACAGATGTAGAAATTGAGACACAGAGAAGTAAAGTAATTTAGCCAAGGTCATGGAATGAGTTAGTAGCAGGGAGAGGCAAAGAAGCCAAGGTTCTTAACTCTTTGTTCATGAAGCTTCCACCAGATCATACTCTTATCACTTTCTACCTTCCAACATCTCTTGTATCCATCCCCTCTCTCTATTTCAGTTCAGGCCCGCATCTTCTCTCTTCCAACTAATTATCATAACCTTCTAATTTATTTCCCTGCTTCCAGTCTCTCCATTTTCCTATCCATCTTTCTTAAAACTATTAAATTTATATTCCAAAATATATCCAAAACATAGATCTAACCATGTCAATCTCATAGTCAAAAATTTTCAGTGACTCCCTATTGTCTCTAGAACAGTTCTTAACCTTTTGTGTGTTTCACTGAGCAATCTAGTGAAGTCTATGGAGCCCTCCTCAGCATAATGTTCTAAAAGGCATAAAATAAAATACATAGGATTATAAAGGAAACCAATTATATTTAAATATAGTTATAAAAATATTTTTAAAACAGGTTCACAGACCACAGGTTAAGATCTCCTGCTTTTAGAATCAAATACAAATCCTTATAGTTATTACTGTTCAGTCCTTGACTTCAATTAGTGTCACCCCAAAGAAGCATCCAAAAATTGCTCTAGGAGCAGATGGGGCTGCAGTGGGCAGAGACACTAGAAAGTATCTAGAATTAATCATTATTTGGGCGCTAGGCCAACAAGTAGCAAAAACTTTCTGCACAAGGGATATAGCAGCTTCTACCACATCCTGTAAGGGTTGGTCATATGCCAACATCCTCTCAGAAGAATCATGGTAGTAAAAGAAAATGAAAGAATTGACCCAAACCGACAAAAGTAAATTTTAAGCAGTGGTAGATTAAGACCTTCTGAGATTCTTAGGCTTCAAGATTTTAAGAGGTTTTCCATAGATTTTAATTAACAAAAATAAATTAGTATCATACTGAAATTATATGTGTGTATGTTTATGTATATACACACATAAGCCTTTAATGGAAAGTGAGCTTATTATTCTATTATTTACTTAGAAGGGTTTCTTTTACATTTCTATTGATATTTAAAAATTTACAAGTTACCTGACACAGAAGAGGTTCTTTCAAACTCTAAATCTATGTTTTGTACTTTGCCACCGTCTTGTTTTCAGTCCTGGCTCTTGAGAGTATCATGAAGGGTCCAGATCACCTCAGATCACCTCGGGCCCATGGACCCTCTGTAGTCAAATATGTTTAACCCCTTAGCTTGTGCTTAGTTTGAGAGGATTCTAACTCAAAAGCAGAGCTGGAAGGATACTTGCTTCCTTTCTAATTCCCATATTCCCTCCCAGACACAAAAAAATTTAAAATTCTCTGGCCTGGGAGAGTGGGTCCTCATGCTAACCACTTCACCTTCACTAACCTTGGAAGCCTATGGGCACATAGAAAGGAAAGTTTGGCCTATCAAGATCATACATGTATTTTATTATACACTAAAAAAATGTATTTCAGGGCAAAGCCAGAGGAGGGAATAAGTGTGGGGACTACCCATTGACTAGCAGGTACCTTATCCTCTGAATAAGCTTACATCCACTCTTTCCATTGAGTCCTATTTTCAATCATTTTTCATTAAGGTCTGATTCTTCCTGACCTCATTTGGGGTTTTCTTGGCAGAAATACTGGAGTGATTTGACATTTTCTTCTCCAGCTCATTTTACAGATGAGGAAACTGAGAAAAATGGGGTGAAGCAACTTGCCCTGGGTCACATAGCTAGTAAGTGTCTGAGGTCAGGTTTGATCAAACGGAAATAAGTTTTTCTGACTCTAGGCTCAGAACTCTATCCACTGTGTTACCTGGCTATCCTGCTTTGAGATCCATAGATTCTACTAAAGTATTCTGCCATGTATTTTAAGTCTTTAGGTGTCCCTCTCTTATATTTTGAGGTCTTTTCCCTACACACCACTCAGTTCCAGAAAACCAGGATGGGTAGAGTAGTATGACACCACTAAGGGAAATTTAGGCATCAGAGTAAGGTTGCAGAATGGAGTTCATCATATAGGAGATGCCTAATAAGTAGTTATTGATTTAATGAATAAACACAGCTTTGCAAGGCACCTAAACTGTATTGCATCTTCTCTCCCTCTACGTGAGCTATTGTCAGGTGACTGCCAAGATCCTACACCATTTTCTTTTTGGACTAGATTTGTGGTTTCACCAGCTAGGGAGCTCCCAGATGAGGAAAGCCTCTGCTATTAATGTAGATTAGCACTTTTCTGTAAGGTAGAATCTTAGACAGATGCTTTGGACATGTAAACAAAGTGATATGTCCAGAGTCATACGGCCATATGTGGCAGAGATGACACTTGTAACCAAGTCTTCCTGACTTTCTATCCACTGTGCCATGTTGTTTTTCTTTTTATTTCATATGGAAAAGCAAAGGAGGGAAGGGGATGGGAGGAGGAGGAGGAGGAGAGTTAAAAGAAAACAACTTGGCTTTTTGCCAAGAAAACTTTAGTCAGGAAGATTAGCCATGGTTGGCTTAGACATTCCCAGGCACTGAATTCTAGATAGCAAGTACCTTTGATTCATTTATTTGTGTCTGATATTTCTTTATCCCCCATCCACTCCAAAAAACATGTTAGAAATCACTGAGAAAGCATGGCTACTTTGAGAAATTGGTAATGAGAATAAACATTTGTGTGAAGGGGCTGGCAGAAACCCAGGTAGAGCAACAGAAAAATGGAAATGGGTTTTTTTTTATTGTTGGTGTCATCTTTATTTTTGATACTCATTTTTGTAAAGCAACCATGACCCTATGGCTCCAGATATGTGGAGGAAAGAACACACCTAGTTTTTGTTGCAGATAGACGCCAGAAGGCTGTACTGACTTAACCAAGGGATAGTGAACCTCAAAGAAGCCTGTCTGCAATTTTTTCTTCTTTTATTTTTTGAAGGGGACATTGTAAAGTATCAGTAATAGGTTTTTTTGCAAATGGTCTGTCCAATCTCAACAATAATGAGGTAATACACACCACTTTTGATCTTGCTTTTCCTCAGGCATGATGCTCCATCTGCCATCTCCTGTTGTCCATGTATTCTAATTGCTATTGTAACCTAAAACTCTTTGTTGACTACTCAATGGCCGTACTCTGCCACAATGATCTATTTTGAGAATGAAATATACTCGGTGGGGGGGGGAAGCTGGGAGCGGGAGAAGGGCTAGTTAGGGAGAGTCAAGGGGAAAAAGTTTGTCTTAAAATTTTTGAACAATATTAGAGACAAATGGAAGAAAATATAAACCTAATTCACATAACTTTCAATGTGAATGGATTAAACAATCCAACCAAATGAAAAAGTGATGAGTTTCATAAGAAAAACCACACAATCTGTTGCTTCAGATTTTTTCAAGTTATTGATCAGTTATGTCAATATTTTTCCTCCTTTTTTAAAATTTGTTCTAAAATATAATTTTTAAAAAATGGGATAGCTTTCTGGCAGGAGGAGGAGGAAGAAGAGGATACTGGGGAAATTTAGGGTGATATAAAAAACAAAAGACATCAATAAAACTTGTTTAAAAAAAGAAATGGTATAAGAAAGGAAGATACCTCACGATCATCTTCACATTTAGAAGCTACTTGATGGGGAGATTCAAAAGTCATTTAATTTAAAGTACTTAAATTCACAATACAGTTTAGATTTTAGAGCACAACAAAGAACATCAACTAGTCTGGAAATCATAGCCTTGAAAATTATTTCTGGGTCTTTTGTATACACTCCTCTCCAGTGGAAGCTAAACAGAGTCTAACTCATCACAAGCACTCATGTGAAACTTAACAAGGGACCAGACCGACACAATTTTTCTAAGAGGGTAACATTATCAGAAACACCATCTCTGGGATTTGTATGTTATAGGATGGGGCACATTAGGAAGTTTCTATTGTCCTGTTATTGATTTGAAAAGGGTATCATAAAATTCTCTTTCCTAAGTGAGATTAGATAAGATGAAAAATATCTATCTGTCCTGGTGGTTATTAAGGATCAAATGAGATAGTGCCTATCAAAATGCTTTGTAACCATAAAGTACTATGTTTGCTGATATTATTATGATAAACAATAATAATGACTTCATTCTCATCTTTTTCGATGGGGTTTTGATAGAAACAGTCCAAGGACAAGTCACTCTCCTGCTATTTTTTAATATTTAATTTTCTGTGGACTATTTCATAACTTTATAAAAATACTTTTTCTTATAATTGAATGAAATATTGGTATGTAAGTTCATTTTTGGGAGGGGGGGGTCATTCATTCTTAGTAGCAGACAGGATGATAGGGATGTCCTATTCCCACATGATTTTGATTTCTTTTAGTAGGTCTCTGTACTTTGAAAGCTCTTTGTTCCAAACAGCATGGACAAAGAATTATTCGGTGTGGTGACATCTATTAAAAACTTTTTTCAAAAGTTTTTATGAATCAAAGTTACATCCAGGAGACTGGGAGCAAACAGTTTAATTTATGACGATATCCTGGTTCCTGTACACTTTATTAAGTTCTCAAGGATATTCTGAGGTTACTATATTTAACATGGAATAGTGAATAGAAACCTACCCTAAAAGAACTGGGTTCAATTCTACTTTTGATACATACTGGCTGTATGACACTGCATAAGTTATTTAACTTCTCTCCATGCTCTAGGTAGTTGCTAAGATTGCTGCAAGAAAGAGGACAATTTGCATTGGTAGAGGAAGTTATCTTATCTGGGACTTCTCTTTATCAATGAAATCACAAGTCTTGTCCCTATCCCTATTTGTGTTATGTAATTTTTCATCTGTGAGTGAGTCCATGAAAGATAGCAAGCTTCTGAAGTCTAGCCACCAGATTCATGTTTTCCTAGGTATTCAGTCAATGCTAACTTTTCATGGCCTAAAACGATGTGTTCTGTAGTCTCTACATTTCCTTACACAACATGCCTTCATCAATAAATCCAGCCTCCCTGAAAACAACCTATCTGTAATATGTGATGATCTGGCCCTGAATATCATCGTAAAGTTCTATTGCTGCAAACATATCTTCACAACTCAACTGTTAATTCGATCACTCTTTGTTGATATTTTATTATTATTTTATTATTATTAACCAATTTCATTTCTTGAATTCACATGGATTTCACTCCTGAAGAGCTTTTTGATTCCACTCTTGGATCTTAACTGTTTCCATAGGCTGTAGTCAGAGGTAAACCCTTTTCTGTTACATTCAATAAATCCAGTGGCATGTGCCTATCCTTAGCATTTATTATTGCTCTCTGAAGGGATGTTTATTTGCTCCAAAAGATTTCTCTAAGATTTTAAACTCATTTGAGACAGTCTATCAATCCTCCCCCTTTTTGATAAAGAAGGGTTAATATTTCTCTAGCTGCTTTAGGGCAATTGACACTGTGTTTTATTTATAGTTACAGGTTTCTGTTGTCCTACCATCCATATCTGTTTTGGTTCATTTTACACTTATAAAATGTTTGTTATGGTTAGAATTACATAAATGTTTGTTGTTGTCATTGTCATTGTTAGGCCCTACACTACAAGGAAAATATAGGAAGCGGTAGTGATTGTTTTCTCCTTCGTATAGCCTCTGAGATGTGAGAGATTATAAAAATTCAAATGTGGCTACAAAGCATGGATATCAGATCCTGTCTTTCTCCTAACCCACTCCAATCTGTGCTTTATTTAAATGGATAAACAATTATATACAGCTCCATGCTGCTGCTACTTTATTTAGTTACAGTGCATGGCTGTGAATAGCTCATGTTGCTGGGATAAACAGTGCAGATTTTCAAAATGAGTTTGGATTCAATACATATTTCATGTTCCTGTTCCCCTACACTGCTGCTGAAACACTTGCTTTTATACAGTGTTTTCTAAGACCTTAAGGATTATTGTTACACATTTCAAAAGGAAAGAGAAGAGCTTTTTTCCCTTTCATTTATTACCTATGTGGGGGTAGGAGAAGAATTAACTGTACAAGGTGTCCTGGGAATTTTCTTCCTTTTGAAACAGTAGCTGGAAAATAAATGAATGATTTCACTAAAGTCTCATGATTGCTAAAGTTGTAAGTAGGGTGAGGTGACTGAGGCTTTGCCCCAGGGTGCTGAATTTAGAGGGCATTGAGAACAGTTGCAAAAGTGCTTGATCAAAAGAAACAACAGAACTTAACACCAAGTTGGCAAGAGGAATTAGTTAAGGAGGCTACCAGACAACCTGCTTCCATCATCCCCACCTTGCAGCAGAGCCCAATCATTGACTAGCCCCATCATACTCCCTCCTTCAATCACTATCACTGTGACTGCCCCCGGAAACAACATTAAAGTCTCCCACAGTCCTTGCCCACAGGAGCCAGCATCCAAGACTAAGGAGTCCGTCTTGCCACTTGTGCCAAGTGTAGTTTGTGCTGCCTTGGGTGCAAAAAAATGCCATTTGCCATTTTGATTACCTAGAGGATCATAAGATTTGTAGCTGAAAGGAATGATAGAGGTCATGTAGCACAACCCCTCTCTCTCATCTTATATATAAGAAAACTGAATCACAAGACCCTTAATGACTTGGGTTTTGGCACACAGTAGAGAGCAAAGCCTGAATTTGAATCCTAGCCTTCTAACTCCAAGTCCATTGTTCTTCCCATTTCAGCATTACTTCTAATCACATTAGTCAAGACAAAAGGAGAACTAACCATTACCCCTTGTCTAAGAGCAAGACTCCAATTTTTTTCCCTAGTACAGTAAGGTTTTATGAAGAAGATAAGATTGAAGGTCTTCGGCAGCCAGTGTAGTAGATAGACTTCTGGCCTTGGAATCAGGGAAGACCTGGGTTCAGATCCTGCCTGACACTTAGCTGTGCGACTCTGGACAAGTCATTTAACTCCTATCAGCCTCAGTTTCCTCATCTGCAAACTGGCAATAGCACTTATGTCATGGGTTGTTGCAAGGTTCAAATGAAATAATCCATGGAAAGTGCAGTGCATATCCCATAAGTGATAGTGATGATGATAATGATGATGACGATTATGATGACAATGATATGATCTTCCCCAGATTATCTAGGTTATCCAAGTGTAACATTGTTTCCTTCTATCATTCCTAATGTTATATCTTTCTAATGATCATAACTACAATACTGAGAATAGCAAACACAATCATCATTATCCCTCTCCATATTTAATCTCTCAGTCCTGCCCACTCTTGTTTTCAAAGGTCTCTCACATCCATTGCTACCACCCCATTTCAGATATTTGCAACCTTGTGATAGTAACGAGATGATAAAGGCCTCTTCGCTGGCCTCCCCTTGCCTCGGTCTCCTCTTTTTTCCTTTCTTATCTGGCAGGCCACCATATTCATTTTTCTAAAACACCATTTTTACTGAGTACCCATCTGTTTAAGACCTACAAATGGCAACAGCTACAACAAAAACAAAATTAGTATTTAATGTTATGCAATTAAAATGACCAAGTTTGGCCCCAAATAAGAGATATGAGATCTCTCTTCTCTCCTATCTTTGCAGAGACCAAGGACTACAAGTATGGGATGTTAGCTATAATGTTGGATTTGTTTAACTAGTACTGCTAATTTTTTTCCTCATTCGGTATTGTAAGAGAGGTCAGGGGGGAGATATATTAAGAAATGAAGCTGATGTTTAAAAAAAATAAAATATTTTTAAAGAACTATAATGGCTCTCTGTTTTGTCACCGATAAGGCCTCAAATCCTTAGCCTTGCAATCAAAGCCTTCTACAACCTGTTTCTCACCTATCTTTCTAGTCTGATCTCCCCACTGCTACCCCATCTAAAATGACCAAATGAGTTACTCACTGTTCCTGAACACATCTTACCGTTTTAAATTTTTGTGCTGATCTCATGCTGTCTCCCCTTACCTGGAATGCCTCCTCCTTCTCTCCTTTTTGCCTACTAAAACTCTACCCATGTTTCAACTCAAATCCCATCTTTCATTGAAGCTCTTCCTAATTGCTCCATCCTAAAACACCCTCTCTGTCTTTTCTGTACTCTCACAACACTTATTCTCATTAGCTACTCATTTATTAACTGGTATTATAACTAGATTGTAAGCTCACCAAAGGCAGAAGTCAAGGCTTCTTTGTGACTCCCTACAGCACCTGTCACAGGCTTTTGAATATGTTGATTGATTGATAGTGTCCTTCATATACAAACAACTTTTATCAAATCAGCAAGCATTTATGAAGGTCTTATTATTATGCACCAGGCACTGTGCTAAGTGCTGGGGATACAAAGAGAGGCAAAAACAGCCCCTGTTCTCCAGCAGTTCACATGAATAGGCTGTATTCTGAGTTGCTTTTTTACCATGAAGGTGGATGGATTTATACCGAGCCCTCCACAATCTCTCCCTTCGTCCCCCTAGTGGCCAAAAGCATGTATTTGCTAGACAGCGGGCTCAAATTAAGGTTGTAAGCTCCGGAGTCAGAAAATATACTAAACTAACTGGCCCTGGGGGTACTTAAACCCTTGACCTTGGTGTTATTGACACTCTCCTTTGGGCTATGTCACCTGCCACTAATGTGGCAGTATTCTGAATCCTTAGGAAGAAAGATAACAACATATTGTTATTAGATCTGGAAAGCCAATATGTATTTGTTACAATTGTCTCTTTCAAGGCACTACATGTAAATTTAATAACCTCTGCCTTCAGCTCCCAGAAATATTATAGCCTCCTCTCTACCAACTTTCCAGAAAGCATGCTTAATTTTCAGAAGATCTTTGATGAATAGAAGAATTAAGCCCAACGCTTATCTTTGTATTTTCTCATGCTAACCAATCTCCCGCCTATGGGTGATGCCCCCTCTTCTGTATATGATCCGTCTGTTCTTGCTGTTAATCTGAGAAATTAATACTGCCATCAGTATCATTGATCCGGACTGTGTTCTTCTCCCATAACTTATGCATACCAAAGTGCCCTTGAGCTCCTGAAATTTATTTATCTTACCTTAGCAGAAGTCCTTTCTTACTGTGTTTTGGACATTAACATTTAAGTTTAGTAATCTGCTAGGGAGGGGGAAATATAAGAGATCAGTGACGTCTGGACAAAATGAGTAAGGTGCTAGTTGTGTGTCAGGTGCACAAAACCCCTGATTCTGAGTACAAAGATGGCTAAGGGAAATGTAGAAGAGCCACTTTAAGGCAAGAAAAGAGGCAATGTGGTATAATGGGGAAAGCTGTAGATAACAATTCATTCGGCCCGGGAGAACCTCAGTTTCTTTCTCTGAAAGTGAGGAAAGCATATTCACATACTCTTGTTTTTTAATTTTCAATTCATGGAACAAAACAGGCATTTCCACAACACAGTACAATAAAAAAGATGATGCACATGAAACTGCAAATCTACCATGTACAACTTGCTATTCCCCAGAAAGGAGTTTCTGCACCCTCTTTGTCACCATTTTCTAGTGTTCAACATCCCTGGTAGGGTGGCACTGCTGTGTATTTTTCATTTGGCCTATTGGTTGAAATGGTGTGAATAGTCCACGTGTTGCTATGTTTTTAGACACTAAAATGGAGAGGACAGTGGTCATGAATTAAAATTGATTGTGCAAGACTATGTATATATATATATACACATATATATATGCATGTATACATGTAAAATGATTCTATATGTACTTCTATTTATTAGTAGCTTCTATTCTAAAAGACTGTAGGTCTTGGAACATTTTATTTTGAAGAGCAAAAGAGGTGGGATAGCTTCCAAGAATAATTTACCCAGCAAAGTTGAGTATAATCCTGAATGAAAAAAAAAATGGATATTTGGTGAATTGAAAGACTTTGAGGTATTTGTAAGAAAAAGACCAGAAGACAATAGAAAATTCAACATAAAGACCCAGAAGAATTATAAGGAAAACATTAAAGACTAATTATAAGGCACTCATTAAGGTTAAATATGAAAATGTTATCAGTATTCACATACTCTTAAAGGTTTTTTTTAGAAAATGTAAGTTGCTGTTTGTCACAGAGTGAAAAGGATGGAAGTTACCTTGTTTATAGGTCATTCCAATTATCTGTACTATTTTGAATAGAACAGAAGCTAGCCTATTTAAAATATTCCCCAGAAAGGAGTTTCCGCACCCTCTCTATGTCACCATTTTCTAGTGTTCGACATCCCTGGTATGGTGGCACTGCTGTGTATTTTTCATTTTGCCTGTTGGTTGAAATGGTGTGAATATTCCACGGGTTGCTATGTTTTTAGACACTTAAAATGGAGAGGACAGTGGTCACGAATTAAAATTGATTGTGCAAGACCTGCTATTCCTTTGTCCTTCGCTAATTCATCCCTTTTTCAAAACAAATCAGGTGAAAGGAGCAGGAGGAAAAGATGAGGCTCACGATTAGCGTGATGATGTTGCTATTCACAGAGAGAATATCATGCTGAACTTCCTTGAAATTAAATTACATATGTTAAAGTACCATGCCAAAAACTGGCAGGGAAAGCCATAAAAAAGGTGATGAGCTATCTTGTGAAGCAAGGGGCTCCCAGTCATGATCTCATTTGATCAGTGACACATGGAAAAGCTTATTGTGTACATCAGACTACAAAACAGAATAAAAAATCACTGTTTATTACTTGCCTTTTTCTTATTGTTACAAATCTGTGGTTTTATTGATTTGGGGAGCTCCCAGTGAGAAGACTCCTTCTACCAAAGGAGATTGAAAACTATTCTACAATTTACAGTCTTAGAGTTGCATTCAGTACTAATAGGTTAAAGGATTTGCTCTGGGTCATACAACCAGTATTTGACAGGTATGGGACTTGAACTCAGATCTTCCTGGGCTTGGTTCTCTATCTACTGTGCCCCACTGCCTCTCAACTTTGCGTGACTATAACAAAATTATATTGTTATGCCACTACTCCCAATTCAGCCAAATATGAAATACCAAAATAAAACCAAAAACCTTATCTTCCATTAAGGACTTAAAAAAAACACTTAAGCTTCAATAAATGGTTGGGTTTATGATCCTATTTTTATGGTAGTAGAAATTGAGGCTGAGAAGTCGGATTTAGCTATATGGCCTAAAGCTAGAATCCAGAATATCTACTGGGCCACCCTGCTTCTGAAGTAACAAGTAGCGTTCTACCCAGAGATGGGGGACTAGGTAAGGGGACTAGATAAAGACTTATCAAAATTTCTTCCAGGTAAATTACCTCCAATACTTAAGTCATTAACTGACAGCTATAATTGGGACTTTGCCATGCATGAGGACTAGCAATCATATATGCCTCATGACTAAAGAAATGAAAACCTGGAGGGAGAGAACCCTTCAAGGGGTAATGGGTGGGACTCAAGAGATTGCCACAAAAGCCATTGAATTGCCAAATTACTGGTTAATCCAGGCAGGGATCTTGAAGTAGGGGTGGGATCAGTGGTTAAAAGGGAAATAAGAGTGGATTTTGGAAAGCAAGCAACGCCATGAAGGAAACATTCACAAAGTGGCCAATGGGAGTCCGTTTCAGACTAAGTCCTTTGCTAGCTAACTTGTGCTGACCTCCTTAGACAAGATGGCAACTGCTCATGGAGATTACAATGAACTTGGAAATGGCCTGGGGGACATTCCAGCTAACAAAGGTTGGAATAAGTCTGATGCCCTATAGGTTTCACAGAGGTGAAGAAAAGCAATCAACCAATAAGCAAGCATTTATTAAGGGCCTACTATAGAGGAGACAAGAAGCTAAGTGGCACAGTAGATAGAGTGTAGGGTCTGGAATTGGGAGGACCTGAGTTCAAATCCAGGCTCAGACACATACAAGCTGTGTGATCCTGGGCAAGTCATTTAACTCTGTTTGCCTCAGTTTCCTTACTTGTAAAATAATCTGGAGAAGGAAATGGCAAACCACTCTAGTATCTCTGCCAAGAAAACCCCAAATGGGGTCACGAAGAGTTGGATAGTATTGAAATAACTGAACAACGAAAATGGGCCAGATATTGTGCTAGGCACTGGAAATAAAAAGATAAAAAGTATCACTGTCCTATTCCTCAAGAAACTTACAATGTTCTAGGAGAGGCAACAACATGTATGTATATATGAGCATACAGAATAAATATATATATGCATATATATATATGGAGAGAGAGAGAGAGAGAGAGAGAGAGAGAGAGAGAGAGAGAGAGAGAGAGAGAGAATTGTTCAGTTGGAAAAATAATGGATTTGGAAGATGCAACTTCAAATCCTAGCTCTGACACTTTCTACATACATGGTGTTAGGCAAGTCACCTAAACTCTCTGGACTTCAGTTTCCTTAGCTGTAAAATGAGGAGGTTGGATCAGATGACCTTGGAGGTCTTTTCTAGCTCAGAATCTACGATCCTTTCATCCCAAATACAAAACGTACAAAAGGTAGTTAGGGCAGGCCATCACTATCAGGGGAGAAAGAGCGAGACAGCTAGGGTACCACTAGGCATAAATTTACATGTACCTGTGCAGTCCTTGAGAGTGGCAAACCGAGCCCAAACTATTTGTCGAATCTGTGTTACTCAGCTCCTTGACTCAGTACTAAACTCAAATAGGCAGAAACCTAGGCCTTGACTCCTCCTAACCTTGTGATTTTCTCATTTTCACAGTGCTTCTGCCTCTGATGCTACCTACCTGCCTCTGGTTCTTTCCAACTCAGTGATCTGTGCCCTGCTTCATGGAAATGGCCTGTTGGACTACATTCCCAACCACCACCCATCCATCCTGATGTCCATTCCCCTCTTAGCCACTCCCTCTTCTCTTGGCACCTTGCTCTCCCAAGGTCAAGGATTTCAATCAGCACCACAGACCCTGCTGAGTTAAGGCTATTTTCTGCCTCTATAGGAGTTATCTAAAAATGAAAAGGAAAGTTAATCAAGTTTTCTTCCCCTATTTTAATTCCTACATTTTGTGACAAGTGCCTCTCCCAAGTGGGTGCTTTTGTGATTAGTCAAAGCCAGTGCTAGGAAAAGGAAAAAGGGAAGCTTCACCCCAAGATGACATACATAAATGAAATGTATTGAAGAATATTCTTTGCAACTGAGACCAAGACCTCCAGAGAGCTTGGTAATGAGGGAATGCCACAAATCTTTTGGTCTGTGTCAGATCAATTCATGGGGAATGTGGAGCAACCAAAGATGGATTCCCAGCTTTTCCCCTTTATATAAGAAAGACCCATCTCTGATGTGTGTCAGTTTTCCAAGATTACCAGGACTTCTAGGGAAGTAATTAGTGGGGAAAAAGGTGTTATCTCTTGCTTCTGCTCCAAGATGTTTTTGGATTTTCGGTTGAAGAGGCAAAGGAAGGAGAAAAAGAAGTGCAAAGTCTGACCCAATGGCTGACTTTACAGAAGTATTGGGCCTATTCTGATAGATGAGGGGCCTGTTCTGATTATGAAAAACTTTCCCAGAACTCAGGAGCTCACCTCATGCTGGTGGCCATTATCTCATAGCTGGCCAAATGGCAAAACAAAGAAGAAAGATGCCAATAAGCATGCTCATAGTTTGAATTACTGATTTAACTCAAATATCCTAAGCCAGACTCCATACTCAAGTAATAGGCACAGTAAATAGATTAATATTTACTTCTTTTTGTTTTGCATTTTATATAACCAGTTCTGCTACAACCTGTGCATTCCCAAAATACAATGCACTATGTAAAATCACATGTATGGGGAAAATGGAACTGGAGACACAACACTCAAAAACTGATTGGAGTGGTAGCCTGCTGAGGCTGCCCTCTCTTGCAACTTTTGACTTTGCCACCCCACCCCACCCAAGAGTAGCCCAAACAGTAGCCTAAGGTCATGTATACTGCCACCATTTATTGTACTATTTATGTATTTCTTAACCATTTAACATATATAAAACTACTAACATTTTTGTTAGGTTCCTATCTTTTATATATCACTGATAAAGCTTTTGAGTGTTGTTTTCCCTAACCCCATTTTCCCATAAGTTCTGTGGTTTTTATCATGTTATTTTGCATAGGCAAACTAACTTTTAAAAATGCAAATGTTGTGTGATAGCAGAACTGATTTTATATATGTATATATATGTACACATGTTACACACATACTATCTATATATATGTACATATATATAGATATATACACACACATACACACATGTATTTTAAAGGGTCATGGCAGCCCCAAACCAGATGTTATGAAATAAGCTGTCACAGTCATGGTTTAGTTGGCCCAGAAAAGCAGCATGGTCAGTCACTAGGCCCCAGACCAGTTTCTACCCAGGATTTAGGTTATACGGCTCAGTACAGATCCTTTGAAGCCAATAGAATGTGAGGCCCCCTTCTTCCCTCTGCTATCTCAGTGGGGTCCTGGACAGTTATGTGATTCTATATCTTTATTTCAGATGACTTTTCCTAGCTATGCTACTTTTGACCTGGGTGACAAGAGACAAGTCCCCTAATGACTCTCTGAGTCATTCATCTGTAAGATGAGGGGGTCGGATTAGTTGACTTTCAAGATCCCTTCCAACTCTAGAGCTCTACTCTCAAGATCTTATGATGCTCTTCAGGAACTGGCAAACACTATGAGGAACAAAATATACTACATATTTTCAGTCATTTTTCACCCATGTCCAACTCTTCGTGATGTCATTTCGGGTTGTCTTGGCAGGGACACTAGAGTGGTTTGTCAATTCCGTCTCCAACACATTTTACAGATGAGGAAACTGAGTCAAACAGGATTTGCCCAGGGTCAAACAGCTAGTAAGTATCTGAGGCTGAATTTGAATTCAGGTCTTCCTGACTCTAGGCCCAGCGCTCTATGCGCTATGGTGCCTCCTAGCTGTCCTTATTACATCCTAATTAGCTATAGTAATGGACTAAACTAAAATGCTTAGAATCAGGTCTAAGAATATACTAATGCCATGTGTTTGTGGCATTAAAGAAACTAACACAAATAGAGCTTTAATAGATAACAATATGCCATACAAAGCTGGTAAAAAAAAAATTAGTCACTACCCTGAAAACAGTGCAAGCAGCATGTCTGCAAGCTTGTTTCCCACTCTGAGAAATGTAGTCACTGAGTAGAAAAGAATAAATATAGATTGGAATGAAATACCATAGTAGTAAGAAGAGATTGTACTGGAAAATGTAAAAATAAAGCTGTAAAGAAGCACAGATATAATCAGGGCACAGAGATATAATTCCTAATGTTCCAAATTTAGCCACCAGAATCCCCAAACAGTAGCTCTCTCTGGAGTCTCCTGGAACCATCCATCCCGTACTCTCCTTCCAGATTAATCACATTCGAGCAGGGTTGGGATTGAATCACTCCCCTTCTGAAACACCGTCCAGAGTTCCCCATTGCCTACTGAACGAATCCAGCCCAGCCCAAGAAGCATCGAGGAAGCACCTCCTGTCTCCTCTCCACTCCCCTGAGCACTGAGAGACAAAGACTAAACCACAAACAGTCCCCGTCCTCAAGGAGCTTACGTTCTACTGGAAGGAACTGATTTGAGAGGTGGTATCTTACTATACAAGCTGAGGCTCGAATGAAGCTGGAAATTCTAGGCTAGACAGGGAGGTAAAAATCAGTCTGTATTTCCAGCTTCATCACACGGGGAGGGTCAGCGAGGTGGTGTAATGCAGAGAATGCCAGGTCTGCAGTCAGGAAGACCTAAGGTCAGATCCGGCCTGACGCTTCTTAGCTCTGTGACTCTGGGCAAGTCACTTAACCTCTGCCTCATTTTCCTCATCTGTAACATAGAGACAGTAATAGCACCTCCCAGGGTTGCTGTGAGGATCAAATGATAGAGTAATTGGTAAAATGCTCAGCATAGTGCCTGGCACACAGCAAGCCCTAGATTTTAAAGAGCTATTATCACTCCCTGCTTTCAGATACACTTGTTGTTGTTGCTGCTTGCTCAGTCGTTTCAGTCATGCCCAATCCTTTGTGACCCCATTGGGGGTTTTCTTGGCAGAGATACTGGAGTGGTTTGCCGTTTCCTCCTCCAGCTCATTTTACAGGTGAGAAAAAGGAGGAAAACAGGGTTAAGTGACCTGTACAAGGTCACATCGCTACTAAGTGTCTGAACCCAGATTTGAACTCAAGAGAAATCTTCCTGACTCCAGGGGCCAGCACTCTATCCACTGTACCACCTAGCTGCCCCCATGGTCTGGCAAACTCGACAGCTGTTTCCTGTGCTGTCTTCCCTCCAGTATACCTTTACTTACTTTGTAAAACTGGCTCAAATGTAAATTCAGAATGCCTTCCCTTTCACCCCATTTCCTCCTGGCCTTTCATAGCTATTTTTCAAATATTACCTTCCTCCCTGATTCCTCTAGCCCACAGTTCACTCTCTTTACTGAATTCTCATAGGATGCTTTGCCTGTTATGCACTTATCACATTCTAATAATGATACCAATGATCATAACTCATAAATATATGGCACTTTACAGTTTACAAAGTGGGTGAAGTAGGCAGTATAAATATTATTATCCCCATTTAATAGACAAGGAAACTGAGTCAGAAATATCAAATGTCTTGCCTGTAAGCAGTTATTTATTTGCAGACTAGAGACTGAAACATAGGTCTTCCAAGTTCAATGCTAGCCTACCTGGGTTCTCTATCATAATTTACTTTTGCATTTATAAAACTTCCTTATCATCCCTACTGGATTGGAAGCTCCTTGAGGGCAGAAACAAAGTCTTACTCATCTTTGTATCACATTCATCACAGCATTTCAGAAAGTACTTCAGTTAGACCCTTGGTGGGAAAGGGAAGCAAAGCTCTCAAAGCATTATTCTTCCTGTGGGCCCTAACCAGATAAACCTGGGAACAGGTTTTAACAGGAAAAGGGACTCATCCCCTGCTCTGCGGTTATCCCTCTAAGTCCTAGACAAATGGAAAGATATCCTCTAGCTAAGTCCCCAGGCAGAGCTAATCTGTCTAAGAAGTCAGCTTTTTTATAGATAACGTCCACATTGTTTCTTTTTAGCAAATTTCCCACCAAGACAGTAGCATGCATCCTTGATTCTCTGTCCATCCGCTATGATATACACCTTGGTTCTCTAATGGGACTCTGATGGCACTGGCATTGGAAATAACAAAATTCACCAGGCAAGTTCATTTTGGGTCCCTGTGTCGGAAGAGAGTAATGGTGATGGCTTAAAGAGCAGCTCTGGAGATAAGGGATATAGAAAGTAAATAAAAGAAGGTGGGCAGTGTCATTGTGGATATCCATTTGAAAGCTACTTTTCTGCCAGATGTACATCAAACATATTTACTTATAATGTGTAGTTCATTTTTCCGTTGCCCTTTAAACCCAGCACATTCTTGTAGTTACATGTCTTTCAGTACATATACTTGAAACGTCTCCCCTCCAAACTTTCTGCTCTTAGATTCACCAGTCACCAGGCCCCAACCCCTCTATTTACACTAAGCTGTTGTAAGAAGAAGCCCTTTCCTAGGTAGAGAAGAAGCGGCTTACTTTTTTTCTCTACTTTCAGATTCCTTTTATCAGTGTATTTCAAAGCTAGACTAATAGAACAAAAGAGCTGAGTGGGATGTTAGATCAACTTCATTCTTCTCTCACTGGGCCAGACCACAGAAGAAGCTGGCTGTGTGTCTTGGTAGTGCTGGACTTGGCATCAGGCTACACCTGGATTCTAAATGATACACACTGGCATTATTTATACCTCACAGGGTTAATTTTTTTTAACAAGAAAGTGCTTTGTAAACCTTAAAATGCTGCATAAGTATCTCAATTCCTCCTATTGAGTAAAATTTCTTATATGAAAAAATGTAAAAACTATCATCACTAAGGTAGCACAGAAAGGAAATTAAAAGAGACCTCAGTGTCATCTGACCCTGGCTTCTAGGGTGGTATCCTTTCCCCTATGCACAATACAGCTTGAGCCCCCTAATTATGGACTACTCTTACTGACATGGAATTGCTTATAGATGATAATGGCCATGAAATCATGATCCAGGAGCTATGGTTGGGTTTCATGGGGTCATTTGCACTCTGAAGGACTAAACACTTGAGAAGTTTCCCTAAAATTATCCCAAAGGGATGGTGAAACCCAGTTCAAGTTCATTCAGCTATGTAGTACCTCCTGACAATTCTCCAAATCGAAAGAAATGCAACCTGGGAGAACATTATAACATATAATTACAAGCTACAACTCTCTTGGGGCATGCTAAACTTGAGCACACTAAGATTTACCTCTTTGCTGTCACTTTTAATTAAGCAGCACTATGTAATTTATGTCTCTTAACAATGCAGCAATGGCCTCTTCTTTATTATGAGTAAAAATAAGATATAATGCCACTGGGGGGCTTGCGCATTTGAAAGACACACCGCCTCTCTATTGTTGAAGTATATTCAGTATTTGACTGGTGGGGTTTCAGGGAGGGGAGTTGCCCCCATTTTTCCTTTGGTGGCTCTAATTTCATTCCTCCATTTCTCAGTTGTTGCAAATCTTTCTGGGGCCCATCCTATTGGCCAATCTTCTTCCATTCCCTTTACCTCTCCTCTTCTTCAATTTCCCTCCAAAGGATCATAGAAGTAATGGAAGAGGAGGGGAGTTGAGGTGGGAAGTGGAAAGGGAGGGGTAGTGAGGACACTGTCAGGGCTAGTGCGATAAAGAACTATTCAAATTCTTTTTTTCCCCACTTCAAGTCCCGGTACATATGTAATACTTGGTGTAAGGATTCATGCAGAACCAAGCTTAAGTGGCATTTTTTCTAGGGGCTCTCAGGATTTCCCCAGTTGCTGGTTTTTCCTTCTTAAAATTATATTGTATATGTCGGAATATATTTTGTCTCTGCCTATATCTGTACATGTTGTTGCACCTGGCTGAACTGTAAGCTTCTTGAGGGTAGAGACTATTTTACTTTTGCCTTTTTGTCCTCAGTGCCTATTGCAATGCATGGCACATAGCTGGAACTTTAGAAATGCTTTGTGGGTTATTGACACTAAAATTCAACTCGCTCAGTTAAGAGATTCCATTAAAGCTCAAAATTACACAGAACATACACACATGTACCCACACATACATGAGTGTGTAAAAGTATATGTGTGTATGTATGTGTGTATGTATATATGTATGTATGTATGTATGTATTTCCTTTGCTTTAGTGTCTTTGGACCAATCTCACTCTAGCTAGTCTTGTCTTTCCATTTTTTTGCATCAGAGACTCTATTGCCTACCTTAACAATAGTGAAGAGGAGGAAATAACTCATGGTCCAAATTCCTTAAGGCATCTAGGTCCCCTTCAGGGAACTCCTTATCCACTCAAAAAAAGGTACAATTGATGTAAGAAACTGACAGTGGAGAAATCTGGTTAAATATTACCACGGGCCCTTTAAATCTTGAGGGTCTTGCCTGACAAGGCAGAGTTAAATGGATATAATTGATCTAAGTTACTCTAGGTTAAGGGCAGGCAAATCAATAAAAGAAAGCTGAATTCTGAATAACTGAAAAACCAATAATAGTCTTAGAAAACAAATAATTAAACATACATCCCCACTCATGGCAGAAGAATGGGAGACTGCCAGAACAGTATATTCTGTCAGACTTGGTCATTACATCAGATGTTTTTGTTTGTTTTCTTTGTGACAAAAAAAAGGGTTCAATCAAATTTCCATAAATCACAGTGGTATAAAAGCAAAAAGCAATTTCAAAAAAAACATTTTTTCTATAAAGAATAAGTCATGGCAAACTAACATCATTTCCTTTTTTGATAGGATTTATAAACTGGTATGTCCAGGTATACCTGAATTTCAGTTAGGCATTTGATAAGATCTTTCATAGTGTCCTTGGGTAAAATATGGAGAGATCTAGACTGGAAGACAATACAGTTACATGGATTTGGAATTGGTTGAATGAGAGAACCTAAGAAGTGGCAGTTAATGGACTGACGTCAATCTGGAGCATTGCCTTTGGTGTCAAGGCCCTGTTCTATTTGCATCATTAACTTGGATGAGGACATAGTTGGCATGTTTATCAAATTTGCAGATGATGTGAAGCAGAGAGGGGTAGTTAATATGAGAGTGAGAAAACTTATGTCCCAAAAGGAAAACATAGCCCAATGGTAGTTTTCATGGGAAACAAAATAAAACAAAACCTATAAATTTTAGTAGACTGACAGCTCAAGATAAGTTAAAAGTATGACATGGTAGACAAAATATGTAATACAATCTTTGGGCTTATTAATAGAGATATAGCTAGAATGGAGGGGATAATAGATGTACTATTATCTACCCTCTGTCAGGCTCCAGTCCAGCTCTGGGTATTACATTTTAGAAAGGATTTTGACAAGTTAGAGAATGTCCAGAGGAGAGTGGATCAGGATAGTAAGCTGGACTGATGCCATACCATATGACTTCTTGCCAAGATGGCTTCCTAAATAGGAGGCAGACCACCCAGCTTCCATATTCCTACTCCAATGTTCTTGGAACATGAACCATATACAATAATGATCAAAAAGTCCAATGAGGAACTGCAAGAAGTTACACCTTTCCCCTCAGAACCTCATGAAAAGTTAGCCATAGTGCCATGGACAATGAGAAAGAAGGACTCCCAAGCAAAGCAAGCAACTGACCAAGGATGAGAACTGTGGATCCTGTAAGGCTCTTTGTTCAGAGGCAGCAAGAGCAGAAGGCTCCTGTCAGAAAACCCCAGGGTGCTCAGAAAGTCCCAGAATGGGGACCTGGAAGCCCGGGGAAGTAGGAATGGACAGCAACCAGCCTGATGCCACAGTGTCAGACTAGGACATCCCAAGCCCAGGGACTCTGAAGTCTATTGTGAGATGCCAGAAAGTACTACTTAAACCCAGTGATCTGAACCTCAGATTTCCTGGGCGAGTATGAGCCCTGGGAGGCAGAAATCAGCTCAAGAACCCAGGGGACCCAGGGCAAGACCTAAAAGAGCTACTTCTCACACCAAAAAGTATAACAAGGAAATAGATCCTTGCCCTGGCACAAAGCTCCAATTTAGAAACTAAAGCCAGAGAGATGAGTAAATCAAATTAAACAGCAACAAGTAACAATTATTGCAGATTTAACACCATAACAACTATAAGCAGAAACTCGAAGGAGAAAAATGTATTTTCCACAAGGACTAGTAAATAACTAGAAATAAAGGAAGATATTTTTAAAAATGAAACAAACTGTTAGGGAAAGAATTGAAAGGAGAACAAGAAGCTTTGAATAGGAAGTGGTAAATCTTACCCAAGAAATGGAACTTCCTGAAAAGTAGAATAGACCAAATGGAAATCAATGACTCCACTAGAGAGCAAGAAATATTAAAAACAAAATCAAGATGATTTTAAAAAAGAAAATGTAAAATATCAGCTATCAAAAACAGTTGACCTGCAAAACAAATCAAGGAGAAATAACTTAAGAATTATTGGATTTCCTGAAAACTGTGACCTAACAAAAAGCCTGCACATCAAACAGCATGTCCCAAAAGTCTTAGTAAAGCATAAAAAACCCACTAAGACTTATGAGATGTCTTGCATCTCAAGAAATCATAAATGAAAATTACTCAGATCTATTCAAAGCAGAGAGCAAAATGAAGGTAGGAAGATTCCACCAATAGTCTCCTGAAATGAACCCACAAAAGGAAAATACCTAGGAATGTCATAGTCAAAATCCAGAGCTCCCACATCAAAACAAAATGCAAGTATCCAAAAAGGAGTTAAGTCCCAAGGGACAATAATCTGGCTTATACATGATGTGGCAGTTTCAACTAGAAACCAGAGGAAATCTTGGAGTACAGTATTCCAAATGACAAGAGAGATAGGCTTAGAACCAAGAATAACTTACTCAGCGAAGCTGAGTAGAATTCTACTACAAAGCTGAGGAGAGTGCCACTGGAACATTTTGTGAAATGCACAGAAGAGAACAGGAGGAAGTTAAGATGGAAAAAGGATCCTTGAAGAGAGTAAAGGACTATTTAGGCTTTGAGCATTTCTGATGAAAAGATCAGAGCTGAATAGAAACGTTGAAATACAAATGTGGGAACCAAAAGAAACCTAAAAAGGTAAATTTATTTAAACAATTAGAAGAAGCCATATGATATAGTGCTAACATTGTAATAGGAGAAGAAACAAATACCCCTTCATAAATTACATGTCTTCAAAAGGTTTTGAGGGAGTTTTTAAGAAAAACAGAGGACCTGGAGGTGGATTGATTCTGTTTTGAGAGTTTTAAGAGGGGAAAGGAGAAGGAGGGTAAAATTAGGAATGCACATGTGTAGAATGGAGGAAGAAGACAATGGAACTTAAATTTCTCATGAGTGAGGTATGTGAGAAGTGCGTGCAAACATAGATGAAGGGGTGGAGGAGTGGGTATCAGATGAACTTTACTCTTATCTTACAAAAAGAAGGTTGAATATGTGTACACACACACACACACACACACACACACACACACACACACACACCAGAGTTTAGTAAAGAAATACTTCAAATTCAACAGGGAAATAAGTGGGAATGAAAGATGAGGGTTAAGAGAAGATAATTCTGAGGTGGGAATAATTAAAAGAAAATTGAACCTTCTTTTCCTGGAGGGAGTATTATCTAAGGGGGTGCCTGTGATTACCTCAGAGACAACTGGGAAATGGCTAAACAAATTATGGTATATAAATGTAATGGAATATTGTTGTGCTGTAAGAAACAATGAGATTATTTCAGAGAATCCTGCTTGGTATGAACCAAAGCTGAATAAAGTGAGAACTGGAAGAAACATTTGGATGAGGATAACAACACTGCAAAAAAAAAGTTTTTTGAAAGGCTTAGGAACTCTGGTTTCAAGGGGACTTATCATGAAACATATTACTCACCTCAACTGAGAATTGACTGGCATAAAGAGCAGAGACAAACATTTTTGGACATGACCATTGTATGAATTCACTTTGCTTAACTAGACTTGTTTAAGAGGGTTTTTTTTTCATCCTCTCAATTAATTGGGCTAGGGAGAGCTAACAGTAATGCCCACCCCCCCAAAGAGTGCCATTGAAATATTTAAAATTCACAGAAGAGAAGGAAGTTAAGAAGAAAGCACAGGTATGTAGGACAGTTTTGAAAGTAGTATGAGAGAGAGAGAGAGAGAGAGAGAGAGAGAGAGAGAGAGAGAGAGAGAGAGAGAGGAGAGAGATATAAAAGCAAGTAGTATGAAATGGGGATTCTCTTTTTTGGGTTGGGTTGTGTGTATGTGCAACGAGGCTGTCCCCCACAGGTACCATGGGGCTGTGACTCAAAGGGAGACAGAATGGACATCTCAATCCTCTTCTCCCCCACCCCCTTTCTCCAAGGGAGACTTTAATTCCCACCAGGAGGGAAAGCAGAGGTTGGAGCAAGAATCTTGGCCACCCAAGTCTCCTCAGAAAAAAATGGGATATTATGCTAGAATTATATTTATCTGCTTCCTTGTATACTGTTAGTCTAGGCCCACAGGGATTAGGAACCTGTGGCCACATGTGGCTTTCCAGGTCCTTGGGTAAGGCCTTTTGACTGAGTCTAAGTTTTACAGAACAAATCCTTTTATTAAAGGGATTTGTTCTGTGAAGTTTGGATTCAGTCAAAGGACTGCACTTGAGGACCTAGAGGGCCACATGTGGCCTTGAGGCCGAAGGTTTCCCACCTCTGGAAGGGATTTAGTTTTCAAGTTCAAGCCAAACTGCTAGTCACTATTCATTAATGGGGAAAGGAGGACCCAAGCTTTATATCCAAGATTTTCTTCCTTTCCCACCAAATACCAGTTCTACAATAAACCCCAAAGGGAAATAGCAAAGAAATACATCAACCCAAATTAAAAGCAAAACAAATCAGAGAAGTATACATAGGAGAATATATAACATGCAACACAGGGTAAAGAAGCTCTCTCATTTAGGAGTGAGGTAACTCAGCTCATTTAAGAGAATCCTAGCTCTCACCCAAGTGGAAATTCCCTGAAGTCTGTAGTGTAGAAAGCTGGGGATAAGGACATGATGGAAACTCCTAGCTCCTCTAATATTGGCTTCTTCCCAGAGTCTTATTCACTCTTTAGCGACTTGAAGTTAAATGGGCCTCATCCATCTACCCTCACAAAGCTGGAAGCCAGAAGCTCCCAAAGTGAGTGCCAAGTTGAAGAGTCTCAAGAGAGTTCAAGAAACTGAAGAGACTTGAAGAGCCTGGAGCTCTTCTCTAACTCTGTCCTGTCCCTCATGAAGGCAGAGGGTATTGATCTCCATCGATGGGGTGAGTCCCATACCAATGTCTTGGATTACACATGGAAATATCCCCCCTCCTTTTTTTTACTTTTTTGGTACTTATATTCAGAAGAAAGAAAGAAAGAAAGAAAGAAAGAAAGAAAGAAAGAAAGAAAAAAGAAAGAAAGAGGAAGGAAAGAAAGAAAGAAAGAAAGAAAAGAGGAAGGAAAGAAAGAAAAAGAGAGAAGAAAAGAAAGGAGGAAAAAAGGGAAGAAGGAAGAAGGAAGAAAGGAAGAAAGAAACCCTGATATGTGTGGATAAATTGAAGGAACTGAAAAGTTTAGCCTTGAGAAAAGAAGACTTGAGGGTTTCATCATCATTATCTTCAAATATTTGAGGGATTCTCATGTGTAAAAGGAATGAAATTTGTTCTAATTGACCCAGAGAAGCAAAATAGAGTAGCATAAGGTGGCATATTTTATTATAATGTAAGGAGGAATTTCCTAACCATTACAGCTTTATAAAGGTATTATAGTCTTAGCCAAATGGTAGTGAATTTCCTGTCACTAAAGATCTCAGGGAGAGGCTCAATCACCACTTGTTGGGGATGTTGTAGCTGGGTGACCTTGGACAAGTCACTTAACCTCTATGTGCCTGTTTCTTCAATGTGAAATGGTAATAATTAACAATACATACTTTTCAGGGTTGTTGTTAGGATCAAATGGGAGAATACTTAGCACAATGCCTGGTATACAGTAGGCACTGTATAATTGCTTATTCCATCCCTCCCACTTGGTCTTGCCTGTGTGGATGGTCAAGCCAACCTCTTTTGAGTGGTAACATATCTCTTCTAGGAAATTCTCTGATATTCCCAGGTTTGGTACAATTGGAACAGTGCTATCCACAAACAGGAGCAATTGGAGGACCTCACCATTCACAGAAATCTCTTTCAAACTTGGTCTCTGAACTGAATCTCCTCTGTCACCACGATAAGTACCTTTCTTAAGTGAGCATTCAATTTTCTGTGTTATTCTTTGCCTGACATTTATAAACAAAGGTCATTAAACAGAATTTTTAATGCCTTTCAAGGAATCTTGAATAATTTTGATATTTAACTAGAAGACACCTGATTATAAAAGAGGCTAAGGTAGCATTTTGTTCTACCATATAAAAGGTCTTTTCTCTTCTTTTTTATTGTTTTTATTTATTTTAAACATACATTTGTTATCTGTCCCTCCTATTACCCTTCCTCCCCATGGAATAATATATAATAAAATAACACCTTTATAAAAATATGCGTAGCATAGCAAAACAAATTCCCACATTGGGACACAATATGTGCCTTATTCTGCCTTTTAAGTCCAACCTGGCAGGAGGAGGGTAGTGTGCTAGAAATTGTTCTCTTAGCCCTGCTCATTTCGTTTCACATCAGTTTGTAGAGATCTTCCAAGTCTCTTTTGGGATAGGCCATTTTGTCATTTCTTATAACTCAATAATTTTAAAAGCTTTTTTCATAATCAACAAATAAGTGCGATGTGATCTCATATTCTCAGCAGGTTCCAATTAATTACTAAATGATATATAGGTTGTCCATAATTGCATGTTTCTGAGACAGACAGTACAGATGGACACAGCTGGTTGCAGAACTGAACAGGTAGAAGAAACTAGGTCGGATTGCTGTTAGGAAATTGTGAATCTCTTTTAATAACTGCAAATTTCCCCAGGAAGTTTGGGGTCTTGAAAGAGAGCAAAGTCCATCTTTGCAATAGTAACATTCAACAAGTGTTGCAATATGATAGACAGACACCAGAAACAACCGTCTCCTAACAATTAAAAATGAACATCATGAAGAAGACATTAGAGAGGGGGATGGTGGGCTTGAGCAGGTTATAATATATGGCCAAAAATGAACAAGAATAAAAGATATTATCAAAGAATTGTACAAGGAGAAGAGAAGATATTTGTATAATGATTGGATAATTAGAAGGTTAGACTGATCAATCACATGGAGAGGGTGGGGGATAACAGGTGGTTGTCTCGTACACTGCTCTGCTAGTACCTTTTCTATGTCAAGAGAACTCAAGGAAGACATCCAGCATGTTGGGTGGACCTCTTTTATGAACTTATGGGAGACAACAGACAAGGATCCCACCTGGAGCAGCTTTTTCAGGGACTCCCAAGTGCTACACCATGCAGAAAAACATGAAAGCAGGCACTGGGGGTCCTTTGTTTTTCGTATCCCCAGAGCTTAGCACAATGCCTGGCATACCTGCACATGCTTAATATTAGATGACTGACTGAATTTGTCTAAAGAAAGAGATATGTATATACTTATCAACCAATTTATATTTTTTTAAAAGACACCTACAGAAAAATGAAAACAACGATGGGGAACACAGGATATAAATATAAAATATACATAAATGTAAAAAATGTGACATGGCCTTTTAAGGACAGTGCTGGGAATGCTAAAGCTTGTGATGTGCTAAAGTTGATTGGAAATGTTGAAGACAAGAAAAAGGGAGGTGTATGGGTTTCTACTATAATGGAGAAAAGAAGAGGATAAAAGAAGGGGTAGAACCAATGCTGGGGATAGATATTAGGATGATAATGGACGATAATGAGAAGGCAGCATTATTCAATTCAAATTGCTTCTGTGGGAAGGAAAGTACAGAACTAAATGGCTGATATGGTTTTGAAATCCAAGATAAGTAAGGAAATAATATGAGAGTATGTGGCTGTCTGTGATGAATTCAAGCCCAGATAAACTACAAGTGCCCAAAAGGAATTGACAGATGTGATGCTGAGCCACTGTCACTGTGTCTTTGGAAGATCAAAGGAAACTAGGGGGTCAGGACTGGGGAAGGACATATGTTGTCTTGATTTTCAAATAACCAAAGAAAGTGGGGTCTGTAAACTTTATACTAGTGAGTTTGAGTTCTATAGCTACAAAGATTCTATAATTTATCATTATTATCATATTTTTGTTATGAACTTGGAAACATGGACATTTAAATGTACAAAGAACAGACAAAGAGAACAATATATGAAATTGTGAACTGAAAGCCCTTTATAAATATGTCATTTGGGTGCTCTTGCAGCCAATCTCTAAACATACATTTTTATAGGGCTTTTTTAAAGCTGCCCTATGGCCCCAGATGTTTGAGCCATTGTGTTCTTTAGTGGACTATCAAGGAGACATAGGAATGGGGTGGCAGTAGTCACCATGTCACCATATCTCAGTTACCCAGGTCAGAAATCTTGGAGACACCAAAAGCCTTTCCCCAATAGGTAAGAAGTCAAAGAATATGAATAAACATTTCTCAAAAGAAGAATTGCAAACTTTAAACAACAATATGGAAGGATTCTTAAAGTCATTAATAATTAGAGAATAAAAATCAAAACAACTCTGAGCTTTTACCTCATAATTGCAAGTTGGTAAACCCAGCAAAAGATGGAAATAGTCGATGTTGGAGGAGTTGTGAAAAGATAGGCACAATAGCATCCGGTTTAGAGTTTGAAGCGGTTAAACCATTCTAGGAATAATTTATAATTATGCTAAAAAGTGACTAAAATGTCCATGCTCTTTCACCTAGAGATCCCACTGTTAGACATATGTGCCAGGGAGGTCAGTGATTAAAAGAAAGGCTCACTATACACTGAAAAATTCATAGTACTTTTAATAATAGCGAAGAACTAGAAACAAAGTGGTTGCCTGGGAAAAGGCTAAATAAGTTTTGGTACATGAGTGCAACAGGATATTACTGAGCTGTTAGAGATGAGGAACACAGAAAAGCATGGGAAGACATTAACAGTGGAAGTACTGTTAGTGAAGTTAGTGGAACTAGGAAAATAATACCCAAGGACTATAATAGTGTAAATGGAGGGAAAGCAATAATCAAAATGGAATGCTGTGAAATTGTAATGACCAAACTTTAACCCCCAAAAAGAGATGCAAGAAAGCCCCTTTCCTGATTCTTTGCAGAGGTGGAACTGTAAGTGTGAAATATTGCAGTTAGGCTTTTTTGATGTGTTGGTTAGTTTTGTTGATCTGGTTTTTCCTCTGTTTTTTGTCTTCATTATTGAAAATGGCTCTTTGGGTAGAAGAAGGAAAGAGAATGCATTGAGAAAGAGAAGTGATATAAAAAAGATAATTTAAAAAACATTTTAAAGAAGCTTTAGTTGTCCTTAAACTCATGATCTCCCTCAACAGGTATATTGCCAGTTACTAATTCTTATTCTTTTCTAACTGTGATCCTTCCAATGTTCTGTGAATCCCATGTTTACTTTCCATTTCCCCTGCCACCGCCATCGTTCCTGGCCCTCATTATCTCATGCATGGACTTTATCATTCTTACAGGTCTTTCTACCACTAGTCTCTCTTCTCCTTGAATCCAGTTTACTCACATGGTAGATTACCTGGTTTCCTTTTCCCTGCTGCCAACACTTTCCTCTAGAAATGGGCACTGGAGGAGAGTTCAATTTTGGGTGGATTCTCCTAAGTGACATTAAATAGAGTCTGATTTTACAGTTTCTCATTTGCTTGTTCCACCATGCTATATGCTGTAGGGAGTTAATAGCTACCAATAACCTTTGGCTGAAACACCTGCACACACACGCACACACACACACACACACACACACACACATCATGGAAAGGGGTCCAAAGTCATCCTATGACATGCCTCCTGGTCTCTCATCCCTTCTGGCACAACTCAATCCTCTTCATAATCACGGACTCTCCTCCCCTACTCCAACACTCTCTGCACCAAGACTGACTTTACATTCACTACCTTCTACCACCTTTCACCATAACGCAGTCACCTGTCTACTTCCCAATAAGGGAACAATTTGCATAGAATTACAGTCAAGCTGTCTCTTCCCAATCTCTTCATATATGCATTTATACATACATATACGTACATACATGTGTGTGTGAAAAAGAACTTTCCCTACCATATATCTGCCAGTAAAGCCACAGCATCCAATGCCCTGTGTAGGTATCCAAATATCGAACAAAACTCAGCCTCAAATACAATCTCCTAACAAGAGGCTTCCCCTTCCGATACCACTGTTTAGTCAAGGACTGCCACTCTCAAATACCCACTCATGAAGGCTACATGCACCTGATTGGTGGGACTGACACAGGACTGCATTTTAAAGATAAGCTGGCAGTTCTCCAGGGAAATTAAGTTGGCTTCCTGCTTCTGTGGGGGGAAAATGGTTGGGGATATGATCCCTGGTCACTAAAGAGCAGTCATATGTGTAAAGCAGTTGTCATCACCTAGACCAAGCAATTTTGCTGAGTCTTGATTCAAAAGGAGAACACCTGGAACTACTGTAATTTCTCCCTCCTGAAGGTGGTGCACCAATGCAACCAACCCATTGAAAGAGAAAAGAAGAAGAGGGGACTGCTTCCCTGGTATGGTTGGGGTACTTGTTAGGTTGTTGGTGCCCCACCAAGCACTGTTCCTTGAAAACAGGCACTGAGGCAAACTACGCTGTGGCACTATTCAGCTAGGTCATCCAGGACAAAAGCTGATCTTACAGTTCTCATCACCGTTTGTCCCATATTGGCATATGCCTTGTGGGAGTATCACAAACCCTGACAGAGATAAGTGCCCATTCAACACCCACTCACACCCCACAATACAGGAGAAGGATGACCAGGGAAAATGCCATAATGGTGAAACCATTATCCCCCAGGCCATTCTTCCCAATACTTGCTCATTTCTCATGCCAAGAAACCCACAGTTCATCATGGCCACTGACATGCTGTAGCCGGGCTGGCTTCATTTCTTCTCTCATATGCCAGCCATCTGCTTTTTTAACACCTCTCCCCCTAGAATTGTAATCAATTTATCTTCTCTGCAGTTGCTTCACAGAAGTGAAAACTATAGAGCAAACTTTCCCACACAAAAGGCCACCCCTGAGAGAGCCTCTCTCCTCCTCCCAGCTCCTCAGTATTCCAGACTCCTGAGAACAGTATTGCCATGTTAAGCTTTCCAAACGCTGATTTCATTTTTTCCAGCCTCTCCCCACTCAGAAACCTTCACTGGCTCTACCTCACCCACAAGATCAATCAACAAAATAATCAACAAGCATCTAAGTGCTAGGGACTATGGGTTATGCACTGTAGACAAATATCAGACATTCCCTGTCCTTGAGGAGCTTTCACTCCATTAAAGGAGACATATATATTTATATGCTTGTGTAATATCCAAAATAAATACAAGAAAAATTGTGGGGGAGGGGAGGGAGGCTCATCAAAGGTTTCATGTAGGAGGTGGCATTTGAGGTGAGCTTTAAAGGAAATAGAGATTCTAACAGATGTAGTGAGGAGACAATGCATTCCCAGCAGAGGGGACAGCCTCCAATAAAACAGGGATGGGACATAGAGACATAGGATGGCATGTATGAGGAGCAGCAAGAAAGTCAGCTGGGCCATATTGGATGGTTTAAGAAAGGGAGTAATATATAAGAATGCTAGAAACCTAGGTTGAAGCCACTTTTGTGAAGGTCTTTGCATGTTAAACTGAAGAGTTTGCACTTGATTCTAAAGACATTAAGGAGCCACGGATGTTTATTGAGAAAGGAAATGGCATGTTCTTTTAAAAAATTTAATATTTTATTTTTCCCAATTACATGTAAAAACAATTTTTAAAGTTCATTTTTTAAAATTTTTGAGTTCCAGATTCTCTCCCTCCCTCCTTCCACTCCCCTCTCATTGAAAAGGCAAGCAATTGGATATAGGTTACATATATGGTCATCCAAAACATGTTTCATGTTAGTCATGTTGTGAAAGAAAATACAGCCAAAAAAGGCCAAGAAAAATAAAGAAAAAGTATGTTTTGATCTGCATTCAGAATCCATCAATTGTTTCTCTGGAGATGGATAGCATTTTTCATCATAAGGAAATGATATGTTCTCAAAGGAAAAAAGAACAAATTCCTTGGATCGGCAGTCAGGGTCTTCTATAATCTGTTCCCTACTTGTCTTCCAATCTAATCTCTCATACTTCACCATGTTACTAGTTCAGCTCTCCCAATTAGATGCATGGTCCTATCATTTCCCAGAAAAGAGTACAGAACAGAGATGTAAGTCTCACAGTATGGAATATCTGGAAAGATAGGTTGAAGTCAGTGCTGTGCTGGAGGCAGCTCAAACTGGCTAGCTGATTGTTAAGTTTTCAGTGTGGGAAATTTGTGCCTGGGGAGTCAGTAAACACTACAAATCAGTGCTTGATTCATTGTTTTGTTGGTTGTCTAGACTTAAGTGATTTAAGATAAAGCAGATTAAACATAAAAATGGCATTTCCACTCCCCATGGAGAGCCAATTATTAAATATTTACTAGCACACCACTGGTTGGAACTGAATAATAGAAGGTTTATTTGTCAGACTAATGAGTTTATATTTTATCCTAGAGGCAATAGGAAGCCAAGGGAAATTTTTTAACAGATATTGCAATAGTCCAAGTAATAAGAGGAATGGTCCCAGTAATTGGAGGGGTGTGATTAGAGAACAGTGAAAGGATATGAAAGATGGTATAGAAATAGAATTGGCCAAAATTGGCTGCTGATTGGAGGAGTGAAGTTCGGGAGGTGGACAGATCAGTGTTGACCCTGAGGTGTGGAAAATGAATGACTTGTAGGATTGTGGTACCTGTCATCTGCCACTCACTATCTATTTATCTTGTTCCCCACACCAGGTTCCACTTATGGGTGGAAGCTGGCAGCCAGGCCAAGCCAGATGAGTAAGGGACCTGACAACATGCCACATTGCCTGCAAAGATTTTGAGTCACAACGGCCTTGAGGCCAGCACCAGGCAGGAAAATGAGCCTGGCACTGATAAAGTCTGAATTCATGAAGGACGAAAGCCAAAGTAGCGATGGCAAAGAAGGAAGCAAAATGCCAGGTTGTCAAGCACAGAATTCAAGAAGATCCAGGAAGAGGGAGGAGGCGGTAACAACAACAGTGAATTTGCAACATCTGAGCAAGGACCAACAAAAACGGGTAGTGGAGAAGTCAAAGAAAGGTACTTAGGATTGAGAATGAGATACCACAATCTGTCACATGGCAAGGGACATGCTTGAAGCCTTTTAAGCTAAAATGTAGGAGCCATCTCCTTCCTTTGGTTTTTTTTTTTAGGATGAGCCAAATTGAAGGTCTTCTCCCATTCACCTCCATGGAGTGTAAGGCAGCTGGGTCCGGTTGATGGCACACTATTAACCTGTATTACTGTTTACATACATTTATGTGTATATCCATTCTACTCACAAAGCGTAAGTTCCCTGAGGATCTACATATCTCTTGGCACCCCAAGTGCCTGTTTAGAGTAGGTGTTCAATCAAGGTTTGTTCTGGTTCATTCCTCTTCCCATTCTTTTTCCTATTCTTCTTTGCCACCATACCTCAGCTGTCTTCTCAGGCTGAAACATCTCTCCATCCTGTTGCCCTCTTCTCCTGCTGGTGAATTCCTTCCAGAATCTCCATTCTGAGAAAGGGTGTGAGATCAGCCATTCTTCATTCCTTTCCTCTGCTTCTGACTGTCTATACTTTTCTACCACAGGTACCTCCCCCTCCCAACCTTTCTAGCTCCTTTTTATGTGTTGTCTAGCCCCATTAGAATAAAAGCTCCCAGAGGGCTGAGACTGTCTTTCTTTCTGCTTGTATTTGTATCTCTAACACTTAGCACAGTACCTAGCACATCGTTGTTCACTTGTGTGCAATGTTTTGTGACTGTTTGGACCATAGCATGCCAATATTGTCCATGACGTTTTCTTGGCAAAGATACTGGAGTGGTTTGCCATTTCCCTGTCTGGTGGATTAAGGCAAATAGAGGTTCAGTGACTTGCCCAGGGTCACTCAGCTAGGGCAGATTTGAACTCAGGTCTTCCTTCTGGCCCAGTGTTCTATCTACTGAGCCACCTAGCTGCTCCAGGTATGTACATAGATATGCACCAAAAAGACATGTGACAGTTCCTTTATAGAATGTGTTTTCTTGTCTGCTACAGCTTTTGACAACCCAGAAACCAATCTGTTGCTTACTTTAGGGCAAAAAAGAGTAGGATATAGGCAGGGTCACCATTTTGGGAAGCTTGAGAATTGTGGGAAGGACAACTTTTTCAAACCCTCTTTTCTTCAAGGGCAAGGGTTCTTAACACTTTGACACTCTGACAAAGCCTATTGACCCCTTCTCAAAATAATGAATATTTCTTACATTTATAATTCAAGGAAACGCTAAATTTCTTCTGAAAGTGAGTAAAAATAAAAATGTAAATTTTCCCCATCCAAGTTTACCGACCCCTGGAATCTAGCCATGGTCCATGGACCCTAGATTAAAAATCCCTCTTCTAGGACAAACCGAACAGTTATATTATAATGAACCTATGGCAACTGAATAGTTATATTATAATGAACCCAGCTACCAGGAAGGGGTATGAGTGAAGCTGGCAATATAGCACCACGATTGGCTTTCAGATCTATAGGCAGAAACAGAAGTAGTTGTCTACACTTTCCATCCACTTAGATATCATGACCATCACCTTTATCATCTCTGGTCAGTCAGTGAGTGAAGAAGCATTTGTTTAGTGCTTATTGTGTGCTAAGCAGCTTGGTGGCTCAGTGGATAGGGCACCAGGCATAGAGTCAGAAAGACTTTCTCGCACATGTACATAGATAAGTTTAATAAACGTATACCCACAGAGATATGTATGCACATTCATGCACATATATAATTTATATGTACCTGTTGTTTGTTGTAATCTCCTGAGAGCAACCACAGGTTCCAGGGTTAGCTAAGTAAGGGCTTTTGGGAAATGAGAAATAACTCACATTTTCACAAAAACAGGGAAGCCAGGCTGATGCAACTCTTTCCCCCAACCTTCTCTGACAAAACCAAACCAAACCAAATAAACAACTCAAAACAAAAAAACAAAACAAACCCTAACTGTAATTGACTAAAAGTAGCGATGAGAAGACTTGAAAAGTGATCAAGTGTTTGTTGGGTGAAGCAGTTTCTAGACACATTTGGTCAACAAGCATGTAGTAAACACTTATTAGGCACTGGGCTAAGTGCTGGGGATATAAAGGAAAAAAACCAGTCCCTGCCCACAAGAAGCTTACATTCTGATGGAAGAGATAACACAAATATAAATAGGTACATATAAGACGCTGTGTGTATGGAAGGTAACTATAGTGGGAAGTGCATTAACAGCTGAGGGGGCTGGGAAAGGCCTCCCATACGAGGTGACATTTAAGCCAAGTCTTGAAGAAAACCAGAGATTTTAATACGTAGATGATCTAGTAGAGCATTCTAGGCATGGCAGATGGCCAATGGCACAGAGATGGGAAATGGAGTATTGTTGGTGAGGAACTGCAAATAGGCTACTACATCTGGACCATAGAGTGAGTGGAGCACAGTAATGTCTAAGAAAGTTGAAAAGACAGGAAGGCACCAATTGGGGAGAGCTATAAATTCCAAACCAAGGAGTTTACATATTTACTCCTCAAAGTAAATGGGAGCCAGTAGAATTTATCAAGTAGGAGGAGGATACGGTCAGACCTATGCTTGAGTGTGTTTTTAACTCATCCAACTATATAAATTCTGAAGGGATCATATTTCTTCCTTTTTCTTCCCTCCTTTCCACCTTTGGTTAACTAGGTGACTTCACTCATTCCTCTAAATCAAGTAATAGCAACTGGATTGAAGTTTTGCTGTCTTGCTATTTGTGTTTTTCTTTTAATCAGACTTGAAAAACAAGAGCTAACTTTTGTGGATGAGACGAGTCTGTGCTTCTCTTGGATATGGCTAAAAATAAATTCAAGAATTAAGAGACACTTTGGAGAAAAATCTGATTTAGTGAAGTTTGTTGGTCTTTGTAAAGTGAGTTGCCATCTTAGTGAGAAGCTGAAAAAGGGGGGGGGTGCTCTTTAATTTTCCCATGACTGGTTTGCTTTTAGAAGTAAACAATAGAATAAGTTAAGATAGCCCCTACACTTGGATGATTGAAGAAAAAAAATAATTTGAAGAGCAGAGAGAATGCTCGAAGTGCCTGAGGGGGTCTCTAGGCATGGAACACATCCATGTTTTTCCCCTCAATAAATACCCTGTCTATTAGTTCTATTGAAATGTCTTTTACTGTTACTTTGCAGCTATTAATCTAAAATTGCAAACAGTTCGCTCAGCTGCTCAAATAGAGGCCATTTTTAAAATCATCTATTTCCATGAGGGAGTCTAGGGGTAAAAAGAAAGAAAGTGAACCCTCTACCCTGCCCCTCATTGTTTGATAAGGATAGTGATGACAGAGAGGGAAGCAGGAGTCAGTCATAGGGGCCATCCTCTCACACTCCTTATTCTTAGAGTAATGCAGGAAGCCGGCAGAGTTGGGATTTTCCTAGCTTCTGTGGCATTTGTAAATTACAGGAGAGTATGATATGGAGCCAAAGTGCAAACAATTTATTCTCTCCTTCTGCCGTTGCCCTCCCAGAACCAGGAATAGATTTGCTGGGGTTAATATTGTTTATTGCTTTTGTTTCCATACCTCAGCTGACCAAAGACAGAAATACAAGCCAAGACTACTGTTTTAAAAACCACACAACTAGAAATATGAATTGATTTCCTAACCAATGCCTAATGAATAAATTCTGATGATTAAATGTTTTGCAAATTAATTCCAAAAGAGGCGCGATAAAGAGTTCTTGCTTAGTAGAGAAAGGAAGTCAATATGGCATAAAAAAAAGAGTGCTAGACCTGGAGTCAGGAGATGTCTGGGTTTGAATCTTGCCTTTGGCATTAGCTATGTAGATTAGAGTATAGTCTTTCCACCTTCCAATCCATCCTCCTTATAGATGCTGCACTGATATTTCTTTTTTTTACTTCTTTTATTTTTGTAGTATTTTTCCAATTATATATAGACAATATTTAACATTCATTTTTTATAAGATTTTGAATTCCAAATTTTTCCACTTCCCTCCTCCCTAAGATGGTAAGTAATTTTATATAGGTTATACGTGCAATCATGCAAAACCTATTTCCATATTAGTCATGTTCACATTAGTGTCTCTAAAGCACAGTTCTGACTACACCATTTCTTTGCTCAAGAGGCTTCCGTGGCTCCCAACTGCCACTAGGATAAAATACAGACAGACTCTTCAGCTTGTATTTAAAGCTTTCCATAGTCTCACTCCAACCTATCTTTCCAGACCGACTTTCTTACTCCCCTAATACATTCCCCAAAGTGGCTTATTTGCTGTTCCCTGTACATGACATTCTATCTCCCACCTCTGTTTCTTTGCCTGGGATGCTCTTCCTCCTCCCCTCTGACTCTTGGAATCTCTAGGTACCTTCAAGACTCAGACCAAATGGCACTCCTTATAGAACATCTTTCCTGATTCCTAGTAGTTAGTGCCCTCCTCTTCCCATATGTGAAATTACTTCACATATACCTTTACCCCTCTGTATTCATCCTGCACCCCCCCTAGTAAAATATAAGCTCCTTGAAGGCAGGGACTATTTTTATTTTTGTCTTGATATTCCCAGGACCCAGACAGTTCCTGGTATAATTGGTGCTTAATAAATGCTTGCTGAGTTGAACTGAATTGGAAAGAGTGCTAGATTTGGAGACATGATAGCTGAGTCGAGATTCTGGCCCAGCCACTTACTACCTTTGTGATCTCTGGGCAAATAAATCATTGAGTTTTCTGGGCCTCAATTTCCTCATTTACAAAATGAGGAGGTTTGGCTAAATAACTGCCAATGTTGCCCTTCCAGTTCTAATTCTCTAATCCCATGATCTTTTCCACAAGAACAGTCAAAGAGTCTTTACCAAACACTTTATTAATATTTATGCAAATTATATCTACAAGCATTTCCTAGATCTATTAGTTTAGCAAATCTGCCAAAAGAGAAAAGTAGGTTAGCTGGACATGACTTACTCTAGATGGTGTATCTATATGTATACACATGTTATATCCCCCAGGAGAAGGTGAGATCCTTAAGGGAAGGAACCGTATTATATCTTCAGTACCTAGCATAATTTCTTGCACACAGCAGGTACCTAATATTTGTAGAATTTAATTGAATGTGAACACTGAGTCACAAAAGATTACTTCTATTGTCTATCTAATCACTCCTTGGCATTAGCTAAAGAAGAGAGCCACCCATTCCAATTTTCTTGGGAGAACTCTAATTTAGAAGCATATAACAATTCCTGTACACCTTGTGTTTTCTTGTCCTCTACAACTTTTGACAACCCAGAAACCAATCTGTTGACTGCTATAGGACAAAAAGAGTAGGATAAGGGTAGGGTCACCATTTTGGGAAGCTTGAGAATTATGGGAAAGGGAACTTTTTCAAACTCTTCCTGACTCTAGGTCTGACTCTATATACTGCCCCACCTAGCTGCCCCAATTAAAAGAAAGGCTACCTAAATTATTTTTAAAAACCACTTAGGTAGAAAAAAATAGTAATTTTTGGTGACTTCAATATTCATAAATGGATAAATCAAACGGAAGGATAAATACAAGAAATTAAGGATCTGAATAGAAAGTTATAAAATTATATTATCTAGACCTTTAGCAATTATTAAATAGAAATATTAATGAGCATATCCATGTTCTACAACACAGAACAGATCTAAGGGCCAGGCCAGAGAACTGGGATTGTATTATACTCACAATTGTCTATCCTGGAGGTTGGGAGGAGGTGACATGGTTTTATGGGGATCATGATCATTGGGGGTGTTTGCATGGTGTTGTCCTTAATATCACAATGATATCTTGAAATTTGTTCTTATCCTTCTGATGCTATGAAATTTAGGTGATTATTTTTTAACAACAGCTAAATTTAATATGAAGTATGAGCTGCCAGTGGGTGGGAGGTGAACCAATGAGAATGTCTTGAACTTGAGAGTAACAGAAAAGAGGCAATTGTCCATAATTCCCAAGAACCTATTATAGAGATATAGAGTGACTTCACCACTTACTATGAAATCCTAAAATTTCCTAATTTAGAAAAATTCAGCTTATACTTTGTGAAAGTATAATAAAATTACTTTAAATCTCTGTTTTAAAAAAGCATTTTTGACTTAAAATATTTTGTTCTTATAGGTAAGCAATTTCTTTTGAAAGCTAATTCTAATTTTTTATACCTGATCCTGTTGTGATATGGCTCTTGGGTTCAATGATCTCAGCAGAAAGGAAAGGCACCATTTACATTTATAGCAGTACCAAGCTTGTAATAACTTATGTGAAGTGGAGGGTTTAAAAAAAAAAGCAGAAATTAATTCCCTTCTGATTGGAGTCCATGCTGTGAGCACTGAGATAAATCTATATACATCTACAATTACTGTCTTTTTGCTTCTGCCACATGTGGTGAAAGGTGGAAAGGCAAATTAAAATACTATTTCTGATTCCCTGGAAGCAGTTAAAAAAGGATCCTCTTCCAAGAAGTGGAAAGGTGTTTGGAAAGGAGGGCAGCTTTTGATTCTAAACTGGCTTGAAGTCCAGTTAAAAGCAGGGTGTCAGAGGTACCAGATTTCTGACTATTTGGATCACCAATTTATGACAGTCATGTGGTAAAAATGGGAGAATGGCTAGGAAATAGCTGTCAAGGAATGACAGAAGATCACCATAGTCAATTCACCTTAGGGGGTTCTTTGTGCTCCAAACTCTAAGTCAATTAATGATGTTTGAACAGTCCTCACAGAACTTTAACTTGGTGGGCATAGCAATACTTTCTGCAGCATAGAAAATGTACTTCTTCAGGGTACAGCATGGGTACAATACCTAGAAAGGGCCTAGCAGCAGTGGGGAATCTGGGCCTCGGGAACATGTGGCCCTCTAGGTCCTCAAGTGCAACCCTTTGAATACAAACATGTGGCCCCAAGGCCCCAGGTTCCTTACCCCTGGCCTAGAGAATATTCAGACTGCCAAAAAGCTCCCTCTGCTGACACTCTTATCTGACTTTCAAAAAATCACTTATTCTGCAATTGCAACAGAATCACCATGCTAGTTTCAAGATCAAAGGGATTAAAACCAGGTATGCTAATGCACTGCAGCATAAAGATTCTGGTTTATTACAGTCCTGGGCCAAAATGGAAAAAAAAAACCTGGGAATTTTCTAGGGAATCATACAATTCTCTTCCTTCTTGCTACCCTTCTTCTGTTGTGCTAAGGGGGTCTGCATTTAAAAGTAAAGATTTGAATAAGATAATAAATTAACTATAAATGTTGATGATAAGGTTATGAAAAGTGTTAAATCTTAAAGTAAAGATAGGTATCTATGTTTCAAGGTGGTTTGTTTCTTTGACATTTGAACTTCTGGTAAGATGGGTGAGAAGTTATATACAAGTCCAGCTAATCCTGACCACCTCGAAACAACTAGAAATGCACCAAATAAACTAAATATAGCAACTAAAGGAGGAACAAGAAAGATCCTCTCAAGGAATCCCCAACAGAAAAGAAATAGCATAATGATTGAAGAAATGAACAAGCAAGCAAGGAAAAATTCCTAATGAAGAAATACTGATGGATAGAAATACTTTAAAGTAAGAGAATCTGAAGATAATACTCCAGAGGAAGAGAATAATTCTGAAGTAATTGCAATTAAAACCCTAGAAAAAGGATGGAATGGCCAAAAGAACCCTCATAGTGGCTATAAAACATAATAAGGAAGTTATGTGGAATAAAAAATAGAGCTTAATTAAAAAAAAAAACCTCAAGACTACATGGCTCAGAACAAAAGGTGGAAAACCTTAGGAAAGTAATGGATACCAAAAAACTGTAGAGTAGATGGAGTTCAAAAATTAAATAATGCAGCAAGAATTATTAGAATTAAATCAAAAGACATAAGACATGTAACACCAAAAAATAACCCGCCCTAGAAAATAGGCCTAGGAGAAATAATATAAGAATCATTGACCTTTCACAAGAGTATGATGATACAAAAAAATCAAGACCATATTTCAGGGAATAATAAAACTTCCCAGAAAGATTGCTACCAAAGAGCAAAGTAAAGATTAATAGAATTCACAGGATATCACCAGACATAAATCTTAATTTTAATTCATCTAGGAATAGGATTGTCAAAATGCAGAGCTCCAAAGTCAAAAAACAAATAAATTAGAAGTGCTCAGGAAGAGACATATGATGGACCAAGGAACCCTTGCCAGAATTACACAGGCTAATCACCAACAATAAAAAAATGATAACTAGCATCTACCTAAAACCATCATCAAAAATTATATGTAATGGGGATAAGATAGAAGCATTCCCTATAAGACTGGCAGTGAAACAAGGATGTCTATCATCACCATGTCATTCAATATGGTACTAGAAAGGTTAGCTTTAGCAATAAGAGAAGAAAAAGAAATTGAAGGAATCAGAATATGCAAAGAAGAAACTAGGCTATCACTCTTTACAGATGATATGATGGTATACTTAGAGAATCCTAGAGAATCAAGTAAAAAACTACTTGAAATAATAAACAACTTTAGCAAAGTTGCAGCATATAAAATAAACCCACATAAATCATTGGCATTTCCATATTACTGTATGTTACTAACAAAGCCCAACAGCAAGAGGTAGAAAGAGAAATTCCATTTAAAGCTATTGCAGATGTTATAAAATATTTGGGAGTCTGCCTGCCAAAACAAACCCACAAACTATATGAACATAGTTACAAAACACTTTTCACACAAATAAAGTCAGATCTAAATAATTGGAAAAGGATCAGTTTCTCATGGGTAGACCAAGCTAATATAATAAAAATGGTAATTCTACCTAAATTAATTTACTTATTCAGTGCCATACCAATCAAACCACCAAAAATTATTTTATAGAGCTAGAAAAAAATAACAAAATTCATTTGGAAGAACAAAAGATCCAGAATATCAAAGGAATTAATGAAAAGAAATGCTAGGGAAGGTGGCATAGCCATACCAGGTCTTAAATTGTATTATAAAGCAGCAATCCTTAAAATTACTTGGTACTGGCTAAGAAAGACAGTGGTGGATCAGTGGAATAGGTTAGGTACACTAGACATAGTAGTCAATGACTACAGTAATCTATAGTTTTATAAACTCAAAGACCCCAGCTTCTGGAATAAGAATTCACTACTTGACAAAAACTGCTAGGAAAACTGGAAAATAGTATGGCAGAAACTGGGCATAGACCAACATCTTACACCATATACCAAAATAAAGTCCAAATGGGTACACAATTTAGATATAAAGGCTGATACTATAAGCAAATTACGAGAGCAAGGAATAGTTTACCTGTCAGATTTATGTAGAATTTATGACCAAATTTATGACAAACAAGAGTTAGAGAACATTATGAAATTCAAAATGAATAATTTTCATTACATTAAATTGAAAAGTTTTTGCACAAAGCAACCAAGATTATGAGGGAAGCAGAAAATTGGGAAAGAATTTTTACAATCAATGTCTCTGATAATGGCCTCACTTCTAAAATATATAGAGAACTGAGTCAAATTTATAAGAATACAAGTCATTCCCCAACTGATAAATGGTCAAAGAATATGAACAAGCAGTTTACAGAGGAAGAAATTAAAGCTACCAATAGTCATATGAAATAATGCTCTAAATCACTATTGATCAGAGAAATGCAAATCAAAACAAATCTTAGGTACATAACGCCTATCAGATTGGCTAACATGACAAGACAGGAAAATTATAAATTCTGGAGAAGATGTGGGAAAATTGGAGCACTGACACATTGTTGGTGGAGTTGTAAATGGATCCAACCATTCTGGAGAGCATTTTGGAATATGCACAAAAGGCTATAAAAATGTGCATACACTTTGACCCAGCAACACCACTTCTAGGGCTATAACCCAAAGAGATCATACAAATGGGGAAAGGACCCACATGTACAAAAATATTCATAGCAGCTTTTTTTGTGGTGACCAAAAACTGGAAATTGAGGGAATGCCCATCAATTGGGGAATGGCTGAACAAGTTGTGGTATATGAAGGTAGTGGAATACTATTGTTCTATAAGAAATGATGAACAGGCAGACTTCAGGTAGAGGTGAGTGGGCCTGAAGATAAATTTTGTATGCTGAACAATCCTGCCAAGGGCCAGCCCCAGAAGCATCAGTGTGTAGAATAAGATTTTGTTATAATTACATATGGAAATTTTATTTTGCATCTTTTAAAGGGCAAAACTCATCACTATAGTTATTACAAGCACTTGATGAATAAATCAAAAAGACCACTACAAGTAGTATATTAAATTACCTTGGGGGTTTACAACACATGTGTGTGTGTGTGTGTGTGTGTGTGTGTGTCTGCTGAAAAGGGTTCTTAGAAAAAATGTTGGGAATAACTGATCAAGTTGAAAATTTCTTATTGAATGTCTGAAGAAACTGAAGCCCAGAGGTAAATTGAATTGCCCAAACTCATACAAGCAGAAGAGCTGGTATTATACATAACAGAGTCTTCAAAAAGAGTGTAGGAATGTAGCAGCGGTTAGGAGGGAAAGCAATTTGAGAGAACTAATACACACTAATGTGTGAATCACAGTTCCCCTACTCAAGTAGAAGCATCTGTTATATTTTTAAAGGCAGATGCTTACTAAAGGACTCTAACTGGCAGAATTTCAGCCAGTGTTAACACAGCAAGTTTTAAAAAAAAAATCGGGCGGGGTGGAAATTTTGGGGCAGGCACTGAAACTCTTCTGGCGTTGGATCCAGTATCTTGCTTCCAGTCAGCTCCCAGAAGCTGTTGCTTATTTTTCACTTTTCTTCCTCTAATCCAACAAACATTTTATGGAATCACAGAATTTCAGAGTTGGAAAGGACCTCAGGGGCTATCTAGCTCAAGCCATGCCTGGGAAAAAAAATAGAAAATTGCATTTATATAGAGCTTTAAGATTTACAAATGGATATACATCTGTGTGTAAAATTTTATTTGATCCTCACAGCAGCCCCTGGAGGAAAGGACTGCTATTATTCCCATCTTACAGATGGAGAAACCAAGGCTGAGAGATATTAAGTGACTTGTCCAAAGCCACAAAGCTAGTAAGGATCTGAAGCAGGATTCAGCTCCCTCCCCATTATGTAAAGTGGCCATCCAGTATTTGCTTGAAGTCTTCCAGTGAAAAGGAACTGACTGCTTCCTGAGAAAGTCCATTCTACTCATGAGTCGTTTTGAAGTTTTTCCTTATATTTGCCTCTTTGCACTTCCACTTTTCCTAGTTCTGCAGTGTCTGGAGCCAAACAAAACAAGGCTAATTTCTAATTTATTAAGGCCTATGACTTTCAAACACTTGGTACATAGGTGCTAGGGATATAACAAAATGAAGAACAGACACAGACCCTGTTCTCAGTATGCCTTGATATTAGAGGTAAGACAACATGTAAAGAGGTTGCTGTTGCTTTGTGTACAACTCTTTGTGACCCATTTGGGGTTTTCTTGGCAAAGATGGTGGAGTGGTTTGCCATTTCCTTCTCCAGCTCATCTTACAGATGAGGAAACTGAAGCAAACAGGGTTAAGTGACTTGCATAGTGTCACACAGCTAGTAAGCATCTGAGGCTGGATTTGAACTCAGGTCTTCCTAACTCCAGGGCTGGCACTCTATCCACTGCCCCATAGATAAATGATTATTTGAGGAGGCAGGAGAGAGAACTAATAGCTAGAAATGCAGCCCATAGAAGATGATGCATGAGTGGAGGCTGGAAGGAAATTGATAGGAAAAAAGAGAATATGGAGAGACTATTCAAAATTTTCACAAGAGCTCCTACAGAAGTCATAATGATATTGGAGCTACTGCCCTTCATATGTGTACATATAATATTGTTTATTTTATATATTTACATGCATGTACATACATGTGTGTATACATACATATGCATGTATGTATACATATGTGTTGTCGACCTGAAAGTTTGGTTAAAGGAGGCAAACAGAGCTAGGTGATATGTAAATTCATATTGTTTATTCCCTTAAAGCTAGCAGATACATACACATATGGAGCCAGACAAAATCTGACTGTCTGAACAAAAGAATGAGAAGGCTTAAATACATTTTAGTCCCAACTCAGCATGCCTGCGTTACTTCAATTTTATGATCCCCATGTATGTTTAACCATGACACAAGAAAAGGACTTTTCTTAATTGAATAGGTTGTAAATACAATAAGAGAATTGACAAAGTGTCAATTGAAATTATAACCCAGGATCTCTGTGTTTAATTTACCATTAACATAACATAGTATATGCCCATAAAATATTAAGATAAGAAAAAGTCACATTATTCAAGGTAGTTTCTTGGCTTAAAGGTCTCATCCTTAATGGCCACAGAGTTAAGAGGAAAGAATGCTCTTAAGTCAGCCTGATCTGGTCTTGTTGACATAGGAAGAGGTATTCTCTGAGTTTACTCAGAGAACAAAGAAGCTGTTAGGTCCAGGCTCTTCTTCTGGTTGATTAGTTCAGGCTCTGGCTCTTATTGAAGTTACAAAAATGATATTAAATGAATATCAGTGTGTATACACATACACGCGGATAGATATAAATAGCTTCAAGGTCCAGGACTTCTCATATCACTTGAGATAGAACCATCATTCATGTTGAAATTTATCGGATGCTATTTCAAAACAATCAGGCCCTATAAAGCACTTGTATGAGGGAACATTCTAGAATACAGCCATGCCTTGGTCAGAGTTTGTAGCCAATTAGAAGACATTGTCCTGCCCTCAGGTTAAAGGCACAATTATGAGTTCTAGGTTCTGTCTGAGCTTAATCAGGATCTCCCATCAATGAGATGCTTGACTGGGAATCATTATTTATAAATGAAGCAAAATTCTTTTAACCAAAATGTGCAATCTCAAAAGCAGATTCAAATACAAAAGACACCATCCTTCCTTCACTGCTCAGAAAATAAATGAATGCCTTCATATACTGTGAGCATACACAATCAATAGGCTATCAGTTCTTCCCAGGCTCAATCAATAAAGCAACAAATCCGAAGTCTACAAAGTGGACAAAGTGAAATCCCACCTGGGACTTGGTAAGAACTAACTGGTGTCTCTAAGCCTTTTCGTAATCAAGGTATCTGAAAATCAGAGCACTTCTAGAAACTGACTTTGCTGAATAATTAAGTCAAAAGGTTAATGCAGGTATTTAATTGATTTAGGTGCCCTGTTCATTAGTCAACTTCTCCAGCCTCTTCCTCTCAAAAAAAGAGGGAAGAAAAACTTTTTCTCGAAAGGAAAATGTCTTAACTTTGGGTAGGAGCATAGCTCTCATTAGGTGGAGCAAAAGGCTAAAAATCTAACTGAAACCCAGCTCTGCTCCCCTGTCGAATGGGAATCTAGATTTGAGGGTTCTTGGAATTCACTGATGCCCCGCCCCCACCCCGCCCCCGGGTTCCTCATTTGTGAAAACAGGATAACAATCTACTGTACCTCACAAACTGAGATGTGACAAATAAAATAACTGTAAATCCTTTTGCAAATATAAGGTGGGAGAGGTCTCTTTTGCTTGTTATTTCTCCTAAGCCCTTCCATGTCCCTGCTATATTTTAAGCTTTAAGACTAAATTGGTTTTTTGTTTGTTCGTTTGCTTTGAGGCCTTGTTTTAGAACGCCCCAGTTTCCTTGATCATTCTTGGAGTCCTATTCTGCCCAGGGGTGAAATTGCTTACCACACTTATTGTCCAATTATTCTGTCCTGAGCTCACCTTCCCACACACCAACACACATTCTTTACCCAGGAAAGACAGCAATTTACTTCATTTCTTTTTAACACCTTGCCAACCCCACCACCACCACCAGCACTGTCCCCACCCACCCTGCCAAAAAAAAAACAACAACCCCAAAACACAACTGCTGACTTCAGTTTTAAGGGCCCAAGGTACTGACGTAAATTGGCTGCAAAAATGCGAAGGGCACAGATGTGTCAATGACTGAGGCCTGCTTTTCCCCCTTGCAGCAAACAGGTCATTGTGTTTACCTTCTCTAGTGACTTTCCTCTCTAAATTACTTTTAGGTCCATAGTGTTCTGCACAAAACAGGCCCTAGTGCCATTTATTCACTGAGAGTTTTATAATTGACTTCTATAAAGCTTGGGGTTAGAAAAATCTGTGTGTGTGTGTGTGTGTGTGTGTGTGTGTGTGTGTGTGTGTGTGTGATGGGGAGGAGGAATTTTTCCACTGGTTTGATTTAGTAAATTTGGGTATGGCATCCAAGTTAGAGATGGAGGTGAGGGGAAGTGGGGAGGATGGAGCAAGAATGAGGAGGTTAAAAAAGCTGATGCAGCTTCTGGAATTCATGCAGCTCAAAGCACCATCTAATTACACCTGCCTGATGGAATGATCTCCCGGTCCCACCATCTTATTTCTGTCAACAATCCACAGAACCCCACAAAGCATTTCCTAATTAAACAAATTCTCTCATCCTACATCAGGAGGAACAGTTCAACATCTAATATACCACAGCCAACAACTACCTTATAGGAAGATTAAGCTTGGTACTTTGCTTTAGGTTCTTCATAGTGGAAGGGAAGTAATTGTAGCCATGTGCAGGCCCCTAATGTAGTGGAGAGAGCCCGGAGAGCTGAAGACTTAGGTTCTTCCAAATCCAAGTTATTTCTTTCTAGGAGCCTCACACACCTCTCTAAGGCTTACCCAGGGGTGGGGAACCTGCAGCCTGGGGAACACATGTTTGGATTCTGTCAAAGGGCCACACTTGAGGACCCAGAGGGCCACATCCGGTCTCAAGGCTGCAGGTTCCCCATCCCTGGTTTTATGCTAACTGGAAGCAGTGGGGCCTTCCATAGACCTTCTATCATATGAATTACAATGCAGAACTGGCTTGAGATTGAGCAGATTGAGAGCAGGCCTTGCCGCCAATAAGATTTGAGTTCAAGTCTTATTTCTGACAAGCTGGGGCACCCTGGGCAAGTCACTTAACCTCTCTAATTCTCTGGGATTATAAATGACAAATGAGTGGCCAATCTACATCGTTGGAAGGCCCTTTCATATCAGGAGTTCCCCATACTGATGAATTCACAGGTCTAGACCAAAAAAGAGAAAATATGTTATGTACATAACTATCTCTTTTATCTAGCAAAAGCAGGGGATGCATATGAATGAACTGCCTGTCCCCCCCCCTCACTCCGACCCCTACCCCCACCCCCACCCTCACTCCTGGCCAATATTTCATTTTAGAGATTTTCTAGGGATTTTTTTAAATTTAAATTTTTATAAATGCCTCTCAAAACAGAGGATTTTAAATGATTTAAGCTTTTCTCAATGGCTGGTCATCACAAGGCAGCTAGGTAGTGCAAGGGCTAGAGCCAGATCCAGGACACCCTGAATTCAAATTCAACCTCGGACTGTGGGGTCAACCTCGGAATGTGATTCCTGGGCATGTCACTTAACCTCCGTCTGTCTGAGTTTCTGTGTCTGTAAAATGAAGATAATCATAGTAGCTACCTCCCAGGGTTGTATGAGGATATGATAAAATAATATCTGTAAAGCGCTTTGCACAGACCCAAGTGCTCAGTGGATGCTAGCTTTCATTATCAATATTGTTTTGAAGTCCACTGTCCTCCTGCGCAGTCACAGTCATCGGCTTTTTTTCCTGTCAGCATCCTCCGTATCAGACTGTCAATAATCCCTTACACTGCACTCAGTGTGCAGACTGACTCTAATAGATCTGCCAGCCACCTTCTAGGTTACTGCTTCCAACCTGCTGTGAGGTTGTGAAATGAGATAACCAAGCTTGTTAAGGATGATTTGTTAAGTAGACCACAAAAAGGCCCTGAGTACGAACCCAAGTGGTAAAGTTTGCATCTCTATGACAGAAACTTCAGGACGTATGTTTCTGGGGTTTTTAAAAAATATATACTTCTGGTTCTGGAATGTGTCTGAAAGTCTGCCTTGCAGATAACAGGGCATAAATGTAAATAACATGATAGAATGTGAATATCAAAGCAAAGTTAGGAACTGGGTCCATTTACCTGGATATGGACAATGAACATATGAAGGTGTTCAGTAAATAGAGTTGAGTGGGACACTTAGGATGAATAAAAGTCCCAAACTCAAAGGAGTTTTTATCTTAGCCGTGCTGGTACCACCTAAAATAAATACCTAGAACAGAATCCACCTAGATTCATCCATCCAGGTGCAACTCTTATCCACATCCTGTCATAAATTTACCACGGGAGGTCCGCCCAATGTGCTGCGCCATTTTTCTCAATACCTTCATGTTGCTTGGCTACCAATGGAGCATGAGGCCATCTGTCAGTCGACCTTCTCTTACTATGTTTGTTTTGGTTTTTTTCCAGATCAGGCTGTCTCTCTAAGTTCACTCTTTACAGTGATGTCTCTTGCAGAATTTCTTACCTGTCAAATGTTCAGCCTGCTCAGGCCCACAACACACCACTCTTTTGCCCTTTGAGTGATTTTCAACTTCAATTCTTTGGCGACTGTTCCACAACTCATAGTCATGTAATATCACCAGAAAGATACTGGTGTTAAAACAATATAGACCCTTTACTCAAGGGTATGAGGTCATTAAAAGAACTCTGCAATTTCCCAAAAGTAATCCAGCCAACTCTGCTACCTCTTGTTCAAATCTGGCCCAGGCTGTTATCCATATGCAGTGTCTGATTAAAAGTAATCTTATCATTATATAATTAAGTGAGTTATTTGGATATTTCTCATTTGGTTATTCAAAATTGGATATTTCTAACTTGGTTATTCAACACCTTATCGTAATACAAGGTGTTCTAGCAGATGGGTTGTAGGGCCCACTAATACATAAATTAAATTGAAGATTACTTTAGGTTTATATAATTCAGATACATAAATAATATGAACCACGGAGCATTTTGCTAAGAAAGTCAACAAGATGAAAAAATCTCTCAAAATGTATGGAACCATGGGGAAAGCTTCCTGCTATGTTAGCTGCCTTGAGGGAAATGTTACAGCCAGGACATCAAATGGCAGAGTTGGAGGTTATAGTCAGGGCTTCAACTGGTAGTTACTCAAATGGAATTAACATAGAATCTTAGATGTACAGCAGTGGGTACAAGAAAAAAGGCAAAAGGGATTTGGTATTCTTTTCCACCCATGTTAAACTATTATAATATTCTTGGTTTCTAGCTCAACAAAAATTCATACAAAGGCAACTGGGTCAGTAACCACTTGCCTTTGGGTATCTAAAAGGCAAAAATGCCTCTACCTAACACTCAGGGGCAGCCTGCCTGAGATTTGTATTCAAAACATTTATTTACCTAATTAGTGAGTATACATGCTAACAGGGTTTAACCTCCTGCTCAGGGCTACTTGCCCCAGGTGTCAGGCTACTGACTTGGATCAATTACTAATTGTAATTGAAGCTGAATGTAATTAATTACCTAATTAAATTCATCCACTCCATATACATATGGATTTCTAATCATGTGGTCCACTAATGAAAAACTTGGAAGACTCTAATCTAGCCAGTGGCTCTGCATGAATTTGAACAAGGCTCTCCTCTCAGATTTCCTGGGATGCAATGCACTTCTTCTATGCATTGATTGTGTATGTATCATATTCACCTACCATATTGTAAATTCCATGAGATCAAGAATCATGTCTTATCTAAGCCTGGTGCCCATCACAGTAGTTTGAACACAGTAAGTGCTTAGTGTTTGATAAAGTCAGGTGTCATGGCATACATGCCTGTAATACCTGCTACCTGGGAAGAGGCTGAGGATAAGGCTCATAGGTCTCTTGGGCTCAGGACTTTTGAGTTGTAGTAGGTCTAAAGCTGATTGGGTACGTGCACTAAACCTGGCCCCAGTATGACCACCCCCCACCAAACCCATCCAAATAGAAACAAGAATCACTAAAGCATACATAAGGATCCCTGCTTACCGCATGTTGACTTGGTTTTAAAATGTAATATCATCTATGTTCTATTGTATTTTTATTTGTTTGGTTAAATATTTCCCAGTTACATTTTCACTTGGTTTGTGTTGTACCCAGGAGTGTTGGTAGTTATGTGCTTTGATGCTTCTGATCTAGTCCAAACCCCTTACTTGGTAGTTCAGGGATTATCCTTACAAAAATCCCTGAAAAGTGATCACCCAGATTCTCCTTAAATGCCTCCATTGTGGGTGGGGCATAATCACTTCTCTGGAAGACTGCAAGGAGAGCTCTCATTACCTGGTAATTTTCACTTAATTGCCGCCTTCTCCTCTTTTCCCATCCCCCACTTACCCCCCCGTAAGTTCTGAAATAGGAGCTACTGTGCAGATTCATCTGAAATATATTTAGAGATTGAATATATTAATTATACTAACCAACATTTAGAAAACTGATTACTCCCCAAATAGGAAACATTTTGAATCAAGTTGAGATTAGAGTCAATATAAAAAAGATGTCATCCAGGTTTGTTTGGTTATTTTTTTAAATCAATTTGACTCCTTTTAGGGTTTGAATAAAGCAAATAATTCCTTAGTAAGTTTTAATTTTAACATATTGGGTTCCATTTTCAAAGGGAGGCTAATGTGTTACATTTTGAATAGAAATGTTTTGCAAGCATTGTCAGCCTTGGATAATAATTTTGTCATCCATTTCTTACTAAAACCTATATTCAAGTAGTCTGGGATGATCAATTCCTTACTAGAGACAGTTATATACCATAGCAAAGGAGAGTGCTGGACTTGGATTCAGGAAGATGGGGTTTTAAATCTAGCCTCTGGTACTTACCAAAAGCAAATCATATAATTTCTCTAAACCACATTTTCTTAATATGTCATCTTAAGATAGTAATAGCTAAGGTGCCACCCTCACAGGATACTTGTGAGGCTCAAAAGAGATAATTAATGTATGTAAAAGTGCTTAAATGTTAGTTATTATTATGGCTAAGATGACTCCCAGAAATTAGCACTCATAGATAGGAAAAGGAATTGGAACATCTTAGAACCACAAGAGTTTCTATTAACTGTTTTAGGTTGGCTCTGTGTTATGCATAAGAAATGAAGTCTATATATTTAACATTATTCTAGAATTCTGATAAAGGAAAGGCCACATCTGTTTTTACGTCTGTGTAGGGTTTTCATCTTTGTAAGGCATTTACATTAACCATGTCCAGCAAATGAACAAATTTATGTGGCAGACGAGCAATTAATCAGCCCCAAAATTTCTTCAGGAATTATGCTAAAGTCAGTATATCATACTTACAAGCATGCTTTTAGACCAAAGATTTCACTAAATACTTCTCATTTTATCTCTCCAATACTCCCAGTGATCTGTGATCTCATCTATGTAGGTAATCTAACAATGCAGAATGAAATCCATCCATACCTGCCCATCTTATATGACTTTTGTTAACACCTTCTCATAAATTTGATTAGTGGTGGGGAGTCCACCCAATGTGTTGCATGCTTTCCCTGTGTTCTCTTTATGTTCTGTAAATACCAAGGGAACATATAGGCTATTGGCTGTCCTTCATGACTGGTCCATCATTTTTTCCTGTTGTGTGTTATATAATTCCTCATATGTATATAATACAGTAGCTGCTCATAACCACCACGTCCCTTTCCATTGCCCCTTAGGTGATCTCCAACTCTACTTCTTAGCACAGTGGTTTCAAACTCAAATAGAAACAGGGGTCATCTATATGTAAGGATCCCTGTGGGTCACATATTGACTTAAGTTTTAAAATATAATGTTGTCTATATTCTATTGTATTTTATTTTACTTGATAAACTGAAATGTAGCATTCGAAGACTGGCTGTCCCCCATGTTCGGAATGATCTCCCTCCTCATCTCTGCCTCTTGACTTTCTTCAAGCACAAACTAAAATCCCTCCTTCTACGAGGAAGCCTTTCGCAGGCCCTCTTAATTTTAGTGCCTTTTTCCCATTAAATATTTCCTACGTATCCTATGAATGTAGCTTGTTTGCACATATTTGTGTGTCTCCATTAGATTGTGAGCTTCTTGAAGGCAAGGGCTATCTTTTGCCTTTCTTTATGTCTCCATTGCTTAGTATAGTGCCTGGCACAAATGCTTATTGACTGAGTAAGAATCATCAGCATAGAGATGATAATTAATTGAATCCATGGGAGCTGAGATCATCAAGCAAAATAATATAGAGAGAAAAGGGAAGAGCACCTAGAACAGAATGTTGTGTTTAGGGGCAGCTTTGTTTTTTGTCTTCTGGCTTGAGTAATAGCAATACTGTCAATATTTATGATTCCACTCCTCCAGTATCATATTGACTCATTGGTAAGTATACAAAATCTCACATTGTGAATATAAACGGTGAAATTTTTTATTATATTAATAACTGATTATCAAATTAGGATCTAGGCTTTTTATATTTTCATTCAGGGATCAGCCCCTGTAGGTCAGTCAGCCAGTCTCTGAAGGGCATGGGTGATAGATGAGATTGCCCAAATCCCCCAGGAACATGCTCCTTGATCTTGGGGAGGACCCCACCTAATTAGGAGACCTTGCTTCTGTTTAGAGTGCAAACAGAATCTACTCTAGATGAATCCCAGCCCGGAAGCATTAAATCTATGTTCTTGTATTCTTCCACTGGAGTTTAGGGTAGCCCAGCTCAGGAAGGAGAAAACCAACTAATGTGGTCTGGGTGGAGATGGATTGCTGGAGGTGGCTGAATCTAATGATCAAGCCACTTCTCAGAAGGAGGAGCTAAAAACTTATAGCCCACCTCCTCATTTAAATTCCCACCCCCTCATTAATTGTTCACCAATCAGGGTTGATTTCTTCTATCTGGGGTATTCCTTTCGAAAAAATATTTAAGGCATTCGGTGTCTCCATCAGGTGTCTTTCATTACCTAGAGAACTCATTGCTCATCAGTTTATTGATTATTATGTAGCCTAATTAATAAATTGATTACTAATTACTCAGAAACTGACTCTCAGGTTTTTCATTCATCTCAACAGTTAATGGTTCTAAGCAGACTAAGTCTGATTCTTGGCACTTCTCCTTAATCACTGAAGAAACAAAAAGGGGCCGCACAGGACTGTGGACTTTTTATATTTGCCTCCGTCTCATTGGTGAACATTGTTAAATACTTCATCACCAAGTAGCCATCTATTGATCACAAGCCGGTCTGTCTTTAGCTTGTCTGATTTTAACAAAGTAGAAACAATTGGTTGCAGAATTCTTTTCACCAAGTTAGAACTTGATAAAACTTGTGATCCTCTGGAATAATCTCATATTAAGGCATCAGAGCAGGATTTTTATGGGAATGCTAATAAAAAGGAAAGATAAAGTTTTATTTTTATGGAGACTGGTTAAAAGCTATATAAATATTAACTATTATTATTAAAAGGAAAACATTAACAAATAGCAGAGAAAACTAATTTTAAAAGCTATTGTCTCAAATTTTACTGGTCTAAATTTTCCAATTAAAAAGGAAGTAAATTTCAGAATGAAACAGAGAACAAAATCAGAAATTGACACTGTAAAACAAGCACATCTAAAACACAGGGACTCATACAGGTTCAAAATAAAGGGCTGGAACAAAATCTATTATGCTTCCACTGAATTTAAAAGAGTAATAGTTTCAAACATGATAAGGTAAGTCAGCAGCAAAGATACACACACATATACATATGATAAGTTATATAATTATATAAGATATTATATACATACACTATTAAGAAAAAGCATGATAAGATTAAAGGTATAATATATGTGAAAAAATATAATTTCTAAATACATATTCCCAGAATTGATAAGGTAGTCAAGTCCTTTAAAGAAAAGTTACTTGAAATTGAAAAAGAAATAGATAGTAAGATATTAAATATAAGTGACTTTGAAGTTCCTCTGTTGGAGCTGGACAAATACAACAGAAAGATAAAGAAGGAAATTACAAATTTGTAGAAAATGTTAAGAACTGAATTTTATCTAAAAGCCTTTCAGGGAGAACAAAAAACTGATAATCAAAGGCAGAATTTTTTTTTACATGTTAAAAAGTATTTCTCAAACCTCTCTTTTTAAAAAATTATTATGTATTTAATATTTTTAGTTTTCACCATTGATTTTCACAAGAGTTTGAATTACAAATTTTCTGCCCATTTCTACCCTTCCCCCCACTCCAAGATGGCACATATTTCTGATTGCCCCGTTCCCCAGTCAGCCCTCCCTTCTCTCACCCCACTCCCCTCCCACCACCTTTTCCCTTACTTTCTTGTAGGGCAAGATAAATTTCTATGCTCCATTGCCTGTATATCTTGTTTCCTAGTTGCATGCAAAAACTTTCTTTTTGAACATCTGCTTTTAAAACTTTGAGTTCCAAATTCTCTCCCTTCTTCCCTCCCTACCCACCCTCCCTAAGAAGGCAAGCAATTCAACATAGGCCACATGTGTATCATTATGCAAAACCCTTCCACAATACTTATGTTGTGAAAGACTAACTATATATTGCTCCTTCCTATCCTATCCCCCTTTATTCAATTTTCTCCCTTAACCCTGTCCCTATTCAAAAGTGTTTGCTTCTGGTTGTCTCCTCCCCCTATCTGCCCTCCCTTCTATCATCCCCCCTTTTTTATCTCTTTCCTTCTTCTTTCTTGTGGGGTAAGATACCCAATTGAGTGTGTATGTCATTCCTTCCTCAGGTCAAATCCAATGAGAACAAGATTCACTCATTTCCCCTCACCTGCCCCCTCTTCCCTTCCAACAGAACTGTTTTTTCTTGCCACTTTTATGCAAGATAATTTACCCCATTCTATCTCTCCCTTTCTCCCTCTCTCAATATATTCCTCTCTCATCCCTTAATTTGATTTTATTTTTTTAGATATCATCCCTTCATATTCAACTCACCCTGTGGCCCTCTCTCTCTCTCTCTTTCTCTCTCTCTTTCTCTCTCTCTCTCTCTCTCTCCCTCTCTCTCTCTCTCTATGTATATATATACATATATGTGTGTATGTATATATGTATGTATACGTATATACATATATGTATATGTGTATATTCCCTTCAGCTACCCCAATACTGAGGTCTCATGAATTATACACATCATCTTTCCATTTCCATGTTGGAATGTAAACAAAACAGTTCAACTTTAGCAAGTCCCTTATGACTCCTCTTTCTTGTTTACCTTTTCATGCTTCTCTTGATTCTTGTCTTTGAAAGTCAAATTTTCTATTCAGCTCTGGTCTTTTCACTGAGAAAGCTTGAAAATCTTCTATTTTATTGAAAGCCCATATTTTGCCTTGGAGTATGATACTCAGTTTTGCTGGGCAGGTGATTCTTGGTTTTAATCCTAGCTCAATTGACCCCTGGAATATCATATTCCAAACCCTTTGATCCCTGAATGTAGAAGCTGCTAGATCTTGTGTTATCTTGATTTTGTTTCCACAATACTCAAACAGTTTATTTCTGGCTGCTTGCAGTATTTTCTCCTTGATATGGGAGCTCTGAAATTTGGCGACATATTCCTAGGAGTTTTCTTTTTGGGATTTTTTTCAGGAGGCGATCAGTGGATTCTTTCAATTGCTATTTTACCCTCTGGCTCTAGAATATCAGGACAGTTCTCCTTGATACTTGACAATTTCTTGAAAGAGGATATCTAGGCTCTTTTTTTGATTATGGCTTTCAGGTAGTCCAATAATTTTTAAATTATCTTTTCTGGATCTATTTTCCAGGTCAGCGGTTTTTCCAATGAGATATTTCACATTGTCTTCCATTTTGTCATTCCTTTGGTTCTGTTTTATAATATCTTGATTTCTCATAAAGTCACTAGCTTCCACTTGCTCTGGTCTAATTTTTAAAGTAGTATTTTCTTCAGTGGTCTTTTGGACCTCCTTTTTCATTTGGCTAATTCTGCCTTTCAAGGCATTCTTCTCCTCATTGGCTTTTTGGAGCTCTTTTGCCATTTGAGTTAGTCTATTTTTTAAGGTGTTATTTTCTTCAGTATTTTTTGGGGTCTCCTTTAGCAAGTCATTGACTTGTTTTTCATGGTTTTCTCACATCACTCTCATTTCTCTTCCCAATTTTCCCTCTACTTCTTACTTGCTTTTCCAACTCCTTTTTGAGCTCTTCCATGGCCTGAGGCCAGTTCATGTCTTCTTGGAGGCTTTTGATGTAGGCTCTTTGACTTTGTTGACTTCTTCAGGGTGTATGTTTTGGTCCTCTTTGTCACCAAAGAAAGATTCCAAAGTCTCAGTCTGAATCTGAGTCCGTTTTTGCTGCCTGGCCATGGACCCTTGAGTTTTTCATTGGGATGTGACTGCTTGTAGAGTAGAGAGTACTTTGTCCCAAGCTTGAGGGATTGTACTGTTATTTTCAGAGCTATTTCTATGCAACAAGCTCTGCCACACCAGTGCTCCTCCTCCCCCAAGAACCTCCAACCCGTATTGAGACTCAGATCTAAGCAGGCTCTGCATTCCTGCTCTGATCTGCCACTTAATTCTTCCCATCAAGTGGGCCTGGGGCCAGAAGCAACTGCAGCTGTAGTTCTGTAGCTGCACCACCTCCTCTACCCCCAGGGCAGTGGCGGAACCACATACTCCCTTCACTCTGTCCCTGCATATTTTTTTCCTGCTAACCTTCTCTGTTGTCTTTGGTGTTTGTAGGTTGAGAAGTCTGGTAACTGCCACAGCTCATTGATTCTGGGCACTAGGGCCTGTTCCACCTGGCTCCTGGTGTGGTTGGTCCAGGTGCAGCCCACGCTGGGCTTTGCTCCCCTCCACTCCCAGTGCAGTGCGATAGACCCTACCCAGTGACCATCCAGGCTGTCCTGGGCTGGAGCCCTGCTTCCTTCCGCTATTCTGTGGGTTCTGCAGTTCTAGAATTTGTTCAGAGCCATTTTTAATAGGTGTTTGGAGGGTCCTGGGGGAGAGCCCTAGGGAAGTCCCTGCTTTCCAGTTGCCATCTTGGCTCCACCCACCTCAAACCTTTATAAAGCTTTATGATACTCTCTATTTTGCAAATAATAAAAATGCAGAAATCTTCATTTATCAATCATAAGACAAAATTTTTAACCATATAAGATAATATGAATAAAATTTGCTCACCTAAATGGAAATTTCAAAACAAAATCCTAAATGTTGGGTGGGTCAAAGCTTAAATACAAAGAAATAAAAAAAGTGATGATACTGAGGCCAACAAGATACCAAAATTGGTATTAAGAAGCCCTTAAAGGAAAATTTATATCCCCCAACACCTATAATAACAAAAGAAAGTAACAGAAAGGACTAATGAACTGAATACACAGTTTTTAAAATATGGAAAAACAATGGATTAACAGCCCCAAAACAAAAACAAAAGAGATAATTTTGAAAAATTAAGGACAAGATAAATAAAACTACAAATAAAAAACTTAATAAGAGCTTTTTAAAGACAAGCAAAACTGATGAATTATCAGTTAATCTGATTTTAAAAGAAACAAATGAATAAAATGAAGAGGAATTCACAATAAATAGAAAATAAATAAAACTATGTGAAAATTCCATACCAAATTATATGAAAACAAAACTGCAAATGTAAGTTAAACGGATCAATGTCTACCCAAAAAAAAAACCCTCCAAAATTAACAAAAGAAATAAATAACCTAAATGACCAAATTTCAGAAGAAGAAATTGAGCAAGCCATAAACGAACTTAAATAGCATCTTCTGTTAATCTTAAATGAGCAATATGGTTGTTTAAAATGTGCATAGCTGCTGTAAGGATTTGAATTCAATCTCCATCAAAGATTTTTTAGTGCTTTGATATTAGAACTGTCTGATGATAATGAAGACTAAGTTACAGAAGAATCCCTGAATGGAGCTATGAAGGAGCTGGAAAGTTGCGTGTATGCTGGTTTTCTTTTTTTTATGTTAGAGGGAAGCATACCTTTTCTATATGCTGTACACTACTAGCATCAGCGCTGTATTCTAGTATCCCAAGAAATGAGTCATGGATGTTTTAGACTGAATCTCAGAAGATGGAAAAGACTTGACCCAAACCCAGTACATTTATTAACAGAGATTATCTCAGAGTCCTACTAACTAGGTGCAGCCTCAACTCAGAGAAGTTCGGGTGAGAAACACGAGATGCTAGAATGCACCAGTTCACTGTGAAGATCTTCAGCAAGGTCATAAGATTCTGCTAAGGAATTTTAGTGTTCATGGATGCATACAATTGAAATGTATTCTTTACTAAGTAGCTAAAAGAAAAAGCAACTGTCTTCCTACAAAGTAGCCAGTTGGAGTCCCTGGTCAGCAGGAAGAAAGGAGTGATGAACAGCCAAAAAAGCAAATTCTAAAAGAACCCATTCATTCAATAGTTGTAGAGAGTCTGTTAGTACTAGATAAAAACTCAGAAGACTGCAACTTGGAAGAGGAGGGAAGTAAGAACTTCCAGAGGGAGAGGAAAATCTATCTTAATGCCAAGGGTGTGTCTCTTCAGGAAGATTAGAAGAGGGATTAAATGAGAGGCAGTCCCTTTTCTACACTGATATTCCACCGAGAGATCCGTCTAAGTCCCATTTTCCAAATTATGAAATGGAAGCTGACAAGATATGTGACTTACCCAGGGTCACACAGCTAGTAAGTTTCTGATTTATAATTTGAACCCAGGTCATCAAGACTCCAAGTTTAGTGTTCTAACCATAATGTTATGCGTTCTGTGGTGTTCTACGATATGGTTAAATGCATGAATGTTAACTTCATTAAACTCTAATATGAACGCTATTAGGTGCCTATTTGTGCATCATACTTTGTAATTAAGGTTGCCATAAGTTCACTGTTATGAGGCTTATCATATATGTTTGTTGCTCAAGTGTAGGAGACTATAAATGTTTCAGAGGGAAAATGCAAGAGACTGTGTAGTCATAAGGTAGACGTTTTATTATGTACTGTTTATTGTTTTCCTGATTCTCTCCCCAAAAGACATGGCATGCAGTTGAACTTACTTTGTTTCTGAGAGTAGTGATTTCATTACACCAAATTCCATTAATTTTAAATGTCTCTTGACTAGGGTTCAGTGACATGAAGCAGATTTATTGAGAGGGTATAGTTTCTGGTAGGACAGGGGATCAAAACAGATTCTGATTGAATAAATCAATCCATAATAATCCACATTCCCTAGATAGCAAGTCTATCTCTAATCACTTTCTTTATAGTGAGTCTATCTCTATAGAGATTAACCACCCAGAGAAGCAGAACTGGAGGATAGAGAGTCATTCATTCTCTGAGAAACAGAGAGAACTTGACACTTCTGCCCAGCAGGGTGGAATAGCATAACCACCAGAGTAAGCGTGGGACCACCCAGCTTCAGATCTTTCCTCAACAGCGTCAGGGGAGTAACTAGCATTACCACCCAACTACCTCACAGGCTATTGTAAAATTCAAAGGAAATAATGTTCAAAAAGCACCTTGCAAACTTAAAATCTATACAAATGTGGGTTATAAAGCACCAAATAGATAATGCATTCTGTTCCTTTTAAATAAGGTGGATGTTATCAAATACCTACTTAGACAGCTGGGCTGATCTCAATAACACCTTGTGCTCTGAGTCTGCTTACAGGCCACTCACCTGAAGAACTCTGTTTTGCCCAGTGGAAACTACAGCAGGCTCAGAAAAATCTGATCATAAAAAATTTAGGAGGTCAAAGCTTATTTATAACTTCTCATCATTAAACTCAAATATGGGTGGTCACCAGACCTCAAAGCCTACACACCATCTCTCAAGTCCAAGGTTTCCTTCCCCTACTCTAAACTCACACAAGCTGCTAGAATGGCAAGCTCCTTTCCTCCCCTGAGTCACCCTTCCTCAGAGATGCCACTGTCACTCAGGAATGCTATATTCTCTCTTCCCTGCTGATTCCCGGTCCTTTGCACCAGCCATACACATTCAGAAGCTATTCTCTGCCTACAGACTCCGTCATCAACCTCAATAAAACATCTTCCCATAAATGTACCCATGGAATGAGTTGACAGTTGCAAATTGCTCCATTGCTTGAAATACCCCTCCAGAACCATATTCTAGGCATACATCTCATTCCAAGTTAAATTCAATTGCAATTGGATTCAGCCTATCATTCTGGCCTGTCAAGACTTCTGGAATCCAGATTCTGTCCACTAATTTGTTAGCTCTTCCTCTGAGCTTCATGTCATTTGCAAATCTCAGCCTATTATTGATACCTTCATCCAAGGTAACTGATCAAAATGAAAGCGTGTCCTCTAGTCTGCATCCCGAATCCCTGTTAGAAGAGGAGGGGAAATGAATTTGTGCCCTCCAGTGGGTCAGGAAAATCTATCCTAGTGCTAAGGGCATTTCTCTTCAGAATGAGTGGAAGGGGCAGTCTCTTTCTAGGCTAATGTTGCATCTATAGATACACCTAAGTCACATTTTACAAATTATGAAACTAAGGCTGACAAGATATTTGACTTACCCAGGGTCACACAATTAGGGGATCAACTCCTTTCCCCAGCTAATTTATCAAAGATTTTCATTTCTATCCCTCTCCTTTTCTCAGCCTTAATCCCACCACCACTGACTTTCTACTATTTCCTTTTGCTGTGCCCTTTAGAATTGTGGTATAGTGAAAAGATCAATTGATTTCAAGTCAAAGCTCTTGGGTTTGAATCCTGGCTTCACTTTCCACCACTCCTAGTCTTTTATTGTCAGATAGCTGGCAATAGGCACACTAGAAAAAACAGGTCTAGCAGAGGAGCAATCTCAGCTAAGAAAAATATACTGTACAATCACATGGGCAATGTACATGTCAGGCTTTGTATGGACCTGATTGCAGTAAAGATAAAAATGTACTTCTTTTCAAATCATGTCCGTGAATGTCAGCATTACTTATAGCAAAAATAATTAGTCAATAAAACCCACTACAGTCAATCCTCCATGCAGTTGTTAAATTGATCATTTTAAATGGCAGGACTAACCATGTCACCTTCCTTTACCCTATTCAATCAGCTCTAGTGGCTTACTGTCATGTTCAGGATCGAATATAAAGTCCTGGTTAGCATTTAAAGCTCTCCATAACTTGCCCCACTCCTGTCAGTCTTCCTACACCTTACTTATTTCTATGTACTCTGTGATCCAGTGACACTGGCTTCCTTGCTCTTCCTCCTACAAGATCCTCCATCTCCTGACCCCTGTTTCCTATCCCCAGAATACTCTCCTCATCTCTTCCTCCTAGCTTGCTTGGCTCCCTTCAAGTTCTACCTAAAATCCCACCTTCTACAGGGAGGCTGTTCCAATTCCCTTTTATTCTAGGGTCTTCCCTCTGTAGATTATGTCCAGTTTATCCTGTATACACCTTGTTTGCAAGTAGTTGTTTGCATATTGTCTCCTTCATTAGACTTTCAGTTCCCTGAGAATAAGGAAAGTCTTTTTTTTTGCCTTTCTTTGTATTCGCAGTGCCTGGCACATAGCAGGTGCTTAATATACTATTGACTGAAGACAGTTGTTAATCCTGTCCTTGAACACCTATAACAATGCTATAATTGCTTAATTTCAACAGTTAAATATCTTCCAAACCCCAAACTAATAAGTATTGTAAAAGCAAATTGGTTCATAGATCACTTATTGAGCTTATTTGTGCTTTTAATAAAAAGGATAAATATTATTTTATTTAGCCAAATAACACTGAGTCCTCTGTCTTTGGATTAAAAAAAATCTTGTTTTGAACTGGGTTAGTATTTCCTATTTAAATAGTATGAACAGTCTATAATCACTTTTAATAGGTGTTCCATATGAAAGAACCAGTCTAGTCAAGTCATACATTAAATTCTGGGGATTCCAAGGTGACATCGTCAGTTTTAACAGCTTCATAAGAGTGTGAGGAATTATAACAACCCAACATGCTCATGGCTGTTCCCACTGTTCATCACATCTGTAATAGTCTATTATTACTGAATCATTGATCTGTGTGGATGCACCTGGAAGGATTTACATGCTTACTGGAATTTGGTCTGTTTCCTCTTGGCATAATTTAAGTTTGATTTATGAAGTGTATCTATGGTCGAGTTAGAAGAATTGGGAGGCAACAGAGTTTTGGGTCATTCCAATGTTGACCGTCAACTCCTTCCTCACTAAAATTTTTAAAAAAGGCATTAAGGGCAGTAATAAGTAGCTGTAGATTAAGGTAAATTGAAGAGCTAAGTCTAGATTAAGGTACTTTCCCGTTACAGTTAATTTCATGAGAATATTAAAATCCTTTTCTTGCCTAGAATTTTGTTCTATAGTATAGAGTTCTAGAACTGGTCAGGAGTCATGGATTCAAATTTTTCATCAAGCATTTTTCTCTACCACCTTCTCTCCCAAATGAAAAGAAAAAGAAAATTCCCATAACATACAGCCAAGCAAAAACAAATTAGTGCATTGTCCATGTCCAAAAATGTAAGGCTCATATGGCATCTTGATTCCATCCCCTCTGTCAGAAGGTGGATAGCAAGCTTCATCATAGGATCTGCAGGATTAGGGTTGGTCATTATATTGATCAGAATTCTTAAGTCTCTCAAAGTTGTTTATCTCTACAACGCTATTGTTATTGTAGAAACATTTTTCCTGGCTCTGCTCACTTTACTTTGAATCATTTCATACAGATCTTCCCAGGTTTTTCTGAAACCATCCCCTTTGTCAATTCTTACAGCCCAATACTATTCCACCACATTCATATACCATATTTCGTTCAAATACTTAATTTGTTCAGCCATTCCCCAATTAATGGGTATCTCTTTAGTGTCCAGGTCTTTGCCACTAAAGAAGAGCTGCTATAAATATTTTTGCACATATGAGTCTTTTTCTTCTCTGTCTGGATTTAAATTCCAGCTTACACTTAATAGCTGTGTGATCCTGGGACAACTAATTTCTCTGTTTCCTTATTCATTAAATGAGGATAATATTTGTACCATGTATCTCATAGGCCTGTTGTTGCTTTGCACTTTATTTGAAAATAGTGAACCAATGCTTGAAGCTGTATTTTGTAAGAGGATTTGATTGAGTATAGACTACAGAATTTTATAAAATTAATTTGATTTTTGAAAGATAGTTTGATTCAATAAGACAGTCTCATAAACAAGCTAGGAGGGCACCTACTATGTGCAAGACACCATGCTTTTGATCAAGTAGCTATTCTGTCAGGACCACTGCCATCCTTCCAGACAACAGAATGACAAAGTCACCTTTGACTCTCTTCCTCTCCCTTATCCCCCACATCCAATCATTTGACAAGTCTTCAAGATCCTATTCCCTTATTTCTCCATTCAAAGTCACTGCTCTAATTCAGTCCCTCCAACAACTCCCAACTGGACTATTTTAACAGTCTGAATATTAAACAATTAGTCTTTTTTAAAAAAAAAATATTCTTTGATCGTCAAGCAGGTTCTCACTGGGAAGCCTTTCAGTCAAGAATCCCATCTGAGACGACAGCCCATACAGCATTAATTCTGGTTTCTCCTTTCAGATGGGAGCTTCTAGAGAGTAAAGATCAGGACAACTTGATTAGAAATTCGAGAAATGGTTTACCAGCTAAGAGTGTCACACATAATGATGATGATGATAGCTAGTACTCGTACATGCGTGTGTGTGTGTGTGTGTGTGTGTGTGTGTATGTATGTATATGTGGCTTTCAAAGCACTTTACAAACATTTGATCCTGGGAGGTAGGTTGCATTATTTTCCCCATTTTATAAATAGCCAAACTGAGGCAGATATTAAATAACCTGTCCAGGGTCATACAGGTAGTTAATTATCTAAATGCAAATAGGGTTTTCCTGGGTCCAGAGCCAGTGCTGTGCATAGAGCACCAAGCCTGGAGCCAGAAAGACCTAGGTTCAAATCTGGCCTCACTCACTGTGTGACCCTGGGCAAGTCACTAAACTTTTCTCAGTCTGTTTTCTCATCTATAAAGTGGGGAGGATAACAGTACCTTACCAGGGTGGTTGTGAGGATCAGATGAGATCATTGTAAAGTGCTTAGCACAGTGTCAGGCACATAGTAGGCACTCTTACTGTTGTTCAGTGATTTTCAGTCATGTCTGATTCAGGGTTTTCTTGGCAAAGACACTGGAGTGGTTTGCCGTTTCCTTCTCCAGTTCTTTTTACCGATGAGGATTTGAGGCAAACAGGTTTAAGCGACTTGCCCAGGGCCAGATTTGAACTCTGGAAGATGAGTCTTCCCGACCCAGAACCTCTATTCACTGAGACACCTAGCTGCCACTATATACATGTCAGTCATTATCTATATAATCTACATAAATGTTAGTTATTATCCACTTCGCTGCCTTATAGTAGACACTCAATGCTTACTGAATGAATGACTGAACTTTATCTGCCATTAAATTTAAAACACAAAGCATCTTCAGAAATGTTCAGAAACTGGGATTATCCTTAAAATATATATTGTGAATCTCAGACATTGGGGCAGTGGGTTACAATGGAAAGGGCCATGGCTCTGAGTCCGAAGAGCCAGGCTCAAATGCACTCTGCCCACTTTGGACAGAGATGCAATGGTCTCACAGTATAGATTGAGACACACTTCTTTTGGACAAGGCCAGGTAGGGATACGTTTCGCTTGACTATACATGTAATGGGTGTTTTGTTTTGTTTTTCTCAGTGGAGACAGGTGAAGGTGGCAAGGAGAGGTGAATTTCCATTTACTGATTTAAAAAAAATTGCAGAGAAGTTGAGAAGGATGAGAATTGAGAAAGAGCCATCGGGTTTCACATTTAAAAAGTTACTTGTCATTTGAGAGACAGCCATCTCAGCTGAGTGATAAAATCAGCAGCCAGCCTGCCAACAGGTTGAGAAATAAGGGGAAAGGAAATGGCAACACCAAGCACAGGCATCTTTTTAAAACAATTTGGCTGAGAAAGAGAGAATAGAAAGTTTTAAAGTTTTTTTAAAGGATTAGGGAGACACATGGATGCATTTGTAGGCAGTAGGGAAAGAACCAGTAAAGCGAGAGAGTTAAATTAGTAAAAGAGGATGACAGTGGGAACAGTCTGCTGGAAAAGCTAGAGAGAGATAATAATGGAGGTGCAAAGAGGTTTGGTCTTGAAAAGAAGGGCCATTTCTTTATCAGAGACTGGAGTGAAGGAACATGGAGCAAAGGATGATGTCAAGGGGCTGAGAGATGAAGAGAGAAAGGTCAAGGTGAATGGCCTTGATCTCCACTAAAGGATGAGGTTAAGTCCTCAGGTTAGAGGGTAGGGAAAGAGACTGGAAGGTATGAAAAGTTGGGAAGAGCCTATTTACATTGGTCTAGGGAATTTCCTCATAAGGAGTTCCCTGGACATAGGAAATCGCAAGCCCTCTACAGTCTCAGCCAAATTATGCACTTACACTCCTGTAAAGACACACTTGTAAAGGTAGTCAAGGCGGCATTTAAATGCAAGGAAAAAAAACATGATAAAATAAGAATTTGTACAAAAAGAATGCAAAATTTACATAGTACTGCTAATAGGACATGAAACCCTATTAATCTTTAGGTAATGTTTCTCAACTACCAGTCCAAAGATAGTAGTCTGTGGCAAATTTTTACTGATACTTAAGTTTTACCAAAAAAGGTCCTTCTTAAAAACTAGAAAAAAATTTTAACTCCTCCCTTTTTTAATGCTTTGCTTTTCTCCTATGCTCCTGAATCCAACCTTCTGAATAGTTATGGGACATCCAGGTTATAGGTAAAAGGTAAAATAGGGATAAAGAAAGGTAAAAAACAAAAAATCCTATAATTGAATATTAGCTATGGCGATGGTCTGTAGTATAATTTGGATTGGGAAACCTTGTCCTCCAACTCCACGCATTTTCACCAGCTGTCTTCTCTGTCTGAAACTCTCCCCTGCCTTATCTTCTCTGCCTGACTACCCATCTTCCTTCAGGTCTTAGCCTCTCCTGGTCCTCCTCAATCTTAGTGTCTTCCTCTGATGCAGCAACGTGGTATGTGGATAGAATGCTGGACTTTATTCCCACTAGGAAACTCTGGGTTCAAATCCAGTCTCACACACAATTAATGGCTGTGACCCTGGGCAAGTTACTTAACCTCTTGCCTGCCTCAATTTCTTCAACTGTAACATGATTGTAATAATAGCACCTACCTCTCAAGCTAATAAGGATCAAATGAGATATTTCTAAGTGCTTGGCAGTGTGCCTGGCACACAGTAGGTGCTTAATAAATGCTTTGTTGACTTGAATTGAAAGGGAAGCTCTCTTAATCTGTTCAAGTTGGGTTTTTTTTTTTTTTTTTTTTACTAGCATACACTTCTCACTGTTACCAGTCTCCAGCCATAAGAACTGTTGTCAGGTTCTCAGGAACAGGAAGTCTCTTGCTACCATACTGAACATAATTAAGTAAGCACACAAAGGCATATGCATAAGGAAGCAAAAAATAGGAAGTGAGGACATTTATGCCACTGCTATAGGTGCTGATTGTTTTAGAGGTGCAGGTACTGAAGATGCTGCACCTGAATCAAATGGAATCTTTTACTATCTCTAACCTCCTATCTTTGTCACTAAAATTCACTGGATTATCTGCCCCATGAAGGGCATTGTGCTAGAAACAGGGCATACAAAGATGCATGAACAATGGTTCCTGCTCTTGAGGAGCTGTATCCTAGTTGGAGCAACTGCATGTATTAAAAAGATAGAAATATAAGGAGGCCTATGTATGTAGTATTAAATGAGTGCTACAGTAGAATGCTGTTCGTCAGAAGAGTGGTTAATCACTGAAATTACACTGGCTGGGGGAGGCTTTAAGACCCAAAGACATCTTGAAGGATTAAACATTTCAATAGTTAGGTTAAGGGTATGTGGGTGGGGTTTTTTTGAGGGGGGAAGATTAATTCCATCATTCCAAATAAGGAGAATAGTGTTACCAAAGCACATGACCTCTCTGGGGGATTGTAAATCTATTATTTTTATTGAAGTAATACATTTCAAAAAGATCATTTGGGGCTGGATTGTGGAAGGCTTTGAATTTTAGTTCAAGAATTTGAACTTTATTCTGTAGGCATTGGGAAGCCAATGAGAAGGGTGAAATGTGGGCAAAATGGTATTTTTAAAAGATTTAGCTGGTAGCATTGGGTAGGAAAAATTAAGAGGAAGAAATGGGGAGGCAGAGCCAAGATGGCAGAAAAAAGACAGGAAGTTACCTGCACAGATCTGCAACAGAGGCCCTGTGGCCCAACTCAGCAGGCCAGCAATACAGTGGGCCAACTGTGAGGTCTCCAGCTGACACAGCAGGCTAGTGCTCAGGCCTGAGAAGTCTGGAAACCCCAGTACAGCAGGCTGGACTAGGCCAGGTGACTCCAGTGCAGCAGGTGAGCTGCCAGGCCTCAAGGTCCTGGTGCAGCAAGCCAATCACCAGACCTCTGGCCCCTACTACAAGAAGCTTGAGACGGTGCCCCCGTACCTCAGGAGTGAAGCTCAAGTTTAAAAGTTACAAACTAGGCAGGAAAAGGGGCAAAAAACAAAACGCCCTGACCACAGAAAACTACTATGGTGAGAGGAAATATCAAAACACAAACTCAGAAGAGGACAACAATGTCAAAATACCTACATGTGAAACCTCAAAGAGAAATGTGAATTAGTCTCAGGACCAAAAAGTTCTCTTGAAAGAGCTCAAAAAGGATTTTAAAAATCAAGAGAGAGAAGCAGAAGGAAATCAGAAAAAGAAATGAGAGTCATGCAAGAGAAGCATGAAAAAAGTCAACAGCTTGGTAAAGGAAGTACAAAAAAATAGAAAAAGATGTACAAAAAGTCACTGAATAGAACAACTCCTTAAAAAGTAAAATTGGCCAAATGTAAAAGGAGGTACAAAAACCCACTGAATAAAACAACTCTTTAAAAAACAGAATTGGGCAAGTCGAAGCTAATGACTCTGAGATATCAAGAATCAATCAAACAAAATCAAAAGAATGAAAAAATAGAAGAAAATGCAAAATACTTCATTGGAAAAACAACTGACCTGGAAAATAGATCCAGGAGAGATAATTTGAGAATTATTACACTACTTGAAATCCACGATCAAAAAAAGAGCTTGGACAGCATCTGTCAAGAAATTATCAAGGAAAACTACCCTGCTATCCTAGAACGAGAAGGTAAAATAGAAATGGAAAGAATCCACTGATCATTTCCTGAAAGAGATCCCAAAATGAAAACTCTCTGGAATATTATAGTCAAATTCCATAACTCTACAGTCAAGGAGAAAATATCACAAGGAGTCAGAAAGAAACAATTCAAATATTTAGGTGTCACAGTCAGCACTACACTTGCACACTCTACAATAAATAATTTCATCAAAGAGAATGACAACAATGAGACAACATACCAAGATTTATGGGATGCAGCCAAAGCAGTACTTAGGGGAAATTTTGTATCTCTAAATGCTTACATCAATAAAATAGAGAAAGAACAGATCAATGAATTGGGTATGCAACTAAAAAAATCTAGAAAATGAACAGATTAAAAATCCCCAATTAAACACAAACTGGAAATCCTGAAAATCAAAGGAGAGATTAATGAAATTGAAAGTAAGAAAACCATTTAACTCATAAATAAAGCAAAGCACTAGTTTTATGAAAAAACAATAAAATAGATGAACCATTGGTTAATTTGATTTTAAAAAAAGAAAGAAGAAAATAAAATTATCAGTATCAAAAATTAAAAAATGAATTCACCATCAATGAAGAGGAAATTAAAGCAATATTTAGGAGTTATTTTGCCCAGTTGTATACAAATAAAATCTGAAAATGTCAGTGAAATAGATGAATGTTTACAAAAATATAAATTGCCCAGGTTAATAGGAGAGGAAAGAAAATATTGAAATAACATTTTTTAGAAAACATTTTATAAAAAGAAATTGAACATTCATAATGAACTCCCGAAGAAAAAATCCCCAGAGTCAGATGGATTCCACTTGTGAATTCTATCAAACATTTAAAGAACAATGAATTTCAATACCATGTAAGCTATTTGGGAAAATAGGTGAAGTCCTACCACATTCCTCTTATGACACAAATATGATATTGATACCTAAACCAAGAAGAGCCAAAACAGAAAAAGAAAACTACAGACCAATTTCCCAAATGAATACTGATGCCAAAAAAAAAAACAACCCCAAATACTAGTAGCAAGGAGATTACAGCAATATATCACCAGGATAATACACTATGACCAGGTGAGATTTATACCAGGAATGCAGGGCTGGTTCAATATTACAAAAACTATCAGACTAGCTCACCATATCAATAACAAAACCAACAGAAATCACATGATTATCTCATTAGATACAGAAAAAGCTTTTGACAAAATACAGCATCCATTCCTATTATAAACCCTAGAGAACATAGGAATAAATGGAGCTTTCCATAAAATGATAAGTAGCATCTATCTAAAACCATCAAGTGAACATTATCTGTAATAAGGATAAACTAGAAGCCTTTCCAATAAAATCAGGGGTGAAGTAAGGATGCTCATTATCACCACTATTATTCAGTATTGTACTAGAAGTGCTAGCCATAGCAATAAGAGAAGAAAGAGAAGTTGAAGTAATTAGAATAGGCAATGAAGAAACAAAACTATCACTCTTTGCAGATGCTATGATGATATACTTAAGAGAATCAACTAAAAAGATACTTGAAATAATTATCAACTTTAGATCAATTATGAACCACATTGTGTGAGGATCAATTATGAATGACTCCTTAGCAATACAATGATTCAAGACAATTCCAAAGGACTCCTGGTAGAAAACGCCATCCACATTCAGAGAAAGAAGTGATGGAGTCTGGATGCATATTGAAGCTTACTAGTTTCACTACCTTTATAATTTTTTCATGTTTTTTTTTCTTTTTGGTCTGTTTCTACTTTCACAACATGACTGATATGGATATGTTTTACATGATTGCATGTGTATAATCTACTATCAAATTGCTCACCACTTTAGGGAAGGGAGTGGGAGAAAATTTGGAACTCAAATTTTTTTAAATGAATGTTTAAAATTGTCTTGATATGTAATTAGAAAAAAATAAAATCCTATTTAAAAATAATTTTAAAAAAGTAGAAGAAAAGTTTAGATGTAAGAAGATCTATTGCAAGTTCTCTTTCAGTGATCTAAGCTTGAAGTGGTAAGGGTCAAAAATCACATAATTCTGGATATGGAACAAACCACAGCAGTCACCTCATTAAACCTATACCCCCAAAAGCATCTCCACAATCTTTAGAAGTCAAGTCCCTTTTACTTCCTTTATAAATCTATTCCCTTTTTATCATTCCTTAGTAACTTGATGGTTATTCTCAACTTCCTTTTCCTTCTCTTACTAAATTCTTACCATGTCTTAACCAATTTGTCTTACTTACCTTTTCTTACCTTATTTGGCCACCTGCCTTCTCTTTCTCCTTGAATTCTTTTCTTCTTCTGAGTCCTCCCTTCAACTTTCACTAAGGTTTTCCTAATTTCTATAAATAATTGCAGTCTAAATTCAAAACCTGTTCTTTACCAATTCAGTCATCCAAATCACTTCCGCAGCAATCAGAATGGAAAGCAATGTGCATTTAAAGACAGAAATAGTTTTGGAAAACACTAGGAAGGATTGACAGTAATTTGTGACTTGTCTGATGCAGGTGGCAAGTAAAAGTCAAGAGACTAGACATAATGGAGCATGTTTGCAGGAATAAGGGAATGAAACACTACAGAGATGGAAGATAGCAGAGAAAGGATATTAGTGATAGACACAAGTCCTGGAGGAAGTGGGTGAGGAAGAGATCAACAACTAAGGTGAAGGAGTTAGCCTTGAACAGGAAGACATTTAAGACAAGAGTAGTAAAGAACCTGTGAGAATCCAAAGAAGTTTCGAAATAATAAAGCTATGACTACAGCAATGCTTTAAGGTGGAGTATAAGTTAGATGAGAGAGCTTGAACCAGATGACCTCAATTTACTCCGTAAAATAGGACATAATGTCAACTGACAGAAAGGGAGGCAACACCTAAAACTGGGACTTGAAGAATATGGAAAAAGGTTTGGAACAGTTTCTAGGGAGAAGATGAAAGCAACTCAAGAGGGGATGAGTAAAAGGAATTTTGAGTGGCCATAAAGGCTCATCTGATACATCTAAGATAGCATGGATTTGTATTGGACTCAAGCCCTCATATTTTTGTGATTTTTGTCCTAAAATACCTGGCAGTCCAAGAGTAGAAGTTAAAGATGTTGGGAGGTGGGGGGGTAGAGGTGAGAAAACCCTAGAAAGAGTGTCATTTAAAAAGATCATATCAAAAAGGGAGGCAAGTGGCCTCCTATAAGAGGGCCAAAGGGCTAGAATAAGGGAGGGACTACAGCTTATCACAAAGGGAAAAAGTTGGTTTTAATAGGTGCATGAGTGAGTGAGAAAGATAGGATAAGGACACCATGGATGCAAAAATGAGGATTGTTGACCAAACCAGATTCAGATGAACAGATTCTCTAAGTCAATTCAACCAATATTTATTAACTGCCTTCTAGGTACAAGGCACTGTGCTGAATAAAAACTGGAATAAAAAGCAGGATACTGTACAGGCCTTCCTTTCAAGTACTGTAAATGACAACATAATGGGGTAATAGTTTATGTTAGCATTTTACAGTTTACAAATCATTTTCCTCACAACTGTGTTAGGTAGGTAGTGCAAGTGGCTATTACCCCCATTTTATGGGTTAGTAAAAAGTCACACATTACTTAGGTACCAGTATTTAGGCCTTTCTGAGTCTAGGCCTTCTGACTTCATATCTAGAACTTTTCCTACCATATGTACACATGTCCCTCACATGGGCAGCAATGGTCTCCCCTATTTTTAATCAGCACATATCTACTAAGCTCTTCTTAACGTGCAAGGCACTGTATTAGATGCCATGAAAGAATTGAAGATATATAAATCTAATCTCTTTGGCCTTCAGGGTCTTAAAATCTAGCTTGGGAAACAAGACAGATGCAAAGTAAAATCAGTTGAAAATTAACTGCCAAAAGAATTGTGTGAACAATACAAGCTCTGCGTTCAGAGGAAGGAGAAATCACTGTGTGATCAAGTGTTCTGAAAAGATTTTACTAAGGACTTTTAGAAGGGTTTGAAAAGATGGGTATGATTGAGGGGGATTCATTGACTGAATGGTATAAACTGCTGCCTCACTTCTTTCCTGTATTTTGGTGTTAAGGAACTGGCTACATTGTAAAAACTAACCAGAAGGGGCAGCTAGGTGGTGCAGTGAGTACAGCACTGGCTCGGGAGTCAGGAGGAACTGAGTTCAAATCCGGCCTCTGACACTTGACACACTTACTAGCGGTGTGACCCTGGGCAAGTTACTTGACCCCAATTGCCCTGCCTTCCCCCCTCTAAAAAAAAAACTAACCAGGCCGAGATTTGTAGTTTTTTTATCCTAAAAAACTCACACTGTGTTTTCCTTAGACAACCCTTCCACTTGATATTTCCATCCCACACTGTTCTGCCAGAATCTAAATCTGAGAGTTTAGAACAAGGTCACAACATTTAGAGTAGTAAAAGGCCTTGGAGATGAAATGGAAGACTCGGGCAGTGAACTGAACTTGCCTAAGGTTATCACAGGACTGAAACCCAGGTCTTCATACTCTTAACCCTAGTGCTCTTTTCCCCCTGTATCAACTTTACTTGAGGGCCCAAAAGTCGGTTTTTAAAAAAACCCACCTAAACACACGATGTTATTTTCCTCCTCCTCAACCAAATGTAGGCTTACTATTGATGGATTAATCAATCACCTAGGTTTTTTTTAGCACACACTTCTTTTCCCTGAAACTGGTGAGTCTGGAAAAAATGTGTTCTGCCTTAAAAACAAATGACAGATTTTTACTAGGCCTGATTTTCTCTAAATAAGTTAGCACCTTTTCCTCAAAGAAAGGCTTAAGAAAAGGCTTCTTTCCAGACATCTCAAATTAACATTTGACTAAACCCCAAGAACATTAAACAAAACAACTAGACTCTGTAAGGTTTCATTGTGTCCACAAGGGGTCAGACAAAGACAATCATTTCTGATTTTTCCATGATTTTTACTTTTTCCAGAGAGTAACTAATGGCTCACAAGGAAAATTCTTTTGCTTAGGAAACTCAGAAGGCTACAGTTATCTAAAACCAAAACAATTAGGAAATACTTTCAAATGCCTGCTTACTGCAAAGCCTATCAAATGTCAAAACGGAGAGTTTTGAGTTCAAAGTCATTGTATAATCTTTTTATACCAAATCCCAAGCAAGTGGTCTCTTTAAAGAACTGAGATAGTAAATCAATGCATTTGGACAAAAATTCTTAGAACAATGAAAGTTAGATTTTTATTAATAATAAAATATAGCAAAATTTATATTTTTTTTTATTTTATGAAGCTTATTCTAAGTACGCTAGATTTTATTTTTCGACTACCACTTGATTTTTCTAAAGTATGCAACACAATACATTGGAAAACACAAGAGTTTGATTTAAACAAATGCAAAAAAAAGGGGGGGATCTTTCCATTCTATTGATAAGGATCAAAACATTCAGAGAAGGAATTTAGAGTTTGAACGTATCAGTTCAACAAACATTTATTAATGTCAACTATGTGACAAGGACTATAATAGGCTCTAGGGATATGAAGACAAAAATAAAGAGTTCCTACCCTCAAGGAGCTTATATTCTCTACTGGGTATAAATTCAGAGCTGGAAGGAACCTTGGAGGTGAACTAACCTAGCTCCCTGAAATGCAATTTCCTTTCTTGAAGCCAAGGCCCAGAGGTGAGATAACTTGTTCAATGCTGGATAACAATGGGAAGAACTGGGACTTGAACCCAGGGTATTGACTCCAAATCGTGTCTTCTTTCCAAAGCATCAGGCTGCCTTCTAATAACTCACTGAATAGAAATTACAGCGCTTTAAGGTTTACACATCTCTAGAGACAGGAGAGTGCAATACTGTCATGCCCATTTCACAGATGAGCACAAGTAAAATAACTTCCACAAAGTCACAATGTCACATACAATCATCTATAGAATGAGAAATATAGAGAAATGTCTCTCCAAAAGAACTGAAGCTCCTTAAGGGCAGGGAGTATTTGCATTTTGTCTGTGTAGCCTCAGGAGATAGCACGTTTCCTGGCACATATTAGATGCTTAATACTTGATTTTTTGACTGTTGAGCTCACAAGCCCCAAGCACACAAGTCTAGAGCAGGGTTCTTCTCATTACACTCCACGCTGGGGCTGGTATGGTACTTACAGATGAGAAATAGCAAAGTAAAATGACCGGTCCACGGTCAACCCAATGGTAAAGCCAGTAATCAAACCCAAATCAAATCAATGTTCTTTTACATAATTATACTTTCTTATGGAAATTCCAATCTAATTTTATTTCAATTTTATTTTTATAAAAACCAATGACTCTTTTTAAAAAAGTTTTCCTAAATGAAAAATTCTTCCACCAGTGGTAGTCATTTGGTGTTGCTTCACTAGACATAGACTGCAGTTAATGGAGAATCCTAATGCATTTTGAAAAGCCCAGTGAGTATTACTGTGTCATTTTATTCAATACCATCAGATTAATCATCATAATACTCCTGTTGAAAAGTTCATAGTAAACTTTTTTAGTTAGTAACAATATTACCACAAAAGTGTCTTTAAGTCTATCTAGAAACTGTGCTAAGGTGACATTTTTAAAAGTCTCATGAGGTTTTAGAGATGCCAGAAGAGAGGATAACTCTCCCTTTACCAACTGGACAAAAATTAAAGACCAACCCTAAGGAAAAAGGGCAGGGATATAATCTCTGATTTAGCATCCAGAAAGTCAATCATAATTAGGAGACCTGAGTATCAAGAAATTTAAAACACTTTTAATATAGGTCAGGATGGCGTGCTACATCATGCTACTAAGTTCTCTGGAATCTTGAGAATTATAATCATCACTTGTTTTTTAAGGTTTAGAAGGGTCATGATTTTAGGACAGAAATTTTTAACTAGAACTTCCTGAACAAAAGTAGAATAAGGTGCTCTCTCCAACAAACTAGCATAAATTTTGGACTTTTTTAAAGTAGCATTATAATGGATTTGCTATTCACATTCACTTACCTCATCCAAAAAGGAGAACGAGGATCTTCAGGAGGGTTAGCCAGTATTAACGATGTCATCTATAACCACAGAATGGAGCAGGACAAAGATAACTGGCAGGCTAAGTTGTCAAACCAATGATTATTGTCTCATTACTATCACATTCCGATCAACTACAGGAAACAGCTAGAACACTACTAGTGATAACTGGAGAGGTTTCCTTTGAGAGTCACTATGTCTGATTTAAAGGTACTTTGTATAGTGCCTTTAGCAGCGATCGGTTCACCTACAAGTAACGATTCTTTTTTTAAACAAATCAATAAGTCAGAGGACTTTCCATGGGTATAAATTAGTTGAAAAATGTATGACAATAAAGAAAGCCAATCTTGTAGTGAGAATAAGGAATGACAACAGCCTGAGCTAGTTTCCCATAAAATGAAAAAAGACCTGGAGTCTGTATCTCAGGGTAAGGGAGGACAGGGAGAAGCAGAGAGAGGGGGAGGGAGGGAGAGGGAGATGGGGGGACCCATATGTACAAAAATATTTATAGCACCTCTTTTTGTGATGGCAAAGAAAACTGAGGGGATAATCATCAACTGGGGAATGGCTGAATAAGTATATGAATGTGATGGAATACTGTTGTGCCGTAAGAAATGAAGGGGATGGCTTCAGAAAAACCTGGAAAGCCATATATAAACTGATGCAAAGTGAAGCGAGCAGAGCCACAATTGATACAGCAACAGCAGTACTGTAAAGACCACTTTCAAAGACCTGGGAACTCTGACCAATACAATGACCGCCTAGTTCAAAAAGGATGATGAAACATGCTATCCACCTCCAGGGAGAGAACTGATGGACTGAATGTAGACTGAAGAATATTTTTTTGGACATTTTTGGACATAGCTAACATGAAAATTTGTTCTGCATGACTATACATTTTGTAATGAATTTTATATTTTTTGCTTTCTAAATATGTGGAAGAGGCAGAGAATTTGGAATTTAAATAACTTTTTTAAAAAGACTTAAAGGCCACTCCACATGGTAGGAAGACCATCTATGGTAAATTTATGAGAGAACAGACAAGTCGAGAGGGATGGGTTATGATTCGTATTGGTGGAAGGAAAAGAAGCTGGGAAACAAAACCATGGTCATTTATCTCTATTCTACTAATGCACTGGAGGCAACTCTCACCCTGGCAAAAGGAACTTAGTGGAACAAGAACTACAGATCAGTCTTTAGGGGAGCTCTTTTCTGAAACAAAACATGCAAAAGGTCATTTTAGGTACCTTTTGCTCTCAGTCACTGGCCCTTTCAAAGGGAAAGGTGGCCCAGATGTGGGCTTATGCCACTAGGTCATCAGAAGCATTATCAGGAGGTCAGAAACTGTCATGATAAGCTAGTAAACTTGATTGAGAAAAAGGTTTCCTCTTCCCCTATCCCATGGTTTCAGAGTGAATTAGGACTTCTACTAGGTGAGGAGGATAATGTCCTTGTGGGATAGCATGGAATCTATGAGAGGGATTTTTGAAGGGTAGAACTATAGGATTATAAGCCCAGAATGAGAAAGGACCAAGAAAACTATCTTTCTATGGTCAGGAATGAGGGTGGGATGTTAAGTTGAATGGATGCCATTAAAACACCTTAGGAAGGGGCAAGGAAGGCTTCTGCAAAGACTTTGTAAGATAGCAAGAAACATATGGGAGAAATCTTTGGGGAGTCAGATTAGTGCCTTTCGTAATTCAGGAGCCTGAAATGTGTAAATAAAGCTGAGAAATAGGTTCCAGAAGGTACGAGAAATTTAGCAGACTTGATAAGGTTCTCTTAAGATTCAAATCTGGGTCTACCACTGAGCTTTAAAAGAGCTGGGGAATGACTCAAAAATCAAACTCTTTATTGAATGGGTTTGATCTAGGAAAAAGAGATCTAGGCATATTAAACTAGTTTAACTTTTAAGGCTTTCTAAACTTTTCTCTTTTAAAAAAAAAACCTGTATATTTCCCTCTAATTTTAGGAACACCAGGGTAGAAGAAGAGTTAGGGATCTGTCTCTTTTTCTAGGCTAAAACGAACCCAGGCCGGGAGGAAGGGTGATTGGAAAAACAACAATGAACAATCGTAGCACTGAGGGGTTTTCATTTTTAACCTGCCAAGAATCCCTGAAGACTGTAGGAGACAATCTAAGCTGGATGAGAAAATTCTTATTTCAGGAGCCAGTGTAGGACCTTGGGAGCTGTTTGAAGGGGTGAAGGTGGAGAAGAAACTGCATTATACTTCAAGTCTTCACTGACTAATCACTTACCTAAGAAATTTGGCTCTTGGCAGTGAAATCAGGATTTCCTTAGACCTCAGCTACCGCCTGTCTTTTAGTTCTGGTTCTCCCACATTACTTGTCGCAAAGTATGTGTTCATTAAATGTATAAGCAAGATGAAGAGATTAGATGCCTGGGGCTCTGCCCATCGAGTGCTTCTATGACATAAGCGATGACTTATTGATTAGGTCTATCTTCGTAGCACATAATTCAAATCATGGTGAAATATGCTGTTAAAAAATTGTCTCTCCTGTCGATTTTTTTGTTTTGTAATGTCACCAAAAAGACTGCAATTTTCAATGTTCATAAATGTTGCTGCATCAATCTATAATCTCTAAAAGTGAAAGACCTACGATTTTTACTGAAACACATTCACTGAGGAAACTCTCTATTGTAGGTCAGATACCTTTCCTAAAGCCAGGGCAAAGTATTGTGGCAACAATATTATTTTATTCCTATTCTTCAGTTGGAATAACGTCTGAAGACTACGTCTACCAAATACTTCATGGAAACCAGCCAAAATTCTCGATGACAAGACTATGGTGAGGCAATATGCTTCATAGGGTTTTTAAAAACTGTAGAATTCTCTATTGGAAAGGACATGGGCCTTTTTCATAACATATACACCTAAGCTACCCTAAAGTTGAACCAAAAAATTGATGCTTTAGCTGAAAGTGACAACATAAAGTCAAAATCAAAGGAGCACAGTATGGTTGAAAGAGAAACATGGTAATCCTAGTTTCTAGACCCAGATCTGGCCGTAGGCATTCAACTTCTCCAAGTCCCATTTATAAGGTTAGGGTGTTGGACTTAAACACCAATGTCTTTTTTGATTTGATAATTCTGTATTTCTACTTCAAAATGCTTTGTCTGCTATTTATGTAGTGCCTGCTGTGTGGCAAGTGTTTGCTAAGTTCTATGAAATTATCATCTCATTTGACCCTCACAACAATCCTGTGAGATGGGTGCTATACAGAAGTCCATTGACCACCCAGAATGTGTCTGAGGCTGGATTTGAACTCAGGTCTTCCTGACTCTAGGTCAAGTGTTCTATTCACTGTGCCACCTAGCTGCCTATTGTTTTTTAATCTTAAATGCTAGTTAGCCTTAATTTCCAATTACTCCAAGAAGTGGTCATCTTCTGTATGTCAGCACACGGAATCTCAACTCTAAACAAAAGTTAGGTACTTCTAAAATCTCAAGCATGCAGAACGGCTTAACTTACTCTGGGTGGATACCACCTAATTGAGCTTTTTGGTGCAAAGTTCTCCACTTCTTGTCTTTGTCTAGAGATATGAGAGTAATTGTTAATATGTGATTTGTTCTGCCTTTCCCTAGGTCAGCTTCACTGACTAGACTGAGTCAATCAGAACTTCCTTCTGTTTTGGACCCTCAGATCTTCTGCCATGACCTGATGGCAAAAGCATCAACTCCAACAGAGCAATAAAAATATGAGTGTCACAGTCCCTACCCACGGTACCCTCCAAAGTCCTCGAGAGCAGGGAATAGGTTGTTTTTTCATCTTTTTACTTTCATGATTTTGTAATTTTCTTTTGTATTCCCAGGGCCTGGTATAATGCTTCACAGATAGGTCCATAATAAATCTTGCTGAATGAACATGTTCCAGTAAAGAAAAACACACAGGTTACCTGTAGCAGAGCTGGCCCACAGCTACCACCCCAGTGCAGGTCCTCATTACATGTCAAACCAGGACAATGGCAATAGCCTCCTGGGTTAGTCTCTAAGGACATGTCTTAGACCTCCAGTCTCCTTCAGGCTCTAAACCACTTGAGGAGAGGGGATGTATTATTTTCATTTTTTCTCTCTCAGGATTTTTCATAGAATTAGGTCTTTCATTAACATTTGTTGAATTTAATTAGATGGTCAATATGCCTAACTTTTGTGATTCCACTTGAGAATATGGATTAAATCTGTGAGACTAGACGTTAACCACCTTGACTTTCATCATGGAGCATGAACTTTCACATGCTGACAGCTTTGTCCCTATACCTGCTTCTTGGGTGGACACAGTTAGGAAAACATGTGTGAGTGTAGCTCAGGGCCTTGTCCTGGGCTTTCTTCTCTCTGAATGATCTTATTAGCTCTCATGGGTTTAATGATAATTTCTAGGCCAGTGATTTTCAAACCTACATATCATCTTTCATGTTGACTGCTAAACTTCTCTGGTCTCTGCTTGGATGTCACACAGGCAGTTCAAATTCAACAAGTCAAAAATGGACCTCATAATATTTTGCCCCCAAATCTACCCTTTCCCAAAGTTTGCCTACTCTTGTCAAGGGCACCACTATATTCCATTCACCCTAGTTCAAAATCTTAAGAGTGATTGCTCCCATCTTGTCTCCACCCTCACACATCTAAATAGTTCCCAGTCTTGTTGATTCTACCTCCTAATCTCCCTTATCTGACCCTTTTCCTCTACTCACACCAACTACCCTTCTAGTTCAAGGTCTCATCACCTCATAACGATTATTTCAACAGTCTCTATTAGTTTCCTTGCCTTCAGTTTCTACCCTCCTCCAATCTACAACTACTAAATTGGTATTACTAAAGCACAGGTCTGACCATATCGTTCCCCTCCTCAAGAATCTTCACTGGCATTCTGTTGCCCCTACAATAGGATAAAAACCTCTGTCTGGCATTTAAAGTCTACAGTCAGGCTCCAAACTATACTTCCTGACTTATTTCACGAGACCTCCCCCCGCCATGCACACACACACATTATTCTACTTTCTAGCCAAAATGGCCTACTGGTTATTGTTCCCTGTACAAGACATTCCATTTCCCCTATTTCTGAACCTCCACCTCTTGGAATTCCTATGTCCCATCATCAAGGTTCATTCTTCAAAAGCCGCTGCCTACATGAGGCCTTTCCCTATTCCTCCAGTTTTTAGTGTTTTTCCACCAGCAAATTAATATTTATTTTGTATTCCCTTGGGTGTGTGTAAATTTATGTGTGTTGTTTATGTATGTAAATCATATGTGTGTTGTTTCCTCCAAGCGGAATGCAAGCTTTGGAAGGCAGGAGTATATACCCAGTACTGAGCACAGTTCCTGGCACAAAGCAGTCAATGTCTATTGAATTGCATTAGAAAGCACAAAAGGGAAAGAAGTGTGATGACTTTCTGGCTCAGGATTATTATAATATTTTTGTCTCTATTCTACTACAGGGAGGAGCTAATGGCAATGCCATTATTTCAGAGCAGGGTCAAGTCTCCTACCATTAACTTCAAGCCAAATAACCTTGAACATGGGTTATTTACATAGGAAAGAGGAAAGCCTGAGTTATAAGTCAACAGTACTTAATGCCAATGGCAGAGGGAAAACAATTACCCAATAACACATGGCAGTTCAGTGTTTTATTTTTTTTTCTTTGAAGAAATTCAAGAATCCTTTCTGCTGTGGTTGATTTCAGGGTTTTTCCAAGTTAGGACTGGCTCAGGATTAACATCAGTGGCATTTTATTTGAAATAAGACATATTCTAGCACCAAATATATTAATTAGCTTTGCAACTGATTTTTTTTATTCCTTAAATAAGATTTAACCACGATTTTATGTAGCAGGCATTACCCTGAAAAGATTGTCTGAAGTGTCTTGTCACAGATAAACTATCAGTGAGGCATTTCTATATCTCATGATAAAATAGATCCACAAAAAGCAATGTTGTGCTAAGTAAGAATGTTTTTGGTTACAATAATACATACAAAACTTATCAGATGCAGCAATAGTCTAAGAGTTTTCCTTGAATATATTTTAAAATTTTATAGAAAAATTCCAAGCATGCAATATGAAAATGAAAATGTCACAGATGAGGTAAGCATAAAGCATGGGTAAAATTCTCTTAAGTTTACTTACTTGAGTTTCTTTAAGCAAATTTAGGTCTTTGCAAAAGGTGGTATGATTTACTAAGGTATTTCAATGTTCACAAACTCCCTGGAATACTCTTTTCTCAATTAAAATTTTACCTTTTCCTCAAGGTCCAGATTACCCGCTACCTCCTCTATGAAACTTCTGATTATTTAGGTCCTCACTTATCTCGCACTCTTAGCAACTTATAAAACACAGTTTACTAGATGAAGTCTGCTTGTCTTGTACCTAAGGTTAATTAATCTCTTTTGCAGCTGGATTATATACTTCTCAAAGGCAGGAAGTATATTATACTTATTTTTGCATCCCTCTCAGCATCTAGTAGAATGATGGTAATATACAGTAGGTTTTTAGATCTACCTAATAACTGATCGATTGAAAAAGGGACAAAAAAAAGAGGATGCTCTCGGCAAAGAGGAAGGTTGTGAAATCAGGTCTGCTTTTGCTCTGATGGCTCCATTGAGTCATTTTCCTGCCACTGACCTTTCAGTGTGGACAACACCCTCAACTCAATTCTTTGTGTTCTGCTTTCTTCCATCTATTCTCAAGTTGGAAGATTCATTCACTTTAAGAGCCTCAATATCACCTCTCTGGTACAGAAATCCAGTTCGATATCCCTTTCCATCATATCTGAATTCCAGAACTACATTTTTAGATAACTATTGGATATTCTCCCATGTTGTATGAATCTTGCCATCTCCCCAAATTCAATATATTTAAAACTAAAATATACTTTCCCCCTTTTCATTTGGGTTGTCTTTCCAACTTTCCTATTTCTGTCGATACCCTCTTATATCTCTTCTCCTCGCTTCACACCACCTTAGTCCCCACTTTCCTTAAATCTTTAAATCATCATTTTTTTCTATCTTTTGCCCTCACTTATCAGTTATCCCTCATCCCTATTCATTCTTCCTTAGAAATATTGTTCAGATTAATTCCTCCTTCTCTATTACATGGCCATACTCTGCTATAATCAGTTTGGGACCTTCACCACCATGTAATTAGATGACTGCAATATCCTGATTTATTTTTTTATATCAATACTGCTGCCAGACTTGCCTAAAGCATTACCTCATCACTATCCTTGTTTGCAGACTTCTTTGCTATTGTTTATTAAACAAATTTTAATTCATTAGCTTGAAATTCAAGACTCTAAATGAATAGGCACCCACCATACAAACTTATCGATCACAACGGCTCAACACAGACCCACTATTCCAATCTGACCCATCTGTGGGCCATTCTCACGTATATCTCTCGATTTACCCGTGTTCAGTCTTCTACCTTAAATGTTTCTCTTCCCCTCTCTTCATTAATTCAAATTAAATCCCACAGGTTCTTCCCTTTTAAAAAAAAAAGCTTTCCTTAAATACCTACTTAAATGATCTAAAATTCAGTTAGAGATGACTTGTTTTCTTCTTATGAGATCATCTCTTTCCAGTTCTATGAAAGAGTCTTCTACTTTTTCTATATTTCTATGAGTGCCTACCCCAATTATGGGCACATAGTAGACACTTAGTAATGTTCAATTAATGAATGAATGCAAAATACTCTCCTTTTCTTCACCTGAAAATTTTGGATTTTCTTTTCTTTGCTCTTTCTTCTGCTTCTTTCCTCATCTTATTTTTCTGCAGAAGAAAAGACAAAAAGTTTGATAAGGTTACATGGTGAAGTGGGGCAGAAAAGACTATATGGGAAAGAACAAGTTTTTCTAGAGAATACATTAATAACATCTTAATTCTCCTACTTCGTGGAAGCTGGAGATATATAACATGGGGGAAAATGTCTGAAAAGAGCAGGAGAGTAGTAACAGGAAAGGAAAGGTACTCTTTCTGGGTATGTATTAATCACTTCTACAAACTAAAATTGGGGTGATGTTTAACCAAGGGAAAGCTGCCATAGCCATTTTAAAATACAAAAGCAGACAAAATAGGCCATTTATTAAAAAAAGGTTCTTTATCCTGGGAAAATTTTACTTTTTGCTTGAGGAGATGATATATAGAGACAGGTAGGGGTTTAGTCCTATAATCTGAAATGGCTATTTACTAAAAACAATTTTTTAAATAAATGAACTGGGTAGCAGGTGAAATGCAGACACAAACAACCTATTATTACAAAACTATAGTCTTGATGTAGTGAATTTTAAATCTTCTGCATCTAACCTGTATGCATTGAAATTTAAATATTTCCTAAATATTTCCTTCAAATTGCTTTAGAAATAACAATGAAAACTGCTTGTTTAGGGCTGCTTAAACTGATAGCAAATATTCAGGTAAGTGGCACATTAACAAGAAATCTCCAAACCTTTTTCACTCTCTCCAGGAAAAGGCCTATTCCACAGCACACATACACACATAAATATGTGTATATACATGTATGTACACACACACGCACTCATACATACAAACACATATAAATTCTTCACCACAGATCTTCTCTTCTGTGAGTAAGCTCCACAGGTCTGGATCAGATGAGACAGCTCAAACAGTCCCAGGGTGAAGATCTTTGAACCATGTAGAAATAGGTCAATGTGCTTTGAGGTGCAGATGTTCGATTTTGGCAAGAAGTACTTAACTCCTTTCAGAAGTCGAAAATGTGTTGTAAGATAAGTGTTGATTATGTAACATAAAACTGACACTAAAAACTTCTGCAAGATCTTTTATATTACACTGTAGATTAAAAACTGTAATAAGTGTTTTCAGATATTTAAATGAGCACCAAACACTACAAAGTGTAACCAACATGGTTCTATTAAAAACTACCTTCAACCATGGCATTCAAGGACAGCAATACAATATTTTCTTCACAAAGCAACTAATATAAAAATCTGAAAAATGCCATAAATTCATTTATGAGCTACTATTCTCATATAAGTATGTAATCAGAACATACTTTCTATTAACTACTTCCTGAGGTATTTTTGGTGGTTTAATTTTATTGTACTGTTGGATGCATTATCTCTGATGATCCTTTCCTAAAATGATTTTTAAAAGACCTGCAAAATATTTTATTGCGTAGGACACTATTAGTGACACAAAGAGTGGAAACTGCAAATATGTGGCAATGGAACAAGTCTTACAAATATTGCATTTTAAGAATTTGTTACATACATTTTTTACAGTTTGTCTCCTTTAAAAAACTGAAGTTACAGCTAAGAGTCAACGAAGTACAGTAAAGCATTTCAGGAATGTTAGAAATTAATAGTATAAGATGAATGATACAAAGGAAAAGCCATAATTCTTGCCGGCTATATATTGTATTGCCTTCAAAAGCAACTGTACATGTTGTAATCAGTTCATAGCGTAAATATTTCTACTAATCTGTTTTGGGAGAGCAAATGTCTTTCAAGGTTTCAAGTTCCTCTATAAGCTTCTTGTTCTGAACTTCCAGCACTGCAACACGACTCTCCAGACATTTTACATATTCTTTCTTTCGACGTCGACATTCTTTAGCAGCTTCCCTGCAAAAAGCAGAAGCAAAAAGGGCAAACAAAAAACCATTTGCATGCTATTGGCAAACAGACTGAAGAAAGCTCGGTATAACTGTGTGATCATGGTTGCATTCCAAATTTTGGAACAACACTCCCAATTCAGTTTCAAATACTAAGCCAAACTGGATTCCCAAGGGTCACAAGTGTCCCTTCCACAAGTCCACCTGGCAATTTGTAGAATTGCTGCATCTCATGCCTTGATTAGAGTTCACAGTAAACAAGGTCCAAGTCAAAGACAGTTACTCTGCTTTATGGCAATAAAGATCTTTGAGGGCCTTGAGTTCCTCAATGAGAGTCTTGTTTTGGTTTTCAAGAACAGCCACACGATTTTCAAGACATTTGACATACTCCTTCTTCTTCCTGCGACACTCCCGAGCAGCTTCCCTGGAACCAACACAAGGCAAATGACTACAGGAACAACTCCCAGCACAACAAAGAATGGCTCAATGAACTGTTCTTCTGCCCCCCAGATTCAACAGCCACTCAAACCTGGTACTGATTTGTACAAAACCATACAACAATTACAACCAAAAACATGCCTTTTATAAATGACTGTAATACAACAAACAACTAACATTCAATTTGCCCAGCATCTGAGTCAAAACTGGGTTTTGACAGGATATATGTTCCATAATCACAGTGATCAGATCAATGAATTGCTTTTCTGTCACACAAAACAATAATACCACATTGCCAACTGCATTTCTATATGTAACATTTATATTTCCTTTCAATTTTTCTGATTATTTTTATCCTCCAGAAACCTCATAATTCTATTATCCTGAACTGAATTTTACTTGACCAAAAATGCTTAGAAGAATTAATCTTCAGAAAACCTTAATAAAGCACCATTAGTGGAGGTTTTGTCTTAACACTAAAATCTAGGCAAAACAGATAGGATTCAACTGCCTTTATCAAAAGATAAAGTTTTCCAGCTGCAAAAGACAACATGTATAAGACAAGTCACATAAAGTACCCAAGTGAAAGGGCACTACTACGAAAAATAAAAGAAATAAGGAGTGCACAGAATGAAACACAGGGCTCATCACCCTAGGCAATTTAAACACAAGACGGGCAGAAGAGCAAAACAACATAGAAATATGAGAGGAAAGCTGCCAAAATAACTCACACGGGAAGGTCATAACTTTTTTCTACGATGACATGCACTTAACATCCATTATACTTCATTTAAAAGCACCAGAGGCATCCATGAAGAAAAGCAGCCAAAGCAACAAAACGAATAAAAAGGAATAATTATTGTGAGATTAAATTGGTTATTTTCACACACAATGGCCACCAAAAAGTAAAGAATACAGCCAAAATTCCCTTTTGGGGATGGGTTAGGGAAGCAAATATCACACTTAACTCCTTGCAGTATAAACCCTATGATAGCAAATTTTTCTGAAATATTACCCTTCTTCCTTTGCAAATCTAACATATTAACAAAAGTGTATCCATCTTAAAATAACCTTGCTTTCTGGCATAGCTATTACACTGCTAATTCAGTCCACCTTAATAAGACAACTTTTGAACTATTTTTATTTAAGAAACAATATCTGGACAGTTGTGCCAAATGTATAAACTAGAAACTGCTTACTCTAACAATAATTAGAATTACTTCCAAACTTTAATTTGCTGTAAATCTAACCCAAAGAATAATCCTTTAAGGATCTAATTTAAAGACTGAATTACTAATTGGTGAATATTTCTGTTTCAGGCAGGTAGACAGTCTCTCCAGAGGAATCATCAGCTAGTACCCTCAATGAAGTACACCAAAAAGAGTAGTGCCTACTTTCTAGCTAAAACCAATAAAAGCACTATGTCAAAAGTTTTCAGTCTTCTCAACTGGTTAGAAGAAATCAGAGAAAATTAGATTTCATCTAATAAAAGATGCAATTAATGTAAATGAGACACATTGCTAATTTTAAAAGAAAACCAAGGTTATTCAAACATTTGCCAGTTTTAAAAGATTTTCCAACTATCATCTCTACTGGGACTAAAATTACCTTAAGAAAGTCAAAGTTTTCATGGCATATAATTATTTTAACAATTACAGATCTGAAATAAAGTTAATTTAATAATGTGAATTAACAAGAATGGAATTTTGAAGCTCTTACATATAGTTCGGTAGGTTTAAAAAACACAAAAACCAAATGTATTTCCTTTTTTTCTTCTATATACCCTTGTGATCCTATATTTAGGAGAGTCAGAATTTCCAAGCACAAAACTTTTAAATGATCTCACCAGTAGATAGTACATATCTAAACAATGCTTAGATAGGGAAAACACCTGCTATGTCTATTTATAGCTAGCCCAACTTTCACACACTGTATGTCTATATATCTCTGAACCTTTGCCATCTCCTCTTATTCAAGAGAAATACATGGCAAGTGTGGATGGATGAGAAAACTGGAAGAAATAAAAAACTGACCTTAGTTTAGTATAAAAGTAGATGTAAAAAAAACTTGGTGGGAAAAAAATCACAGGAGTTGGGGGAAGGGAGAGCAAGAAGGAGAAAAAAGGGAAAAGGTTCTGAAGAGATCTTAGATTTGGATCATGAAGTACAAGCCTATCATCTGAAAAGGTCTATATATGATATATGTGTGCATACACTCTGCAGACCTTCTAAAGATCTTCTGGCTCCAAATCCAGAGCTCCGTGATACCTGAAGTGAGTCAGCTTGATTACAATACAGGTAAGGCCAGCATAAGCTGGAGGATGCTTATGGGACAGGATTTCAGGAGGACTGACTGAAGAGGCCCTCATATAAAAAGTGTCTCTTCCTCTGGCCTCATTGATACTTACAACTCCATAATGAATACCAAAACTACAGATGCTCCTGGGAGCTTTAAGATACTAAACTCTTCAGTCTGACTGAGTCTTGTATCTCAGCATGAAATACAGTGACTGGTACACATAAGGTGCTTAAAAAATAAATGCTTGATGACTGACTGATTTATCTGATACTTCAGGAAAACCTCAAGAATTAATGAATAAGGGAATGAGCTAACCATTAAGGTAACTAAAAAAGAAAATACCACCTCATCTTTCTCAAATTCATAAGCTTCCATGGCAAATACACAAAAAACTCTCTCCCAAAATGTTCCCAGGAACATACTGCCTGGAGTTGTTTCTTTTTACTGCTGAAAGGTTTAGGGTTCTAAAAACAAACATGTAAAGTGCTGAGCAAAACAAGTAATGGGAATCCTCATTCCCCCTCAGGGCAGCTGAGTGGTACCGTGGAGAGAACTCTGGCCCTGGTGTCAGGAGGATCTGAGTTCAAATATAGCCTCAGAAACTTAGCAGCTGCAGGGCCTTGGGCAATTCACTTAACCTTGTTTGCCTCATTTTCCTCATCTGTCAAATGAGGTGGAGAAGGAAAAAGCAAACCACTCCAGTATCTTTGCCAACAAGATCCCAAACGGGGTCACGGAGAATCAGATAAAACAAAAATGACTCAACAACAACAAAGTCCCTCCTTATCCCCAAAATGTACTACAGACCACCTGGACAGGAAGACAAAAGAGATGAGGGGGTTCAGGAAACAGGTCAAGAGACTGGTGCACTGAGCAGTGAAAGGAGCCATGTCTGTATAGCCACCGGAGCTGGTGCACTTGTGCTTATGTTCCCACTCCCTCCCTCTGCCAAAAGCAGAGTAGAGAGTAAACATTTTGGCAGCAAATATCCCACATTTTGAAAAAAGAATAGAATGGAGTCTCAAAAGTTATGTGCCAATGAGCTTGACTTCAATTTGTTATAAAATTCTAGAACACATTCTCAAAGGAAAAGTTAATGAAGATGACAGAGAAAAAGAGTGGTAAGCACAGAAAGTCAGCATGGTTTTGTGTCAGTGACCATGTCAGACCAACCCCTTCCCTTTGTCAACAGGGTCACTTGAGGCAGACCTGGGGAGCTCCTGCTGAGATTTTAAAGAAAGAATCTGGCCAAGTCTCTCATGTGGTTCATTTGGTAATGAGAGAGAAATGATGAGTGCTAGGCACTCTCTGAAGGAGGGTTCCAATGGAGTGCCCCAGGAAGCTCTTCTGTTTAACATTTAAAAAAATAATCTGGATAAAGGCAGAGATGGTAAGTTTATCAAATTTGCAGATAACAAAAGGCTGGGAGGGCAATCCGGGTTTCAAACAGGTATTAAATTGGTCTGAATAATATAAGATGAAATTCAATTTAATAGGAATAAGTGTAACATTGTACATTTAGATGGGGGAAAGCATGGCTAGTTCATGTGAAAAAAAAATCTGGGAATTTTAGTGGCCTGCAAATTTAATGAGTCACCACCACTATGATAAAGATAGCCAAGAAGGCTCATGCAATATTAAATTGCTTTAACAGAGGCACAGTTTTCTAGAACAAGGAAATGACAGTCCTGTCATATGCCACCCTAGAACCTAGTTCTAGTTACCACATTTAATGAAGGAAATTGCTATGCTCAAAGTATTCAGGAGAGCAAGCAAGATCTCAAAAAATGCTTTCATGCCACTTTAAGAACAGAGTGAAGGCATCTGGGATGCTATTTAGCCTAAAGAGAACAGAACACATGGAGGGGGAGGAAGGGGAGAGAAGGACATTGTAGCTATTCTCAAGTATTTGATGTGCAGTCACAAGGGAGACAGATTAGATTTCCTCTGCCTGATCCTGGACAGCAGAATTGGGAGCAATGGATATAAGTTGCAGAGAGACAAATTTAGGCTTGAGGTAAGGAAGAAGTCTTACCTACCAGAACTTTTCAAAAATGGAGATGGAATGGGGTAAATCAGGAAGTGGTAGGGGGGTTCATTTATATGACAAAATGAAATATAAAATAAGTTCATTTGTACATTTAAGTCATCACTTTGTCTAATTATCTATGGATAATAAAATGTAGCACTGCCATATTTCTTTCATGCTTTGTACAAGCTATTAGAGACCAAGGGACTATTTTAAAAAAATTGTTAGCACTCTAGCTAAGTGCTTTGAACTATATTATAGATTCACAAAATAGCCTTATAATCATAATACTTTGTAACATGTGCATCAAATGACCACAGAATTATGTTACTCATATCTTCAAGGATTCTGACAATGCCATTTAAAAATCAATCAGCCAACAAGCATTTATTAAGCATCTACCATGCTCCAGGCACAGTGCCAGATGCTGGGGATACTAAGGAAAAAAATGAAACACTTCTTGCCATCAAGAAGCTTACATTTTATCAGACAAGAAAACATCTCTCATCAATAAGTATGTAAAGAACACATTCAAAATAAAACAAAGCAATTCTGTGAGGGAGAGCACTTGGAACAGAGGGGAAATCTGGAAACAGAGAGCTGAAGGGAACAGGAGATCTTAAGAGGAAGAGCTCAAGGGGGACTACATTCCAGGCACGAGGCACAGCCAGTGGAAAAGTCCAGAGAAGGGAGATGTGTCAGGAACAGCAAGAAAGAAGAGAGGGTTTGGAAGGGAAAGAGGAGTTCTATTTTGGACAGGTTGAGTTTGGAATGTTTGGGGGATACCCAGTTTGATATGACCAAATAGCAGTTGATGAGGAGGCTAGAGGTCAGGAGACAGCACTAGGGGTGGATACACAGATCTAGTAGACTTGTGCAAAGAAGTGATAACTAAACCCATAGGACCTGATGAAGTCACCAAGAAAAATAAAATACAGAAAAAAGAGGAAAGAGCTAGGACAGAGCTCGAGAGTCCCCACCCCACCTGGAAGAAAAGGACATGGTGCAGAATTTGGACATGGAGGAGGAGAACAGGTAGAAAAAGACAGGGTACATTAAGAGAGGGGTGACCAACAGTATTAATGCTGCAAACATCAAGAAATGAGAAAAGGCTATCGGATTTGGCAATTAAGACATTATCTGTAACTTTTGGAGAGAGTTTTGGTTGAATGATGAAGTGAAAAGCCAAATTACAAGGGGTTACAAAGTAGGTGAGAGAAGAGGAAGAAGGGGAAACAAGACAGACTTTTCTTTTTGGTTACTACTACTCTCCCTTTAGAGATGGGACAACAGCTGGTAAGGATATTATGATTTTTTAAGGATAGGGAAAATCTACATAAGAAAAAAACTAGCACATTTTTAAGTCAGGTCATTCACAAAGTTAACTGTGACTTTTTGATTAGGTTTATTCAACTCTTTAGGCTTTTTAACACGTTCAAATCCTGGATCCCATGGAACCAGAAAGATATTAAGATTCTAGTGGGCAGGTCTGAGTTTCCCAATGTGGCAATACTTGTTCTAACATGAAAATAATAAGACAGGGGTCAATCAACTATTCTAGTAGCATATCAATTTGTAATAATCATTTTACACCAATATATTAAATAGTGCTACTTTTGGTCAATAACTACCACCACCAAAATGTAGGTAAAAACTTTTTACATCTCATGTTTTTATGTCTATTACTATTGTAAATCCAAAATGTCATGAAAACTGTAAGCACTGCTATTACAGTTTCACATATTTTTAAGTGTGTCCAAGCACCAAATGGAGGGCACAATTTCTAGACTGACTAAGTTGACTCCTCTAGAGTCTAAACATACCCCAGGGAGCTTCTAACCTGAGTCTCAAGGCAATTCTTTACAATCTATGATTATAGCTAAAGTGCTAATCAGAATAACCAAAGCCTTGAGCTGCCTCTTTAAGCTTGCAGGTGCTCACTATAAACAAATGCCTGTATTTAAAATTATCTGGGTCCCCTCTGAGGAGCAACATAATATAATAAAAACTGTCCAAAAGTTTCCTGGGCTGCTATTTTGATCCTACAAGAGTCTACTTCCCACCCTACTATTATGTTAAAAAATTAACCAATAAAATTTTTAGAATTAGAAAAGATAAACCAATATGAACCAATACATAACAAATAAACTTTTCAAATGTTTCACCTAAACTGAGAAAATATTTTCTCACCTAAATGCACTGATGCTAGAGATAATTAATCTGTTTATAGTATACTGCTATATTAATATAAAAATATTAAACTATCATGTTCTTTGGAAAATGAACACACTAAAAACATTCCTTTAACAGATGAGAAAACAGTAACAGCTAAAAATTATGTAGCACTTTAAGATTTGCAAAGTGCTTTACAAGTATATTTGCTCATTTGATAACCTCCCTCCTTTCTCTACAGAGACAGGGGATGAGTATGAAACACCACACAGACTGCCTGACTGACTGAGTTGATGTATTTGTCACTTTTTGCTTAACTACATTATTTTCTCCCTCTTTTTTCAAGGGATGGTTCTCTGAGAATGGAGAAATTCATATTTGGAAATCAAGGTGACATAAAAATAAATTATATTAATAAAATCTTTAAAATAAAAATTTTTATAAAGAAAGTTTCTCATCAGTTACCATGAAGAAAAAGTGACTGTGAAAGCAGTAACTGAACATTATCCTTAGCAACAATCAGGAATGTACCTCCTGCTGATCTGAATATAGACCAATCTGATTTTCATTGAATTGTGGAACAAAGATTTATGCAAATGTCACAGAACACTTACTACAGTAGTAAGATATTTTCAAAAACTAAAACATTTTGAAACAAAAACAAAAACTTCTACCAGAGAAGTTTTAGAAGTTTCTAGCAGATAAACTTTTGCTTTTTTGTAGTAGTTGGAAATTTTCAGTGAAATCTCTTACCTATTTTTCATAAGTCTTAATTCTCGTTTGCGGGTTGCCTCTTCTGCTAGTTGCTGTGGACTGTGCAAACTTCCTGGAGAGGCTGCCATTACGACTCCCTGTGGCAAAGCAGTAGTAGGAGTTCGGATCTGGTAAGTTGGCATATCACCAGTAGCTGCTGCAATAAAACAGAACGTTATAAATTTTATATAAACAACTCACAATTTTCAGCTTCACATACCTCAATGAAATGGATGTAAACATCAAAACTTCTTTTACAAATTATAAGGGGCTTTTGTTAAATCAAGGATAGCTTTGTCACAAATGATGTCACAGACGTATGCTTTGTCAAATGAAAATTAAGACAGTTAATCCATCTGACATACAATCTTAGTATTATACAGTACCTTCTCTATTCTCCATAATGTTTTAACCATTGCCTGGAGTTTTAGGGCTTAAGAAAGTGCATTACTATTTTAGTACTGCAAAACACTAATTAAAGAGAAAGCTAATCAGACTCTTCAATTAATAAACAAGAACCTTGCACTTCACTTTTAGGAAACAAGTAGTTCATATCAGAAGTTTAATGTATACACGCACACACGTATTACGTACATATGTGTGTCAGCATGTGTATGTGTGTATGTAAATAAAATAACTTCACATAGGTTTTCTGGGCCTCACTTGTTCATTTGGAAAATGCTACTGGACCACTGGATCGCTAAGATTTCTTCCGGTCCTAAATTCTGTGAATCCAACTCAGTTTCCAATAAATTCATCAGATATATCTAAAGCATGCAAATCAAATAATATTTAATAAGTGAATAAAAAAATGAAAGAAGTAATAATAGCTTTGGGAAAAAGTACTGTATAATGAAACTTCATGATGACCACTACCCTGGGGGGAAAAACTCTGTATAATCAAAGATTATGCAAATCAAAGATTCATTATGTTCTACTTATTAAGGTAAAATGTATGCTAATACCTTTTAGATACTATTTCAAAATAGGTTAAAATAGTTTTCTGCTTTTCAGTTAACCTTCCAATTCACCAATATGGAACATCTACACATCACCAGCTATTCAATTACCTAAGGTTTTACTTTGTGCTAAAGAGAACCCTGAAAGAGTTCATGCGCCTCACTCAGAACCAGACATATTATGAGGAAGTGAGCGAGGTACTACAGAAATTTACTTTAGCACAGTTTAAATAGGAAAAAAAAAGTTTTCATCTACACCTGCTTTCCTTTAAATATACTTTTATAAGTTTGTTTCTTTCTTAGATTCGTCACACAATTCCTAAGATGCATGATGCATTATGAGTCAAGCTATAAGTACTTATTTCAAATAAGTCTTATTTTTAAAGTTTTTACATATTATAACATAGGTGAATTTTAGAATGAATTCTTTTAACTATAAGAAGTGCCACAGTTAAATGATCTGTACTACAACATGCACTGTTCTTTCTAATCAATAGATGGTCCTAGAGTAGACTGTATGGCCAGCTGCCACCTTAAGAACTTTTCGTGAGGCATTATCAGTGTACATTATCACAAGAGCCTTCAGTCTCTGTGCTACTGCTGTTAGACCCTAGTCCAGGTAGTATAACCTTCTAATTTAGATAACAAATTCCATGGGGACAATGATTATCTTCTTCATAAAGATGATTCCCAAAGAACCTAGTATATTGTTTCACATAAAATGGTCTGTCAAAAAATACTGAATGGTGGCTTCCATCAGGAGAATAATATGATCAAGATTAGGAAGTTATGTAAGAAGGAATTAAGGGCAGAGAATCAGGCAACATGCACTGATACCTACTATGTGCCAGGCACTGTGCTAGGTGCTAAGAATACAAAGAGTGAAACATTCCTTACTCTCATGAAGCTTACATTCTAAAGGAAAACTTGTTTTGAGGGATCCAGATAATCGATTCTTTAAGTAAATCAAAGAATCAGAACGTTACAGCTGAAAAACTGATCATTAATTCCAATTCTTCCATTTTACACAGGAAGGAACTTGGGCCCAGAAAAGATGAATGATTTGCCCAGTGTCCTATCATGTTGGTACAGAGCCGGAATTCAAACTGGAGTCTGCTAACTCCAAATTTACTCTTTACTTTCGTACTCTTTCCACCACCCCACGAAAGTATACAACTAAGGTTTTCATTAGTCATCTTCACTTTGCAATATTTGGGATTACTTCTTTTGGTATTATAGACCACAGTTCAAAGAATCTTCAATCTTCAGGTATACTCTGTTGTCTTTACTGAAAATAGTCCTATCTTTCACTACCACCCACTGAAAGGATGCTTACCTATGTAAATAAACTAAATTAATATAGTATCCCCCTGTCCCCTTACAAAACCAACCTCTATCATTTTCAACTACTGTGTGCTCAAATTACTTTATTATGATAAATTTCACTATATCAAATACTCTGCAAAATAGGCCATTATATGAACATAGGAGCAGTTGGAGAGGGGCATAATAGAATATATAGAGGGCAAGAATTGGAGTCAGGAAGACTGGATTAAAATTCTACATCTGACACCTACTAGCTGTGTAGTTAAGGGCAAGTCACATAATTTCTTAGAACTCTGAGCAATTCTTTGAGACTATAAATTAGACAATTGCCCATTTCTACTCGTGGATATCACAAGTTCCATACACCAATGAAATAAAAAGTCTGGAATAAAAAAATGATCCCCAAATCCAATTAGTTGAGGCTTGAAAAAAATTTTTGTTAGAGTTTTTGTTGTAATATGACTTAGTGTCTATACAAAAAAGAAAAAAAAATGTGTTTAAGATGTAGGGGCAGGCAGCTAGGTGGCGCAGTGAGTAGAGCACTGGCCCTGGAGTCAGGAGGACCTGAGTTCAAACCTGGCCTCAGACAGTTCACACACACTAACTAGCTGTGTGACCTTGGGCAAGTCACTTAACCACAATTGCCCTGCCAAAAAGCAAAAAAAAAAAAAAAAGATGTATACAAAAATATTTTCTATATAGTTCATTTCCAAGTAGGTAAAAACTAACCAAAAAAACTGGCAAATGCCTAATGAATTCAGAATTTCTGGCTTCTTCCCACCACTATTTCATAAAGTAATCTTTAAAAAGAATCTTTGGGGAAAAAAAAGAATCTTTGGGAAAATATACACACTTTCTTAACAATATCAGCAAATTCCATGGAAACTATAATAAATGCACTTGTATACTGTTCTCATAGCCGTACTTGGCAAGATAGAAATGTATCCTGTAGTTATACATAAAATTCATACTGTATTTTCCAATTTTTCACGGAAAATTTCCTTAACTTGGATCTTTAATCTAATGCTTTTTATTGTAAACTCTAAAAGAAAATGTACCAAATTGTGGTGTAGAGAATATAATAATAATAATGATAAGTTTCTCTCAAATACTTCCTCTTCAGGGCATATAGGATAAGGGATAATTAACATTGAACTCTATTTCTTTTAAGGAAATTACTGTCAAATTACATTATTTTATCTACAATATGCTGTTAGCCAATTTCTCAAAAGAATGAGAATATACAAATATGATAAGGATCACCTATTCTTTTTTACAACTTAAGATCACTTTTAAAATAACTAAGAAAGTTAAGAATCACAGAAGACCAACTGGGAAGTAAAATAAGCAGAAATGGAAAAACATGAAATGTCATAAAAGGCACATTCTGAAAGATTACTAAGATGACCAATTTATTGTTATTACAAGTGACTATTTACTGACTCTCTAGTTAACACCTAAAGAATCATCCTCTAACCAAGTTTCCCATAACATCTGGCCCACAAACCAAGTCATTATAACAGGATAATGCTTAATTAGTCAATTAATCCAACCTGAAAATATTTCAATTAAATGTTTATCATTTTACAAAAGAAATATTATAAAACATTTTAAAGGCTAACAGGAAGTTATTAAAAAGGTATTTTCTTATTTGTTTAGCTTTATGTTCATGAGGTACTTATTAAATAAGGAGCTATAAAATTGAAAGTTAGCACTTTCAATCACATAAACATGAAAAATGTCCATTACTAGTGCTGCTATTCAAAGTTATATAAAATGCTAAAGAAATTGTTTTAATACACCAATATAAGCTCAGTAATATCTTCCAAAATACCCCAAAGCATGAATAGAAAATATGCCTCAACTCTTTAGAACAGGGAGTCTTAGCCAGGGATTAATGACCTTAATCTAAAAAAAAAAATATATATATATATATATATATACACACACACACACACATACATATATGTATATAGCTGCATTTCAACATAATTGATCTTTTGCAATCTTATGAAAAATATTCAGAGGGCTAAAGGCTTCACCAGACTGCAAAAGGGGTCCATGACACAAAAAAGTAAGAACTTCTGCTTTCGAATAATAGCACCTTTCAAAAGCTCCATTTTTTGTATGTCTTATGCAATGTGTAAATAGTACTAACACTAAAACAACATTTTCTTAATGAACATGTTTCATGTGAAGAAACAGTGAGGCACTGTGGTTAGACAGCTTTAAATTACAGTTCAATAAAAAAAATTGAGGATAAAGAGTAAAAAAATTGAAAAAATAAATTTTACTCAGGTTCTACTGACAGTTTACATATTTTTAAAAAAACCTAAAACAATGTATATCCTAAAATAAAATACAGTACATGCTACTGTTCTAGAAAGGGACTGAGCTGAAGTGACTCTGAGGTGTCAAATCAGTGTTAGGTCATCCTTCACAATTAACTCATTCTAGTCACATTGTGGGGTTTAAAAAAGCCAGTATTAAACATCCAATGTTTTATCCAAGTCAATTTTTGTTTAAATAATTTAGTAAGTTAATTTCTCAAGATTAATATATCAAAAATATTTTTAAAAACTATTGAATAAATATTTTCTCAAAGGCAAGTGGTACTACAAAAGACAGGGAACAAACCCAAACCCAACACACAGTATTTCCCTCACTGAGCACTAGAGAGCACCCCAGTATTAGTAGGTTCTTATATGGCTGTTTAAGAGAAGATACACAATCTATATATAGTTCCCTCCTCATAAGGCACGTGCATGGGCTCTCTTCTTGAAAGGATTCTCAACTTTACCATATAAGCTTGCTACATTATCTCCTGCTGTCTTGCTCATACAAGCATTTCTGCTTTAAAGCAGATACTTACCTTGAAAGAAACAAAGTAAAGCTTTTTTGTCTATTCAGGTTAACAAGCAGCCTTGCAGATGAAGAAAGTAAGGCACTTAACATTCTCTATCTAGCCAAAGCATTTGACAAAGCAAAAAGGAACTGACTAACTGAGAGCATGACTCGGAGCTGACGTCAATGTGTATCTTGTTTGGAGTTTAACTTTTCCACTTCCCTACTGAAACATGATTCCAGGAAATTTAATGACGTCAGCCTTTTGAACTCAATTAGCTGGGGAACAAACCATTTTCAAATAGAGGAGGAAAGAAATAATGCAGGCAGAAGAACATGAGAATAACAGCTTTTTCTCCTGTTTTGAGCTATATTCTTATGTTTCAGTATAATTATTTCCAAGTCTTATTTTCACTTCCCAGGCTGTGCATGCTTTTCACTGGTTGCTAGGCTGAACTCACAACAGGTTGCAATAAAGTGACACGATAGTTTATTCCTGCTGAGCAGAAATCTAACTAACTGAATATTCATAAAAGAAAAAAAGACTGCCCTAAATAAGCAATGAAATGCTGAACTGCATTGTAAATTATATTTCAGTGTTATAGTGGTTAGAATATATAGAAAAGGTAAGATTTCTTTCTGCTTACAATTCTAAAATTCCTATTCTTGAGCAGTAACTAGACGTTCCTGAATATTTTATCTTTTCTTAAATTCACAATGCCGAATTTATTCTGAAAACTCCTATGTAAAATTCCTACCTGTGTCCTCTCCAGTTACAGCCATGATCAGCTAGCTCCTGCTTACAGAATTTTCTTGTTCCTCTAACACGGTTCAACAGAAAATGTTCCAAACTAACAGCATGTACAGGATGACAAATAGAGGGGTACTGACATCACAATGACATCACTGGCCTATCAACGTCATCAATTTACTGTGTCACTGAATAGTTCATTGCAACAGAAGTCTAATGAACCCTTTTGCTAATGAGACACTCCCATTTTCTTCCAAAATCTACTAATAAAACTGGACTGGCTCTAAAAACTGAAATAAAATAAATTCAAAGAAGATGTCAGCCACACTAGCTTTAAGAATTAAAACCATTTTAATGCTATTTCTGTATTTTTCTTTGCAGAAGATTTTGATGCAAACTTTTATCAAACCTAAAAATACATTGTTTTTCTTAGCTGGTGTACCAACTATAACCTATAGATTTAAAGTTTGGGGGAATGAAAAGTTTAAGAAAAAGGAATACAAAAAAGAATAAGAGATACTGCTATTTTCTGTACTGCAAAGGGAACATTTTTTGACATAACATCAATTAGAGCTTTCTTAACTTTATTGGTGAAATGTTAATTGTTTTGTAGTTTTTAAGTCATTTACTGTGCCAGAAAATTCAACATCATATTTTAATACTCTAAAGATCCATGACATCCATGGAAGCATATAGTAGGTGTTTAATAAATTTGTGTTCAGTGAATAAATACAAGAGATGGTAAGGCCAAGTATAGATGGTTTAGAGCAACTGATCTCCACTTGCGGAAAACCAAATCAAAATAAAAATTCCTGTCCTACCAACAATGGGTCTTATTTCCTAAGAGCTCAAAGGTATATATTATGATATCACAATAATACTAAAATATAACATACTTCAAAAGGAAAGCATCATTTTCACCATTTTACAAATGAGGAATGGGTACATCCAGGCATGGGTACATCTTCTACCAAGAAGAGAACATCACTCCTTTTATTCAGATGCTAGTTCTTCGGAGTTGCTATGTCCAAAAAAATCATCATGCCATGACCAGCTTGGCTCTTCAAAATTTAGCTAAGCTGGTCCTTAGATGACAGACAGGAATGAAGTGCTTTGCCCGCACCATACTGGAAAGCTTATACCAGTTCGGTAGTACTTCTCTGACCCTGCATTCTACAGACCTAGTTCTTCAAGAAGCTAGATCTCAAACATGCAACAATGGATCATCAGAGTGGATCTTTAAGATTAAATACCACTACTATGGGAATTTTGTAGGCATGGTTCCTCTTGCCTCATCTGAAATTACATTAGGGATTCTGAACATAGATAATAGCGATAATTATGGTTATTAAATTTTAAATATCAAAACACTCCAAAACAGTTTTTGGTTTTATTAAAACACTATAAAATTTTATCCCTCTTTCATTTACTTTGTGTATATTTTGTGTATGTCCATGTTTCCTACCTGACAGCATTTAACCTCCCTGAAGTGGGGACTGTCTCAATCTTTGCATTTGGATTTGTATTCTGGGGGTGGGGGTGGGAGGTTAGCATAGAACCAGACAAATAGGAGGTACTTAATAAAAGCTTGCTGACTGATTATTCTGTTAGTAAACGCATAATATACTGATTGAAAGGAAGCCTAGCATAATGCATAGAGAGCTGGCCTCAAAAAGTCAAGACCACCTGGCTTCAAGTGCTGTCTCTGACACATACCAGCTGTATAACCCTGGGCAGGTCATTTAATCTCTCACTGCCCCAGGCAACTGTCTGACAAGACTGAAAACTGCAGCACAGTTGCCAATCTTCAATAACAGAGGGAGTTTGTTCACCAAGAGTTTGTTGCACCATGAGAACACAAGTATGGACAAGAAACAAACAAATCTATATATAGTACACACGTTTGATAAATGCTTTCCCCCTCCCTCAACCATCAATTATTTCCCACAATGTCAGCCAAGACATGCCATTCTCATCTCCACTATGCCAGTTCAGACCCTCATCACCTCTCACCTGGACTATTTTAATAGCCTCCTAATTGGTCTCCCTGCCTCCAACCTCTCCGGCCTCCAATCCATCCTCCACGTAGCTGTCAAATTGATATTCTTAAAACACAGGTCTCGTCATCATGTCACTGCTCTGCTGAAGGTGTGCCAGTGGCCTCCAATTGCTTCTAGGACAAAATACATACTCTTCCATTTGGCATTTAAAGCCCTTTACAACGTGGCTCTAGCCTACTTCTCCAAGGTTATTAATAGCAGCACACTTCTCTCCGTCACATGCATACTCCAATTCCTGCCTCCATGCCCATCCACATGCTTCCCCCCCTCCCAATATGGAATGCATCTCCTTCTCAAAACCTTCTCTGCTCCCCTGAAGACTCAAGTGAAAGGCATGTCTGTATGCCTCCCCTTCCCCTCCTACCCCCTGCCCCCTGCTACTGCCTTCTCAATGCAATTTCTTTCACCTTACTTGGTATTTTGGAATTTACTTATCCTGGGCTTCATTGTGTTTTCCCTTAATACAGGGAAAACCTTAGGGTAGTTTTAAGCTATTAAAAGTTACTGTAAGCTCCTTGAGATTGGGGACTATTTCATTTTTGTATTCATATCTCCAGCTCCTAGAACAGTGCCTAGCATATAGTAGGTGTTTAATAAATTTGTGTTCAGCGAATGAATACAAGAGATGGTAAGGCCAGGTATAGGTGGCTCAGTGCACCTAATCTCCACTTGTGGAAAACCAAATCAAAATAAAAATTCCTGTCCTACCTGCAATGGGTCTTATTTCTTAAGAGCTCAAAGCTATATATTATGATATCACAATGATACTAAAATATAACATACTTCCAAAGGAAAGCATCATTTTCACGATTTTACAAATGAGGAAACATTTTAAAAAGTAAACTGAGCTTCTCAAAGTGATCAAGTTGGTGTTAGGACAGAAACAACCTATGTATCCCTGAATGAATGCTGAGTGCTCTGAACTAAACACCAGGTATCTGAAGTTTCCTTGGGAAGTTTGATGAAGATCTGAAAGACTAAACGAATATAACAAAGTGAAGTCCATTTCGCATTCCCCAGGGAAGAACCAACCACATTATGCCTCTGCTTCCATCCTGAGCAGACCTGAGTCACTAGGAAGATGCTAAAGCCTCTATGACACGGGAGCAGGCCTGATGGACAATCACCACATTGTAGGGGCTTTAGAATCATCCCATGCTGTCTTCTCATTTCACAGATGAGGAAACTAAGGCTTAAAGTGGTTCAGAAAAATACTTTACTTCAAGGTCAGAAAATAAGCAGCAGAGCCAGCACTAGATTTCAAGTTTCCTAATGCCTACCCCAATACTCTTATTAAAATTTACTACTTTTTGGTGGTTTCTTAAACTAAAAATAATGCTATTATGGTGTTCTTCTAAGGGAGTTTAAAACCGATTCCCCAGGAACCTAGTTCCAGTCTGGACAAAGCATAGTGGATAGTGTGTTGGCCTTGTGTTCAGGAGAACCTGAATTCGAATCCTGCCTCGGACACTTACTAGCTGTATGATCCTGGACAAGTCACTTAACCTCTTTCAGCCTCAGTTTTCTTATCTGTAAAATGGGGACAACAACAGGGTTGTGAGGATCAAATGAGAGAATATAAGTAAAGCGCACTGTAATCCTTTAAGCGCTATGTAAATCTTAGCTATCATCATCATCATTATTATCATCATTATCATTATCATCATCATCATCATCATCATCTACTGACAGAATGGTAGGACTGGTTGGAAAAGTGACAACATGGCTAGAGGTCTCTCGACTGTAATGCTGGCAGAAGGACAAAACTGACTTTCAATCTGACATAATTAAATGATACATTTTAATCCCTCAACATTTAAAATACTCAATCTCAGCCTCTTGTCTTAGCAGTTTTGTACTCTGTCCAGAAAAAAAGGTTATTGCTTTTTAAAAAAAGCTAAGGCATAGAATGACAGGCTGCAGTAGGGAGGAAATTATTGTTTACCACATTAGAAATTATAACTTCACCTTATACAAAATTTACACTAAGAGTCAAATAATACAAATTTTCTTTCACATTAGGAAAAAATTCTGCCCAATGATTAGGGATATGCTATCTATGAAGCATTAGGTTTATTTTGCACACAAATGAACATCAGTAACAGTTCTTCAAATACTGCATTTCTAGATTAGCTATATGATAGGTAAAGCATATAAAAGGAAAAAGCAAGTATTTTCATGTTATGTGTCTGCTGTGAGCTGTGGTTTCCTATTGCTGCAAAAATAACACTAAAGAGCTCAGTCTGGTAACCTTCAAAACCAGTGCAATAAATATACACAATGAGTAAATGCACCTTTCAAGAAGATAAATGAAACTTGGGATCTTAAAAAGTTATCACTTCACATAAAATAACACACACAGCACTCTTAGCTGACTAATTAATGTTGAATGCCCTTTTAGAATGTAACTCATTTAACTGAACAAAATGATTAAAATAATTTATAACGGAAAGTCTATCAAGCTGTCTGGTCATAATAATGGCATAGAATTATTGCATAATTATGGGTTCATTTTATTTTTAAGTGCCAAGGGGTGTGGGGGAGAAAGAAGGGAATTGGGAAGGTCTAAGCTAGACCTGTGATTTCATTGGTTTAGGGAACTCCCTATGTGGAAACTCCCTCCATTTGAGTAGATTAGCAATTCATCTGCAACTTAATGGTCTTAGAGACACTGAGAGGTTGACTTGCCCATAGTCACAAACCTAATATGTAGCAGAGGTAGGGCTTAAACCCAGATCTTCCTTTCTTCAAGGCTTGCCCTCTTGAGCATCAAACTCACTAGAGAGAAAATCGGTACTTTAAAATTCCATAACGTTAAGGACAAGTGAAATCTGGATTTGTTTTGAAATTATCTAGTGGCGATTTGACAGGAGTACCATGGCTAGGGGAAAAAAGTCCACCTCAACCATTTGACTATGATTAGGTTAAATTTATCCTAAAAGACATGCAATAAAGATGAAGTTCTTATCCCTCAGAGACCTTGAACTTATAGAAATCCATTACATAATATATTTGTGACCCAGGAATTATGGATATTTATTTAATGGAGTAACTCAATAGAACCTGGATATTGTTTTATCACAACTTTACATTAGTTTTAATTTTTCTAAATGTTCACAAAATTTTACTACTTAGTGAGAATTAAGCAATTTATGTAAATGGTTGTTTGATGGACTAAGATATTATATCTTCCTCAGCTTTCTTCCTCATTAAGTGGCCAATAAAAAACTACTAATGTCATTTGAAAAGCCACCCCACCACGAAATGGTGTGAATCATTTAAAACTATCTAAACTTATTGTATTAATAAAATATACCTTGGACAACAACCTGGCTGCCTGGTACAAAGAACTGCTGTGTGCCATCAGCTGATTGTGCTGCATACTGTACAATTGTAGCACCTGGTGGAGGAGCTCCTGAATTTGTCATTGTTAATGTCTGTAGTCCCTGAACACCATCAGATCCTGGATTAGAAATCTGGATTGTTCCACCTTGGGCTATAGCAACTTAACAGAAAAAAGAAAAGAAACATTAGAAACCGTGAAAAATCATAATTAATAATCCTGTAATGGAAAACACACACTTGGAAATTTTTATTCTCAGGTGCCTTTCTATTTCTCAAATCACCACGGATTCTCTGCCTTCCTATAAGCATTCTGTTGGTGAAGAGGTGAGGATCATCAAGTTAGTCAAGGGATATTTCTCTTAAATGGTGCTTAAAGCACTAACTTTATAATGCCTCTTTTGTGGGAGGGTGGGGGGAGAGAAGAAGTTTGGGCTTTAAAGAGGTTTTAGATCAAGTGATTAATCTACCATCTTGCTGGCCAACTGCTCTTTTACAAAACACTTGAAAGAGGCCTATAGCCAAAATCTTTCATGGTACCCACTGAATTTGCTGCCACCATACTGTTTTCTCCATTTGTCTAGAACTGTGGGAGTAAAGATTAGTCTTTAAGAATGGTCCAAAATGACCACCAGGGGCTCCCTTATAGCTTTAAGATCTAATTTCACTGAGACACTTTTAATTGCAGAAAACCGAAATATTAACTGTATCTACTACTAAAAACTGTCAAATTTTTTATCTGAATGTTTCCACTACTGAGTAAGAATCTGCACTTTGTTCCATTTGAGTCACCATAAAAGGAAAACAAAACTTTAATTCTCTCATATATGATTTTAAAGAATACTATAGAATATGTAGCTCTTTTATAAATCTTCAAATATTTCAGAGACAGGCTCTAAACAGTTTTATCCCTCCCATGCCTGATAGGAAAATGTAATATTTTGGACAGAATATTACCTTCTTAAAAATTCTAGGGTTTATAGTCAAGTTTTTAGTAATATCCTAATGTTAAAAAGATAAAACAATATCACAGCCTTCTTCAACCACCAGATTAAAATATGTTTTTGACATCTTTTTTTTTGCAGGCGGTGGGGGGAGCATTAGGATTAACAACCATATTTTAGGACTAAGGTATGTGCTTAAATATAATAAAGTATCTTTTGTTTAGGGCAGGGGGAGGTCCTTTAATTAAAAACCTACAATGGCCAACTAGACTCTATAATGAAGACCAAAATAAGATGATAGAAAAATAACATAACAACAAAGATATGGAATTCAATATAAGTACAATAATGTAACAATGATATTTAAAACAACACATTCAGCACAACTGTGGGTCAATTTCAACTTTTCATTCTTAGTAAAAGCTAAGTAAATGACCTTTTAGTAAGAGATTCACACACTGGGGTTGGGAGGTAGAGGTGGAGTTCCAAATAAACATCCAGATAAATTTTTCAACCAAATGTTCTGGTGATTACAGAATGGCAAGTAAGTTTTGGGAAAAGTTTCCTCAATTTTAGGATACCACTGGGCCCAATTTAGATAACAAAATGAGAGGAGCTAAAGAAATTCTTATAAAACAATTAACAAAATGTCACTGAATATATTTAGCATGGAAGATGAATTAAATATCTATCTTAGGAGAGGGAGTTCAACGTTGAAGTGGAACATTATAAAAATCTGATTAACCAGAATACTTGGGAAATGTGCTTGTTCAATGAATTTTCAAATTAAGTCTTTTTCTTTCAATCCTTGTTGAAAATCATTCCAAAACACTTTAGTCCACTTTTCCTACCTTTGTAAGTAGACTATACTGGATATTCTTTGATGATTCAGGGCCTTACAGTGCTTCATGATCATCATTCTGAACATTGCTTCTCAGTGTAAAGGACTACAGAATGGCATGGGTTGGAGGTTGGACTAAATGTATACTGACCCCAGAATATAACCAGAAATTTGTTTTCCCTCTAAATTCTTGACAAGAGCTTGTTTTGTGATTTCCCCTTCTTCTCAAAGTGCAATGTCAAAAATTTCTGAATTACCAATATAAAGCACTATATATACTCTTCTGTAATTCAAATTCTGACTTTCTATAAGAAACCAGGGCTTAAGTGAAATGCATTCAAATTTAATAATGAATAGATTCAATTTTTTAGAAACTGAGGTAGCATAGAGACTTGAAATGTATAATTGGTTTAATTATTTTTAAATTATTATTTTATAATTAGCATTTCACGTATGCATGACAAAAAATGTTACATTTGCCAAAGATATAGAAAACAAGCAATCAATAGTAAGCAACATGTGGACTCTACACTGCTCAAAAATAGCAGGAAAAACTTGTGTAAGAATACAAATACAGAAGATGATAACATACTAATATTAAAATATTTGAAATCTGATGGGTTTAACGTCAATCAATTAATAGACTGAAAATAATAGACTGAAAACAATTCAAATTAGTTCCAAAATCTCAAAAACACAATGTAAGTAAAACTCCATGGTATACTTTTATCCTTTAGAGCATTTAGGCCTTAATCTTTTTCCTGAAATTACTACTAAGGTTGTTATGACTTCATGCGACTTCTAACAAACTCCTACATCAAAACAAACTTCGAATTAAACTGCTGTTCTTGTGCAAGTAAATGTTACCAACAAGCTTGAAAATAAGTAACATGTATCTCTCCTTCCTCCTTTTTTCAGTCATCTCATTTATTCCCAATGATTTTCAAATCAGTACTTCTTTGGTACACTACCTCCAAGAAGAAAAGTATATCAAGAACTTGTTTCTTAGGAATTTTTCTCCTTCATTTACCTATCAAATCCCTCTATTACAAATAGGCATTAAGGATGGCTAAATAGTATTATTTCATTTGTTGGTTATGTTAAAATATTTTCATCTGGCATGAGAAGAAACTATATATTCTCTCTATAAAGGTTTATAATTTAACTTTTAATATTCCAAACAAACTTTCCAAACATCCAACCTGTGATTTCAATGACCTGTCTTCCTATTTATTCCAACTTCCTTTGCCGGGATAGCCCCTACTTCGTGGCAACTACTGAAGATCATACAAGTACAAAAATTCTCAACAACTGATACATGATCTACAACGAGGCAGAGATTTACTCTCCCAATTTCAGAGAAAGGTAAAGAACTAGAAGGATGAATGCCAATAATAAACATGACCATGCCATTAGCAAGCAATTCAGAAAATAAAGAAAATTCAACATATAAAACAGATACGCTGAATAATTATTAAGCTAGTGAAAGGTGGGGGGATGATAAAGGCAATAAAGGCAATGCCTGAACAACTGTACTGTTTCTCCCCAAATTCAATATTAAATGTCCTCCTCAAGGAGCCCATGGCCTAAGACACTCTAACATAAATTCTTTGATATGTTTACAGTAATACTCCATTAACCAATAAGCCAAAGATTGTATTCAGTTTAAAATCAACAAGTCCTATGAAATTTTTTAAAGTTTGAAATTTTAGCTTTTACTGTAAAATACATCTGTATTTTTCAAATGTCTAAGAAAGCTGGGAAATAATAATGTCGTGTTCATTTTTTAATATCGTGAGAAAATTGATTAGGCAAATCATTGAAGGACAGCATGGCTAGCACTGCTTGTTAACAGGAGCAGAGGCGGGTTAATAACAAATTCATGTACCGTAAGTATTATCAACACACTTCTAAGGTGTTAGCAAATCACTTGCATAAGTAAAGTTCTACTTTGATTAATGGCCAGTAATGACTATGGATAAATAAAAATTAATGCGTTTCCCACTTCACATTAATAAAAAGGCTTAGTCAGTGTTTTCCTAAAATACTTGTAATAAAGACATAAGACCTGAACTCAACAACATGACTTTAGCAGTAGCAGTTTAAACAAAAACATAATTCGTTATTTTAATAATTGCTCCTCTCCATAGTAAAAATTAACAGTTGTTACACATGATTTCTCTAATTTTAGGACCTCCAAATTGAAAATATATTCGTATTCTTTTATTTCCAAACTATTTGGTCCCATTTAATAATTACGAGGCAGTAGAGAGAAGAGTGGTTGGTTTAAAATGCACTATCAAATCCAACAACACCTTACCATATTATCAGATCTAACTGAAATTTCTAAAGCATGTGAAATTGTGCCTGCTGTAAAATCTGAACTTGCCAATGCCACAAGCATTCTTCCCCAAGGCACTGCCATATATCGTAGATCACAAAAGTTTTAAACAGGAAAGGACTCTTTTTAAAATGAAAAAACTAAAACTTCCAGAGGTTATGTGACAACCAAAAAAAAATCTCACAACTGGCGATGTATTAAAATTTAGATCTTTCTTGCCTCTTATTAACTGCTTTTTCTTCCTTCATCATGGTACTGTCTAATAATACTAGAGATAATAAAAACCTTTAAAAATTAGAAAGTACTAGAAAGACTATCATGTACAACACCTCGATTTTGCAGCTGTAGAAACTGAAGCCTGGAAGTAAAATAACTTGTCTTTAAAGATGAGAGTAGAAGCCAACTCTCCTAATTCCAAATGCAATAATATTCTTTCCACAAACCTATGCTGTCTCTTTTTAACAGCCCTGGATACAGAATTTTGCCAAAAAATGTTTTCAAAAACTAAATGCCTAGTAGCTCTCCCTTTTCTAGATGCTTATCTGTCCTCTCAAAGAACTCTACAGGCCAGAAAAGAAAGCTGGAGAAGGGTTCTTAAGCTATTTCTGGAATATCTCTAAAATACTGGTGAGTGCAAACCCAAGGTGATGGCCATCTACACGTATCTCACGTACTAATAATTAATATTCACTTTTTGTAGAGTGCACAAGAATATTTTTAGAGCATCAGCCCTCTAGCCCCACAGCATTACTTAGCGCTATTCTCACCATCCTCTACACTTAGGAATCAAAGGAAATAACATTAGCCCCACCACATCTGAACAAAAGTTAGTGGCTTCTCTAAACCTAGAAACCCTCAGCTTACTCTAGCTGAACCTGAACTTCTTGACCCCTCCCAATTACATCAATATCTTTACCTTTTCATTCTCTATAGGTAATCACAGAACAAATACAAAATAAAGATCTGTGTGATCAATACATTAATGTCACTGTATCTTGGCGGCGGAGCAGCTGTGGAGGAGGCAGGTAGGTGGTGCAGTGGATATGGTGCCAGGCCTGGAGTCAGGAAGACTCATCTTCCTGAGCTCAAATGTGGCCTCAGACACTTACTAGTTGTGTGACCCTATGCAAGTCACTTAACCCTGTTTGCTTTAGTTTCTCGCTTGTAAAAATAAGCTGGAGAAGGAAATGGCAAACCTCTCCAATGTCTTTGCCAAGAAAACCCCAAATGGGGTCACAGAGTCGGACAACTGAAATGACTGAACAACCAAAATCTCTGCAAGGCAGGACATAGTTGTCGTCTGCATAACACTTAGCACCCATGTAAGAGAGCATGGTATAATGGAAAAATCAATGAGTGAGGAGTCAGAAGACATGAGTCTGCTCCTTACTACTGTTGTTACCTTAGGTAAGTCAGCCAACCTTCAGGAACCTCAGTGTCCTCTTATAGGGGAAAGAACTACTGACCCAGTAGTTCCACCCAGCTCTATGTCCTGTAGAACCTACCAAGTGCAATCTGGCACTTATGCTTTTGATGACAGTGGTGGTAGAACTAAATTGAACCCCCAAAAAAATCATATTCTAAAAGCTAGTTTTCTAGAGGAACAGGAAATTTCCATAACCTGAAACAGTTCAATTATACTCAACAATTACCTAGAGACACTTCTGTGAAAAATGAAAAGCACTGTAAAGATAAAGAGTAAGTAAAAGAGAGGGCCTATGAGACGTGGTAGGAAGGATGGTTAGGAAAAAAAAAAATGTATAGCATCATAGGATCTGAAGCTGAAATGGACTTGAGAGTTCATCTAGACCTCTCCTACTCCCCACCAAAGAGGTCCATGGATAGATTCTGGGGGAGGGGGGCAGGGCTTGGATTTGGAAAGGGAAAAACTATGTATCACAGAGTTTTATTTTCACTAACTGGTAACAAAAAATTTAGCATCTTCTCCAATCATGAATTTAAAATAAAAATGGGGTCTATGATACTAAAAAAGGTAAGAATCCTGATTTTACAGATGAGCAAACTAAGGCCTGGAGAATTTAAGTTACTTGACTATACTTCACACAGGTAATGGCAGAACTATAATATAAACCCAATAAGGAGTCAACCTGGGAAGATTAATGGTTTGTCCTATGACTGGAAGTGACTTGGTCACATATATGTTAGATCCTAACCATGCAAAGACATATTAATTTACATACTGATTTCACTGTTTCTGTCATCATTCACTTCTATATTCCATTTCATGTTACCTTAGATTCTTTTTCCCTCTCACACTTTTAACATCCAATTAGTTACCAAGTCCAGGCAATTCTGACACAGAGATATACCTAACATTCATCCCTTATGCCCAGTACCACCAACGTGTATTATTTCAATATCCTCTTAATAAGTCTTGCTGTTTCTCTTCTTTCTACCCCCTCCAATTTATCCTTCATACAGTCTAATCTTCCTAAATCTTGCTTCAGGAATGTCTCTCTCTAATCAAAAATCTTCACTGACTTCCTACTGCCTAAAGGAAATTCAAATTAATTCACTTCACCTTCAAGACATTCCACAAACTTGGTCCACCCTCACATTTGCCACCTTGTCTCATGTATTCTATGCTATAACAAAATGGTATTATTCTCTGCTCTCTACACTGGCCAAGTGCTTTCCAAACTAGCATTCTTTGCTCATACTCAATACCTGGAATGTTCTACTTCCCCTTTGCTCAATTGTTTAATTCTTGTATATCCTTAAAAGGCCAATTCATAAACCACCTCCTAATCAGCCAAGTGAAGTCTTCTCTAATCCCCACCAATCACAATCCATCTAACTTTAAGCCTTTAATATACTTATTTCTCATTTTATCCCTCTACTACACTATAAGCTACAGTTTCCGTCTTCCAGGAGTTTACCTGAATTTTTTATCTCCCCACAGCCTTCATCATAGTACTCTTGTTGTTTTACTGAATGCAAATCTATCTATCTATCTATAAAATTTATTCTTAAAGTCACCCTAACTATATAGGTTGTGATAAAAACAGGTAACAGACAACAACTATGTATCTTCATTGATAAAATGTTAACATGTTTGAAAAGTACAGCAGATTCTCACAACAAATCCTCAGCTTTAAACTTCCACAGAAAAAAACTTGGAACAAAAGGAGAGCCACAGAACATATGTGCCTTTAAAAATACAACAGCCAAAAGGTGGTTAAAGAAAAAAGGGAAGCAAGTATCGCGCAGGTCACATTTATACAAATGTGGGTAAATCTGGAATAATTAAGGTAGGCATTACTATTGCATTTTACCCATGATTTGCCCAAGGTAACAAAATTCAGTGGCAGAGTTGGGAATGAACAGTAAGTTTCACAACAAAGTTACTACATGGAAATAAAGAGCAGATTCAGTAGAAAGATCACACAAAGTAAGATTTGTGGAATGTACCAGATTATTCCCGATTAAAAAAAATTTTTTTTACAATTTAAAGTGTCTGGTCTATATCTCTGAAAATATACTCTGTGTATGATTCTAAAGTCAAAGGCACAAAACACCAAAATTAATAATTAGTAAAACGTAACTATGCTCATTTAATAATAATAGTTGACATTTTATATAGAACTTTAGGTTTAAAAGCTCTTTCATATCTTGTTTCAGTTGAACTGAAACTTGGACTCCATTAGTGTAAGCTAAATTCCTTCTATAAAGAATAGACTCAGTGGAGACCTATGACTCTCCCAGCAACTCTGAAATCTTAAGACTATTAATCCCTCTTATCCGTCTGCAAGTCTTTTTCTATAGAATGATTCACTTACTTTTGAAACATAAGTTCACAAAGGTTGAAATAATAATCAGATATTAGCAAAATTTCCAATGCAATAGGAGCAAGTAGATTTGAAGGTGAGAAACACAACCAGAAAATATGTTTGAAGTAGGGAATAACTGATATTCTGGAATCTGGGGGTAGGGAAATAAGAAGTCTATACTATCAAGTAAAAAGATCTCATATCTGATAGGAAAATTCATAGTCTTTAAAGGAAAATTTTATATAGTAAGCAACTTTATCAATATTTCAACATTATACTAAATTAACAGTAAGTTTCCATTACTATATTTTGTGGAGAAATTCTCATTTATGTAGTAAAAATTTAAAGAGAGATTTTTTTCATGGAATGTGTAATATCTCATTCAATAACTAACATTTATATTTCTAGGACTAAAATAAAGACCATTTATGTAATTCCTTCAAATGCTTTCTCCTGAGATAAAATAGCTACACTTGTACAAAAATGGCAACTGTCATACAACAAAATCATCAATAAGACTATGCTGAAATACATGAGGACTTACTGAATTCAGATCATGTGCATATGATATTAATAGATTGCTTCCTATTTTTATCTCTTTCCCCCCTAACACCATGAACTATTCTAACTCAATATTCATTTCTGATTTTTTCCAATAGGATAAGACATAAAAGTACAGCAAACCTATAGCAAACAACTAACTTTCAGATTCTATTCACAGAAGTTCTATTTATATATATATATAGGTGCAGTATATGTTGATGATCATCATCTATTTGGAATATATTAATAAAAGATTTAATGTCTTCAACTTTTATATTAGTATTTTTTGCTTTTTCTAATTTAATCAACCCTTCAAATACCAATGACATTAAGTTCTGCTTTTAATTTGTAAAAACATAATAGGGAGATCAGCAGGAATTAGAGATGAAAATTAAAGAAACCCTCAAAAAAGATATCTTTTTGCAACAAAAGATTCTGAAAAGTCCTCAAGAAGTACATCTAAATGCAAACTGTCTGGCTATTATAGTGGAGGCAAATTCCCCGGCTTGACTTCTGTTGACACTAGCAATTAACACTTATTTAACCATGCATGCAGAGACTTGAAAACAAGCGTGTTATTACCTATAAAATTAAAGTAAGCATTGCAATTAATATACAAACATTCATTCATTTATTTATTTATTTATCTTCTAAATAAAGGTAAAGTGAGTTTAGAAGCATTTTCTGCAGGTTATATTTTACTAACTAGTATAGTGACTGGACCAGGGATATGAACAGTCTATCTTTCTAATCACACTGCTGAATTAACAAAGGTCAAGTATAATCAAGAGACTGAATCTACAAAATAACGAGGACATGGCATTTTAAATGATTAATAACATTGCATTAGAGACAAACTAGAAACCAGTTCTTCCAATTCCAGCCTACTAGATGGTAGTATTTTCAAATACAGAAAACTGCAAGGTGGTAGATCTTTCTTAAAACAAAGAAATAAAAATCTACAGAACTTAAAAAAGAAGCCCTTATCTACCTTTACAAATGTCTCAAGTGGAAGATATGCTATGATCCTTTACACTACCTCCAATCCAGTTTAATGCTTGACCACTGACTGCACAAATTGCTGGATCCAAAAGTGCCCTGAAGACATGTCCTTCTTTGGGCAGAAGCAAAACGTGTATGAGACTCTACTGACCTCTACATTTTTAAAAAATGTCCTATCTTAATAACAATACTTTTCATTTATATGTTTCCTTCCTGTTTTCCCATAGCACTTTCACATAAATTATCTTTTTAACCTTATGATAGATAACTTTGTAACGTAGAATAGTAAGCATTGTTATACTGCCACGAATGCCACTTTTTCCCTAAATCTAGCTTGTGTAAAAACTGAGTGTATATATATATATATATAAACAATCATCTTTTTCTGTGTATATTTATGTACCTTTTTTCAAAAGCATCTGATTTTAGCAATGAAGTCTACATTTGGTATCAACATAGTAATCTCCCTTAGATTAAGTGACTTGCCCAAGGTCACAGAGCCAGCTAGTGGCAGAACCACAATAAAAACCAGTTCTTCCAATTCTCATCCAATACACTAAAGTTGTATTATAAATACCCAATACTTGTCACGAAAGGGGCAAAGCAAATTGGGTAGATGGCTTAGTGTAAAACTATTGGCACAAATAGCCTAAAGCACATTGAACTGACAAAGTCTTTCTAGATTTCAAAGGTTATTTCCTACTTGCCCAGATTAAAGTCTGTGAATGTAATAAGATTTTTCATCCTAGGTATTCAAACTTGGAAGGGTTTTGGAAAGAGCACACTCAAAATTTAGTTCCAGATTTAAATTTCAAATATACTCCAGTACCTGCAACACAGATCATATTTTACAAAAGTATTTACATGGCAAATCTGCTCTTTATTGGGGGTAACAACTAGTACCTTAATTACAGCAAGGAACATAAATATTTACAATACATTAACGTGTATAAGAGTAATGTACATATAAGAATCAGTTTAATGATTTCAGTTAAGTTGTCTGCCTTATTACTATGGTTTTAAAAGCTAAATGTTTTTCCCATCCCCATTTTGGCAGAACTACAATATAAATGAACAAAGAGAGAACTGGAAGTGGAAATATACTTTAAAACATTATTTTTAAAAATACAAATAGAAATATTTCATATTAATAAATAGGTATTTTTCATATTACGTTAACAGCAGTAAAGTACAGACTTTAGCTCTATTCATTTGCTTTCAACTTTAACATACATTACAGTAAAATAACCAGAAACAGTAACAAAGGAAAAATTCTCAACAGAAATGAATAAAAATATATCTGAAAAGGGTAAAAGACTTATAGTATACACTATTACCCAATTCTTTCCTTTTTAATTCTTTTATTTTGATTATTAATAAAATTGGACTTTTCCAAAGTGCAAATAGCTTTCAATACAAATCTCACTTTATTTAACATGCATTTTTTTACTCTATAATACATACAGGTGGGAATAATTGATGTATTAAAAACTAAAATAATGCTGAAAAACAAAATTATTTTAATTCAGCATAGTATATACTTCTTTAATATAACTACAGAGAACTTAGAAATAAAATTGTATTAAATTGTATCTTAGTATACATACTGTATTGCCCCGTGCTAGTCTGATATATGCTAGTTGGCACTGCCATGGTAGCGATGTTAGGTGATGTTCCTTCTTCCTCAGATTTTTCTTCTTCAATTTTGGGAACACCAGGCACATCAGATGAAAGTTCATTCAGTATTTTTCTAAAACACAATTTGCAGAATATAAATGATCACTTTAACTCATCTAAAACATGCTTTTAACAAATGAAACTAAGGGCAAAAACAAAAGCTTAAAATTAAGGTTTTGATGGCTAATTATACAATATTATACAACGATTATATTACAATGGATATTTTAACAAACTCACCGATATGAAGGTCTTCTTGAAAGGATTTCTCTACGTTTATGAGAATCAATTACACCCTCTGCTTCTGCAGACTCATCTGTCTCTGCAATTGTTGCTACCTAGAATACAAGAGTTTCTAAACATCCATCATAAAATAAAAGGCCTTCTAATTAATTCATTCAACCAATAAATATTTCCTGAGGAATATTATATACAAAACACCATATTATGCATTGCAGCAGATACAAATAAGAACACATAGTCCAAGCCCTCAGGGAACTTATAGTCTAGCTAGAGAAATTATATAAACACGTGAAATACTTAAAACAGGAGAGCAGTATACATATAATTATGTGCCAAATAAATGGCACAAAAGATAAGCACTACAGATTTCAGAGAAAGCCAAATCACTGCAGATCTGGAATTATGGAAGGTTCTATATCGAAGGTGGAGAAATTTGAGTAAAGAATCCAGGATTCTTACTGTTCGGAGAAATCTTAGAAGTCATTTAGTCCTGCTTGTACCTGAATAGAAATTCCTTCTATAACATTCTTAGCAAGTGGTCAACCATTCTTCACTTAAAGAGTTCCGGTAAGATCAAATCCTCTATTTGAAGCAACCATTTCACTTCTGGACAACTTTTATTGTCAGCAAGCTTTCCAGACCTTGAGACCGAATTTGCCTTTGTAATATCCACCCCACAACCCTCTGAGGGCAATCAAAATGAATATAATCTCTATTCCAAAAGAATACACTGAAATTCATGAAGACAGAATGAGATGTAAGTTGTTAGACATTACTTAGGTATAAATTTGTTAAGCTTGACTGTCCTTAACTTTTGTTAAAAAGGGAAGGATCTTTTGAGAAGGAGAATAATTGTGGGAAGAAATAGGTAGGTCATGTGATGAAAATTTTAAAAAGAATGTCAATATAACATTAAAAAAAAGCCAAAGAAGAGAGCAGAAAAATGTCCAGAAGGAAACACAGATAAGCAAGACAGGGTTGGCACAGAAGTGTTAAAATTTAATATACTCTTTTTAAAAGAAGCAATTTATATGTAATAAAGACCCACATTTCATATACTATTCTTTTTTTGTATTTAATATGGAAATATTCATATGTTGATTGTGGAATTCTTAATTTAAAAAAAAAAGAAAATTTGAAAAGCCAATCTTTCAAGGCAACTATCATGATACCTCTAAATTTTGTCTTGTCCAGGCTAAACATTACCCAGGTCCTTCTTATGAGCTTCATATGGCAGGCATATTCTCTAGCCATCTCATCATCTGGTCACCCCTCTGGATGTACTCATCCATGTCCTTCCTAAAATGTTTAATTTTAAGTTCCACAATAGCTAGATGGGGTCTGACCAGGAAAGAGTAGTACAATGGAACTATTGTTTCCCTTGCTGTGGACACTATGCTCCTCTTAGCAAAGTGGAAGATCAAAGCTTCTTTGGCTGTCATGTTGCACTATTTACTCCCAAGTAGTCTTTGAAGGTTTCACAGGATTTAAATAAGGGTAGAAAAGAGGGGAGTTGGGTGGCATTTGTGTTGGATGGAGTATTAGAAAGAAACACAGAGGAGGTAGGGGTTTTCATGGCATGCTTTAGGGGCAGCAAACAGACCATTTTGGCTAAACAAAGGGCTTGTGTTATGTACCAGTGAAGAGGTTAAGATTATTAAGATTGAGTGGTATTCAACGGCCAATACAATCTGGCCCTGGCATAAAGACGTCATCCTTTTGTAATGACAGTATGAAAGAAGAGAAAGGCCATTGAAACAAAAGACACACAGACTCTAATTAGCTGTGTGTCTTTGAAAAATCATGGTACATTCTTTAAAAAACCATTACTTCATAAAATAAGTTGGTGTACGTATTCTCTAAGATTGCTTCCAAATGAGATTCCAGTATCAAACTGGAAAGCCCCAAAAATGTGCAACAGAAAAACTTGCTTATCTTTTTTTTTAAAAGAAGAGTAGGTATTGTTTCACATTTAAGGTCTAATAACATTAAATACAATCAACAAATCTGAAGGAAACCTGGGAAAATTTTAAATTTCCATTTCCATTAACTCTCAAATCACTCTTAACACTGAACCATATAAATTACAGGAAACTCTTGATACGGGGACTATTTTGATGATTAAATGAGAACATATGCAAAATATTATTAACTTAAATTCACTAATTAATTCAATTAAGTCATTAATAAGCACCTAGTATGCTCAAAGCATTGAGTTAGATAGCAGGAATTCAAAGACAAAAAAGCCACATACTCCCTGCCCTAAAGAGCTTACAATCTACCGACAATCATAGAAATGTGAGTATTTATTAGTATCAATCACAATGGTAAATTCAGTGCAATAACAACAGGTATAAGGCACCAAGCCTCATAATGCTGAAACTAGATATGGACAAAAAAACCCTGATTAACCAAAGTATCAGTCATTCATGTGGGTATATGTACATGGGTGTACATACTTAAAACTTGATAAAGTACTTTAATACAGTCTTTGATGAAAATTTTATTTTCCAGCAGACAGTGTAGTAACAATAATAGTACTGGAGTTTCTCAGGCTAGCACATGTGTGTATGTGTGTGTATATGTGAGTGTAAACACATACATACACATATATACATCCACATATATAGTCATAATGTGCTTCCAGAGTCATTTATAATATTCTGCCATGAGAAGGGAGCTCTGACACAATTATTCATGGGTCCCTATCAAGATAAGGTAGTATAATTTAAATATATTGCTGAAATTAAGAAATAACCCATATTTCGAATATAATCCATATTTCTCAATGTCTCTATATTGGGAGTGGCTATTAACTATCTAATCAACTTTGTCCTAAAATTCAAAAGAGCAAAAGAAGCCTATTCTCAAGATAAAAATGAAAGGCTAAATGCCATCTAGAGAAATATATCTCTATTATTCTGTAAAGTTTCAAAAAATGTTTTAGTTTAAAAGGCTTCTATTATTCTGCATTTCTGATGGAGCATCAGAATCTGTCAGTAACTCCCTAATACATACTAATAGCCAAAAGTAAGCAATAGCACCAATCATAAATCTTTAAATTTTGAAAAGGTAAGCCTAGGAACAAAAGAAAATTTTTAAGGGATCAAACTTCACTATTTCTTCCTAGGTATACCCAGACTTAGAAATGACTCGAAATCTCAGAGAAACTACTTCTACGATGGTTAGGGGTCTCCAGTCACATAATCCAGTCACAACTTAAACCCATAACCTAGAAAGTTTGTAAGAAAGAAAACAACCAATAGTGACCAAAACTCTGCTTAAAAACACATAAAAGCACAACCGTGGAACAAATGAAATAAGGAAGAACCAAAGAAATAGAAAATAGCAAACCTAAGAACATAAATCAATGAGAACAGGACTTTCTATTTGACAAGAACTACTTGGAAAATAGGAAAGAAGCTAAGCAGAAGTTAGACTTAGACCAGCATACAATACAGTAAGAATGAAATGGATATACTCCCTGAACACAAATTAGAGAATGAAAGGAGATACCTTTCACAACTACAGTTAAGGGATAAAATAAACCTTTAACTAAAGAAGGGCTAGAGATAATCATAAAAGATATCGCATGAACTGATACAAAGTAAAGTGAGCAGAACTAGGAGAACACCATACACAGTAACTGAAATATTATACGATGAAAAACTGTGGATGACTTAGCAATTCTCAGCAATACAATGATCCAGGACAATCCCACAGGAATCATGATGAAAAATGCTATGTGCCTCCAGAGAAAGAAGTGATGTTGTCTGAATACAGACTAAAGCATACTATTTTTCATGTTCTTTTTTTTTTTTTTGCTCAGTGTTCTTACATAACATGACGAATATGGAAATGTTTTACACGATTGCACATATATAACCTATATCAGAGTGTCTGCCATCTCAGTGAAAAGGGAGGGGAGGGAGGGAGGGAGGGAGGGAGGGAGAGAGAGGGAGAGAGAGAGAGAGAGAGAGAGAGAGAGAGAGAGAGAGAGAAAGAATTTGGAGCTCAAAACTTTAGAAAAATGAACACTAAAAATTATCTTTGCATGTAATTGGGGGAAAATAAAATATTTAATTTTTTTTAAATTAAAGACACGGTAGGTAGTTTTGATTACAAAAAATAAGAATAAAGACAGAATAAAGAGAGAAAATGATGACTGGGGGAAAAATTAAATAAGTGACATCTGATATTCAAGATACATAGTGAATTGACATGAATATAATACCAAGAGCCATTTGCCAATATATAAGAAGTCCAAGCATAAGAATAGTTTTTAAAAGAAAAAATGCAAACTATAAATGGCCATATGGAAAACATACTTTAAATCCCCTTAAATGCAAATCAAAACTCCTGGATTTTACACCATAACTTGCAAACTAGCAAAGACCCCCCCAAAAAGAAAAAGAATCAATGCTGAAGTGACTGAGGAAAAACAGACACAAAAAATATGCTATGAGAAGAGCTATTATCTATTAAACCATTTTGGATTGTGAATTTGAGATGATGTAAAAAAAGAATTACAATGTTCACAGGGCAGGTCAAAAGACAGAAACAAAAGTCTGATATATAATACTGTATCAAAATAGTCATACTCCCAACTTTTTGTTATAGTAAAGAACTGGGAAAAAAATAAGTCCTCATCAATTGGGGAATTGTTCAAAAAGCCTCATTTATAAATGTAATGAAATATTATCATACAGTAAGAAATGACAATCACGAAAAATTTAGGGAATTATGAGAAGGTCTGTATAAACTGAAACAGAGTGAAATGAGTAGACATGATACCAAAATAAATACTGACAACAATTTAAATAGAAACCTCCACTAAACAAAGCCCAACTTTTAACAATTAAAAAACCAATATGCTGAAGAGCAAATAATGAAAAATATCACTCTTCCTCTTGGCAGAGAGGTAGCAAACAACTAAGGCAGAATATAATACACACTCTCCGATATAATTATTGTATTATGTTTCTTTTGATTATTTTTCTTTGATATGAGAAAGTTCAATTGTGAAGGGTACTTCCAAAAACGACTATAACATAAAAAAAAAGACAACAAAAGGCATAAATATAACTTATTCTGAAAAAGGATTAGTATTACTCAGAATACACATACATACATACAAACACATATACAAACAGAAACATTTCTCTCTTAGGTCTTAGCAAAACTTTTAAGGCAGTATGACAGTGAGACGAAGGCTGGCTTTGGACTCTGGAAGAACTGGATTCAAGGTCTATATCTGATATATAGTAGTTTTGTGCCCATAGTCAAGTTACTTGACTTGACACTGAACGGCCCACTTAATACCTCTAAGACAAAGTTACAGGGGAGGTGTTGAGTTCTATCAGGAGAGGTAGCTTCTATGTTGGGAGTTGCCTTATTCTGATGAAATCATAAGTCCAGTTATTTTCTTTAAAAAGCTCTATACATTCACTTTTATACAAGGAAAATTCATTCATTTGCTCAATATGACCAAATACCCAGTATATCCAAGGCTTTATGCCTTCCTTCAACTTTAGTCGTGTAAAAACTAGGGACAAAGAACAGCATGCCCATTAAGTTAAGAATTTAAAGAGGATAAGAGAGATCTTTCCTGATGAGAAGTCTAGATTTAGAAGTGAAGAAAATTTTAAAACTTCCCTGTAAATCACCTACTAACATAAAAAGCATATGTCTGGGCCAAATATTCTTAAACAACTTGAACAGCATAAGAAAAGATGAACAATGCACAAAGGTAACTTTAAAGTTTTAAAGGTTGATACCTAAAATTTCAAATATTATCTGTTGAAGAGATGGCTCGTTAGATGAAGAGGGTTATGTTTGGAAATAAAAGTAATGTAAAAAAAGATAAATTTTAAAAAATATTTACTGCTAAAACATTTTAAAAATATTATATTGCTGGATCCAAGCTTTCAAGAATGGACATGAATAAAAAATGCCAAGTCATAATTCCTTCTTATGCTTAATACCAGTTGAAGAAAGAGAAAAAATTATTCCCAAAGGGGAGTAGTAAACAACACACAAATAATACACTTGAATCTGCATTCCTAACCCTTTCCTGCATTATCATAAACAATATGAAATTTTAGCCACAAGAGGTTATTAACGATTTAAGATCTGCTTGACTAAATGTTTATTAGAGAGTATCACGAGATTAAAACTGTAAGATTATAAAGAAATCCATGTGTTTTTAAGAGAGCAAAAAACTCAAGAATATATAGCATCAAAGTGAACTGAGGTATCATTTTTCTGAAGAATATATATTCTAAGTTCAAAATGAGTTGTCTCCTTGTAACAATATGACACTCCTAAAAACCACCACCATCCTAACACCATCATCCCAATATATTTACCAAATTTATTTCATGAGGGATTTTCAAAATATGTACCACTGATTAATTTCTAAGTCTGATTTTTTCCCTAGAGAGAAACAAGTTAGCTAATTTAATAACAGCTAGCATCATTTTTATAATGCTTTAAGTTTTGTAAGCGCTTTACAAATATCTCATTTGATTCTCACAACAACCCCAAGAAGTGGTGCTATTATATCCATTTTTACAAATGAGGAAACTGAGGCAGAGGTTAAGTGACTTGCCCTGGGTTCAGATAGCTAGCAAGCGTCTGAGGCTGCATTTGAACTTAGGCCTTCCTGACTCCAAAGTCTAGAGTTCTAACTACTGTTCCACTTTTCTGCTTCTTTTGGCATCATTTTGCAAATTAAGTCCTAAGAACAGACCCCAATTCCTAAATCAGTACCCTAAACTACCAAAGCATGACACTTCAGAAGTATCACAGAAATTCCTCTGTAACACCTAAGAAAAGATTTGAATCAGAACAGCTCTACAGAGAAGACAATAACAACTTAGGCAATATTTTTTTTGGAGCCTAAGAAAGTTCAAAGTCATCCAGAAAGAAAGCTAACCTGAACAGTTTGTATTTGTGGTGACTGGATAACCGATGGCTGTGGTGTCTGAATCACTCCCTGGACATGTACAGTTTGACCTGAAGGCAATTGCACTAGAGTTACAGCTGGAGAGCCTCTTCCGGTGCCTGATCCAGCTACAGAAACCTGCAAAAATGATCATTCAGTATTATAAAAATGTTACAATAAAAAGAAAACAACAGTAACAACAGCCAAAAAATGGGCACTATTCATCACTAAGGCTAGTTTTTTTTCTTTTTCAGCTATCAAGGAATGAGAAACAAGCTGCTATATTTACCATTAGATTATTATTATCCTAGAACAGTTGTTCTCTAATGTTATAGATATTAAAAAAAATCCATGACCCTCACTTTCAGTTCCCATGCTTAGGTGGGCTGAGAATGTTTCCAGCAAAGGATTCTAAGGCAGTTAAACCACCTCACCACTACAGAAACTAAGCCTCCTTTAGGAAAAGATCAATGCTATGATTAAACTCTCAAGTAACTATTCTTCACCTTTTACCTATAATATTTTAAGAAGAAGCTAAGCAAAAATTAAATTTGTAAAGCCAATTTATTTGAACAAATGTTACTTAAAATCTCAAGTTGATGACATTCTGAGGTACTTCTGATCATAGGCCGATGCCCTGTAGACTCAGTACTGCCATATCCATATATTAAAATCCCAAGTTAATGCACACCAAAAATAATGCCAAGAATCCCACATCCTTGCAGAGGGTCTTTAACCCATGAACAGGAGGGTCCTTCGTCCATCCCATTCCTTGCTACCCCATTTAACTCAAATGCCTTGGACAAAGCTCAGACCGTGCTGAGAAGAAAAACTGCCTCCTTCTTCACGACCTGCCAAGGTCCCCTCAACAAAAATTTCCATCAGCTAAAGCATATTATTGCTAAAGGAAATTTAAAACTACCGAATCTCTTAATCACAAAGATTCTTTCCATAAAAACAAGATTAAAAAACAACCTTTGACTTCTCAGCCACTCTCATCTTAGTGATAGACATACCCAGAAAACAGCAAGCTGTGTCTCCCTTCCCTTACAGAGTAACTCAGCATTCACTTCTTTGACATGTAACTCTTGAAGAGCAGCGACCAAAGATGTTATAGAAAACTATGGAGCTGCAAGAAATTTTGTGATCTCATTTCAGGGGATATTTGTAATTTCCAACACTTCTCAAGACTGATAAAGGAGCAGAACAGTGTCAGGAAAAGAGCAATGGAATATGACACTAGACACATTCAAATTCCAGCTGTCACACATATTAGCTGTGTGACCTTGGGTATTCCTCTCTGAACCTGTACAAAGAAGACATCTTTGCACATCACCAAGCTGTTATGACAACAAAATAAAAGGATCTATGTGAAAATGTTCTACATATGATAAAATGTTACACCATAATTCATACTGAGAGTAAATGTAAATAAATCAATTGGTAGACAAGCAACTTGATAAAAATGAAAAAATAATGAAAATCTCTCTTTACACTGCATATACTCAAGATAAAAAGTCTTATGATGGATAGATGCGAAGTCTCAGAATCAGAAAGACTAAGATCAAGTTCTGCTGTTGATGAACACTACTGCATGACCCTTTCAGCATTCTAAGACCACAAGTTGCAGAGAAGGTGCTAATCCATATTGGAAGAGGAAGTTTCTCATCAAAAGCTCCCCCTACACAGATGAAATCACAGCTCTGGTAAAACAAAACAAAACATAAGGTAATCATATTAGGTTTCTTGCAAAAAGCAAATCCCGCTACCAATCCCAGCCCCTAGCATATATACTCAGCATTGTGCTATAATGTATTATAGAAAAAAGGATGAGATATATTCCTTGATCAAAAAGAGATTACAATTTAGTTGGGGTGCCTGGATGAATACATTACAGTAAGAGCAAAACTGTGTGGCCCAGACAGTTAAGGAGTTCAAAAGTAGAGGGCAAGACTGGTCAAAGAAAGCTTCATAATTTGGCCTTGATTCGGGCCCTAAAGGATGAGTAAAATTAAGGTAGTAGAGGGGAAAAGGTCTATATGGAGAAGTGAGAAAGAATTAAGGCATTAATGTGGGAATACACACAGGATATTCACAGGACAGTGAGGACACTAGCCCAATTTAAACACTCATTTTAGAGAATGTAATGGGACATAGTAGACCTGGGCCAAACTATGATGAATGCTTAATGTCAAGCTAAACATAGTATTTATGTTTTTTGTACCTTTATCTTATAGGCACTGGGGAAACATGGAGAGTTTCTGAGCAAAGGAACGATGCGATTTAAAAAAATATATTTAAGAAGATTAATCTTATCAGAGGCAGCTAGGTGGCTCACTGGATAGAGCACTGGGCCTAGAGTAAGACCTCTGTTCAAATCTAGCCTCAGACACTTACTATGTGACCCTGGGCAAGTCACTTAATTTCTGTTTGCCTTAATCCACTGGAGAAGGAAAAGGCAAAGCACTCTAGTACCTTTGCCAAGAAAACACCACAGAGAACACTGGAGTGCTATGGTCCATGGGGTCACGAAGAGTTGGATACAACTGAACAACAACAACAATCTGCTCTTAGTATATAACATGAACTGGAAGCCGACAAGACTTGGGGCAGGGAGCTCAAATAGGAGATTACTGCACAAATCTAGGGTGTGAGGGAGAATAAATTACAATGGTGGTAGCAATAATGAATAATGATTCCATTGAAAAAACTAGGCAATAATGTAAAGGCTGGGAGGTGGGGAGTAAGAAGGAATTAATTCAATTTTTAAAACTGAGTTAAGTGATAGTGGGACATCCAGGTGAAAAGTCTAGTAGAGGGGCTGTTACAGAACTGTAATTCTGAGGAAAGATCAGGGTAGGAAGCACTTAAGGACTATAAAGACTTTTACCTTAAAGAAGCTCCCTGGGAAACCTATTCTTAAAGGACTCTTTTCCTAAAAAGAATAATGATAGCAAAAAGCTATCTTAAAAGCATATTACTGCCAAGAAATTCAAAAGATTGTTCCTGCATTAATACCAGATATTCTGCTTTAAGAAGGAGCTTTTTGTGATACAGTCTTCTCCAAAGATCCCACTAAGATGTAGAAAGAAAAATACGACACTCCTTTCAAATGCTCCTATTTCAGGAACTTGGAATAATGTTAAAAGCTCAGTCATCAAAATGAAAAATAAGCAGCTTTTGACTAACAAATTCCAAATGAATTGGAATTTCATGATTTGGAGTTGAGGAAAGTGGTATCTTAATAAAAATAGATTATTATGTCTGAATCCAAAGAATATGCATAAGGGGAAGAGATTCAAATATCAAAATATGCATTCCAAGATTTTTATAAGTAAAAAAAAATCTTAGCTTTGAATAGCATGATACATTTATGTATATCCACCGCTCTCCAGATAGCCACATCAAAATGAATACAAATGCAGGTTTTTTAGTCACTTAAAACATAAATTATATTCACAAATAAAAACTTTGTTAATATGCATGTCTTTATTTATAATAAAGATGTTGCCCAAAAGATGTATAAAGTGATCTGTTTAACCCATAATGGGCTTGTAGTTTACCTTTTTTTCTAGATCCCCTAAAGAGCAGTCCTCCTGTGTGTGATGCCTGAAACATAGATTATGCTGATGCCACCACATCCACTGAAAACCCCACTATAGACAGTTAATCTGAAGAGATAAATTAGATGATGCGATTTACAGCCTTACTTGGCTTTGCAATTTTAAAAAATCCTATTAATGACACTTATAACTGGGAGAAACCTCACAATGTTGTAACACAGCACTTGATTTAGACCTAATAGACTACATCCAATCTGTTGCTAGGTTCCCTGAAGATGGATTTGTGATGTCACAATGGACCTTCAAATGTCACAGAGGCCTGTACTTTAAGGGAGCTGATAAAGTAAAAAATGTGTCACTGTGAACTAAATTCTTGTAATTACCCTGTGACCAAGGAATCAAATGTCTATAGTCTCCAATTTAATTTCAAGTAGAAATAATGAGATTCCATTAACAGGTGGAGCTTTTAACTAAAAAAGCTATCACAATTCCAGTACTAAAAACAGGTGTCCAAAATCTGCCCCAATTTTGAAGATGACTCAAAATAAAATTATTAAAAGTAGAAGCAATAAATTAGATGCAAAAACATTCACTTTCACTGTATTAAAATTTATGGGAGGAATGTATCATTTGTGTTTCTATGGGGGGAAAAAAGGTTAAGAGGAAGGAAACACTGAAGTAATCCTCATTTTAGCCAGTATCTTCACTCTGCTCCCACAAAAACTTCTTTTGTTACCAGAGCAGGAATATAAATTGCAAAACAGACTAGAACGGGGTTCTTCCTGCCTACCCTCAGAAACAGTTGCTACTGAGCAAGAGCATATATCCACAAAGATGGGAGGATGGCAATACAAATTGGTCCAGAAACTACATAATTGAGAATGTTAATTTTAAAATATCTGATTAACTTGTAGTGAGTTTTTAACCTAATCTTTATACTTATGGGATAATAAAATGATGGGACTCATAAAAGGTTTTTAAAAAATACCCATTTAAAACTGGATACATAAACAAAAATAATGATTCAAAAAATCACTCTTCTTAATGTTATAGAAGTAAAATGGTACAATTACAACTCTGAAAAATAAACTCAACCCTTAAGATTAAGAAAAAATTCACATACATACAAAGGATCAGTAGGAAAAATCATTTGATTTAAGGTTATAAGAGTTTAAGAAATACCTTGGGGGCCTGAACTTGATTTTGGGAATTAGGGGTGGGGGTGGGGGGTGGGAAGGGGATGTATGTGAAAGAATAGAAGGGAATAGAGGAAAAAAAATTGCCTCTAAAAATATCACTTGTTAATATTTTCTGTAGGATTTATTTATACAACAAATACTAATAAAATAAAAAACCCACCTATTAAGTCCCAGGCATTGTGCTAGGAAGTAGAGATACAAAGATATCCTTGGTCCCTTCTCTCAGAGATTATAATATATATGTACATAAATAATATAAAAATATATATGTAATAGAGTCAAATAATTTTGGTACAAAGTCACCAGTGAGGAATGGAAGGTTTGAGAGAGATTAGGAAGGTGGTGGTGTAGTAGATGAAGTTTGCGCCAAGCCTTAAAGAAAACTCAGGATTTGAATCAATTTGCAAGTACTCAAGAAAACACCTACTTGTAGTGTGCCAGGTACGGTTCTAGGCAAGTGAGACAAAAATACAAAAAAATCCGATACAACCCCTACTCAAATGCAAAGTGGAATTTACATTCTAATGTGAAAGACAAGTATATGTAAAAATATATACAGCATAAATATAAGGTGAATAAATACAAAGCAGTTAAATATAAGGAGCTTCATCTTCAAGGAAGAGAGGAACTCGAGATATGGAGCTAAGGAAGAAGTGCTTTCCTTCTTGGACGTGGAGGAGAGCCAAAACAAAGGTGCAGAGTTGGGAGGTGGAGTGTCAAGTGTGATACACACAGAAGGCCAGTTTGGCTGGAAGTGGGAGTAATGCCCAGTGAGGCTGCAAGAATGGGCTGGAGTCAAGTTGTAGGGCTTTAAAAGCCAAGTAGTTTATATTTCATCCTCAAGGTAACAGGAAGCCACTGGATATTTTTTCAATAGGGAAGTCATGTGATCAGAACTGTGTTTAGGAAAATTTACTCTGAAAGCAGTGTATAGGATAGACTGAAGTAATGAGACGGGAAGGCCAATCAGAAGGCCTCTGCAATAACCTAGGCAGGGAGGTGATGAGGGGTCTGAACTAAGGTGACTAAGGTGGTACATGTGTGAATGGACAGAAGGTATTGGAGGTGAGAGATACCATAAGGATAGAATCAGCAAGACTGGGTAAGTGATTGGATATATAGGGGTAAGGATAAGTGCCTGACAGTAATAAAGTTCAAAAGGTTATGGAGAGGATCATTTGGAGGGCAAAGATAGTTAAGTTTTGTTTCAATTACGTTAAGCCTGAAATGTCTACAGGACATCAAGTTCGACATGTCCAATGCAAGCAGTTTGAGACATGCAACAGAAGTTAGAAAGAGCTTAGAGTTAAAGATACAGATCTGAGAATTATCAAAATAGTGAGGAGAAACCCATGTGAGTTGATGATGAAGTTACCAAGTGAGAGAGTGGGGAAATAAAAGAAAAAGGGTCCAGAACAAAGTCTTGAGGTACGCTCCAAGATGATATGATGGTGATGACAAATCCACAAAGGAGACAAGAAGGAATAATAATATCGTGGGAGAAAAAACGAAGAACAGTCTCAGGAAAACCCACAGGGTGGAAAAGTACTCAGAAGAAAAGGGCACTCAACAATATCAAATGCTGAAAGGAGGTCAAGAAGAATTGGGATTGAGAAAAGGCCATTAAGACATCATTAATAAATTCAGAGTCTAGTTTCAGTTAAGTGACGAGACTAGAAGGCAGACTGCAAATTGTTAAGAAGTGACTGAGGAGAGTAAGTGAAGGCAATGAGTACAGACAGATTTTTCAAGTAGTCTTGCTGAGAAAGAACTATAAGGGGATGGTGGAGTCTGGTAAGGGATTTTTCAGGATGGGAGAGACTTGGTAGTGTTTATAGGCAGCAGGAAAGGGACCACTTGATGGAGATCGAAGATTAACCAGAAGGAGGAGCTAAAAAAAAGATGTATGTGAAGAAAGAACACATGAAGAGAGGCTTGCTTTTGCAAGAAGGATCACTTTATCAGAGCTTGGAGTAAAAGAGAGGAAAAGAAACAAAACAGATTGCTTCTAATAATAAGTCAGCATCATGCCAAAGGTAGGGAGCAGCCTGGTTAAAAGTGGCTAATAAATGGAAAGCTTTAGTCAATACTAAGCTAATTCACCTGTTAAAGAACTGCTACAGAGCAACCGGATGAACTGAACTGCCTGGATTCCATTTCATTTCTTCACCTATTATCTAATATAGATTCTACCCAGTATTAAAATAACCACGTGGCCTTAAAGAGAAGTTCTCCACATTCTTATCAATTGGAGTCGACAGACCTAAATATTTATACGTACACCTTGCCTAACAATAAAGTACAGAAGAAAATATCTCTATTTACTTTGAATCTCTACTCTTCTGGAAGCTTCTGGCAACTTTCACAGTGTAATACAAAAAAAACCCCTTAGAATGTAGAGTCAGAAAACCTGGGTTTGAATATCAGCTTTGTCTGTCACTTAATAGGTGTGTAACTGACCATGTCCTTAACCACTCTAGGCCTCAGTTTCATCATCTGTAAAATTAGAGAGTTAGACCAGATAGCCTCTGAAGTCACTTCTTACTCAAATTCTATGATCCTATCAATTTTCTTAGAAAAAGAACTCCCAGAATCCTTCCAGACTGTATTTCTTAAGTTTTTAGTCTATGTAATCTCTGTCACCAGTTCAAATACCTATTTCAAAAACATATGTATTGGTTATCGCTTCTACTTTATTATATCTCATTCTCCACCTCCCCCCAAAGCAAGTTAGAACCCAGTTCTACCTTTCACCACATCTCACAATACATTCTAAATAAATGTGATCTTAATATTAAAGATCATACTATAAAAAATAAGAAGAGAAGCAGATCATGTATTTCTCACAATTTTAAGTAGGAGATTTTTCTTAATAAAAAGGCATAAGGCAATTACAGAAGATATGGTATAATATATAATACTATGCTCTGTGAAGAGACACACACACACACACACACACACACACACACACACACACACACACAGATTAAACCACAAGGTAATCTGACAGATTCAGAGTTGGTTGTACCGCCACTTCAAAAGCAACAGGGCAGGACATCTCCAGTGAAATATCCTAGGGATCTGAGCCCTGTGCTGCCTAACATTTTTATCAACGACTTGGACAATGACACAGATAGTATTATTCATGGAATCTGATAATAACACAAAGTTTGGAGAGATAGCGAACACAGGATACAATAAAAAATCAAAAAGGATCTTGACAGACTGGAACGTTGGGCTAAATCTAATGAGATGAATCACAGGATCACATAAGACCTAAAAGCTTCTACTATAGATAAGAGATCTCAGAATGCAATATTTCAAAAGGCAAAAAATAATAGTTTTACTACCAACTTGCCTGCAAAGCTGAGTACAGTCTTATAGGGACAAAAATAGGCCTTTAATGGAATAGAGCACTTTCAAGATTTCCTGATGAAAAGACCTGAGTAGGACCTTGAGATACAAACACAAGAGTCAAGTGAAAACTAGAAAGGTAAACTTATATGAGCAATTAGAAAGGGCTGTACAATGATAAAAGACTAATATTCTAATAAGGAAAAAATAAACAAGTATCATTTTAGAAATTTAATGTCTTCAAAAGCTATAGAAGGTTTTAAATAAGAAAAAAAAGAGAAGACAGGGATGGGCAAGATTTAGTTTTATTCTGAGGCTTTTAAGAGGGGAAAGTGAAGGGAGAATAGAAGGAATACACTAATGTGGAAAGGAAGAAGGAGCTGTGGAAATTACTTTTCCTCATAACAAATATGGAAGAAGAGTTGGGGTGATGGGCATCAAATGGCCCTAGCCCCCTCTGAACTAGGTAATGAAAGTTTGAACACTTACATAGAATTTGTAATAGGAACAAATTAAACTCAACAGGAAAACAGGCAGAAATGGGGGAAGGGTAGTATAAAGGAGGAGGATAATATTGGGAATGAACAGTCAAAAGCAAAACAAACTTCCTAATCCTCAAATAGGTGATGGTACTTAAAAGGAAAAAAAAGAGGGGTGGGGAATGAAAGAACAGGAAATGGGGGAGATGGCTAAATTATGGTATATAAATATAAGGGAATAATATTGTGCCTTAAGAAATGACAAGAAGTGATTTCAAAGAATCCTGGGAGGTATAAATTGATGCTGAGTAAAATATGCAGGACCAGGAGAACAATCTATACCAGGACAGTAACACTGTAACATTTAAAATGTTCATCAAAGCAACTACCAACCATATCTCCAGAGTACCTAGAACAACTCATATTAACTTGCCTCCTACCTATAAGAGGTGAGAGACTTAAGGTGCAAAAGGAGACATACATTTTTTTGGACACAGTTGCTGTTTTGTTTGACTACGCTTATTGCTTGACTGTTTATTTGTTACAAAGGTTTGAGTTTTTTTTCCTTCTGTTTTTAACTGGGAAGGGCTTTGGAGTTGGGGAAGTATCAACCATGTCATTTAGAAAAAAAAAAGAAACAAACTAGGCATTAAAATATTTTGTAAAGCACACAAGAAAACAGAAGTAAACGTAGCCAATTTTGAAAGTAAGGGAAAAGAAGGAAAACTAGCCTGTTTTGAAAGTAACATTTAATTACATATATATGCCCTTCTATTTGTGATTACTTTATGTATAAAAATCCTGGTTTGGAGTACTTAGGTTGTGAATAAAAAAAATAAAGCTGTAAACTGTATCAAGAATTTTGGGACACCTATACAGTGCACTTTAACTCTCCAGCTTGAATGCAAGCTCCATGAGGACAGAGATGTTTTGTCATTGTCTTTGTATCTATCTCAGCGTGCAGCAATAATCTCCAGCTCAGAGCAGGTGCTCAATAAAGATTGATTGATTCCTACCTGCAAGGCTTAGCATCTGTAGTACAATAGTCACCTCTCACAGTTCTCAACCCATCTTCCTAAAAACCCACCTCAACCTTCGAAAATACTCCTTTAGGATAATTTTCAAAGTACTAAATAATCAGGCCCACTAATTTATATTTATGTTCAACTACCAACAGAGTCAAAAGAAAATAAAAGTAAGTAACTCACAGGCAGTTAAAAAAAAGGTCAAGCATTCTATCCCAATAACTCAATTTTATTACTGTTACAAAATAGTTATGCCAACTGTATACCAATCATTCTTCTTGAATGTTTTATGAGGATTGTTTCTCTTACTTTTTTCTTCTTTTGGGGTTTTATTTTTTGCTATTATCATATGTCCATTAAAACATCAATATTCCCTTCAACATACACATTAGAAATAATTACCATCTAAGAATATACCACATTAAAGATCATCTCCAAGAAAATAACAAGTATAGAGCCACAGATGTTATTTCCATAGATTTACAACTTTATTATTAGTTTCAGTGTATTGCTTCTATTTTAATTTACCTGAGCTAGGGTTGGAATAGAATTTTGACCAGCCTGAGCCTGTACATGAGCAGAATCACTGTCTGTTACAGAATCTGTTACACCTCCATCCTGCTGAGATTCAACTGTTTCCATGGTCATTTGTCTGAAAAGAAAACAAAAAAGGAAAAACTATTAGGCACCTATCTCAAGAATCACTATTTATGTTTGACTCTGACAAAATTTCTTTAGCATCTGTAGTACAACAGTCACCTCTCACAGTTCTCAACCCGTCTTCCTAAAAACCCACCTCAACCTTCAAAAATACTCCTTCAGGATAATTTTCAAAGTACTAAATAATCAGGCCCACTAATTTACATTTATGTTCAAATACCAACAGAGTCAAAGAGTAAAATTAAATTTAAAAGTAATTTTTTTTACATTCAAACTGAATGCTTAGTCCTACAGAATGTATCAATATAATACAAATTCTAAATCTCTAAATTCCAGGCAAGTTATTCTATTGACATTGCCCAAAGAAAGCAGATTTTTAAAACAACAATGTTTTCTTATGATCGCCTATAGCCGAATGATTGAAACTGTTGGCTTATTCCTTAACTATCTATAATAAAACTTCATTAAGTTTTCAAAGGGTAGGTAGGAAAGTTCTTTGTTATTATAAAGCAATATATAAATCTGAGATATCATTATTATCACCACAATTGCTGATACTGGAACAGAAAGATAGCATCATATATTTAGAACTTGAAAGGATCTCCTGATGTAGCCCACTGCCCTCCTTTTACAGATGAAGAAATTAAAGCCATCTCTATTGTATGAAAATAATTTATTCATCATTTATTCAAACTGCCCATGTCTATAACATAGTATTATAACAAGATTAATTTTTTAGTCATGCAGTTAATGATAAATAAGTCTACCATGTAATTTTTTCCATGTGAAGCCAAAGTTACATGTAAGAAAGCTTAAGTCATTTTTAAGAAATTGATGTTTTTATAGGGATACCTTTTTAAAATATTTTCCTTTTCCTTTTAAATTTAATTTAAATAAATTATCACCCTGAATTTTTATCTAGAAGAGTAAGTAATCCTGTAATAATTCTATTTTAAAACTAAAAAGTGAAAATATGAAATCTTGTAAATGGTATGCTCACTAAATGAAATACGTAACAATTCATTTTTAAAATGACCATTTAAAATTTATCCTCCTGATCTTGTACCCCTTCTCCCACTTATCACCACCACAATAATGTATTTTTCACCAAAATAGTCTAAAAAGAGATGTAAAATTTAAGGGGATCATTCATAACTTCGACTGAAATAAAAATTCTCCTAAAGAGTCATCCTCCAACAATGCTTCTCAGCCTAGCCATTTCTTTTTCAATTTCTGTCAACACCTGATTTCCAAGTTTTCTAACCTCATCACATTTGCTTCCTATTTATTAATCTGCTCATACTCCATTTTCTAGTATATCCTAAACATAGCTGTTAAAATAATTATTTATCAAAAGGAAAGTGATCACGTCACTTTCATAATAACTTTCAATAACCTACTGCCATTATTACTCTAAATTAAAAAAGCTTACTGCTCCTTATACAGCAAACACCTGATCACATTCATTTTCTAGCCTCACACTTTGTTATTCCTCAACCTGGCCCCTTTACTTCTAGGCCAAACCAATCTATTTGCCTCTCACCATCCAATTTGGATTGATAATTCTTACCTCTTTGCCTTTAATCATACCAATTCTTCTATCTCAAGTGTACTGCTTCTTTAAACAAACACTGTTCTTTAAGACCCAGCTCAAAACTCACATCTTTTGAAGAAGCCCGTTCTTACAACTACACGATTAAACCATTCTATATACACTTGACCTATCTGGAACTTAAATATGGCAACTTTACCTACCCAGAACTCAGCTGAAAACTAAGAAAAAGTAAAAAAGGCCCTCTGACCACTGGAATCAGATATTAAAAAGTGCATGCACTAGGGGCACCCAGAGGGCCTGGGCTCAGAGCCTATTTACCCTTACAACAATCATTATTCAAGAAACCTTGATTATCTTGTTCCCAAGACCACAGCCAATTCAAAACCAGGGAAGGCTATTTGCTCTACAGGCAGATACTGTCAGCTGCAAAAAGTAAGACCTACAAGAATGAAAAAGACAGAAAAACTATAAAAAACAGATAGAACTAACAAAACCACAGCAGGCTAGAAGTATTTAAGACAATCCATAAGGGCATTTTGTATTACAGAACATTACAGTAAAAATGACTCCAAATCATCTAGAAAGGTTATATTCTGTTCATGGTACTATTTATAAGAAAGTAGAGGAAAGTTTAATACGAATATGATTTCTGTCTCTCTGATTCAGCTACTCAGCCTAATTGAGACCACACACTCCATTTGTCTGTGTGTCTGTGTGTGTGTACAGTATTATATAAAGTAGTTCAATAAATTATCTACTGGGTGAATGAATACATAGTTTATATTTATTTCTAACATAGTTTAAATCTGAAGAGAACAAATAACTTTCATTTTTCTATCATTCTAACTTTAACTTTTTCAAAGTAAAACTTTTTTAAAAACCAGATAAACATAAATTCACCTACCTTAGGCTTGTCTTAATATATTTTTTCCTGCCACATTTGCTCATTATTAAGACATTTGTAAACAATGCTTTGCTCCTTCCCAGCTTTCTTCTTCTATTTATCCTGCAGTAAAATTATACTTTTGAATTTGGGATATTACAAAATTTCCATCAAAACAATTTAAGACTTTGTTGGCAAAATAAGACCAGGAAGGAGATAATTCTAATTTTCATACAATTAAAATGACATAAGATAAAAGCAGCAAGGTAGAAATTCCAATTATTGATTCAATCTGCTTTTTAAATACTTAATTTTCTGTTTCATGTGTCTCATTAAAGTTTTCACCATATCAATGGACTTCTAAAACTACAGTATAAAGCTTAAAAGCAACTGCTTGAAATATAAGAATATGTGATATTCATTGCCCTCACAGTTCTATTATTAGTTGCCCCTTATCAAAATCAAATACGTGTATTAACGACACCTTAGTCTGAGAACCAGCAATACTTGATTAAAATTCTATGAAGCTGTGATTTTGCTGACAATGAAACCCCACTTAACTTCCATGTCTCAACAATATCTTCTATCTCCCTCACACTCTGCCTGGCAGTGCTCCACACACATCATACATTTTGTGAAAGGTTTATAGGCTTCCTTCAACCTAAAGGAAGGTTATTTTAACCAATTTAATTATAAAACAAAATGCCATTAATCCCAAATTTCTAAAGACTGCCTTTTAAAATTATATGTTGACAGCTTTACGTGTACAAGTGCATGACCAGGATAACAAACTCAGGAAAACTGACTGGCACTAGGACAACGTAAGCCTACCTGGGGGTGTCTATTAATTCTAATGCTAAAGGACAGAATTGTTTTTGCCTGTGAAATTAGTAGGAAAATGGTTGAGAACCAATATTACTTTTGTTAGTTCCTCTTTTCTTACTGCCAAAATGCTAATGTCATACCACCAACATGTTCATGTTCACCAACATTCCAACTGGCATAATTCATCTATCTATCTTTAAGGCTGATGACAAAGGAATGTTGCTGCCACACCATCCTGTAGTGAGAAGAGTAGGTGATGCCACCTATTACTAAGTAGGGATGCTAAATATCACAGGATAAGACAAGGAAATACCTTTGGACTATTCACTGTTACAATTAATGGTGCTTTCTTATATTGGTATTTGATGGTTTTTGTCCTTCCCAAAATAATTATAAGCTTCCTGAGGACAAGGAGCTGTCTTACATAGTTGTGTTATGTGCTTACTACGTGCCAGGTACTGTGTTAAACACTAGGGATACAAATACAAATACACTCGCCGCCCTCCAGAAAAGACACAAAAGGCTTCTTATCAACTGTCACTTGTCAAATGAACATATACAGTGCTATCTTTGGCGCCACTACAACCACATGGGTAATAGATGATAACAGAAACCTGGAGGAAAAAAAGAGACCAGTTTCCCCCATCGTTATTCTCAAAATCCTCCCTTGGAGGGAAAAAAAAAGCGTTTCTCTGGTGAAATACCATAGTTATTTTGATGCTCAACATCCTTCTCAGCTTTCATTTAACTTTTACACTAAGTCTGATCCTAAAGAATCCTGGTAGAAATTCAACTCACCATCAGTATGTAAATCCATTTTCTTTGGAACAACAGCTAACTTCTCATTAAAATTATTTATAAGCAACATTCTTTTTTATTTTGGAGGCAATTGGGATAAAGTGACCTGCCCAGAGAAGTGTGAGCCACATATGAAATCAGGTCCTACTGACTCCAGGGCTGGTGTTCTATCCACTGCACCATTTAGCTGCCCCTATAAGCAATATTCTTTAAACAAAGATTTGCTTTTAAACAATGTTTAAATTAGGGAACAGATATTAATTCTGCACTTAAAATACTTAGTCTACTCTGCTATCTTCATTGCAAGCATCAAACAACTATTACTATAGTCACTTTGGAGACATACAGTGATATTTGGATGGTAATATATCTCTTTTAATGTTGTCTATGGGGGAAAAAAGTGATGCTTCTATATAGAACTCTACCCTTCAAAGGTAAATAAAACATAGGGAATTATGTATCATTCAAGACACTCATGAAAAATAAACAGGTATGATTTGTTCTTCAGTACTGAAACATTAGTTCTGAAAAAGGCTGTAACAAACATTGGTGAAGTTCTACAGGATAAAAATATTTTCTATCTATGTTCATTGTTTTAACATAGTCATTTCTGAAAACGAATATGTTTCATTTTTGAAAAGCAATTTATAGCATTCCACTCATCCCCCAATGTAAGTTGCACCCCACAAATGATATCTCTTTGAAAAGAAAAAAAATTGAGTATAGGCTGCATTAAGGTAAATGTTCCAAAAATGAAGGAGAAAAAAAAGCATACTCTATCATCTCTCTGGTAATTGTAAGTTATTTCAATTCCTAAGTTGAAGTAGTTTTATTAAGTATAACAATGCCTATTTCTATTTCAAAAGATCTAGATCCAGGGTTCCTAACCTTTTTCTGGTCCCATAGTCCTCATAGCCTTTCAAGTTCACCATTGTATATGTGAAAAACAAAGTAAGAGATTAATTTTTCAGAAATAAAAACTATTCCCTTGATAACCTTTTTTATACCCCAGACTGGGAACCACTGATGTAGACAAACGTTCGAGAACAATTTAAAACATAAAATGATGATTTGTAACCAGTTTTTTTCTGAAATATGGATATACAATTTGGATGCTTTCCTGGAAACACAAGGGCATCATAGAATTGCTTCTAGAATACTTACCTTAAAATATTATTTTAGATACATGATTTGTCTTTGACTTACATAATTACATTTGCCCAAAAGACATGCTTTATGTAGGACTATAAATTTAGACTCAGAAAGGAACCTAAAGGTCTAGTCCAACCTCCCCATTGCAGATATGCAAAGTGAGGACCAGAGAGATCAGATGATTTGCTCGAGATGGGACTTGAACCTGGGAATCCAAGTCCTTTGATTCCAAATCCAGACTTTTTTTTTTTCATTATACAATGCTAATTGCTGTATGAAGTCTCCTTTATTTTTAAGTGACTGTGTTAAGACTGCCTGGAAGAAATATTCAGCTGTTTATAACTGATATAGAATATATGAAAAAACAACTGTAAAGAATTTACAGATAAGACAAAGGACTGACAGAATTTTAATGAACGTAAGACCCATTCATTTGCTATATCAAATGTGTAATCAAATATAAGCCCCAATTTGCACATAAATGGTCCTATTAAAAGCTATTCAATAATAAGCTAGCACTTTATATAGTACTTTAAAGTTTTCAAAACGCTTTATGTGATATTTAATTTGATCTTCACAACAACCCTGTGAGGTGGGTGCTATTATTACCCCCATTTTACAGATAAGGAAACTGAGGGCCAGAGAGGTTAACTCCCCTGTCCAGAGTAGAACTCAGAGGTCTTCCATAGTCAAATAGTCCATCCACTGAGCCACCTAACTGACCCACTGAACTAAAGTTTACAAAATCTATTACTCAAAACACATGAAAAGGAAGGACAAAAGGTATATATGTCAACATGTTAAGGCTGAAGGGCATTTAGGTGATGACATGGTTAGAGCACCAGACCTGGAGTCAGGAAATTACGGTTGTTAACTGTGTACAACTCTGTGATTCCATTTGGGGTCTTCTTGGCAGATACTGGAGTGCTTTGCCATTTCCTTCTCCAGCTCACTTTACAGATGAGGAAACAGAGGCAAACAAGGTTAAGTGACTTGCCCAGGGTTGCACAACTATTACGTGTCTGAAGCCAGATTTGAACTCAGGAAGATGAATCTTCCTGATTTCAAGCCCAGCACTCTCATCTGCTGAGCCACCCCCTACCCAAGAGTCATGAAGACCTGAAGTCAAACCCAGCCTCAGACCCTTACTAGATGTCTGGCCCTGGGCAAGTCACTTAACCCTGTTTGCCCTATTTCCTCATCTGTAAAATGAGAGGGAGAAGGAAACAGCAAACTATTTCAATATCTCTGCCAAGAAAACCCACAAAAAGGGGGTCACAGTGTTTGACACAAATGAAAAACAACTAAACAACAAAATCAAGGCTAAAAATAAATCTCAAATAACACTCTTTAGAGAAGATGGGATTTTGTTTAAATTTCCTCATTTAAGAAGTATCTTAATTTTCCTAGAAATCTCTTAAGTCTAAGCCATCCCCAATAATTTTAGCTTGAAATGCTCTAATTAGAAAACACATCCCTTCTTTTGAAAGTCCCGTAGCAGGCAAAAACATTATGAAAATGAAAGAATAGGAAACTTAATTTTTTTACTGTCTTTTATGATTGACTTTGTCATAGCCACAAGTCTCCAGATGATTCTGATAAGAAAACTGAAATATCTTTCTTTCTGCTTGAATAAACTAAGCCTGGGACTAAATTATGCAAACTGTCCATCCATTTACATTGCCCAAATTCATTATACAATTTATTCAATTCATCAAGGAGGGAGGGGGAGTCTACAGATTAAGAGGAGATTATACTTATTAAGTTATGTAAATGGGACAGAGGAGAAGGGGAGGTGTTTCACCTTTTTTGTACTAGTTAGGGGATATTATCACACCATAAAAGTGACAAATCACAGGTAACCAAACCAAAATAGCCAAAACCAGCCCTAGCAAAGCTGGTTTTTTTGGGTTTTTTTTGCTGCTGCCAATGCATAAAATACACAATTTTAAGAAAACCAAAGCTGACATTTAGGAAATTGCATCATTAGGTCCTGATGATAAATTAGACTGAGGCTAAAGGAGAAAGGATTGGAGTAAAAGCCAGAATGTATATGTAATTTTAATCTCAAATTGCATATGACCCAATTTAAATTTTTCACCTATACTTTGGACTACTTTGATGACCAGAGGAAACTGGAAATCCAGAGTTAATAGAATTCATTGGTAGCTCTTAACACTGTTTCACAGTACAATAAGAGCAGATTAGTATTACCAGTAACTTCAAAGTTGGGGTTTTTTTGTCACTTTATTGGTCCCTTTAGAAAAATATAGTGTACACATATTTTTCATGACCTGAGCTTGTCCATTAAGAGCTTCCATTCCAAGACAGGTAACATTAACAATGATGACATCACAGAAAAAGATGGACACCTACAGTGCAATGAAGAAATTTTTCCAGCTCTAAAGAAGTATGAGGTAATTTTTCCTCTCCCATTTATTTTTCTTTTAGTCACTGTAATCTTAGAGGGATAAAGAGAAAAGGAGTCAGAAGGGTAGACGAGGAAAACTGAAAGAGAATAAAGGTAAGGAAGAGATAACAAGTTGTTCTCATTTTCTCCTGTGTTAACATCCCAATGCCTTTCTTTTTCAATAGAATGTTCTTCTTACAGGTTTTTGGGCTGAGGACAGAAGCACAAATAATAATTTTTAAAACTGAAGGATAGAAATAGTTCCATTATTAACATAAAAACTAGGAATTTTTAAATTACTTATCTCATCAAGAATTGTATATAAGAATCACTCATGGTTCTAATGTTTTAAGGCTTATAAAGCACTTTTCTTACAATTGAATGAGGTAGGGAGTTTAAGTATTATCCTCATTTTATAGATTAGGAAACTGAAGATCAAAGCAATTAAAATTGTCCATGGGCACACACAGCTAATAAGTGCCTGAGCTGGGATTTGAACCTAGGTCTCCCAGTCCTGGGTTCCTGAGACCTTTACACTACAGACTAGTAGCCTTTCACATTAAAAAATTAATTGAATAAAAGAGGCAAGAAAAAGCTGTTACAATGGTGGGGAAGGAGGGGGAGGTGAAAGGGAATGTATGAACCTTACTCTCATTGCATTTGGCTTAAGGAGGGAACAACATACACACTCAATTGCATATCTTACCCTACAGGAAAGTAGGGGGGAAGGGGACAAGAAAGGGGATGATAAAAGGGAGGGCAGATTGGGGGAGGCGGTAGTCAGAAGTGAACACTTTTGAAAAGGGACAGGGTCATAGGAGAAAATAGAATAAATGGGGGGTAGGATAGGATCGAGAGAAATACAGTCTTTCATAATGACTATTATGGAAAAGTTTTGCTGAACTACACATATATAACGTATACTGAATTGCTTGCCTTCTCAATGTGAGGGTGGGTGGGGGGTGGGGAGGGGAGAGAATCCGGAACTCAAAGTTTTAAAAACAAATGTTAAAAATTGTTTTTACATGCAACTGGGAAATAAGATATACAGGCAATGGGGTACAGAAATCTATCTTGTCCTGTAAGAAAGTAAGGGGGGATAAAAGGGGAGGTGAAGTGATAGAAGGGAGGGCAGACTGGGGGAAGGGGTAATCAGAATGCATGCCATCTTTGGATGGGGGAGGGGAGAGATGGGGAGAAAATTTGGAACTCAAAATCTTATGGAAGTGAATGTTGAAAACTAAAAATAAATTTAAAAAAATAAAAATGAAAACTGAAAACCTTGAGGTTGGTAGCATGGGGGTGGGGGGCCAGTGTCAGTTTCATATAAACAAAATATAACAAAGTTTCCTTTGATCATGATTAAAATTTACTGTATTACCTAGTTGAGAGCCTTATATGCTGTGCCATTCAATCACTTGTGAGCATTCAATCAACCTTAGATCATCCTGATGGAGAGCTAATTCATTCTGGCTTTATCTGAATTCAACACAGTATTAAAGTCAGATACTGTGTGACATGAGGATTCTTGAACAGTTAAAACAAACCCAATCAAGTTAATATGAAAATCTATTGTCCTTTAATTCTGAACCTCCCTTGAAAAGTTAAAGATCTAATGAAAAAAAGGGTTTGAGAGATGTATAATTTTACCAAGCAACCACTGAGACTAATTTTTATAAATTTACTTTGGGCTTCCATTCACTTATTCTTTGTTATCAGACACTTTTAACTTGGTGCCTTTTAGGTATTTGTACAATTACAAGTCAATATGAAGGCATCATACGATTAAATTGTTTACTTTTACTTCTTCCTGGAATGATTATATCACAGATATTGAAATAGACAGCTTCCATTAGTTATCTCCTTCTCCCTCCTCCCCGACCTCATCCTTCACAAAGTCAAAGTGTGCCTGCCCCTTTTACTGGAGAAAAGGATTGTTATGACAACTTTATACTCTTCAAAGATAAAGTGTTGAAAAGTTCCACTTTCTCTTTCCTCTGCCAAAAGATAAACACAGGTAATTTGGGGCACTACAAGGTGTTTCTGAGTGGAGATCATTAAACATTTTAGGCAGCCTGACCTTTCCTGTTAATTCTCTGAAGTACTGAATATACTTCATATAGAAAGTGACATAATACTTCAAGTGGAACAGACTGCATTTTTCCTTCTGAAAGAAGAAAACAAAACAAATAATGGCAAAATATTTGGTTGTCAAAATATAGTAAAAGAGAACACAGTTCTTGCAGACAAAATAAGAGCCCACTAGGACACAAAAGACAATCTAATACCTAAGAAGACAAAGTCAAAGAAATGAGAAGAATCCAGAAACTGAGCCAAGCAGGTGAGTCACAAACAAGGGCCTGGGGTGGAGAGATGTGAATAGGTAGGAGTTAAATAGGGCTCTAAGAATTCAGAAGCATTAAAACAGTCCCAAGCCTACAAGGACTGAACAGGATGTCTAGAGTTGCCATTTCATAGTCCCAGAACAGAAGGAAAAATACAGCAGCCAAGATTAAGAGTACAGTGTTAACAGGAGATCCAAGTTTAAGATTAATCAGGTTTTCCAAAAGATCATTTAAGTACCACAATTTTGAATAAAAATAAGTTTCTGAATATACCCTTTAAATGAAGTTAATATTTTGAATCCAAATCATAATTAAAAGCATGGGGTGATAAGTATAAGGGGAGATTTAGTATCATTCCAACTAATTACTTTATTATCAACTAGTCAACATTAATATTTATGCAGAATGTAATTTTGGTGACTGGAGTAAAAAATAACTCCAAAAATGACCTAGTCCCTAGTGGGAGGGGTTTTTTCCCACGTGACTCCTGACTTTTGCCTATTTTCTTGCTTATGAGCCCCTAAATCTGAGAATTAAAAGTGTAACTCAGTGGCACAAGAAAATAATTTGGGAGGGGGTAAAGAGACAGCTTGAATGTTTTAAAAGAGGATTCATTACACAATTCTTATGTATTTATTTCTCTTATTGTATTTAAAAGAATGAGTTTAAGAAAAAACATTCAGATGGATCTCTACTGCTTACAATAAAATTTTTAACTATACTGGAAAACAATGAGATGAGAGAGGCTGAAGATAACTAGAATAAAGCTTGAGAAATTTTCCGTGTACCTTATTCATTCTCATTATTCCTGTTTACTAATAGTTAAATATATTTGGGCAGAGAGATGCTTCAGCTTAAGTATTCCAGGGTGAATATTAAATGACTTTGTAGAAACAATAAGCTTTTGGTTGGTTTTAAGTAGAGCAAAAATAAAAAGTATCATATATAGCACAGGTGTATCATGGTTTTTTCCAACTGTGTTGAATTCATTGCTTTTTGTACAATTCATGCCAACAAAGAGAACCAGAACTAGAAATTTCCCATCTTATTTAGTACTGAACTTTCCCACTTGAAGTTTTTCCAAGGAAAGGTTAGCATATAAATTATCAATGGTATATAAAGAAATGAAACACAGTGAAAGATTCTGGATGTATTTAGAATAATTTCTAACAGAAACCATGCCATTTTGATAGCTTAACAACATTAAAATAACTCACTATAAATGTGGTTAATAAAATCAGTTTATTTTTCAAAAATGGGCACATACAGATTAAAATGTCAGAACTATCACTTATAAAACCACTCAAACATATAATTTGCCTGGTTATCTTTCTCTCTGGTAAGAGCCCATGAAAAGGCACACAAACAGTACAAAAATGACTCCAAAAACCTCATTAAAACTTTCATTATGCTCAAGTATTAGTCCCTCCCAATTCCATTGTGTAAACAGATATAAAATTTTATCAAAATATAAAAGAAATGTTTCCTAATTCTCAACTGGTCTGACACCAAAATGGCAAGAAATCCCTAACCCCTAAGACAGTGTTTTACCTTGGCAAATTCCCTTGATAAATCTTTCTAGTTTAATCTCACCTTCCATTTGTAGGAGTTGTCTCAGAGCCATCATTAACATCAGCCATCCCCATTAGAACTTTTGTGAGTCAATCACATGACACGTATGAAATAGTACTGTAGGATGTTTTAAAACCTGAAAAAAAAATCTCTTGTATGCTGTTCCAGGAAAGGTCATAATTCTAATTAAGTTTTCATTCATTTTATTAATCTTCATGTAATGACTCTCCCAAAGTAACTATGATAATTCTAGAAAGTCATTAATGATCAAGTCAAAAATTTATAGGCCCCACGTAACAATAACAAATTTAAAATTTTTAATTTTTAAAATAAAAAAATTGCTCCTGAACTTTTAACAATTAAACAATAAACACATATACAAATGCATATGTCAATAAGTACAGAGCAGTTACAACAACCACAAAATAGAGCTTTAAAAATACCAATAAAAATCACATTAAACTACATACACTAAGTAAGTGCAGGTGTAAATATCCAAAAATTGACAATGTTCATAGTAGCTAGAAAGAGTTGGACTCTCAACATGCCATTCTGCCTTTAAATATTCATTTATACTAATATACAACACCATCAAGGTCAAAACAGGCTGTTTTGTGAATAATCCCTTGTTTTAAGTATGACAATAATACATTTTTTCAAGCGTTTTTATTATTACAACATGTAATAGAAAAAACTTTTTTCCTTCCTGTTTCTGCAGGCATTAAATCTCAAATGCCTGAGCATCATAATGGAAGAGAACTGTTAGATCAAAAAAGAAAAGAAAAATGAACCAATGTTCGAAATGACCATGAGTCAAAATCAGCACTTGAAGGTAACACATATATGTGCTCAATAAGGTTGGAACAGTGGGATGGGAGCTGGGGGGAAATGACAAGACGTTAAAGCATACAACAGCAAATATTCACTATGTCTCTGATATATAAGGTTTTAAGATTTGCAAAGTTAATACTATCTCATCCCACATTAACTGGAACAATTTCTTTCAAACTGAACATAATTTGCAATATTCTTTGTTCTCTTGGGAATTAGATTTCAGTAATATAAATGGATAAAGGCTTAAAGAACTGCTCTAATGAAAGAGGACAAGTTTTAGTAACAAGATGCCCTAAAGATCATTTAACTCTAATAGATTTTTTTCATGCTGGATCATTTTCCACCTTGGATCATTTCAAAAAGGAGCGAAGTACACGTATGCCACCATGCCATACAAAGAATAAATGTAAATGGAAGAAAAACTTTTAATCTAGTTATATTAAGAGGTTTGCTTAGAAATGCTAAGAAATCCTGGCTCCATTCCAGCTGGCCACAAAGCCAAACAATTAGCAATTTTTTGAAAACCTATTTCTACTTTAACACAACCCTCTCCTTTGCTTTAGCATCTAACAAAGTAACTGACATTATTAACTTTTGCTAAACTAAGTTATTTCTAAACAGACTTCAAATTTAAGGATCAAGCAAAAACAGAAGGAATATTTGAGACATGCTTACCCACATCTCAACTAGTTATTAATCACTCAATACCCTCTAAATGTCCACACAGGCAGTAAAGACTAAACAACTAAGAAATCAATCCTCATAGGTTTCATTCATCCTTCACAAGCCATTAATAAACTAAACAGCCTCTTCATATCGTCTGGAAAAGGGATTAAATTAAGTTTATAGGAATGTGTCATGTGAACTAAAAGTTTTTAAGACCCAACTGGTCTTCTACCTTAAAATGAATCATAGCCGCAGGCTATGAAGCCCACTTTGGGCGGTAAGGTACGTAGTCCGCTGTGCCCATTTCACAGATCAGGAAGCTGAGGGAGGCAGAAGCTGCCCGGCTTGCCTCGGATGGTGTGGCCGTCTTCCGGCCAGCACTCGGCCCATCACTCTACACAGCCCCCTTGGGAGGCCGGTTCTCTCTCATCAACATCATAATTCGGACATTACTCGGACGCCCCCGTGACCGGCCGAGGTCACCGGGCAGGCCTCCTTCTCCGCGGCCACCTCATGCCCGGCCTCCTACAACTAACCCCAAGATCCGGGAGCCGCCAAGTCCACAATGTCACCCTCCAAAGCAAGCGGAGCTCCGGCCCGGAGCCCAGGAGGCCCGCGGGGCGAGGGGCCGAAGGCCGGCGATTCCGTCCATCCGGGCTGCAGTCACCGAGGCCCGTCATCCCCTGTCGGAGGGGCCGCGGTCAGTCCGGAAGGAGAGGCGGGCGGAGGGCTAGCCGGCCAAGGCCGGGCCTTCCTGCCTGCCGGAGATGGGTAGAGGAACGTCCAGGAGCCTCGGCCGCGGGGAGCCGGAGGACGGCACTGGCCCGGTGGCGTGGCCCGGTGGCGGGGCCCGACAAGGGGCGAGAAGACGCAGTTGGGCCCGGCCGGCCACCCGCCTCCCTCGCCAGCCGGGCTCCGGTTCCTCCAGCGCGGCCCGAGAGGGAGGCAGACAGGCCGGCGAACGGGCTCCGGAGCTCGGCTGCCTTTGCTCTGCCCCGCCCCCGTCCCCCCTCCCCCTCCCCTCCTTCCTCTTTCTGCTCCCCTCCCCTCGGCAGGACCGCGCAGCGCAGCCCCGGGTCCGCTACAGCTGCTGCTGCTGCTCCTCCTCCTCTCGCCGCTGCTCCTCCCGCTCCAACGTCGGCGGCTCCCAGCTCTCTAGGTCGGGGGGCAGACGCGCTACTTACCCGCCGCGAAGGGATTTACGTAGCGGGCCTCGTCACTGATTACGGGCGGGAGGAGGTGGAGACGGAGACCCGGGGCTGCCGCTCAGGAGCGGCGCCGCCGCCACCGCCCAGCAAACCCGCCGACGGCAAGCCGCTGCGGCCGCTCCACGTAACCCCCACGTCAGCTCGGATGCGACGACGGCCCCTTCGCCGGGGGTTGGGGGCCGAAATGTAGCTCGGAAGCAGCGACCGAGCCGAGCCGCCTCTTCGCACCCAGCCCTCCCCTCCCCCACTCCCTCCTTACCTCCCTCCGGCTCACGCAGCGGAAAAGTTCAAAGCTCTAACTCCGCCCCCTGCCGGCCGCGAGCGGGCGGGCGGCGCTGACAATTCAACAATTAAATGGAACGAGCTGGAAGGGGGCGGGGGGAGGGGCTGACCCGGAGGGTGAAGGGGGGCGGGGATGGGGGCGGGGGAAGAGAAGAGAAGGAGCCGAGCTGAGGGGCGGGGCTTGAGGAGAGAGGAGGGGTGGGGGTGGAGTGGGGAAGTGGAACTGGAGCCAACCGCAGCGCGCGCGGCGCTCGGAATGGCAATTGGTTGCAAACACAAGTAACGGCCGCCAACCCGTCCCCGCCCCCACCCCAAACCCCTAGTCGGGCTCGAGGGTCATCTCACTCTTCAGCCCATAACCGCTCGTGGGGGCTTTTCGCGAGCTCTGGACCGTTGTCCGGGCCTGGAAGCCTCAAGGGAGGCGCTCCTCCGGCGGGGGACAGCCCCGAAGGGTGGGGGAGAGCCCTGCCGGCTTCCCGGGCAGGAGCGACGGGGCGGAGGGAGGCCGTCTGTGACCGGCAGGCGTAGGTTTCGTGCCTGCTGTGACCGCCGCCGGGTCGAGCGCCGCGCGTCCTCCCTTCGCTTCCTCGCCGTCACAAACGCCCCCTTGACAAGACTCGAGCTCTGCGGGTTCTCGCTCTTCCCCGGGCCCAAGTGACGAAAGTGACGAGTCCTAGGCTCAGGTCGCGCTGATTGTTCTTGACCTTGGCGGCCGCCTCCCTCCTGTAGCGCTGATCTTGCCTCTTGTCTCCACCCCGGTGCTGCCGCCGCCCCGCCTGCCACACCCCGAGATCTCAGCCCCACGGACCCCCGAGCCCCAGAGAGACCGGGGAACCCTCGGAACGCTTCAGCCTAATTCTCGAGCTTCCTGTTAGGAGGAGGCTGTCAATAAAAAGCATTTGACCTTGGGGGAATGGAAGTGGCTATGGGTAAAGTGCCCAGAGTCTAAGGCGACGGGTTCTTAATGTCCGTGTATAGATTTCTGGGGATCTGTGGTCTTGGGGGAGAAAAGTTACACCTCTTTTTTTCATTCCTCACTAATCAGACATTCGGGCAACAAGCATTAGTTAGGTGTTTACAACGTGCCAGGTACAGCGAAATACAAAACACTGGGGATACAGAGAAAGGCGAAAGATAGTCCCTACCCCAAGGAGCTCAACGTGTCAACAACTATGTACAAACGAGCTATATACCGGATAAATTTCTTGCAATCTCATAAGGAAAGCACTAGCCAACTAAGGGAGAATCAGAAAAGGACTTCATGCAGAAGGTGTAATTTTAGCTGGGACTTGAAAGAAGTCAGAGAAGCTAGAAGGTGGGGAGAAAGGGAATTCCAAATATGAGGAAATCAGTGGAGATGCACCGAGCCAGAAAGACAGACTGCTTTGTGTAATCAAATAATATTAGTAAAAGCGCTTTAGCTATATAAATGTTAGTTTTGTCACTGGGTCTTAAGTTGTTTAAAAAGAATTTTCTGAGAGGCACTCCATAGATTTCACCAGAATGCCAAAGGGATCCTTGTCCCAACAAATACTAAGAATTCTCAGTCTAACATGGTTTTTGGACATGCCTGATGTAGAAATTTGTTTTCCTGGCCTATGCATATTTGTTATGAGGGTTTTATTTCTCGTTGGTTTTGCTCAGTAGTGTAGGTAGGAAGAAATGCTTGTTAAAATATATACCTGTGTGTATGTATCTTGCTATATCTATTGATATAGAAATATATAGATAGATATTAAACCCTGGTCTACGGATTGGGTGGGGGAAGGACCCTACATAACCTGTCATCTCATACTGAAATCTAAAGATACTTCACAAGCAGTGATTTAACATTAAATGTTACCATCCCTAAGAACTTGGTATTGTAGTAATCACTGTTCCTGCCTTTATAGGAAAATAGGAACTTATAAAAGTTCGGCTATAAAGGAAAATATATATATGTATAATGCATATTATAACTATAATGGTGTCAGTGCAGTGGCAGCTACCACAGTGATGCTTTTATGAAATAATATTTAGTCCCTGGAATCATCTCAGTAGCATGAGGAAAAGATAGATACCATAGGACTGATTGGTGAATCTTGACAGGGTACCATAAGTAAAAATGAGATCTACAAATTCTCTTTTTGATATAAGCAGAATTTAAAGGTTGGATTTCATTTCCGCGGTTAGTATAGAATGATAGATAGATAGATAGATAGATAGTTGGATGGATGGATGGATAACTCAATGTTATCTTGTTTAGACATTCAAAAAATTTTAATCAAAAAGCATTTCTTAAGTACTTACTATATGAATGGCACTGTGAAAACCACTGGGGTTAAAAATTTATGATCATGTCAAAAATTACACATTGGGAGTAACATAAGGTAAAGGGGGACAAAGAGTAATAGCTAATAAAAACATAAAAGAGGTTACCTACAGGGTCAAAGCCAACCTGAAAAGACGTGAGGACCACTTGTGAGATGGATTTCAAGAATAGGAAAGTGTCCAAAAACTGAAGGTTAAGATAAATTTAAGTGAGAGGTTAGGAAAAACAGGAGAGGGAGGTATGGCTAGAAAGTGGAACTGCTAAGTTCTGGATCTTGGAGGTGCTGCAATTCTAATTTATCCTGTATCTTTCTAAATTATAGTCTTGTCCACAACTAGGTGAAGCACAGGATAAAGCACTAGAAATTGGACTCAGGAAGACCTGATTCAAATACAGTCTCAGACATTTACTACCTGTGTGATCCTGGCCAAGTCACTTAACCTCTGCCTCAGTTTCCTCAATAGTAAAATGGAGATAACACCTGCCTCACAGCATTGTGAGGATAAAATGAGACAATATTTGTGAAAGACTTATCACAGTGCATAGCACAAAGTAATCACATAAATGCTTTTTTTCCTTCCTGTCTTCCTTTTTTCCTTCATTTCTTCGCCATCCTGAAGGCTGAAGTGATATGGAGGAGGAGGTCATCAGAGTGAGGGCATAGAAGAATCGAAATATCAGGTTACTTAAGGCTTCAGCAACATGAAAATTGAAATCCCTGAGAGTGGTTAGGGAATGAAATAGAGTGAATAAACCACTACCCAAGTGCTAGACATTGGGGAGGAGGGGGAGTGGAATACTGACAGCAATAAGGATAAGAATGGATTGGTACCCATAGATTAAATGGACCTTGAAAAAAATTCACTGAAGGATAATGGTAAAAGATGTGAGTAAGGAGTGTCAGGACTCATCCTCCTAAACTTGTCAGTCCCTGGATGTAAAAGAATGAAAGAGCAATAGAGAAGAAACTTTCCAGGGATCTGACTCAGGGAAGAGCCAGGCTTCTGCTCAAGCAAAAAGGATTGTAGGATTGTTGGTTGAAAAGTTTGAGGATAAAGTGGAGTTTGCATTCAATAGAGCAGTGTCTAAAGGCCACAGTGGAATGATGAGGTGATAGCTAAACTGGGAAGGTTAGTGATTAGAATAGGAATGAAGCTGTGGATGGAGGTAGTATGAGCAAGCTTCTTAAATCAGGTGGGGAGAATCAATGTCCAGAACTACAGTCTGTTTAAAAGAAAAAAATTTTAAGGTATTAAAAGCCTCTTTCACCACAGGACCCTATGGGCTCCTACCACTGATCTTCCCAGCCCCACCTGAAGATAAAAACTAGGAAGGAAAAACTTATGGAGAAGCCACACTTTGACTTAAATTTGCCCTATGGTTGAAGATTCTGGTATTAGCCACCTGACTGATAATATGCTTTCCTGAGAGTAGGATTTCCTGGAATAGTATAGGTAACTGAGTGTCTAAAGAAGTTGGGGAGTATTTATGACAAAGTAGGGTTAAAAAGGTACAAAAAAGAGAAATCTAGGGGTCTAAAAGAAAAACCTTGATCAACAATTTTTCTAGGGGCCAGTCCTGACTGCTTTTAGTCTTCAAGTGTCTTATGGAAATTGAAGCAAATAGAATCCGTTTTTGAGTTTCTCTTAATCTAAATCTAATAAGTTGCCTCTTCATCTTCCTATACTTACACCATCTCCTTAAATTAATTGAATCCTGACTTTGCCTGAGGATTCCACATCTTTAGCAGCCCTAATCCTTTTCATGCTCCCCTTTTCTCATAGGTCTCAGAGTTAAAGTGAATATATTTCATATGTACTGCTACATGTCGACCCTTGCTATGCCATCATCACTTGATAACCTTTCCTTTGAAGTTCATGAAATCTGGCCATACTTACTTCTTCCAATTTTTGTCTCTGATTTTGGCACCTGGTTTACAATTGTCTCTATCCATTTCCCTGCCATAATCTTTGAAAATTTCATTAATGACATTGAATACCCTGTCCTCAGTTTCTTGAACTTCTCAACACCTATGGCCTCTATCTCAGCTGCCCCATTATGTAACACTTTATTTCATGAAACTGCTCCAAAATCTTACTCTGAAATTCCCTTTTCTATTGTTCTTCAGGTCTTTTCACCACTCTCAATCCTTACCTCGTGCATATCTATTTTTTTATTCTCTATTGGTTGCTTAATTCTCCCCTGTTCTGTGAACCATCTTCTGGCCCTTCTGAAACTTGACCTTAGTGAGTCACTTTAGTAACACAACCTCTTCTTCACTCTTGAATCAATTGACCCCTTGTCTTTCCAACCTTCCCACTCTGCTAAACCTTCCACCGCTGGATAGTTTCTACCATCTGCATCCTCCGTTCCTACTCCCAAGCAATCAAATGCTGTTTAAGGAAATTTTAAAATGGTAATTTGGTGCTTTTCTAACTGGACTCATGCAGCAGCAAGATAACCTTTTCCTCTTTTTTCTTCTTGGTCCTCTTTAATATACAACAGCTATTCCAAACCTCGTCACCTCAAGCCCCAAATTCTTCCCTTTTCCCTTGCCTAGCAGATAGATGATGTCACCTACTATTATATAAATTTTACTGTGAAGATTGAGGCCATCTGATTTGAAACAAACATTTATAAGCACCTACTATGTACAATGTATGATTGATTCAAAGACAAAAATGGAGCAGTTCATGAACTCAAGGGCTCTCACTTGCTTCAATCAATTAACCAACTTTTATTAAGGGCCTACTTTGTGCCAGGTTCTGAAGATACAATGACAAAAGTAAAAACAGTCCCAGCTGGTAAGGAGTTTATAATTTATCAGGGAACATAATATTTACCCAGAGAGGTATGCACAAAATATATACCAATTAGATAAAAGATGATTGGAATGGAAGACATTGGGAGCAGGGAGGCATCAGGACAGGCTTCACGTAACACGTGGCACTTCAGGTGAGCCCTAAAGGAAAATAATGATTTTGACAAATGAAGGTCAGGAGGGAGGGCATTCTATGGGAGACAACAGAGAGATAGGAGTTCTGTATATGAGGAATGGTAAGAAGGCCAATTTGGCTAGACCACAGTATGCATAAAGGAAGTAAAGTTTTTGTTGCTGCTGTTCAGTCATTTCAGTCATGTCTGACTCTTTGTGATGCTAAGAAAAAAAAGTTGAGGCCAGGTTGTGAATGATGTTAAATGCCAAACAGAGAAACTGGATTAGTTGAGAAGAGGATTCGTTGAGAAAGAAAGGAGAGCTATAGGATGATAGCTTGAGGGAGTGGCAGTCTATAGAAAGTTTTTGTTTTGTTTTTTTAAGGATAGGATTTGACTATGTTTTAAGGTCAGTAGGAAAGGAACTGGTGTATGGAAATAGTTCAAATAGAAAAGACTAAAAGGAATTCTCTGCTGGAGAAAACAGAAAGGGACTGGATCAAGTGTATAAGTAAAGAGATTGATGTGGGCACCTCTTAATCAGACACTGGAGTAAAGGAGCATAGAATGAGGAATGATGTTAATGGATTGTGACATGGACAAAGAGGAAAGAAGGAATGAATGACAAAGGTCCTCTCTTTTCTTGATCAAGTTTGTGGCAATCTAAAGGGTGGGACATTTAAAGAAAGAAGAGAAAGTTTGAACAAGATTCTGTTCAACCTCTCAATATCTTAGCCAATCTCCTCTGATCATACAGTCTTAGAGAAAGAGGAAATCTCCTTCATAAGAGGAAGTTTGTGTAGAGAGAAATATTCTAGTTTTGAAGTCAGAACATCTCAGTTCAAATCTTGGCTACACCCCATATAACATGAGTAAATTTCATTAATATTTCTTTCTCAATTTTACCATTCACAAAATAAGGGTAATAATTCTTGGGCTACTTACATCATAGGGTTTTTATGAAGAAACTTCTTTGTCAATCTTATACAATAAAAATTATTATCACCTGTTAACAGAATTTTACTGAGCCATTCTCCAACCTGGGAATGATGAAACAAAGCAGGCTAGAGACAAAGTGCCAGTAATCAAGTAGCAGTTTAATTAATTAGTTTCATTATGAGAAACAGATTTACAAATCAGGAATTCTCCTGATCAGAATTCCACCTTGCTGTAGTGAAGGCAGAGATTATATGCATAAATCACAAGTGGGAAGGGAAGCTGGAAGATGGATTACAAACAATCATTTACAGAGCCTTAGTGATTTCCCACAACAAGCCCATGAGTCCAGGGTATAGGTGTTCTGGAGTTCTATGGGAACAATATCATTTCGGGTCCTTGACGTTCATCACTTGGTGGGTCACAGAACCAGAGTTCTGTGACAGGAACAGTTTCTACAATCTTTGATTCGCTTCATTTAAGCTATGCAGACACAAGAATGCAATGATTGTGAGAGCATTGTCAAGGGTTTGATTGATCATTTCAAGCTGCATTGTAAGCTTCTAACTCACGAGCCAGAAGAGTCAATTCTGCGAAATCTAGATTGTTGGAATATTCATTACATATACCATATCAATTAATATGAAAGTCATAATTCCCTTCACACACCAAAACGATCTCTCCCTTGACCTGAACCCTCAATCCCTTTCCTCACTTCCTTCAAGACCTTGCTACAGCCATCATTGCTTCTGTCTCTTATGATTCTTCAGTCTTTCCTGAGTTGTTCCCCTCAAGAGAAGAATATGTTCTGGCCACCTTTATTCTGAGCAAAACAAACAAAAAAAGTTCCTTTGATCTTGTCATTCCTTCAAGCTACCAACCCCTACTTCCCTTCTATACTGAATTCCTGTGAAGGATACTAAAAATGCTATGCTCACAGCCTCTACTTGCTCACCACATACTCTTTTAAAACATTTTTTAAAAATTCTGAGTTTACACTATCAATAACTCCCCTCTCACCTCTCCAGTCTCTTTTCCAAAATAAGAGAACAAAAACAAAAACATGATCCTTGTAACAAATAAGCATAGTTAAGCAAAAATAAATTCATTTTGTATCTTGAATCCATCACCCCTCTGACAAGAGGTGAATAGCATGTTTCATCATTAGTCTTCAAGTTATAGTTGATGAGAGTTCTTAAGTCTTCTAAGTTGTTTTTCTTTACAATGTTATTGTATAAATTGTTCTCCTGGTTATGCTGACTTCACTCTGTATCAGTTCATACAAATTTTTGCAACTTTCCCTGAAACCCTTCCTTTCATCATTTCTCACAGTGCAATATATTTACAGGATAATTTGTTCAGTCATTCCTCAAATGATCAGCAGCTCTTTTGTCACTAATTCTTTGCTACAACAAAAGGGCTACAATAAATATTTCTGTAGATATTAATCTTTTGGGGATATTAACCGAGTAGTGGTGTCTCTGGTGTACATAGTTTAGGGACATAGTTTCAAACGGTTTTTCGAAATGGCTAGACCAATTTCTAGCTCTACTAACAGTACATTCCTATGTATGTCTTCCTACAGCCCCTCCAACAATTGTACTTTTCCTTTTTTTTGTTTCTTTCTCCCTATTTGATGGGTGAGAGGTAGAAACTCAGAAATGTTTTAATTTGCATTTCTTCAATTATTAGTAATTTGGAACATTTTTATGTTTATTGATAACTTAGATTCCTTCCATTGAAAACTACCCTACTAATACATATATCCTCTGAACATTTGTCTATTGGAAAATAGGTTATTATTAATAGTAATTCTTGTAAACATCAATGAATTCATTAAATATCTTTTGTATCAGATTTATGTCAGAGAAATTTGCTGTAAAATTTTTTCTAATTCTTTCTCTTCTAATTTTGTCTGCATTAATTTTGTTTGTGCAAAAACTTTTTCAATTTTATGTTATCCAAATTGTCCATCTTATCTTCTGTGAACACAAAAGGTATTTAATTCCTTGCTCCTCTAATTTGTTTATGATGTGACCCTTTACATCTAAGTCATATATCCATTTGGAATATGCCGTGGCATGTGTTGTGAAATACTGGTTTTAAATTAATTTCTTCCAGACAGTTTTCTAAGTTTCTTAGCAATTTTTGTCAAATAATGAGTTCTTTCCCTAGTTGAAGTTTGGGGGTCTATTGAACACTATGCTTCTGTGTTCATTTGTTTTTGTATGTTGTGTACCTAATCGGTACTATTGATCATCATTTCTACTTTTTAGCCAGTACCAAATAGTTTTGAAGATTACTGTTTTATAATATTATAGTATGAGATCCAATATGGCTTGGTGTGTATAGTTCCCACTTTTTTTCATTACTTCCCTTGAGCTTACTTTTGTTCCTCTATGTGAATTACGTTATTTTTTCTCCCTGCCTTTCTAATGTAATCCTTTAGTAGCTTGATTGGTATGGTACTGAATGAGTAAATTTGTGTAGGTAGTTTTGTCATTTAAATAGGTAGTGTTGCCCTATCACATTAATAGCTAACAGTATGGTCACTTTTTTTCCCTTCCCTGAGTTTGATGTTTTTCTACACAAAATTCCGTAGGTATAACTGTGGCCTGTGTTCAACCTTTATTTGTCCAGTTTGGATGAAAATAAGGTTCATGTGATTTCTACCCCTTCTTCCATGTTTATATAGTCTTTTTTAAAAAAATTTGCCTACCCTGATTATGTAAAATAGTAAGTTCTACCTGTTTTCCCTTTTCTTCCCTAGTGTATTCATTTTTCTATCCCTTCTCTTCAATTATTATCATTCAGACTAAACAAAATCACATCTAACCTCTCTGCTTATCTCTCTTAACTCTCTTTATGTTGCTTGAAGGTATTAGAGTTCTGAGAGACCATTTGTTTCTTTTCCTCCTATTAGAATTTAAATAATTTCTCAATAAATAATCCCATTTGTTCTGATATGTTTACCTTTGTAGGTTTCTCTTAACTCCTGTGTTTGTGTTTTAAAGATTCTATTCAATTTTAACTTTTTCATAAAAAATTCTTGGAAGTTCTCTATTTCATCTAAAGTCTTCCCCCCACCCCTCTGTGGTATTATGCTCAGTTTTGGTGAGTAAGTTATTTTGTTTGTAAACCTTTTGCCTTTAGGAATTTCATTTTCTAGGCTTTCTTATTCTTTATGATGAAAGTTGCTAAGGCTTGCATAATCCTGAATGTGGCTCTTTGGTACTTGAAATTTTTCTTTGATACTGACAGTACTTTTTCTTTAATCTTGTAGCTTTGGATTTTGACACTCTTGGGAATTTTAATTTTAGAATTTGTTCTCTAAGGTGATTTGAATGGATTCCTTTTATTTTCATTTTGCTCAAAATTTTTTATTGTAATTTCTTGGTAGATATCATCCAGGTTTTTTTTTCCCATTTGGTCCTAGTTTTCTGGTTGTCTAATGATTCTCAGATTATCTCCCCTGGACTGTTTCCCAAATCAATTATTTTTAATAGGAGGTATCTTAGATCTTTGCTTTTTTTCAGTCATTTAATTTTGTTTTAATATTTCTTGTTGTCTCATTGGATCATTGATTTCTATTTGGTCCATTTTAATTTTCAGAGATTCATTAAATAGGTAAGATTTCATATCTCCTACCCTAAACTATTTGTTTTTCTCAATGCTTTCCTCTAGAGTTCTCATTTAATTTAAAACACCATTTTCTATATCTTGTTTCATCTCTTTCAGGAATTTTCATGGATCTTAATGCCAAGTCCCTACCCTTATTTCTGGCTCTAACCATGGTGACTGTGAAATTAACTCTCTTCTTCTAGGATTATATCCGGGATGTGTGTGTGTGTGTGTGTGTGTGTGTGTGTGTGTGTGTAGCTCTTTCTTTGTATTCCCACTTACACAAACTGAGTTCAGGCCATTATCACTCCATACGTGGATTATCTGAATAGTCTCCTGACTAATCTCCAGGCCCCTCTTTTTTCTCCTTGCCAGCCTATCCTATGTGTATATATATATATATATATATATATATATATATAGAGAGAGAGAGAGAGAGAGAGAGAGAGAGAGAGACATTAGAATTTTTCCAAAATGTTACATTTACCTTTTCATTTCCCTGCTCAAAAAATTTCAGTGTTTCCTCATTTGTCAAGGCCAAGTAAGTCTAGACTATTTCCAGGTGTATTGTAAGAAAACACCTTGCCAATCATTAAGTGCCATAGAAATGGAAGATGATTAAGGATTTGGGGTTTTTTCCCCCAGTGTGGGGAGGGGGTGGTGAGAAAGTAGATTTTTGTTAATAGAAAAAAAATTAATGAAAAATGATATGTGAAATTATAATAATGACAAGTAATTATTTTCAGTACTTGGAGGGTCAGATCAGTAAAAGCCAAGGGAAGCCATGAAAAAGTGACTGAAACACAGAATGTCAATAGCAATTCACCTTTGACCTCATTTTATCTTTGTTCCAGTTTATGCTGGGCTCAACCCTGACCTACTTTTTTTCTTCTGTTACTGATACCTTGTTTTTACACCAGAGTCATTGCCCAATAAGGCCAGCACCTCACTGAGACCACCCTGCCCCTAACCAAGAAACACAGTTAAATAAATTTTACACCTTCAGAATCACTACCCCTCCTCATCTCTTCTGACTTGTTTCTTAGTAAACTCTAATGACTAACTCAAATCAAACTTGTCCATGAAGTGCCCTGATCACTAACCTCTCCCTCCTCTGGACTCTTATAATACTTACTATTTCATTCATTTGGCCTTGAAAAGTTAACTGACATTTATTAGGTAATTTCACATGTGATTCTTGACTCCCTTACCAAATCATAAGTTCCTTCAGATCTGGAACTATAGATAACATATACATATACATATATAGGACATATATATGTGTGTGTATGTGTGTATGTTTGTATGTATATGTATACATATATATTTCCCTGTATCCTCTACAGTTATCTCATTGCCTTCCACATAAAACCCATTCTTCCTATTGACATAATAATTAGTTGATAACACAGTAAAAGGCTAGCAATCAGTAGTCCTCAGGTAGTAAGCTATTCTGGATAACTGAGCTTCTTAATATCTAAAGATATGTTCCTTTAAGCACCAATTTTTTAGAATATTTCAATGGTTTCAACCATTTTGCTTAAAAATATCTCTAAAATACAGTATGTACTCTCCTGTCTTCTTAATCTAAATATATTAAAAATAATTTAATCTTGATAATTCAGGTCATCATGATGAGTATTCATTTCCATGCTATTCTGTTACACAGTGATTCTTACAGGCCCTATTGAGGTTTATCAGGCAACAGGAAGTGGTGAAAAGAGTGTTGGACTTGTAGTTAAGAGATCTGGGTTCAAGTCCTACCTCAGTCACTGACTAGCTATGTAACCGTGGCAAATCTCCTCACCCCTCATAGACTCAGTTTTCAGATCTACAAAATGGAGATAGTGATATTGGTATCAAAAACCTCATAGGATTGTTGAGAAGAAAGCACTTTGGAAAGCTTAAAGTGCCATACAAATATGAGTTATTATTTGTCCCTACATTAAACAATTATAGATTCTCTTAAAAACAATTTATGCTAGTACTTTCCACTATTTTTCTGTTTCTTCCCCTGCTCTTAGGATATTACTTCCTATTAGCTTTAAATTCCATCTGATTATCCATCCTTGCCAACCATAGTGGAGCTGCCTTGGGATTTAATTCATTGAGCTTTGGAACTGCTCTCTGGGGCCGTGAGGTCTAAATATTTGAACTTTCTTATGCTCAGACATCAACTTTGACTAAAAGGCCTTTTTTTCTTATTCCTGGTTGCTAGATAGTTTTCTATCAGTTATATTGCTGGATGGCTAAGCTCTGAATAAGTGAGGTCTTACTACACTTTGCATTTGTATACTGTTTTCTGTGGGCAGTGAGGTGGCACAGTGGATAGAGTGCCAGGCCTGGAATCAGGAAGACTCATCTTCCTGAGTTCAAATATGACCCTCAGATACTTATTAGCTGTGTGACTCTGGGTAAGTCACTTAAGCCTGTTTGCCTCCATTTCCTCATCAGTAAAATGAGCTAGAGAAGAAAATGGCAAACCACTCTAGTATCTTTGTCAGGAAAACCTCACAAAGGGTCTAGAAGAGTCAGCCATGACTGATCAACTGCTTTCTATTCTTCAAAGTACTAAACTTACATTATTTCCTTAATTCTCCCAAAAAAATATTGCAAAGAAGGTATTCTCCTGGCCAAGTCCTTCTATAGTGGAAGTAAAGGGGTTAAGAGACCAAGTTGGGATTGTGAGGTGGGAGACCAGCAAAGGCAGCAGATCAGGTCAGCATGAGCTCTGTCAGCAGCTAGGGAATGCAATGACTGGGGAGGAAGTCACCATGCCAAAACAGAGGAAACAAGGGAGCAGAGACTAAGTGACAGACTGGGTCAAAATGAAATGAGTAACAGTCAAGATGAAGGATGAAGACAAAAGAATCAAGATGGAAGCTCGGAATCAGGAAACCAGGGAGTTAGCCAGGGATCAGGAAGCTCGATCAACATTATGAGGAAGAAGAAAGGCTCCCTCAGCAGGCTGCCTTTAAGACCTTAGGTAAAGCTGGCAAAGGCACCCTACCTTGCTGCCTCTTAGAGGGAACAGTCCTCTGAGATCAGGACCAGACAATCCTCATTTTGCATAGGAAAATGGGATTCAAAGAAGTTAAGTAACAAAAAAATTAATTTTCAACCAAGATTGCAGAGTTAGAAGTATTAAACAAGGCAAAGCTGACTCAGTGATTGGCACCTTCATCTGATATCTCAAATCCTAGGTTGTCTTGAAATCATTTACACCTCACTCCCCTACCCCATGGCTTCAGGAGAGGGGCTGTGAGGTTTAAAAAAAGAAGAGCCAGCTTTTGGCTCCCCCTCTTCTACTTCCCTGTGTCAGTCTGTGGTCTGTGACTTGTTCATTTTTGAAGAGAACCAATGACTTCACAGTGATGCCTGAATTGGATTTAAGGCAGAGTTGTGCAAAGTTGTCAGCCTCATTCTGTCTTCCAGAGTCATCAAAGTCCAGTGGCAAGCCAAAAATGAAGAGGACTGGTGATGGCTGAGAATGCAATGGATGATCTTGGCATCTTCTATGTCTGATCAAGCTCTAAGTTTTAGCTGCCTTCATTGCTGCTGGGACAGATTGTTCTCATCTGCACATTTCACTAGGGGAAGTCTTTTTGTGCTTGGGGTAGACATCCCCCTAACTTATTCATGGGCTTTGTGGCCTATTGGTTACCCTTAACCTGGTCCTCTGTGACTAAATTTCTTCTTAAGAGGTAGAAGGATGGGCCACATTCTTCCCCCACCCCCTACTCCGTGACCTCGTTGTTGTTGTTGAGTCCTGTCTAACTCTTTGTGACCCCATGTGCAGTTTTCTTGACAAAGATACTGGAGTGGTTTGCTATTTCCTTCTCCAAGTCGTTTTACAGATGAGGAAACAGAGGCAAAGAGGGTTAAGCAACTTGCCCAGGGTGACACAGCTAGTAAATGTCTGGGGTCACATTTGAACTCAGATCTTCCTGACTCCAGGACTAGCACTTTATCCACTGTGCCACCTAGCTTCCATAGGCCCCATAGCCACTCCCACATAAATTAGACTCTCTCCTGGACCCCTGGCTTCCATTTCCAATTTCATTTTTCCTTTCCTCAGTAGGTGACAGAACATTAGTTTTGACATGTCTGATTTTGGAGGTGACTTTGTGAGTTCAAGAGGTTCAGGGATCTACTGGGTCCATCAGTGGAAGCTGACTGGTATCATGGGGAATTTCTTTATCTGAGAAAATAGCCACCAAAAGAAGACACAAACTGAGAGTTATTTGGATAGTGGTGCACAACCCAAGTTCAATGTGGAATGTCTCCTTGCTAGGCCCCAAACCTGCCTGATGTTCTAACAAGGTTTCCATATCAGCTTTTGGAGAGATTGTAGCAGTAGTTATAAGTTAAATTATTGAATCCTTTTTGAAATTATTCTGTCCATTTGAGCTCATGAAAACCCTTTGTGTTAGCATTTTTTTTGTGTGTAGGAAATAAATACTTGTCCTATAACTGATTTAGAGTATGTACTGGGTATCTTTTTTACTTCCTTCTTTGGAGAGACCTAGACAGGAACCAAAACCTAAGCCTTAATAATTATGTCCTATGGCAAGCTAGGGGATGTGTGATCCAAAAGTTGTGAGAAAAAGGAGTCTAATTTTCCCCTTCCAACACACTCTTTGATTGGGCTTCCTCAGTTCTGAAACTTCTCTGTTTCAGTCACAAGAGGACCAAGTATTAAAATTCAAGTCATTAGATACATGAACTTAAAAGTTCAAATGACTCTCTTCTTTCTTATTTAATATTACTAGCTTATTACAGGGGTTTGATAAATAGCCCCTCAAAGAATTCAAAATTGTGCCATCAGAAACCATTGATATTATACGTAATTTTCTGTTCAAGCTAGAATTCTTTAGATAAGCTTCACAAATATTATAAAATGCTAAAGAAATGCAAAGCCAGTCAGTATACTATGGCTTTGAGGTGTGATGGTCCCTGGACTGCCCTTTGGCAGGAATAACATGTTTTGGTTTTTTTGTGTTTTTTTTTACCACTAGGGAATTAATAATTCTACTTTTCAGAGATAAAAAAAAAACATTCATTTTTTTACCTGGATGAGTTTTAAGACTTTCCAACTTGTAACTGACAGATCTAACAACCCCTTAACCCAATAGTACTTTTTTTTACACTAGTGTAGCAATGAATATTATAATAATATCCGCTACAGATGTTTAAACTGAATTTTTAGTAATCATTCAAGTATTGCTTGGACGTGGAGTCCTAATACTTAATTCAATGAAAATCCAGTATTAAGTGGTCTTCGTTTCTCAAACAAAACTGCATTTTAGCAGTTGTCAAAGGAAACTGTAGGGACAAAAAAAAACAGTGAACCTTGCCTCAAATTAAACTAAATCTAGTTTTGGAAATTATAAGGTTTGATAGGATTAATTTAAGACTTTTGTTCCATTCTCTGAATGATTTTTGGAAGAATAGTGGTAATAATTAGGGCTGCTTTGATTTTTGTTCTTGAAAGTACTTTTCTTAGATGATGAAAGAACACCAACAGAGAAGATTAATAATGACAAGTCACACTCCATAAGTAACAATCCATAGAGCATGACCCTAACTTTCTTATATTGCACTTAATCCACATTTTTAAAGACAAAGAATTAAACTTGACAAAAATAATTATATACGGCCCTTTATAAGATTCTAGCCAAGAAGAAACAGATGGGGCACAAAGTTGGACTAATAACAGACATTTTTATAGCACTTTTGAAGGCTTGCAAAGTGCTTTAACTATATTATCTCATTTGAACCTTATAATGGTCCAACAAAGTTAGTGACATATAGTAATTATATTCTACAGTTTACAGATAAGAACATTGAGGTTGAGCTATTCAAACATGATCAGCTAGATGGCAAACTAGACATTTTTTCCTATCCCCACAACCTCTCCCAAACAGAAAGTATGCACCAAAAATAAAGCAACTTCAGCTGTTTCCATGGTCTAGGATACCCAGAATCCAAAAGAAGATTTTAAAAAACAACAATAACCCCAAAGCCAGGAACTGATGCTCGTTGACCCTGAGCTCTCTCAGCACCCCTCTCCACCTCCTCTACTACCAGCAGCAAGACCATACTAGCAGGCCCGAGGGTACGACACAGGCTTACATCAAAAGCCACCCTTACGTTTTGTTTGCCCTTCCTTCTCTTCAGTGCCCTAGAGACCCTGACTCCAGGCTGCAGAAGTTTTCTCAAGTGTTGCCAGCCAGTTTGGCCACAGCCCTTCAGTAAAAAAGTTGTTCAGGGGCTGCAATCCAGAAGCACCAGACTGCAGAGCTCTGAACTGTTGGTGCCACACCAGAGCACTAAGGAAGAGAACTGACCCCATCTGGGGTCATTTCCTTCTCCAGCTTATTTTTACAGATGAGAAAATTGAGGCAAATAGGGGTAAAGGACATGCTCAGGGTCACAAAGCTAGTAAGTATCTGAGACTGGACTGATTCAAGGCCTGGCACTCTACCCACTGTGTCAGTTTCTAAGATGCAGCTAAAGTAGTCCTCAGAGTGAAAATCATGTCCTTATAATCATACATTAACAAAATAGAAAAGGAGAAAATTGTTGAATTGAATATGCATTTTTAGAAATTAGAAAATCAACAAGTAAACCTAATAAGCACAAAAGAGGAGCAATTAAAAATTAGAGGGAAAATAGATAAATTAGAAACAAAAAACCCCTAGGAATGATAAATAGATATAAAAGCTGTTTTATTTAATTTTAAACGTTTTTTAAAAGACTGATAAATCCATGCCTTATCTTATTAAAAGAAAATCAAATCAATAAAATAGCTAATGAGCAAGGTGAAGTCACAGGAAAGCCAGAAGAAATAAAAAGAATAATTGGAACATATTATGTAGTTATATGCTAACAAAACTTAAAACATGAAAGAAATAGAGAAATACTTTCAAAAATACAAAATACCCAAACTATCAGGAGAACAAATAGAGATCTTAAATAATCTGATCTCAGAAAAGGAAATCTAGCTGTAAAGAAACTGACAAAGAAAAAAACTCCTGGACCTTATGGATTCCTATGAGAATTCTATCAAACTTTTAAAGAACAGATACTTCTAATATTTCACAAATTATTCTAAAAATTTGCAAAGGAAAGTATCCTACCAGAATCCTTTTATGAAAGAAATAAAGTCCCAGTACCTAAACCAGGAAAATATAAAACAGAGAAAGAAAACTATAGGCCAATATCATTATTGAACATAGATTTTAAATTTTTAAACAAAATTCTATCAAATAATGTTTCTTCAATAAATCATTATGATCAAGTACAAAATAAAAAATATGCAAAACTACATTATCATCTCACTAGATGCAGAAAAAGCCTTTGACAAAGCACAAAATTTTTATGCGAAAAACCCTACAAAAGTGTCAGCATGGAAAATATAAAGGTTTTATCTAAAACCAAAAGCAAGCATCACATGCAATGGGGATATACTAGAACTTTTTCCAATAAATACAAGAGTGATGTACAAAGATGCCTACTCTCCCCATTATTATTTGACATGAAAATGCTAGCAGTAGCAATAAAACCAGAGAAAATAATTAAAGCAATAATAATAGTTAAAAAGGAAATAAAACTATCCTTGCTTGCTGATAATATGATGGTTTGCTTGGAAAACCTGGAGAGTCAGCAATGGTATTTACTTGAGACAATTAATAGCTTCAGCAAAGTTGCAGGGTGCAAAATAAATTGTCAAATATCAACAGCATTTCTATATAATAATAACAAAACACAAGAAGCAATAATAGGGACATCCAAATAATTACAAAATGCATAAAATATCTGGAGATCAATTTTCTAAAGCACACAAAAGACTTGTGTAGATAATTACAAAACACTCATTAAAGAAATAAAGAATGACTTAAATAGCTGGAGGAACGTTCAGTGCTCATGGCTAGGCGCCATGCCAATGTATTAAAAATGATGCTACCTAAATTAATGTATACTTTTAATATACCAATCAAATTACCAAGGAGAATGTTTACAGAGGGTAATAGCATTTTTAGACCTCAAATTTTATCATAAAGCAGCAGTCATCAAAACCATCTGATATAAATTAAAGAGAGATAGATCAATGGAACAGATTAGACAAGGGATATTTGGAAATAGTAGAACTCAATAACCCAGTATTTAATAAAGTGGAAAACATAAGTTGCCTAGAGAAAAATTCCCTATTTGATACAAATTTCTAGAAAACTGGAAAGCAGTCTGTCAGAAATTAAGGTTATACCAAGACCTTACACCACACACCATGATATATTCTGAATGGCTATACAACCTTAATATTAAAGATCAATAAGGTAGAAGAAAAATAGATTATATATGCCTCACATCTATGGATAAGATATGTATTCTTAACTAAACAAGAGAAAAAGGCAATTACAAAAAATAGATCATTTTGATTACTTGAAACAGAAAAGTTTCTGTGCAGACAACATTAGTGCATCTAGGATAAGAAGGGAAATTGTGGGGAAATTTTTATATCAAATTTCTCTGATAAGAGTTTGGTATTCAAGATATATAAACAATTATATATACATTTATAGGTATTTATATATACACACGTTTATGACTAATAGCCATTCTCCAATACATGAATGGTCAAAGGATAGGAACAAACAATTCTCAAAAGAACTGGAAAATCTTCACCACATGAAAAAATACTCCAAACCATTAAAATAAGAGAAGTGCAAATCAAAACCACACTGAAGTTTTCTTTATGTCCTGAAAATCAGCAAAAAGAAAAAAATGGCAACTGTCAATATTGGAGTGATTGTGGGAAAATAGGTATACTAATACACTATTGGTGAAGCTGTGGAGGAGTACAACCATTTTGGAAAGCAACTTGGAGTTATGCAAATAAAGTGACTAAAATGTCCCTTCCCTTTGAACCAAAGACTCCATTAGTGGTCTTATACCCCAAGGAAGCAATCAATAAGGAAAAACGTCCCCATATACTCCAAAATATTTATAGCAAAACTTTTTGTGATAGTTAAGAATTGGAAACAAAGTAGATACTTGTCAGTTGGGAAATGGCTAAACAAATGTGATCCATGAATGTAATAGAATGATTCTGTGCTGTAAGAAATGATGATTGTGATTAGTACAGAAAAACTTGAAAGATCTATATGAACTGATCCAGAGTGAAGTAAGCAGAGCCAAGAAAACGATATGCACAATAACTACAACAACGGAAATGGAAAGAACAAGAACATACCAAAAAATCAAAAGTAAATATAAAAATTATAAAGATCAAATGGGACTTGAATGAAAAGATATGAGAAGGTACTTCTAACTTACCCCAACTTGCCCCTTCTTGGAGGTGGGAGGCCCACAGATGTAGCACATTGCATATGTTTTTGAACTTTTTCAATGTATCAATCAGCTGCACTGACTTTTTTTCCTCTTAAAAAATACTATTTGAGGGGACAGAGCCAAGATGGCAGCAGGAAAGCAGGGACTTGCTTAAGCTGCCCCCCAAATCCCTCCAAACACCTGTAAAAATGGCTCTGAACAAAATCTAGAGCTGCAGAACCCACGAAATAGCAGCCCAGGAGAGCCTGGATGGTCGCTGGGAAGGGTCTATGGCATGGTGCTGAGAGCAGAGTGCAGCCCAGTGTGGGCTATGCTGGGACAGACCAGACCCAGAGTCAGCCAGCTAGAAGAGGCCTTGGGGCCATGAAACAGTGAGCTGTGGTAGTTAAAAGACTTCTCAACCCACAAATGCCAAAGAGCATGCGGGATCGAGTTCAGAGTGGTTGGCCACCAGCTCTGGGGGTGGAGGAGGTCATGCAGCAGTGGCGATACCAGGAGCAGGAAGCTTCTGAGGCTGCCTCCAGAGTGCAGCGTCAGCAGCTTCCCAAGTCCCTGGCTCACACAGTGGGAGGACTCTAGCAGCAGAGCAGAGCGGGAATGCAAGGAGTGCTTTGTGTGCGCAAAGGCAGGTTCTCTTGCTGTGCCCTGCTTGGATCTGAATTGAGGTCCTGGTTGGTGGTTCTTAGGGGAAGAGGAGCGCTGTGGTGACAGAGCCTGGGGTGATGGTGGAGTAGAAGTAGTTCTGAAAACAGCAGTGCTTGGACCCTAAAGCTCGAGACAAACTGCTCTCTACTCTACAAGCAGTCATACACTGACAAAAAGCTCAAGGGTCAAGTAGTTGGCTGGGAACCTGAACGGTCAGCAAAAACAAATTCAGACTCAAACTCAGACTCAAACTCAAACTCTAGATTCCTTTTTTGGTGACAAAGAAGATCAAATCGTACAGCCAGAAGAAGTCAACAAAGTCAAAGAGCCTACATCAAAAGCCTCCAAGAAAGATATGAATTGGGCTCAGGCCATGGAAGAGCTCAAAAAGCATTTGGAAAAGCAAGTAAGAGGAGTAGATGAAAAATTGGGAAGAGAAGTGAGAATGATGCAAGAAAACCATGAAAAACAAATCAATGACTTGCTAAAGGAGACCCAAAAAAATACTGAAGAAAATAACAACTTAAAGAATAGACTAACCCAAACGGCAAAAGAACTCCAAAAAGCCAATAAGGAAAAGAATGCCTTGAAAGGCAGAAATAGCCAAATGGAAAAGGAGGTCCAAAAGACCACTGAAGAAAATGCTACCTTAAAAATTAGATTGGAGCAAGTGGAAGCTAGTGACTTTATGAGAAACCAAGATATTATAAAAAATGCTATTTGTCATATGGAATGGCTCCCAGGAAAGAAATGGGGAAAGATACATGGGACACTATGGTGATGTAATAAATAGAAAATATCAATAAAAACTTATTTAAAAAATAAAAAGATTGAAGTTCAGTGAAGTTAAGTAATTTGCCAAAGTGTCCAAGGTGAGATTCAAACCAAAGGTTTCCTGTCTCTAATGTCATCAGCCACAATATCCACTATGCCATACTGACTCTGGAAGAGACAAGAGTAAAGTAGTTGTACCTGTAAAAATATTTAGTTTCATCTAAAGCCCAGTATGAACTGACTCTTGCAATAAATCCTAAAGCCAATAAAGGGATCCTTTTAAAAAGTTACTTTGATAACAAGAGTTAAATCAAGAAAAGGACAAGATACCTTCTTAGCATATATGGGAAGATATCCAAAGGATTCATTTAGGCACTGCATTTTAGGAGAGAGACTAAAGCATGTTCAGAGGAGAGTGAACAGGATGGTAAAATGGTTAGAGATGATACTATTAAAGGATCATTTTTTAGGATTAGGTAAATTTGGACTGAAACAAAGAAGTCAAGTCAAATCAAAAAGCATTTATTAAGTATCTGCTATGTGCCAGGTACTGTGCTAATCAGTGGTGTTACAAAGAAAGACAAAAACAGTACCTTCTCTCAAGAGGAGAAGACATAGGTGGGAGATAACATTTAACTTCAGTATAATGATTATTCACATCTCCAGAGTAAGGAAGAGAACATCTCCCTGCCACCTCGCTTAGGGTGTAGGGGGTACCCTCACAGTGACTATGGATTTTGTTTTCAAGCTCTCTTGGCTTAAGTTGCCATTCCACTGTTTTCCTCTCACTGTTACCCACCAGTAACTAGTGCCGCAGTTCCACATAACCAATTAACATAAATTAGCTTTTATAAAGGAGTACTTACTTTGAAAATATAGTAACAATAGAGTTACAAACATTTCCCAACACCCGGGGGGCATACTTATATACTATATACTCTATAACCTTAGTCTCTAGGGGAAATGGGCACAAACAGCCCAATTTCTACATAGCAGTCACTCCACCAAGTTCACTTCTAAACATGGCATGGTGGATGCGTGGACGAATCTGTATTTCTGGCACTACTGGACTGGGGTAGGCATGTTCCTTGAGATTTTGCTTGTTGTTGTCTGGCTTACAGCTAACCTCAGCATGGACTGTGACTCACTCTCATAACCATTCCAAGCTTATAAACTTGTATTCATCTCCAATCAACTTTGTATAAAAGTAGGAAAGAATGGACACAACAAAAACAGAAGCAGCAATAGGTTCATGTGTTCTCAACTTCATTCTGATCCAGGTGAAAAAGGGTCTAGGTTCCTCTTACTGCCTTCAGCAGTTCATCCTTCCCCAATTCCAGCAAATCTAGAAAGAGTCCACTCTAAGAGAGTGGCCCTGACTGACTGTTCTAAAGTCAGTGAGGGGACTGCATCCTCTACACACTCTGAGCATGCTCCTAAAGAACAAAGACTGGGCTCTTGGCCATTCTCCTACTATACTAGCATTTGAAGGGCTATATTCAATAAGGAAGTTTGGGTTTGTTCAGCTTGGTCCCAGAGTATAGAACTAGGAGTAGTGTCTAAAAGTTGTAGAGAAATAGATTTCAACTAAATATAAGGAAAACGTTTCCAAAAGTGCAATAGACTACCTCAGGTGATAGAGTCCCTTATCACTGGAGGTACTCAGGCAGAGGTTGGATGTGGTACAGGTGATTCCTATTTGTGCAGGATTAGACTAGACATCTTGCAAATTCCTTTCCGACTCTGGGATTCGGTAAAGTTTAGGGGCTGGAGCTTGAAGCTATGTCTTTTAATTCTGAGACTACTGCTTTTTCCACCATGACACAGTGGATGATGATGGTGATGATGTCATGATACTCTCACTCTGTTGTCATACGTGCCTCTTAATCCTCCAATTAATCCCTAGTAATCCTCTTCCCCAGAACACCTTGAAGGTTGTCAGAAATACAGGCCTCAGGTATGCTGAATAAGACAAAACCTGATCTTTAGCTTTTATCACTGTTTTTTCCACTAGTATTTCATTGCGTAAGGAGACATTAGGACTTATGTAATTGCCTCCCCTCCTCTTACCCAATTTCTCTCATGTCACGGTTCAATGCACTTCCAAAGACTTTGCAGTCCTGTAAACTCAGTGATTATCTGTTGTACCACCATTATTACACATTACTCTTATACCAATGTCAGTCCAGAAAGCACTCTTATTGAATTGTCTAAGTATTCAATGCACATGATTACCAGCTCTTTGACCAGGGTCTGATATTCAGTCACTGAAACAATTTCATCATGGTCTTACTTTCTCATTTACTCATCTTGCTGGAATACTCAGTTAGAGCTACTTCTTCCACAATCCCATGATCACAGAATTTTAGAATTGGATTGGATATCTGTAACCATATAGTCCAACGAATAACTAAAAATCTCTACTATAACATACCTGACAAGTGGGCATCCAACCTCTGCTTGAAAATATGCGATGAAAGGGAGCCTACTTATCAAGGCAGCCCAATTCCATTTTTAGACAGCTCTAATTGTTAGAAAGCTTTTCTTGATGTAAAGCCTAAATTTGGCTCCTAATTTTTCCATGACAACCATCCAAATACTTGAACCCAACTTTTACATTCATTCCTCCCCCACACTCTCAGTCTTCTCTTCTCTAGAATAAACATACCTCTCTTCATCCAACCAGGCAGCTAGCTGGCACAGTGGACACCAGGCCTAAAATCAGGAAGACTCATCTTCCCAAGTTCAAATCTGGCCTCAGACACTTACTAACTGTGTGACCCTGAGCAAATCACTAAACCTCGTTCACCTGTTTCCTCACTTATAAAATGAGTTGTAGAAGGAAATGGCAAACCACTTCAGTATCTCTGTGGGGAAAACCCCAGAGGGAGTCATGAAGAGTCGGACACAACTGAACAACAAAATTCACCTAACAAGTATTTATCAAGTGCCTACTCTATGACAGGCCCTGCTCTAGGATCTGGCATTACAAGGACACACACGGAAAAAGCCTCTGACCCTCAGAAACTTCCATTCTATTGAAAAGAAATTACATGACCATAGAAAAATAAAAGTAACAGTATATAGAAGGTGATTTCCCAGGGGAGGGCACTAGCAGCTGGGTTGATCAGAAAAGACTTCATGTGGATGTAGCTCTTGAACTGAACTTCAAAGAAAATTTGGGATTTTATGCGGCAGAGGTGGGGTGGAAGTTACAGGGGGCAGTTTGTACAAAAGCATAAAGATAGTAAAATAGAATGTTGTTTTGGGAGGACATTGAGGATGTCAGATCCTCATGTAATATGGACTCAAGGCCTTTTTCTCAATCATGGTTGTCCTTCTCTGAACATTTTCAGCCTATCAATTTCATTCCTAAAATATGGTACCCATTACTCAGTGAGACAGTCAAATATTTATTAATTTAACATTTATTTATTTAATTCAACACAGTCCTCCATGACCAGGTAAGAATACTGAGTAAGTATCACCTTCCTTTTCCTGGAAGTTACGCCTTTGCAGTTCAAGATAAGATCCTTAGGTGATAGATTTAGAGCTGAAAGGGACCAAGTCCAAGATTTTCACTTCAGAGATGAGGAAACTGAGATCCGGTATGTTGAAAGGACCCACCTAGGGTCACAACAGCCAGAAAGTATACGGGGGCAGGGGTGGGATTCACATCCAAGTAAACCGTTTTTAATTACCATTTTGACTGCCATATTGCATTTCTGATTCATATTGAGCTTACAGTCTACTAACAATCTTAGATCTTTTATCAGACAAATAGCTATTTAACCATTTCTCACTCAGATTTATGGAACAATTGGATTTTTTAAAATCACATCTTACTAGATTCAGTCCTATTGTGTAAACCAGGGGTTCTCATCCTGCGATCCATAAACTTTCTTTAAAACATATTTTGATAATTGTATTTTGATATAATTGGTTTCCTTTTTAACCCTATGTATTTTATGCTATGCATTTAAAAACATTCTGAGAAAAGGTCCATAGGCTTCACTAGATAGACAAAGAGGACCATCATGAGTATAAAAAGTTAAGAACCTCTGGTATAGACTGTCAACCAATTTTTGGATCTTGACGCTGTCTTTTCATATGTTAGCTCTCTCCCTCAGCTTTGTGTCTTAGGTAAATTTGATAACCATGCCATCTATAGCTTTATTCAAATCATTGGTGTAGTGTTCTTTCTGGGCTATTTCCATAGTTGGATTACCAAGAGGGGAGTTACTATCTAGTGTTTAAAATATTCTATGGGTCTAAATTCCTAAAATTTTACCTTATGAAATTCTTACTAGTTTGCTTAGTCAGCCAATAAACATAATTAGCTCAAAGTCATTTGTTGAGAAGGCATCCTATGAACAATGGCTACAAAATATTCTCCAATAAGCATAGGCATTCTCCCATGATTAGAGAAGAATGGGCACACACTGAGAGAACCCTAGCAGAGAAGCACATATTTAAAGAACTCATGTGGTCAATATAACTCACACTTCAGACACTGCAAGGCTCTGGTGTTTTTCCCCTTTTCATGATGTCCTTGTGATGCTCCCCAGGGTGCAGTGTCTTTTTGGGGGCAGGTTGCTCATCTGGATTCCCTGGGTCTATTCTTCTCCAATGCTCACCTTCCCATAGTCAAGGCTGACTTTCTTCTCAACTCATAGGAGACACACTTCCTAACCCTGTCTCCTTCCTGCATTATCCTTCCAGTCACCCAGGTTCACAATCTCAGTGTCATCTCAGAGTTCTCACTCTCACTCACCCCATATATCTAGTCAGTTGTCAAATTTTGTCATTTCTACCTCCACAACATCTTTCCATAATACCTCTTTTCTATAGTCACACAACTACTGCCTTAGTTTAGGCTCTCATTACCTCCAATTTAAACTATTTTTAAAAATTTACATTTATTTTTAAATTTTGAGGTCCAAATTCTCTCTTTCTGTTTAGCCCCTTCCCAACCCATTGAATAGGCAAGCAATATGATGCCCATTATATGTATGAAATCATGCAAAACATATTTCCATATTAACTATGTTTGGGGGAAAGAACAAGAAACAAAGTAGAAAAAAATATTATTCCATTTGCACTCACAGTCATCAGTTCTCTGAAAAGAGATAGCATTTTTCATCATGAGTCTTTTGGAATTGTTTTGGATCATTGTCTGGATCAGGGCAGATAAGTCTTTCACAGCTGATCATTGTTACGCTATTGCTGTTACTGTGTGCAATGTTCTCCTGGTTATCCTCACTTCACTTTGCGTTAGTTCATATCCCCTTCATCATTTCTTATAGCAAAAGAGTATTCCATCCAAATGAAATGCCACAACTTGTTCAACCATTCCCTTCAATTTCCAATTCTTTGCCACCACAAAAAGAAGTGCTATAAATATTTTTGTACACATGGGTGCTTTTCCTTTTTCTTTAATCTCTTGGGGATACCAATCTGGTAGTGGTATTCCTGGCTCAAAGGTTATGTTCACAGCTTCGTAATCCTTTGAGCAAAGTGCCAAATTTACAATATTGTCTCATTTTATCCTGAGACATAGAGCAAATGTCTCAACAACTGACATCTCCTATTATTATTATTATCATGCTCCTGTGACCTATTTCTTGAACTTTTCATCAATTTCTTCTCTTGTTCTTTGTGGCCAAACTGCGCTGGGGAACCAGATTAAAATGCAATTGGGAAATATTTAACAAAATAAATGAAAATACAATAGAACATAGGCTAACATGTGGTTTTCTAAGCCATTATGTGGCCCTCAGGGTTACTTATATACTTAGTGGCCTTGTTTCTATTTGAGATTGACTCTGTTGGGATGGGAAAAATAAAACAAAAACATTTAACAGGGAATTTAAACCAAGATGTGTAGGAGATAGTAAGAAAATGACAAAATGTGCTCATTGAGTTCAAATCCCAAGGTCCATCCAGGGAGCTAAGATTATTCAACTGTTTATCTATGATCTTTGAAAAATCTTGGCAAATGGGAAAAATGCAAAAATGAGCAAGATGGGCAAAATGACCCGATTTTCAATAAAGGGAAGAAAGTAGATCCTTTCTTGAAATTTATTTTCTCTTAACAGGGAATTATTTCTGAATAATCTGTTTGTGTAGACCACCAATTTATTAGAGCAAAGGTCAGAAGTGATACCATATTATGAGAAAGAATAGAAATGAGATGTGGAGTAAAATTGAGATAATTCTAAACTATTCTATTTAAACAAATTATTAAATTTTAAAAAATGAATATCAGCTTAAAAAAATACATTGACACAGACTATCACCACGTCCTGCAGGAAGCCAATCTATGTAAATCAACCAATGTTCAGCCAGCAAACACTTGATATGATTGCCAAGGGCATCAGAATATTAAAATATAAGATTTATTTGTAAAACCTTATAAAGGAGGATCATAGATGATTACAAGTGATATCACCTCATAAAGCAATGAGAAAAGGTAGAAAGAAATTGTTTACAAGTGTAGAATGGCTCACATATAGTGAAAACCACATATACTAAGGGGCCCTATCCCCCCACATATAGCATGGGATGTCACGTGATGTTCGTCGAAGGGAAGCAGAATGAACATCGCTAGCCTCTTCTTTTCCCCACTCTTTGCTAAGGGAGATTTTAATATTTTCCTTAGGAGAAAGGAAGGAGAAGAATCAGCAAGTTGGGGCCAGAGGCCACCCCTCTGTTTTCCTTATAAAGAGCCAATGCCAGGCTAGAATTATATCTATCTACTTCCTTAAATATTATGATCAGGTTCAATTTAACTTTTGATCTCTGCATCATTATTGGAGGGGGAAGCAGGATTCCAACCCCTGTATCCAAGGCTTAAACCAAATACCAGTTCCATAATGAACACATATAGCAAATAGCAAAGAAACCCATTTATCCAAATTATATCAAAATGGAAATCAGGAAAGATATACATAGAAAAATATATACCAGACAATACAGAGTGAAGTTGCTCTCTGAGTGGGGAAATTCAGCTCAACCAAGAGAGTGCTAGATCTCACCCAGGGGGAAATTCTCCACAGTCTCTCATGCAGCAAGTTAGGAATAGGGACATGATGAAGACTGCCAGCTCCTCTCATGTCTTCTCCAGAGTCATTTCCTTTAGTAACCCTAAGTGGGATTTGCCTCTTCCATCTTATCTCTTGAAACTGGAAACCAGTAGCACTCAAAGTAACTTGAAATTTGAAGAGTCCCAAAGAAGACCGGACAAGAACCGAAGCTCTCTTACTCTTGACTACTCCACCCTATCCCTCATGCAGGACAAGACATTCATCTCCACCAACAAGACAGTCCCATTCCAATGGGCTTTGGGACAGGGTTTACACAAGAACTTTGATAAGGCACCTTAGTAAACCAAATTATTCAAGAATATTTGAGAAAATAGAGAAAAATGGAATATATATATATATATGTATATATATATATATATAAAGATTTCCATATTTGGTCTATCAGTGATAGTAGTTTCAACACATTTGGATTCTAACACTGCATTCCCCAATGTGCTTTGTAAGAATATAAGAATAGCAGTAAAGAAAAAAAAACTGAGAAGAGCAGTTCTGCTAGACCAAGTAGATTCAGAAGACACAATTTTTAGGGCTCTGAGGAGACAGTTCTCAAACTATTGAAAGGAAGGATGACACCAAACACCTAGAAAAATCAAATTCCTTTTTATTTCTAAAAAAACCAACAAAGAAAATATCAATATATTTTTCCATTTCTATAAAATAGTAATAGATTGATCTACACACAGATTAAATATATCCTTGATGAAGGTACATAACATCATTTAGAAAGATAAAGGCACACTTTTGCAAGCCATATGCATTGAGCAGGCAGCATGTTGTTGTTCAGTCGTGTCTGACTCTCCCTGACCCCATATAGGGTTTTCTTGGCAAAGATACTGGAGTGGTTTGCCATTTCCTTCTCCAGCCCATTTTACAGATGAGGAACTGAGGCAAACAAGGTTAAGGGGCTTGCCCAGGGTTACACAGTAAGTGTCTGAGGCCAGATTTGAACTCAGTTCTTTCTGATTCCAGACCTGGTGCTCTATCAACTGCACCACCTATAAGTTGAGTCCAAAACTGAGTAGGAAAATAGCAGACTGTATTTTATATGAGACATTGTACAGTGTTGTTAATTATCCCATGTTTCTCCCCGCCCCCGGAAAAAAAGCCCATCTTTTTAACACCAATATTCTTTCTTTGATGCTATGATTTTGAATCCCTGAATACAATAATTGTCCTCAAAATCAAAATCATATTGCTAAAGGGCAATGGAAAGATACATTGTGGGTATAAATAGGCTACATCATATTACCAGTGACAAATCTCACACAAGAGACATAAAAGATATTAAAGATAAACATGACCAGAAAAGAAAGAGTTAGATGCTGAAGAAGGATATTTATGGAAAGAAGTGAACAAGATTTACACAGGTTGAAAAGATGAGGAAAGGCTGCACTCTGCACCACTGTAGGGTGGACTCATATCAATGAGATCACAGATTCAAGTACTGAAGTTTTATAACAGCACAGCTTACCAAATTGAGTCTCACGTGTAGTTTTATTCTCTAGGTTATAGTGCCACCATGTGGCTACAACTCATTCCACAGTTACGTCTGCGATGTAATCTATAGTTAAAAAAAAAAAAAGAAAGAAAAAAAAACATGAAAAATTACGTTTTATGCAGTAAAAAGAGACTTTCCCCCAGAATCAGAGAAGTTGAAGACTTAAGTAGTCTCTGAAAAGAGTCCTTTTTTCTTCCCAACTATCAGATGATCGGGAAGGAATTAAAATTCTGTATCTTTGATAAGAACAGAATGAAACATGCTCTTCACAGAAAAGTAAATAGAAAGGAACATGTTAGTAGCAAGGGTCAACAGAAATCACATCATATTGTTAAGAGACAGCAATAGCCTAAGGCAGAATTCCAAAACATAAACAATCCCAAAGAGTCTAACAGTTGAATTTACAATATAAATTAATAGAAATTACTTGGGATTACATAGAAATGTGGCTATGATTCTCCCTGGTTAACAAAAAACCACTTGTAATAAATATGCATAGGCAGAGCAAATTTCTTTATTGTTCATGTCTAAAAATATGTCTCATTCTGCATTTTGAGTCTGTCACCTCTCTGTCAAGAGATAGGTAGTATGGTTCATCTTTGGTTCTCTTGAATTTTGGCTTATTATTGAACAGTTTTCAACTCTTTCAGTTTTTTTTTCTTTCTAATGTTATCATATAAATTGTTTTGGTTCTGCTCAATTCATACTATATTAGTTCATACAAATTTTCTGATTTTCCTTGGAAACTGCATTTAGTGATTTCTTTCAGTGTGACAATATTCCATTACATATGCCATAATTTGTTGAGCCATTTCCTAGTTCATAGGCATCCCTTTTGTTTCTAGTTCTTTGCTACAACAAAAAGAACTAGCATAAATATTTTCGTATATATGAATCCTTTTCCTCTTTCTTTGATCTCCTTGGAATATAGGCAACCTGTAAAATGTAAAATGAGAGAGTTGGATTTAATGGCCCCTAAGGCTCCTTGCATGTCTTCTATGTCTACCTTGACATAAAGGGCAATTAGTTAAGAAATGATGGAAATATAGTACAAACCTGGACATTTTGTGGTAGTGGTAGCGGATATCAGTTATCTGGAGCTGGAGTTCCCTCTCTGCCCAAAGCAATACAGCTAAATGTTTCTTGACTTGTCTGACATCTTCAGATCCTTCAAAAAGTGGATGAGCCAAATAAGGAAAAATTCTACTGTGGACCTGAGTCTCCCTGAGAAGGAGGAACTTGGTTGCTGGTCTGGAAACAATAGGAACTTTGTGGGAAAGTAACCTCTTCATCTTTGAATTTATAATAGAAGAAAGGAAAGCTGACCACAGTTTGTTGTACACTTAATCAGTTGATCAATCAACAAATAAGCATTTATTAAGTGCCTCTTAGGTGTTAAGCTCTGGTGATACAAAGACAAAACCAAATTAGTCACTTCCCTCAAGGATAATCAATCAAAGGACACAACACGCATTCATATAAATAAATATAAAATCTATGCAAAAAGGCACCAGGAGGTGGCAAGTGAGTTGAGCTTTGAAGGGAGCAAGACTTCCTAAGAGGCTAAACTGAGAAGAGAAGTGAGAAGACAGCCTAGCAAAGGCATGGAGACAGAAGGTGGAATGTTATGTAGGAAGAACAGCAAGTACTGCAGTTTGGCTGGATTGTAGATTGCCTGAAATGGAGTAGATGCAATAAGCATGGATAGTGAATGGCTTTCTGTGCCAAATTGAGGAGTTTGTGCTTTATTCTAGAGGCACCTGGAACTTTCTGAGGAGGGGAGTGATGTGGTTAGTTCTATGCTTCAGACATAAAAAAAAAAACCCCCAAACTTTTGTAATTTGTAGAAGGATGGATTGAAAAATGGGGAGATTTAAGGCAGGGAGACCAGTTAGGATCCTATTTCAAGAGACCAGGTGAAAAGTGACAAAGGCCTAAATAGGGTGGAGTCAGAAGTGTTCTGGTAAATGTTTAACAGCTAGCCCTCAGGGAGAAAAAGTACAATACCACACTTTTAAGTTTAATCTGCATTATTAATGTTTTCCCTATCATTTTCTTAAGGCTGGATAATTAACAAACAATAAATCCAAATACTGAGCAGACAAAAGTGGGACCTAAAGAAAAACCTGCTGATATTATGAGGATAATAAGTGAGACCTCTCCCCCATTCCTTTTCCCTATTCTATCAATTGCCTCCAGCCTTCTCCCACTCCTCCATGGTTTTATTTTCCTTGCCATCTGCCCTATGAAGGAAGAGGCCTAAATCAAGAAAAGTCGCTTTCTGCTGTAGTTAGCATCACTCAATACTGGCTTTGTATATCCAAGAACTATATCCCTACCTCCCTGTCATTGCAACTTTTATATGATGAAAATTTGTGGCCTTAAATCCTTGTTAAAATTTTAATGCTATCTTAAAATAATTACCTTGTTTTAAGCCTATGGAGTGTGTAATCCATGTGGTTCCCTCGTCATCAGCTTTAGAGAGTTTTAGTTAAAAAACTATTAGTTCAGTCATAATCACTCCAAGTACCTAGTTAGGAAAATTTCTAACATGTAAGCAGAGGTTGGGCTCTTTGCCTAACTTAACTTTTATATCTCTCACCAGTTAACCCCTAGCCTCGGTGATTGAGGTGAAATTCTAGATGCAGAAAATTGGAAATGTTTGGATAGCTAAGCAACAGCATATATTGTCTGTGAATAGATAGGCATCAAGAGAAGTTGGGGGAAGAGACAACTATTTCTCTGGACTTCCATCACAGCCCAGGTTTTCTTCACTGAAATGTCTGTCCAGCAGATGACCCTTTTCAATATTGCCCTTCTCTTCTGGAGCCTTTTACTCCTCAGAGGTATATAGGGACTCTATGATTGCTCCAACCTGTGCTTCCAGACTTTCAGAATCTCTAGCTGGTGCTGAAATCATGTCTTCCCTTTGTGTGAGACAACCCAAGTAATATTCAGAGACTTCTCATAGAAGCAAAAAGGAGAAAAAGGAGTCTTTATGATCTTGTGAGAAAGGGCTGTCTCCCAACCAATAGACAATTGGTAGGGAGAGGCAGCCCCCAGAAGGCAGAACCCAGCTATGTACTCCTAATGCAAACAACCCCCACCCACCACTGACCTTTACTCTCATTGGTGGAGTTCAGGCTCACCATCTAAACACGGAAAATCTACCCAGGTACAATGGACAAGGAAATGCTAATTTAGCCAATGCCAACTCTTAAGAACACTTTTATCCTTATTTGGTGGGGCTCGTGCTGAAGGGAGGGGTCAGGCTGCTCTAAGTTTCAGATGCCTACGGGTCAGGTGATTTGAAACTTAGGCCTAGCTATCTATCTGAAGCCCTGAGCCATACTGAAAAGTCCTCCTCTCCATTTATCCCACTCAATTCACAGAAAGGCTGAGACCCAGATTCCATGAGAGGTTTTCATTATCCCACTCACTTTCGTATAAACGACTTAGGAAATGATCAAGTCTCTCACACAATGATTTTAAGTGGTGAAAAGCGCAACACAATTAATATTAACAGTTGTAGGTATAGGTTTAGGGAATGTGGGAATCTGAGTAGAAAGCAAGAGATATATCCCACATCAACTTGATTCATGTGGTGGATTCAAATGGTGGAGGTAATGACTTCTACTGTTGATGACATTTTGGTGGCAATTTGTAAAAGTCTTCTCAAGAGAGTTTAAGTAGATTTGCAGAGGAGATTTGAACTTGAAAGGAGTTAGTAACCTGAAGTGAATCAAAAGCCCCTGGGCATATTAAAGATAAGCCCCTTAAGGAAGACAAGGGACAAGCTAACCTGGCCCTAGGATGGGAGGCACATCATTATATGTAGCACCCAGATTTCCTTTTGGATTTTTGCTGATGTTTTCATGCTACTCTTCCCTTTTCTTTTATATCCTCTAATTAACAAGTGAATGAAGGTTTATATAAAAGGGATGACCCTAATTCTTCACTATCATCTATATCTACACATATTAAATTCAGAAACATTTGTCTGCAGATGTAAATAGAGATATATACACATACATACACACATATGTATGTGTATATATGTCCTTTCCAATACACTATGGTAATAAAGAGAATTATTCCAAGTTCAGTAGGTTAACTGTATTTCAGAACTTCATTTGTGACCTTATTCTTTCAATATATGATTCATGAGTAGACAAGCAAATTGAATGCGTGATTTATGGCAAACTCACTAGGCAACAGGTAGAAGTTTGGACTTTGAGCTTGATGTGGATCAGAGATAGCTAAACTAGTACCACTTCCAGGTAAAAAGGAACCCCCATCTATATCTGGATATTAGACCTGGAAGAGCAAATGGGGTGAAGAGCACTCCCCATTCCTCATACCAGATTCCATCTGGTTCTGGAGGACCCAGCAGTAGAAGATCCTTGGGAGCCTTCCCTCTTCCTCCCAGCCTGCTAATACTCCCTTCACCGTTCCCCTTCCCAGCTTGATGCTGAGGGAACCCAGAGCCCTGGCTTCACTGACCTTTGGGCCAATTCCCCCCTTCCCATTAGTTACTCATCCCATTTGGATGAGCAGTCACCACATACAATACTTCAAGAAAGATGGAGAACCACCAGGCCTTACTATCTGTTCTGTTCCTAACACCCTCCAAACCTCTAGACCAGGGGTGGGAACCTCAGCCTCGAGGCCACATGTGGCCCTCTAGTTCCTCAAGTGGAGCCCTTTGACTGAGTCCAAACTTCACAGAAAAAATCCCCATGTGGCCTCGAGGCTGCAGGTTCCTCAGCCCTGCTCTAGACACTGCCATCTGCTTATCAGAGTATTCTGAGGACTCCCCAAGCCTATCTATCTACAGGGCAGCTGAACCCTTTTATGTATATTATTTTCCACAATTAGCATGTGAGCTCTTTGAAACCGGAGACTGACTCATTTTCTATTTCTATTCCCATTACTTAGCATAGTGTTTGACACATAGTAAGGGATTAATTAATGCTTTTTCATTCATTTGTTCACATTCTATATCTTTGAAGATGTGTAGGAAAAAGAGTTACAAATTCAAACTTTCCCACTCTCCCTTTTGGGGCTCCATTTCAGAAGTGTTTTTGAGCAATTGCTATGAAAAACATTGTCAGAGGCAAGCACAGGTTAGAAATTTCCCCCTTCATGAACTCTATGTTCCAGCCAAACCAGAATGTGAGTCTTGGTACATGACTCCAATGATTAATAAACCTTTAAAAATCAGAATTCCATATCCGTTGCTATTTGTCTTCTCCCTTCTGACCTCCCATTGCACATTTGGCAGTACTGCTTACTAAGCAACAGTGGGAAGGCGGATACCTAAATTTTATGACTTCAGGGAAGACTTGGCTTCCAAACTGAACTCCCTCACCAGTTCACTGATAACTGAAATTTCATAATTACAAATTTCATTCCTTTTGCTTAAAATGTTTTTTAAAATGTTAAAATGCAGAAACTCCTGAAAAACATGACTTCTTTTGGACCATGAGCCCCAAAACATATTCATGTGAATGGCTATGTACTTTATTTTAGTAGTAAAGACAAATGTCTATAAAATACTAAGGATTTAATTTTCTTTAAAGCTGGAAAAAATGACACTCCCAAATTGAGACAAACGTCTATTCAGCATATACCTTTTCAATGGTGACTTAAAACACCTTTCTGTTCTGATCAGTTTCATTTCAGAAAATAATAATTTGTTCATTTGCTGAAAAAAAATAGAGAATTTTCTTTGGTGAGAAGGACTGCGCTCCACAATTTAGGCTCCAAAGCCTAAAAACTGTATGGTCAGCAAACAGTTTACTTATTTGCCAAGCATAGATAGATGTCAACCAGGCATAGCACAAGTTTAGAATATTAGCTGACTTGTAAAATCTTATTGATAAGGATGTTGGGACATTATAAGTAGCATTGCCTCATGAAACAGTGAGAAAGTAGCCAAACTGAGAACATTTAAGGACAAAACTGGAAGAAGGACCACAAAGAGAATAGATATGGAAAAGACTTGCAAAGACTTTTATTACAAACTTCTCATTATCAAGGACAGTGGAGGCACCACATGTAAACTCTAACTTCATAGTCCCAAATAAGTTTTTAGAAGTGGCAATCGTAATAAAAAAAAAAACATGTGAATATTCTTCTGGTAATGTTATATGTCAGTAAGAAGTGTAAGTTAACTGTCATCCAAAAGGCAATAAAGAAGTACATGGTGGATATAAACAAGCTACAAAACATTGCAATCTAGGAATTACAAAGGATAAGCTTTATAAAAGGTATCATATCATCAAATAAATATAAGATAAAAAAGTTGGGCTGGTCAAGTGGTAGGAGTAAAGAATAACCAATGAAGACCTCACACACTTCATTAATATCCCCAATACTGGAACTCAAGAATAGCCCTCATTACATTGAGTAGAATTCTTGAGGCTATTTAAGAAGGACGTGGAGAAAAATTGCACAGGGTGGGCAGACAAAGATTGGTCATGATGTGCATTGCTAGAGGCAAAAATCACCCTATGAAAATTCAAATACGTTGGGGGTATTAGAGAATAAAGATATAGATTATGTACCCAGTGCTTTTCAAAACAACATATAGCACCAGTAGTGAAGATAGATGGATGGTCTGTTATTGAAACCTCAGAAAGACTGTCCTTTTCTACTCTCCTGAAACAGAATAAAGCACTTATTTTTGTAGGCACAAAATTTTAATTTCCTTAGTTCACAAACTCCTAAAAGACTGATTTAAAAGAATAGAAACTGATAGCCTAAGAAATTACTACCAAGTTGACTGAATCAGCTGGTCAACACATTCTTTACAAGAGAGAAATCACTTGGAAAATCAAATTAAGGGATTTTGGGTTAAGATGGTGATGTGCAAAGTCACAGAGGAACCTAGCTCTCCTATACGAACTCCAGCAAAGATTGAATAATGATTTAGAGTGATCATGAAATCCAAAGAACACCTCCATACAGCCCAGCACTTAACAAAAAGACAATCAGATACTTGTGAACATTGGCAGAGGGATCATGCTAAAGAAGCCAGCATCAGTTCACACAGATATGAAACTTGCCAGGTATATTCCAGTGAGACCGGAAGTCCTTAACAATCTGAGTAGGGATATACCAGAGGGACCAGAAGTCCCTGACTGGGACCCTCTGATGGGCTGAAAGCCTGCAGTGCTCTGACTGGAGGGGAGGGGAGTGTGCTCTGAGGGGACTGAATGAATGAGTGAGAAAGAATTTATTATGTACTTACTACATGCCAAGCAATGTGCTAAGTATTGGGGATTCGAATACAAAAAACAAAAACAATTCCTGCTCTCAGAGAGGTCATGTTCTATTAGAGGAGATAACATACATTGGGGAGTGGCATCCAGAGAGGAGCCTTTTGATTTGAGAAAGTTAAAGGGACTATAGAACTGGAGTTGTGTTTGGGGCGCAGGGGAGTAGATTGACATACTCCATCTAGAAACAACTGCAGAGTTGATTTCCTTATGGTTTGTGGTTCCAGAATTTGAGAGTGGGAAGGAGGTAGGGGAAGAGGGGGAAGACAGGTTAAGCACATAGTAACCAGGAAATCTCTAAGGAGGATGTGTCAGAGGTGGTTTGAGAGGAGGGAGTGAAGTGAAGCATGGTTGAGGTTTTCCAAGTGAGGCAGTCACAAATTACAAGTGAAGGGCTCCAGAATGGAAGTTCTTCTAGGGCATGGTCTCTGGGAGGAGAGAGGCAGACAAGACAATTGGGGAGGAGGATGTGGAGGAGGTGGCTACAAAGGAAGTAATGGAGTGAAGCATGATAGGAGCCTGTAGGCCTGTAGGCAGACCAGTAATGCTCCAGAAAGCCCTGAAGCTCCAGCTCTGTCTGGGAACGTTCTAGGGGAGCCTGAAGCCTGTCAGCCCTCTAAGTGCAGATTTACCAGGGCAAGTGAAAACCAGCAGAAAAGACTTCAAGTCAGGAAAAGTTTCAAACATGGCCTGATCACTCCATCCAAGAAAGTGGAAGGAGGCAGGGCCTATCCTCAGCAAAATCCCAAACTTGGAACTCAGGTTGCAGATATGAGTAAACAGAAGAAACAAAAAAAATCATGAAATATGAAACAAAAAACCCCCAAACAAAAAACAAAACCAAAAACCTATTGGTTAACAGACACTCAAGAAGTAAGCCAAGAAGAAGAAAGCAACTCCAGAACAGAGAAAACGGCTGAGCCTCAAAACCCACAAGCTGACCTGGAAGAAATGAAGGGAGAGATGAAACATGAGATAAGAACCTTGCAGGAAAAAATTGGAAAGATAATAAACGGCTTACAGCTGAAGGTGGAAAACATTACCCGAGTAGAAGACTCCCTAAAAAATAGATGGAGCAAACTGAACTTAATGACTCCATGAGGCAATAAGGAATATTAAAATAAAGCCAAAATAATAATAAATTTTTTAAAGAAGAAAATGTAAGGTGCTTGTTGAGTTGTTTCAGTAATGTCTAACTCTTTGTGACCTCATTTGGGCTTTTCTTGGCAAAGATATTGGAGTGGTTTGCCATTTCCTTCTCCAGTTCACTTTACAGATGAGAAACTGAGGCAAACAGAATTGCCTAGGGTCACATGGCTAGTAAGTATTTGAGGCTGGATTTGAACTCTTGAAGATGAGTCTTCCTGATTCCAAGCCCAGTGCTCTATCCACTGCACCATTTAGCTGCCTAGAAAACAAGTTGACGGGGGCAGCTAGGTGGTGCAGTGAGTAGAGCACCAGCCCTGGAATCAGGAGGACCTGGGTTCAAATTCGGCTTCAGACACTTGACATGTATACTAGCTGGGTGACCTTGGGCAAGTCACTTAACCCCAATTGCCCTGCCAAAAAGCAAAAAAAAAAAAATAAGTTGAGGAGAGACGATTTAGGAATTAACAGATTCCTTGAAAACCATGAACAAGCAAAAAGCCTGAATGCTATGTTTCGAGAAATCACAAAAAACAAACAAACAAAAAATACTCAGATCTATTAAAATTAGAGGCAACTTGAAAATAAAAAAATAAATAAAAAAGAATCTACCAGTTATCCTGAAAGAAAATTCCTAGGTACATCATAGCTAAAATCCAGAGCTTCCATGTAAAAGAAAAAAAAAACTGCAACCAGAAAGAAAGGGTTCATGTACCAAGGAACCACAGTCAGGATTACAGAGAACTTCACAACACCTGCCATAAACAATAAAAAGAATTTTTGAAAACTTGGAATATGATATTCCAAAAAGCAAAATAGAAAGGCTTATAACCAAGACTTAGCATACAAGATGAATTTATGGGGTACTCAGGGAGGACTAGCGCCTCTGGTATGAGGGCTTGGTGAGCCCTTTTCAGAGTTGCCCTCTGTCTTTGCTGTCCACCTTCACCCAGCTCTCACCTGTGGCTCCAGGAAGCAAACCTATCTCGGTAGATGGACTAAACCAGTTTGAAGGTAGCCAACAGGCCTCAAACCTGTTATAGGCGATGTCTATCCAAAAAATGTGAAGACTTTCCCCGGCAGAAAGGGCAGATGAGAACAATTTGTTCCGACAGCTGTGAAGGCACCTGAAGCAGGCACTTTGGAGCCCTTAGAGCTTTATCAGGCATTGATAACATCAAAGTCTCCATTGCATCCTGGGTCATCACCATTCATCTTGACTCTTGTCCTGCCACTAGTCTTTCTTTGATGACTCAGGAAGAGAGAGTGGGGCTGATGACATGCAAGTCATCACTCCAAGATGTCATTGGTCCTCGTCAGAAAAAAAAAAAGACAACAACAACACCCCACAAAACTGAATATAATCCCAGAGGAGAAAAAATGGCATTTAGATGAATAGATAAAGGACATCTAAGTATTTACAATTTAATTACCAGAGTTGAGCAAAAAAATTATGAAAACAAGTACTGGAGTCAAGAGAAACCAAAACAGAACAAAAGCACCCCAGATTCTGTTTGTCTTTCTTAAGCAGTGATCATAAAACCTTTCACCCCTAGACAAATAACATTTGAGGAAAGCAGAGTGGCCTCTAGCCCCAGATTCTTGAAGAGTGCGTAAGAAGAGGCTACGCATGTCTATTCTACCTCCCTTCAAACCACACAATGACACCCCTATCGCCCAAGTGGAGGACAGCTCTTTGTAATACATGGGGCTTCCCTGCACTGTGCATAAAAATTAACTTGGCTATTAGTTCTCTAAGTATGAGATCCTTATGGGGATATAAGTTTTGGACATCTTTTTTTATTAATAATCATTTCCCACTTGGCAGCTTTCCTTGACTTCAACATTGTTTCCAGAAACTCATCTTCCTGCAAATTCACATCAACTCTGAAACACATACCTCCTCAGTACCTGCTGCCCTTAGGGCCCCTTACTCACTCTGATTGGAGACAGTGGAGAGTAGATATCAGAGAGCTCCTTCCAGATCCTTTATTTAAGGAGGGGGCCCAGGGCAGCCATCTAATCTCATCACTTCTGTCTTATTTCACATTACTTTCCTTCACACACTCCATGTTCCAGGCAAAGTGAACTATCTACTGAACTTGACATTCCATCATCTCCCTATACCACCTCTGTGCATTTATATAAGCTATCTCCTGTGCCATGAATGCAGAACAATGTAGCAAAATTTTTCTCTTCCTTCAAAGGTCATCTCAGTTGGAACCTCCTTCATAAAGTCTCTGATTCCTCCAATTGTTAATGCTTTCTTCCTCCTCAAATTACCTTGCATTATATTCTTTGAGTGAGGTAGCATAGTCAAGTGATTAGAGAATTGGCCTCGGAGTCAGCAATATCTTGCTTTAGGTCCCCACCTCTGATGCACCCTTGCTATACAATTCTGAGCAAGTCATTCAACCTTTCAACATCCCAGGCAACTCTCTATAACTAAGTGATAGAGTGATCTCAGTTGGTAGAGGAAATTTCTCACTAGCAGCTCCTTACAATGAAGAAATCACAGATTTTAAAAAACAAAAAAATCTTTTCAGGCATACGTTATGTGCCCCCCACTCACCCTGCAGAATGAAGAGACTTGAGGATGGACTTTTGCTTTGTTTTTTCATCTCTAATACCTAGTACAATAACTTGCAATAATAGGTACTTAATAAGTATTTATTGAAGTATTGCATTGAAATATTCCTTAGCAAACTGTAACAAACAGCTGGAGGAAAACAAGGAAAAAAAGACTCTAAGGAGACAGGAGGATTTATAGCAGGTCAGGAAATTCAAAATGAGTTAAGGTAACATGACTGCCAGAAAAGCTAATGTGATCAGGGATTGTATCAAGAGAGGCAGAGCTTCCAGGAATGAGGAGGTGATCATTTCTTTACACTCTGCCCTGGAGCTCTGTTCTCAGTTGTAGCTTGTACTATTTAAAGAGGACATGGAGATAGAGGGGCAGAGCCAAGATGGCGGCTGGAAAGCAGAGACTTCCCTAAAGTTCTCCCCCAGGACCCTCCAAACACCTATTAAAAATGGCTCTGAACAAATTTTAGAACTGCAGAACCCACAAAATAGCAGAGGGAAACAGGGCTCCAGCCCAGGACAGCCTGGATGGTCGCTGGGTAAGGTCTATTGCACCATGCTGGGAGCGGAGTGGAGCAGAGAGCAGCGTGGGCCGTGACCAGATGAACCAGACTGGGAGCCAGGCTGAACAAGCCCTAGTGCCCTGAATCAGTGAACTATGGCAGTTACCAGACTTCTTAACCCATAAATACCAAAGATAACAGAGAAGGTTAGTGGGAAAAATTGCTGGGACAGAGTGAAAGAAGTTTGTGGCAGCCACTGCCCTGGGGGCAGCGCAGGTGGTGCAGCTACAGAACTACAGCTGCAGTTGCTTCTGGCCCCAGGCCCACCTGGTGGGAAGAATTAAGTGGTGGATCAGAGCAGAAGTGCAGAGCCTGCTTAGATCTAAGTCACAGTCCGGGTTGGTGGTTCTTGGGGGAGGGGGAGCACTGGTGTGGCAGAGCTTGCTGTGTAGAAACAGCTCTGAAAATAACAGCACAACCCCTCAAGCTTGGTACAAAGTATTCTCTACTCTACAAGCAGTCATATCCCAACAAAAAACTCAAGGGTCAAGTAGTTGGCTGAGAACATGGCCAAGCAGCAAAAACAGACTCAGATTCAGACTCAGACTTTGGAATCTTTCTTTGGTGACAAAGAAGACCAAAACATACAGTCAGAAGAAGTCAACAGAGCCAAAGAGCCTACATCAAAAGCCTCACAAGAAAAACATGAACTGGTCTCAGGCCATGGAAGAGGTCAATAAGGATTTGGAAAAGCAAGTTAAAGTAGAGGAAAAATTGGGAAGAGAAATGAGAGGGATGCAAGAAAACCATGAAAAACAAGTCAATGACTTGCTAAAGGAGACCCCCAAAAATACTGAAGAAAATAACACCTTAAAAAATAGACTAACTCAAATGGCAAAAGAGCTCCAAAAAGCCAATGAGGAGAAGAATGCCTTGAAAGGCAGAATTAGCCAAATGAAAAAGGAGGTCCAAAAGACCACTGAAGAAAATGCTACCTTAAAAATTAGATTGGAGCAAGTTGAAGCTAGTGACTTTGTGAGAAATCAAGATATTATAAAACAGAACCAAAGGAATGAAAAAATTGGAAGACAATGTGAAATATCTCATTGGAAAAACCACTGATCTGGAAAAGAGATCCAGGAGAGATAATTTAAAAATTATTGGACTACCTGAAAGCCATGATCAAAAAAGAGCCTAGATATCATCTTTAAAGAAATTATCAAGGAGAACTACCCTGATATTCTAGAGCCAGAGGGTAAAATAGAAATTGAAAGAATCCACTGATCACTTCCTGAAAAAGATCCCAAAAAGAAAACTCCTAAGAATATTGTCGCCAAATTCCAGAGCTCCCAGATCAAGAAGAAAATACTGCCAGCAGCCAGAAAGAAACCATTTGAGTATTGTGGAAACACAATCAGGATAACACAATCTAGCAGCTTCTACATTAGGGGATCAAAGGGCTTGGAATATGATATTCCAGAGGTCAGTGGAGCTAGGATTAAAACCAAGAATCACCTACCCAGCAAAACTGAGTATCATGCTCCAAGGCAAAATATGGACTTTAATAAAATAGAGGACTTTCAAGCTTTGTCAGTGAAGAGATCAGAGCTGAATAGAAAATTTGACTTTCAAACACAAGAATCAAGACAAGCATGAAAAGGTAATCAAGAAAGAGAAATCATAAGGGACTTACTAAAGTTGAACTGTTTTGTTTACATTCCTACATGGAAAGATGATGTGTGTAATTCATGAGACCTCAGTATTAGGATAGCTGAAGGCAATATATATAGCCAGAGGGCACAGGGTGAGTTGAATATGAAGGGATGATATCTAAAAATATAGAATCAAATTAAGGGATGAGAGAGGAATATGTTGAGAGAGGGAGAAAGGGAGAGATAGAATGGGGTAAATTATCTTGCACAAAAGTGGCAAGAAAAAGCAGTTCTGTAGGACGGGAAGAGGGGGCAGGTGAGGGGGAATGAGTGAATCTTGCTCTCATTGGATTTGACCTGGGGAGGGAATAACACACACACTCAATTGGGTATCTTACCCCATAGGAAAGAAGGAGGAAGGGGATAAAAAAGAGGGGATGATAGAAGATAGGGCAGATAGGCGGAGGAGGTAATCAAAAGCAAGCACTTTCAAAAAGGGACAGGGTCAAGGGAGAAAACTGAATAAAGGGGGATAGGATAGGAAGGAGCAAAATATAAATAGTCTTTCACAATGTGAGTATTGTGGAAGGGTTTTGCATAATGATACACATGTGGCCTATGTTGAATTGCTTACCTTCTTAAGGAGGTTGGGTGGGGAGGGGAGAGAGGAGAGTATTTGGAACTCAAAGTTTTAAAAGCAGATGTTCAAAAAAAAAGTTTTTGCATGCAGCTAGGAAATAAGATATACAGGCAATGGGGCATAGAAATCTATCTTGCCCTACAAGAAAGTAAGGGAAAAGGGGATGGGGTGGGGGAGTGGGGTGACAGAAGGGAAGGCTGACTGGGGAATGGGGCAATCAGAATATATGCCATCTTGGAGTGGGGGGAGGGTAGAAATGGGGAGAAAATTATTTGTAATTCGAACTCTTGTGAAAATCAATGCTGAAAACTAAAATATTAAGTAAATAAATAATAAGGAAAAAATAGAGAGGACATGGAAGAACTGGGGAATGCCCATAGAAAGACAATCAGAATGGTGAAGGGGCTTGAGTCCATGCCACCTAAAGACTGATTGAAGAAACTAGCTTAGAGTAAAGAAGACTCAGAGGTGATGGGAAAGCCATCTTCAAGTATTTGAAAAGTTCTCATGTGAAAGAGGGATTCTAGGGCAGAGCCCAGTACAATGAATAGAAGTTACAAAGACTTGATATCAGGGAAAAGTTTCTAAAAATTAGAGCTATCCAAAATTGGGAAGTAGTGGGTTCCCTCATTTCAGGTTTAAGGAAGAGACCAGATAACTACTTTATGGCATATGACAGTAGAGATTCCCTTTGGGTATAGCTTAATGTAGATGGCTGCCAAGGTACTTTCCAACTCCAAAATTCTGTCAGTTTGTCTTCAAAGTTTTGAAGTTAAAATGACTGAAGAGGAACAGTCAAGGTATCTCTGAGTGGTTGGGGGCTACAAAATAGATAGGAGGTTCTATTTGCAAAGGTTTGGTTCGGACCTTCTGAGATGAAATCATGCTTTACAGAATGATGAAGGGGATACACAGATTAAGTTCAGGAGACAGTAGATAGTATATTTTTATTAGTTCCAAGAAGAAGAGTAATTATGGTCCAAAGGATGTGAATAGGTAGTTTTTAGTGGAAGAAATCAAGTTATCAATAACTGTATGGAAGAAACGTTCTAAATCATTTCTTATTAGAGAACTCTGGTGTTCCATCTCACACTCACCAGATTGGCTAAAGTAGCAAAAAAAGTAAAATGACAAGTGTTGGAAGGGACGTGGGAAAATAGGTACACTAATGCATTGTTGGTGGAACTGTCTAACCATTCTAGAAAGCAATTTGAAACTATGCCCCTAAAGCTTTTAAATTGTGCATACCTTTTGACCCAGTGATATTTTTAATAGAGCTATATCCCAAAGAGATCAAAGAAAGAGGAAAAGGATCTGTATTACAAAAAATATTTATAGCAACTCTTTTTATAGTGGCAAAGAATTGGAAACTGAGGGGATACCTATCATTTGAGAAATGGTTGAGCAAGTTTTGCTATATGAATATGATGGAACATTTGTGTTACAAGAAATGAAGAGGATGGTTTCAGAAAGGCCTGGGAATACTTATATGAACTAATGCAAAGTCAAGGAAACAGAATCAGGAGAACAATTTGTATCGTAACAGCAATATTGTGAAGACTTTGAAAGACTTGGTAAACTCTTGTTAATACAATGACATAATAGTTCCAAGGATTCATGATGAAGCATGCTATCCACCTCCAGACAGAGAACTGCTACTCAGAGTGGAGACTGAAGTATGTATATTTTCTTTTTTTTGGAGGGGGAGGTAGAGAACATGGCTAATGCAGAAATTTGTTTTACATGAGTATACATCTTTCAATTGATCAATCAATCAATAAACATTTAGTGAGTACCATCTAGGTGCCAAGCACTGTGCTAAGGGCTGAGGACACAAAAGAGGCAAAAGAGAATCCCTGTCCTCAAGGAGCTTACAACATGCAAAGAAATATATACAAAGCAAGCTATATACAGAATAAATAATAAATAATAAACTGAGGGAAGGCACTGGAAGCAAGACTTCCTGTAGAAGGTGTTATTTGGAGGAAGAGTGTTCCGGGCATGCGGGACAGCCAGAGAAAATTTTTGTTGTTGTTCAGTCGTTTCAGTTGCGTCCAACTCTTTGTGATCCCATTTGGGGCTTTCTTGGCAGAGATACTGGAGTGGTTTGCCATTTCCTTCTCCAGCTCATTTTGCAGATGAGGAAACCGAGGCAAACAGGGTAAAGTGACTTGTGCAGGGTTACATGGGTAGTGTGTGTTTGAGGTCAGATTTGAACTTAGAAAGATGAGTCTTACTGACTCCAGGGCCAGCACTCTATCCACTGTGCCACCTAGCTGACCACCCAGAGAAAAAGCCTATGGAAAATAAAATGTATATGGCATGTCTTAAAATATTGGAAGGACTGTTACATGGAAGTGGATTAAACTTATTTTGTTTAGCCCCAGAGGGCAAAAATAAGACTAATGAATAGACTACAGATTTCAACTCAAGATAAGCACTAGGGATACAAAGAAAGACAAAAAAAGTCCAGGAACTCACAGTCGAATGGAGGAAGACAACATGTAAAAAGAAAATGAAAATGGGGGGTATGCATCTTAAAGATTTGCCTGGGATATTAGGAAGTCAAATGACTTGTCAGGGTCATGCAACCAGTGTATATCAGAGAGCGAGACTTGAACCCCTGTGTTTCTGACTCAGAAGCCAGTTCTCTAACCTCTCAGCCATGCCACCTCTCACATAAAGACTATAGTGCGAGGTAATTTGAGGAAGGTAAACAACAACAACTGGAAGAATCAGGGAAGACTTAATGAAGGAAGTGGCAACTGAGATGACCTTTGAAGGAAGAAAAAACATTTGGTAAGTTGATATGAGAAGGCTGTGTATTCCTGATATAGCAGATAGTTTGTATACATTTTTGGAGATGGAATAGGGAAATAGAACGCAAAGTTTAGTAGATAATTCAGTTTGACTGTTACACAAAGTGTGTAAAAAGAAGTCATGTGAAATAAGACTCTGTGATGGGAGACCCTAAATGCCAGGTTGAGGAATGTGCATTTTATCTTAGAAATAAGACGGAGCCACTGAAGATTATTGGCAAAAGAATGATGATCAAAAATGAAAAATTTTTTTTGTCACTCTTTTTCAGAGAGGTGAATGTATTGACAGAGACTGGAGGAAGGCAATCAATTAGGAAGCTATTATAATAGTACAAGAGAAATATAATGAGAGCTTAGAGATTACAGGAGTTCCTAAAGTCTGGACACATAGGCAAAAATGCGTATTTTCAAGAAATGAAATGAATGAAATTTTCAACATTTTATTTAACTGGAATATTAACAAATAACATCTTTAATATGATTTCCATGATTTGTGATGCAAAGGTTGATGTGCTTTGCAAGATTCATGTGAACTTGATGCAATAACTCCACATTGCTGTCAATTTTAGTACATTCACTCTTTATGCATTCAATCAAGTGTGTTGCATCTATGATTTTCATCCAGTACACCTTCTCCTGTAGCATACCAGAAAAAGAAGTCAAGGAGGCTAAGATCTGTTAATATTCCAAATATTTCAAAATATGCATTTTTCCTGTGTCTCCAGACTTAGGGACACCCTGTAGATTGGTGGCCATGTGAGTAGCAAGAAGTGAACAGGTGTAATAGAGACTGTGATGGTATTTCTGTAATTTGGCAACTGCTTGTATATGGATGGTGAAAGAGAAAAAGGATAGATTCCAAGGTTCTGGACCTGGGTGATAGGAAATATGTGGTGACATCAATAGAAATAGGGAAGTCTGGAGGAGGGGGCATTGGAGCAAATGCCTAAATTTATGTGATTTATCAAAGTAAGATTCTTAAGATTGTCAAGTATTGCTTAATTTATTTGAATGTGCAATTTATCCACCTAAAGATGTTTCTTTTCCTAACTCTTTTGCTAATAGGAGTTAGGTTGATTGAATTGTGTTACGGTATTTTGAATTGTTTTAGCGCTCTTACTGTTTGCTGATTTTAAATTTTGGTTTTTATTTTTGTATGTAGTTTTTTAGCCATTTGTCTTATCTTGGATGTTCCTATTTGTGTGATATGTGTGAGGAATCCTAATAATTAGTTCTATTCAAAAGTAGAATGAATTACCTGTGAAGATAGTGCATTCCCCTTCACTGGGGGGTCTTAAAGCAGAGGTTGAATAATCACTTGTCAGCCATATTGGAGAGGGAGCTCTTTCTTAGGATGAGTTTACACTAAATGGCTACTTCCAAATTGGTGATTACATCATTCTGTGATTTTCTTAATTAAAAAGGTGGATTTATTGGCTAGGATAGTGCAAAAAGAGAAGGAAAATAGCCCTGTGGCCTTGATAATGGAGGAGGTTGGTGATAGGTTTGGGAGAGTATGATAGCCAATCAGGAAAAAAAAAATAAAAGAATTGCTGTGTAGCCCTGAGAATCCTGTTGAAGTTAGATGATGGGGACTTATAGTTCATATGGCAAAGCTGTGTGTGACTTCTTCAGCAGCTTCCCTATAGGATTAATGAAGGTTGAAAACTTCTCTGATAAGCTAGAGTAAATAGACATCTGTCCAAAATTTTTACATGCTTCTCCACCAGAGATACCAGTTTGCACTTAGTGAATGCAAAGTTTTTCAGAAATATAAATAGTGCAATTTTGTGCATAAATAATTTCTTTACTTTATAACTGCTGAAAATCATGGAAAACACAGAAATATGTCAATATTTCAGCTATTTCTGTCAGAAAATGTCTGTTTACCCTGCCTGTTGACTGTGCCTTGTGGAAGACCAGTTTCATTTACTTGTTGTATGAACAATCAGTAATTGAGAGATTCTTGCCAATTTTGTAATTACCTAAATGCAATAGTATGCTCAATTAACAGAAAAGGCCTGCTGAGAAAGCATGAAGTTCATTCACTTCCTCCCAGGGTCCCTTTTCTTCTTTTCCTATTCCTTCTGCCAAGCATTTGTTTTTGTTTATGAAAAGAAAACGTATTTGAAATACCATACAATTGACAGTTAATCATGATGTTAAGTTACTGGATCAGCCATTAAAAAACTATTTAACTCATCATATGCCTGAGGTATAGTATTATTGACGGAGCTAGCTCAGTGTTTGGGAGGCTCCGAAGAAAAGTGTGGGAGAGAAGGGATATTAGACTGACTACCAAACTGAAGGTCTAAAGAGCCGTTACACTGACCTCATTGTTGTATGCCTGTGAAACCTGGACAGTCTACCAGTACCACGCCAGGAAACTGAATCACTGCCATTTGAATTGTCTTAGGAAGATTCTAAAGATCACCTAACAGGATAATGACCTTTCTCGAACTAAACTTCCAAGCATCCAAATTCTACTGCATAAAGCACAACTCTGCTGGGCTGTCCACATTGTTCAAATGCCAAAGGTATGATTGCCAAAAAAACAAAACAAAACTATTTTATGGAGAATTCACACAGGGCAAGCCCTCACATGATAGTCAGAAGAAGTGATACAAAGACACTCTCAAGATCTCTCTTAAGAACTTTGGAATTACCTGTGTGACATGAGAGACCTGGCACAGGGCTGTCCAGCATGGGGTGCTCTCGTCAGAGAAGGTGCTGTGCTCTATGTGCAAAGCAGAATTGAAGTAGCTCAAAAGAAACACAAGATGCACAAATCTAGAGAATCCACCCCACATGTTCACACGGACTATTTGTGCCTGACTTGTGGTAGAACATTCTGAGCTCCTATGGGTCTGATCAGCCACAGTCGGATACAATGTAACTTGACTCTGGCACTGTGATGTCATTTTTGTCCTCTCCAGAAAGGACAAGAACCAAACAAACCAATCTATAGGAAAAGGTATTCTGCATTCTTTAGGACTTTTGGAACAAATGCCCTCTTATTGCCCAGCATTGGCAATCAAGGTCAGGAGTTCTGGGGGTAAGTTGGGACAAGGCAGAGGGGTTTTCCCTACCCTGAATAATTCAATCAAAAAAGCCCAGATAAGTTAGATAGACTGAATTACTCACTCAACCAAAGATAGGAACAAATCCTTTTATCAATTTGAGAGGAGGACAGTGCTTGCTCGGGGGAGGCTAAGTGGCTTAGTGGTAGAGTACTATTCTTAGAAGCAGGAAGATATTATGTGACCCTGGGCAAGTCACTGAACCTTGTTTGCCCCAGTTTCCTCATCTGTAAAATGAGCTGGAGAAGGAAATGGCAACCAACTTGAATATCTTTGCCAAGAAAATCCTAAATGGGGTCATGAAGAGTCAGACAACTGAAAAACAGCTGAACAGCAGGACTTGCTTAGGTCATCGGAGAGAAACAGATGGCTCCCCAAAAGAAATATTTTGTGGCTGGCTAAAAGAATAACCCTATAGCTCTGGACCTATGTATAACACAGTAAGCCATTTGAGAATTGTACAGCCCAGCAGCAAAGCAGTCAAAATTCAGAAGCATTCAGATATAAGACCATCTAGTGGAACATATCTGTAGGCCTGTAACCAGAGGGCAGTGAGGAGGGAGAGGAAAGTGAGTCCAGGGGTTAATGTTACATTCTTCCCCTCCCTCACTGACCAAGTAACAACCTTGGGAAGTTTGAAAACGTCGAAGAGCTGGAGTTCCCCCAGGCCTTGGGAGCAGTGTTCTCTAAAGCTGATAACAGTGTCCCCTAGTGCTGTCCTACTTGGCAAGTGCCCCCTAGCCAGTAGCATGGCTGATGTTAACATTTGCATGGGGAGGTGAGAGACACATTGAGGATAAAATAGATACACCAAGGAAAGGCAGTTTCAGGGATCTACCAGGGAGCTAACCCTTACGGACCAGCAGAGAGCTACACCTAAGGAAAACTGTAGGATGTCCATAAAGTCCATGTGCAATTTAAAATAGTTGTAACTTTGTAACTATATGAGATAGAAAGAATCTGTAAAAAGCAAAAGAAATGATTTTTTATTGTTCTTGTTACTTTTCAACATGTCCACCATCATTGCTAGTACAAAGGGTAATATAATTCTGTAGTTCGTGGAAAACATTTTCAAGCTGATTTTCAGTAATGCCATCTCACATCAGTTATCCTAGCTTGCAAGTCTTCTTTAGATAGAGATTTGGTTGAATAAACATTAGTTTTCACATGTCCCCATAAAAAGAAATCCAATGGAGTCAAATCTGGCAAATGTGGAGGCCAAGAAAATGGTAGACTTTGGACAGCAGTGGTAGATTTTAGTTCAGCCAACCAAAGAACAGAGTTTACTTTCTCTTCTAGTGAAACCATGGGTCAGCAGTAATCCTGAAAAGCAAGTAACTTTTAAGTTGAATTCCTAAAAATAAAATAAACATAAAATTTCTAAAGACAAAAATAAACTAGATACATTAAGCTTTCTAATCTTTGTTACAGATTCTATCATATATAGTTACAAAGTTACAACTATTTTAAATTGCACACGGAGTTTTTGGACACCCTACATAAGGGCTCCCTAATAATAGTACCTACCTCTCAGGGCTGTCATGAAGATAAAATGAAATGTTTGTAAAAAGCCCTTAGCATAATGCCTCACATACAGCAGTGCTCTATAAATGCTTATTGCCTTCTCCTCCCTCCTGTTCCACAAAGGAAGACAAAAAGACTTCCAGTAACCAAGAGCTATGATTTTATCCTTTGGTTAAATGCACTCTCAAAGTCTGAGATGCTCTCCCCAAAGACCTTTATGTGCAAAATGAGAGTTTGCTCCTGGTTTGGGGAAATGTTTTTGTAGCAACTATTTCTGCTATATAATTATGCCTGGCTTCTAATCAATAGGAAACACAAGGATGGGAGATCATAAGCACAGTATTAGAAACCTTAGTCATTTAAGCTTAGCCCTAGAACCCTTAAGGGAGAAAAAATCAATTGTTCTCTGGGGACATGGACTGTGAATACGAGCAGGAACTGGGAAGCAGCCGAAGGGATCTTAGCAAGCTCACTTGATCTTTAAGAGTATACCAAAATACAATTTCCTTTTCATCCAGACCTTATCCTGGTCCCTCCTAAGAAGGCCTTGGAAGGTCCCTTTTAGAGGACTCTTGGCTAACTCTTCATCACTTTTTCTCCACTGATCGAAAGGGATTCCAACTAACCCTTTTATAGGCAGTAAGTGATTGTGACATACTGTTTTTGTAGAACCCTAATTCTTCTCTTAGGTTATTTTGAAGACTATTGGATGATCTAGTCTTTTAACAACTTGGTATCAGGTGACTCTGCCAGTCCCCTATCTTGTATTTTCCCTAGATGCCAAGATTTCTTGGCAGAGCTCTGAGTTCCAGATAGCAAACTCAAGCATCATCCTGTTACTTATGAACTTGTCTGAGCTTTGAGGGGTGGGGAACCTGTGGCCTGGAGGCCACATGTGGCCATATAAGTCCTTGGGTGTGGCCCTTTGACTGAATCCAAACCTCACAGAACAAATCCCCTTAATAAAAGGATTTGTTCTGTAAAACTTGTACTCAGTCAAAAGGCTGTACCCAAGGACCTAGAAAGCCACATGTGGCCTGGAGGCTGCAGCTTCCTCACCCCTGGCTTTGACCATAGTTAGGTAATGGTCTTCCTTCAAATCATCCCTCAGTCCAAAGCCATATTAGTTTTGAGTCTCCATGTCTTCCCCATCTTCCAAAATCCCAGAGAATATGTCTATAGGCATACATTGTTCACTTCCAAACATCGGAGGTATGGGGTAAAGTATGCGGCATCCTTCTTTGTAGCATTATATGAACGCAGTATAAGTGCTACGTGTTGTCAACATTGAGTCATCTGTTTAGGGCCTCAGGGTTACTAACAGTTCAATAGTGAGAAATTAAAATATTCTGGTTTCAAGCCTCCCTGATGATGGTAAGACATAGTTTATTTCCTGATCTCTGCCAAAGCCAACATTTCCTTGGGAAGTATTTGCAATTTAAGTATATATCTTATTAATTTAATGCCCAAATACTTGATATATTTTGTCACTATTAAAAATGATTATGTTCTTTGCACCAGGTTCTTGAGTTTTGTTAATAATATTCTAGATAGAGGAGGAGATGGGAGATATACATATATTTGTGTGTATGTGTGTAGTGTGTGTGTATACATATACATACAGAAAGTTACTTCTCAACTTTTGCTACGGTAACATTCCTAGAAAATGGCGTGAACATGAATGTTGATACATTGAACCTATGGGAAATAGGTGGTTAGGTTCTTATGACTACCAAAAACTGTAATCTTTCACTAGAGAGTGCTGAAAATATACTTTTCTACATATAACTCTTTATAACAAAATATCAGTTCCAATAATATGCACTTTTCCTAACATAGTAACCATGAAATAACCCATAAAATGCAGTAAAAATAAAATTGGTAACATGCAAAACATTTTTTCTCTGTGGTAATTCCCTAGAATTCTATAACCTTTTGTGCTACTTCAATTTAAAAACAAAACAAAAGCAAAAGCATTGATTTTAGACAATATTCACTTTTCATGTGAGGGAATTAATTCTTGATCCCATATTTTGTACTTGATTTTACTCTGTAACCATATTCTATGTTCTATATAACAAGCCTAGTCTTCTTCTCTGTCTCTGAGAGAAGAAGCTTATGTGTACTAAAGTTCAGACATACTAGGGTCAAGCTTTCCCAACAGGACTGCAAGTTAAAGAAAAACTCAGTTCTCTACTCTCATAAAACATTATCTTAGCATTTCCTGCAAGGTTTGTGGGGTACTCTTCAGAGGCTAGGACTACCTGACCTTGTCTCAGCTTTAACATTTAAGGAGGTCTTATCTAATTTCCCAGTTGCCAGTATGGTTGCCTTAATCAGTAACCTCAGGATTCAGCTAGGACTCATAAAGTTCACAAAAGCGTTTCTTAGAGATAGAAGTGGTTGTCATCCTACCTGGCGGCTATACCTACTTTCTTTGATGTAACCAATCATAATCTCTCACCTCTGTGATGCTGGCCAGTTACATGATTTTTGTTCTGTTCTTTGTTCTATGCTTATAAAAATGTATTGTGCCCTCAGTTTGGGTCTTTTGGACAGAGGCAGGGCCATTTGACCTATCCTTTATTATCAGCCCCTGTTAACAAATGAGTTCTTGCTTGGAGGACTGTCTCCATTTACCCTTTTGTTAATTCATTCAAGACATATAACACATGAGATCTGCAGTACCATAAATACTATACAGCAAATAAAATTCTTAAAACTAAAACATTTTAAAACCTGAATTTTATCTTCCACTGTATCATATGGCTGGCTTTGTGAGAACGTTGTAGTATATACTGTACCTCTGTAAATCTCTCTACGTTGACTGCCCTCTGAAAACCAAGATTTTAGTCACTTCTATCAGAAGATAACTAGACTGGTGAATCTTTGATTCATTAACACCAAACTCCCAGGCAACAACTGTAGACATTCTGGCATAAAGTTTATTTAATACCTTTATTTTCTCACTAAGCTTCATCACTGACTTTGCACACTTGGGCTTTGTGCTTTGGGGGCATAATTGTAACACAAAATTGAGTTTAAAGGCAAATGATGAAAATATACTTTTTACAATGATTAGGTAAACAAGACCAGTGAAACACCTAGTAGGATACCAGCCACTCCACAAACTTGGGCCCAGTGTGCCTCTCATTTTTTTCTCTGCTGCAAATCATTATCAATGTGATTAGTTGCCAACACAAAAGTGAAAATGATGTTGCTAATAAAATCATGTGAATGCCTAAAATCACAAATGTAAAACACATGAATGTTGAAGATTGACTGCATATATATTGAGTGAAAGGGAAATATGTAGGTATCTATATATCTCCTTTCTCATTGCCATAGAGTTATTTTTAATTATCTGGACATTTTTCTTGATTTATCCTATCTGCATTTTAATCATCCCTTTCTCATTTCTAATTTTGGTGACTTGGGTTAATTCTTTTTTTTTTAACTTGAAGACATAATAAGAAAAGAAAAAGAACTATATTATAAATTTAAATACTCAAACTTAAATACAAAATAAGGAAAGAAAAAAAAAAAGCATTGCCATGTGCACAGGAGAATGTAAGAGAGGATTCAAAATATACAGCAATAAATTTCCATTTCAAGAAAGCCTATATATGTAATACTACACATTGTATTCAGAACTGTCCATCTTTTCTTCCTTGTGAATTTTCTTTTGTTATCTGCTGTGCATTTTGACTTTGTTCTTTTTCCCCCATTTATATTCTCCATATATATGCATATATATATATACACACACACACATACATACATACACACATATCTACACATACACACAAACATATAGACATACCTGCATACATTTACATACTCATACATATACTTAGATATCTAGAATCATACTCATATATAGACATATACATTCATACATATCTATGTAAAACCATACTATACTTGTTTGTCCTCTGTTTCTCTGAGGGTCGATAACTTCTTCCTGCATAAGTCTAAATCTTTCCATATTTTTCTAAGTCCACCAACTCATCATTTTCTATACCACAGCAATATTCCAACCTTATACTGTCTAGTTATTTTAAATACTCTAAAGCAATATTGATTAATGTGGCTGACATATAGTGAAGTTTCCCTAAGGAATTCTCTTTCAGGGATAATTCTTTTAAAAAAAAACGTTTCTTCATTATAAAATTCAATTTATTTGTCTTTAAAGACAAGTCTTGGTTTTATCATTTCAATTCTAAAAATCTCAGCTATTAGCGTAGTCATTTCTCTTTTTCTGTATACTTTTGTTGCTTTGTTCTTTTTAGTTTAGTTCCTTTTGTTCTCTTAGCTTTTTTTTAAAAGTCAACCATAACCCACTAAATTTTTCTTTCTTGTTCATACAGAGCTATAAAATTGAACCTAAATACTACTTTAGCTGTATCTCAGAGCTTTTGCTATGAGGCATCTATCTTGTTATTATCTATGATAATACCATTGCTATATTTAAAAAAAACAATTTCCTTTTCCACCCAGGAGCTACTTAGCTATTTAGCCACATTCATCATCTGCTATTTATTGTTTCATTTCTTCTTCGACTAGAAACCTGATTGAAAGCTGATCTGTGCAAGGAGTATATAAAACCCTTTGCCTTCCGATATTTATCTATGTCTTCTTTATGACTTAGCATATGATTATTTTTATGTACATTCCACATGAGCTTGAGAAAAAAAAGTATTTTTTGCTTTGCCATTGAGTTCTTATTTATGTCTTAGCTGTTCACTCATAATCCCCCAGATGGTCACTGGGCCCCTTTAATTCTTCAGACAAACATGTATACCAAATGTCAGAGCTGGCTGGTGGCTCCTTGATACTGTGTAGGATTGCTATGGTAACAGCTGTGTCAAGGGCTGACTCAGTAGATCACAGTGAGGTGACCTCTCTACTCTGAATGAAATTCCAATGTCAGCATACAGCTGTCTACATGTGATATAGCACCAGGTTCTTCAGGAATGAGTAATGAGTCAGAAGGATCCTGGGAAAGGCAAATCCCTTTACTTAATATCTTGTCTGCACTGGAAGACTTGAGAAAAGCAAGGCAAAAGAGTGGGGTTCAAGAGCCAGTCTGAGACCAATGAAGACTCTTCAGCACTGGGGCTTCCTTACGATTAGGGGAAAACCACACTTATCTTCCCCAAGATTCCTTCTATGTTACTTCATGGTGGAATTCTCACGTGTAATCCTGGGCAAGTCACTTATGATGAATTGTACAATATTCTCTAATTCTTATCAAAGCTTTTGATCTGTGTACAGAGCTAGATTGTACATCTCCCTTAGTCAAGTTCTCACCAGAGAATTCAATCAGATGGTAAACATGATTCTCTCCCAAATATTATATATTATATATGCGTGCACTGGAAACACCATGTGCTGAATCCGATGAGCCTTCTGCTCAGGTCTGACTTTAGGTAATCCTAAGTGTTGTAAGGCAGAGGTATCAGATTGGTTGCATGAGGCCCACAATACTCCCAAGTGAGATCTAAAGTGGGTGAAAATGTAATTGGGAAATGTGTAACAATAAATAAAAATACTATAAAACATAGATAATATTACATTTTAAGACAAAGTCAATATGTGATCTGCAAGTATATTTATGTATGGCTTAGTGGCCCCTACTTCAATTTGAATTTGACACCACTGTGGTAAGGCATAGTATTCAACTTCCTTATCCCTGTCAAAACTAACTCCTTTTTGAGTAGATTACTCTTAAAACATCAACCTTGGACAGAATGGATTTTGGCAGAGATTTTTCCAATATTTTTTAGTTCTATTAGTATGGGTGAGGCATACGTATAAGGATGGGGTAGATACTTACTCAAACAAGTCACCCCACCCCACTCGAAATGAGTGATAAAACACCCAATCAATTAAAATACCTCAAATTAATTGTCAAAAGTCTTTAAAAGCCATTGGATAAAGTAAATGACAATGGAGAGGAATCCTGTCCCAATGGGCTGAGAAACTTGATCATGCCTTCAGGGATCATCTACAAATTATCAAAGAGGTTGGGAAAGGATAATCTTGTGTTAAGCTTCTTCCTCAGAAGATCCTTTTATTCTTCTGGCATTGGAAAGTCACCAAAGTTAAGCTTCTCTGGAGCCAACTTCAAGGTGAGGAGTTCAGCCCTTTTTTGATGCTCTCTGATCCCAAAAGTCCCTGTTTTCTTGCAAGCTCTCATACATGTGGGATGATTTGTCAGAGTTCGCTGGCATTAATCACCAGTTCACTTGCTGTAATAGGCTGCCAGTACTTTGAATATTCTGGCATGGGTCCCAATCCACACTGACACTCCAGAGATGTTTGCTGGGCCTGGACATACCAGGGCCGTGGTGTCCACTTTCTTACTGAGGCCAGAATCTTCCCTAGGGAACTCCAAGCTCACTCTAATATAACCTAAATAAGGGTAGTCCTCACTCAGTCCACAGAGACCTGGCCCTTAAATAGTCTGTAGAGTCACATGCTACAGGTATCCTTCATCAAATGACATGAATATAATTGTCGCCTATCATCCACTGTTCAACAGAATGTGACACAACACCTCTTGGATCCACACTGTCACTAAGGTCTGATGAGTACAAAAAGGAAGGTTGATGGCTTGGGGATTAGATTTTTTTAGGAACTGGGATGGCCCCTATCCCAGGCCTTGGCTCCATTTCCCAGTCGGTCCCTTGAAATTCAGCTTTTGGCATGCCAATTCCACATTCCTCTCTCAAGTGCATCCAATACTCATATGTCCACAGTTGTAGCAAAGTACAACTCAAACTCTTGCTATTCTCTGTTGTTTCTGTTCCCAAGGCAGCCTGCCTCAAACTCTGAATCAGAGCCTGAATTTGAAAAGAAATTTGAGTAGTTGTCTGTTGAACAACAACAACCTGGCTTGGACTGAGTCTGAGTTTGCAAGCTTGGCCTGTACTCAAGTTTTTGTGCTTATACTTGATCGATCCGCCTACCTGGAATCCTGAGTGGTCACTTTTTGTTGTCTCAACATATTCTTCCTGTCCATATACTTTTGTTCTATCTGTTATATTAATTGTATCACTTCTAATTAACTAGAACGGAGAAGGGGTTAGGGGAGGGGGACAGCATTCCCTGTGCTCACAGCCTCAGCAGTTATATAGTTCAACCTGTCCCTGAAAGGAATTGTCTTTGCATGACAGCCTCCAAAGGGAGAAACTTATAACCTCTCAAGGCATCTCATTTCACTTTTGGACAGCTCTAATAGTTAGGAAGTTTCTTTTCTGACATCAAGCCTAAATATACCAACTTACAACTTCCATCCATTGCTCCTGGCTGGCCTCTGGAGTCAAATAGAACATGTTTAATCCCTCTTCTGCACAACAAGCCTTAAATGCTTGAAGCTAGCTATCATGTTCCCCCTTAGCTTTCTCTTCTCTAGCCTAAGCCCCTCCAAATCCTTCAACTGATACTTGTATAGTATGGACTTAAGGTTCTTTAGCCTTTTGGTTGCCCTTCTGTGGAAATTCACCAGCTTATGAACGTTATTCTTTAATGGTGATGCACAGAACTAAATATAGTACTCCAGCTGTGGTTTGACCAGGATAGACTAAATAGGGACAATCTTCTTATTCCTAAAAAACCCTATACTTTTTTTAATTAAAATTTCATTTTCTTTTCAAATGGAGAACTTTTTCTCTCCTACCCACCTGTCCTCCTTGTCCCCTCCTTCCACTCCTGCCATTAAGAGAGCAAAGGGAAAAAACCCAGAAACAAAAAACCCTGTTATAAATATGAATAATGAGGCAAAACAAATGACCACATTGTCCATGTCAAAAAAAAAAGGCTCAACCTGCATTTTGAGTCCATCACTTCTCCAATAGGAGGTAAGCAGACTATTTCATCATGAATTCTCTAGAATCATGGTTGGTCACTATGCTGATCAAAGTTCCCAAGTCTTTCAGAGTTCTTTGTCTTTACAATATGTGTTATATATATTGGTCACCTGGTTCTGCTAACTTCACTCTATATCAATTTCTATAATGTTCTAGCTTTCTCAGAAACCATCCCTTTCATCATGTCTTAAAGCACAACTGTATTCCATCACACTTATTTATAATTTGTTTAGCCATTCCCCAACTGATAAGTACCCCCTCAGTTTCTAATTCTTTGCGACTACAAAAAAAAGCTACTATAAATATTTTTGTAGTATGGGCCTTTTCCCTCTTTCTTTGATCTCTTTAGTATTTTGGCATGGTTCCAAATTGTTTTCCAGAATGGCTGTACCAAAGTTCACTGTTCCACCAACAATGCGTTAATTTGCCTGTTTTTCCACAGCTCTTCCAGCATTTGTAATTTTCCTTTTTTGTCAACTTTGACAATCTAAAGTGAATAAGGTAGAACTTCAGGGTTGTTCTAATTTCCATTTCTATAATAACTATTGATTTATAGCATTTTCCATATAAATTATGTGATGAAATCTTTTAAATTATGCAAAATGAATATACATTTTTCATTATACCATTTCAGAAATGTGACCTTTATCAAAAAAACTTGCAAAGATTTTCCTCCTATTCTCTTGCCTTTTTAAAAAATTTTATCTCATTGGTTTTGTTTGTGCAAAAATGTTTAAATTTTACATAATTACAATTGCCCATTTTATCTGCTGCCGTCCTTTCTATCTTTTGTTTGGTTGCAGACTCTTCCCCTATCCATTGACCTGACATGTAATTTCTTCCTTGCTCCTCTAATTTGTTTATGATGTCATCTTTTATGTCTAAATCTCATACCCATTTGGCAGTTATCTTGGTTTATGATGTGAGATGTTGGTCTATGCCTGCTTTCAGCCATATGGCTTTCCAGTTTTCCTAACAATTTTTGTTGAATAGTGAGTTCTTGATCCAGTACTGGGATCTTTGGGTTTATCAAACACCTGGTAGTATGAAGCTAAATTTTTCTTAATGCAGCCCAAGTCTATATTATTGTTTTTGGCTGACCTATCACACTGTCAACTCATAGTGAATCTTTGACACTTTAAAAAACCTCTGCTTTTTCCCCCCAGACCAACTGCTGTTGAACCCATGCCTCCTCTCTCCTGTAGTTGTGAAGTTGATTTTTGAACCCCAGTGTGAAACATTAATCCCTATTCCATTTAATCTTACTAGGTTTAGCTCAATGCTTTAGCATGTCAAGATCTTTCTAAACACTTGAATCAGCCTGTAATGCTCTTTGTGTTTTATTGGTACTGGATCCCTGATCACAACCCCTGTATACAGCAGTACCTCCAGTATTAGCAGGAGGTCAGAGGCTTTTTTCCCCACCTGTCAAGTAGTTAGGAACCTCCCATCAGTGTCTTCAGTGTTCCCAGAAATATCTGTAATATGGAGTTGATTAGAAGAGCTCCTGATCAATTTGCTGTATTTCTCCCACCCCAATCAATTTGATGAATGCAGAGCATCTTTCATGGATGTAGACTTGGTCACTGACACCTTACTGATCAGATGTCAAGGATTTGGACTGTCTCTTGATGATTGGTTGGTTGGGGCTCAGTAAGGTGGACTCTTGTTGAAATAATTGCTCCCTCTGCAATCTATAAAAGAGAAGTGAGAAATGGACTTCCAGAGTAGAGTGCAATAAGAAGAAGGAATTTCTGTCCTTACCCTCCCCCCGCCCATCTCTAGCCAGAAGCATAAAATTATAAGAAGTAGGAGAAGCACATGGCAAGTGACTGACACCTGCCCAGGAAAGCCTAGGAGATGGGTTCCTAATAATCTGCCTCTCAGTTTCCTTTTCTGAATTCAGACTAGCAATCTTAAAAATGGGCATTTCTAGCCTTTGAATTTATCTACTTATATTTATAATATATTTTTAATATATAATACATATTTATATTTAGACTTGAATTTGACAGTCCCCAAGTTCTAATGTTCCCAAGAAATGGAAAGTTCTGAGTATTTAGACATCAGTACCCAGTAGGAAAAGATTTCCTTAATAAATTGCTTTTTAGAAAAGAAGAGGACTAAAGCCACATCGTGATTAGGTCGGTAGATCTGGACTTTGTCAATCCTCAACTACATTGGTCTGGGTTGAATAAGGAATATTTGTTCAGCAGTCCCACATAATGTTGATTTTCCAGGGTGAATCTAATCTAGTGAGTTAAATGGATCATATAGGTGCCTTATATTTTCTATTTGTACATGGGCAAATGAATCCTTTACATCTTGGGCATTTTCTGTGGTGGGCATGATAAAAGCTATCCCATACTTAGTACCAGTAGAACTCTGTGGAAGAATTGGAGACCTGGTTATTCACAGTTTGGAATCATACTAAAGCTTTATTCAGATTTTCCTAGAGTTTTATTCTGGTGAGTGCTCAAGTGTGACACAGTCATGCCTTATTTTTTTTTAAAAAAGTGTGCTTTGCAAATATTATTATTATTATTATTGACAAATTGAAATTGTGTAGCAACCCTGCATTGAGAGCAGCACCACTTTCCCAATGGTATGTATTCATATCATGTTTGTCACATTTTGGCAATTCTTGCAATATTTTTTAACTGTTTGATCATTGTTATATCTGTTATGGTGATCTGTGATCAGTGATCTTTGATGTTACTATTGTAAATGTTTTGGGGCACCATGAACTATGCCTATTTAAGACGGAGAACTTAATTAATAAATGTTGCATGTGCTCTGACAGCTCCACCAACTAGCCATCCCCCTATCTCTCTCCCTCTCCTTGTATCAATAATTAAGGCTTCTTTCTTTTACTGTTTTCTCTTTTAGCACTTATTTAATTGAAGAGTCTGGCCTTTGTTTCTTTGATTAAATTAGGAATCTTTGATGACCTCCTTGCCTCAAGAGAAATCCTAGTGATGCCAGAAGCTTTTAGGCCATGTGGATTTAAGTTAGGCCATGTGGGTTTAAGTTGCATGTTTGTGACACTTTTAAGTCACATGGGTGAGTCACATGTTGTGATGCCCTTTGACCCTGAACAGACTATATAAACTCAGGAGGTTGTCGTTTTTTCCTTGGGGCTCTCAGTCACTGGAAGAGTGGCGTGTGACTTGAAGAGACTCTGGGCAGCTGTTAAGAGCCCCCTGGCTTGTAAAGCCAGATGTTGATGCTTTCCTGGTAACTATGAATTGTGATTTGAATCAGACAAGGTCTGTCTGTTGATGTTTGTAATTTGTTTGTATTTGCTCTGAAGTTCAGGTTGTTGGCTTTTCCTCCTGAACTAAGTGAATGATATTTGTATGTTGGATTAAAGTGAGATTGTTAACCCCTTAAAGTTACTTTCCTTAGTAAAGCAGATCAAAGAAGCTGTGTTAGCGGCCTTCTGTGTGCTGGCTGTCATTGGTTTTACACAGCCACAGTAGCTGCTAGCAGATTGTTGCTACACTCCTCAGGCCTCCGTATTCCGAGAGACACCACAATATTGAAATTAGGTCAATTAATAACCCTACAACGGCCTCTAAGTGTCCCAGTGAAAGGAAGAGTCAATGGAGGCAAACTTCATTGTTGTCTTATTTTAAAACACAGCCACATTCACCCCAACCTTCAGCAACCACCACCATGATCAGTCAGTAGCCATCAACATCAAAGCAAGACCACCCACCAGCAAAAAGATTATAATTTGCTGAAGGCCCAAATGATTGTTAGCATTTTTATCAATAAAGTATTTTTAATTGTGGTAGGTATAATTTTTAGACACAATACTTTTACACCCTTAATAGACTACAATATAGTGTAAACATAACTTTTATATGCACTGGGAAACCCCTCAAAATGTGTATGACCTGCTTTATTGTGATATTCACTTTATTGAGGTGGTCTAGAATCAAATCTATAATATTTTGAAGGTAAGCCTGTACTGACATCCTTTGGGTTACTGAATCCATCAGCAAACATTTACTAATCATCTACCATGTGCTAGGCACTGTGCGAAGGGTTAGGGATACAAAGAAAGGGAGGAAAACCAATCCCTGCTCTCAAGGAGTTTATAATCTAGTAAAAACTACACACCAAGGGAAGTTAAGGAAGGGGGGGAATTGATCTAGCCTGGGGGTATGCTGGAGAAATCCAAAGTAGTGTAATAGGGTCGAAAATAAAGAGATGGCTGGCCTTGGTGCCTTTCTTAAATGCAGGTTCTCAGAGGAACTCTGGGCTCTCACCCTCTACCCTCCAATCAGAGAGAGGGAGGAGATCCAGGGGTGGAAATTACTGGTGATTGTTAGTCCCAAGGCTATGGGTGAAGAGGTTTCTGAGGCAGAGTATTCAGCCCACTCTGTGTGAGCTCAGAGTGTGGGAGGTGGAGGGTGGGGGCGGGAGGCCAGACCTGGTTACAAGAGACATAAGATAGTGACTACTCAGCATCTACGACATTTAGATACTCTAACCAGAATGTTACAGCTTCAAAGTATGTACAATGTTAACAGCAAGGTCCCTAAGAAACTTTTCTAATAATTGATCATATCTACACATACCCTGTATCATGTCTATGGCATGGCATTAACAGAGATAACATATCAAAGTTTCCTTGATTGGTGGCTATGAATACCTCCCTGAGAAGGAGCTTGTCTGTGATGAGTTCCACATTTCAGTGCTGTTCCACTGAATTAGTCCACCTTGTGCGTCCCTTGTGACTACAAGTTCTCAGGTTGCTGAGCAAGTTGTAAACACCAAGTCACTAAATGATGAGGAAGGGGCTGCTCCCCTTGAATGATAAGCTGCTAAAATCAGGATTGCCACATAAGTCATTGGTCTCTAAAGCATCTGTGGCCACTGTGTCACTGACTGTTGGGAATGGTGTTGCTGAGATTGTTTTCCAACCCCCACCCCAGACCCAGATGGCCTATAACATAATCTTCACTTGCTCCTTCTTTCACCAAGAAGTATGTAAACTTTCTCACTACCTCTTGATAGACAACAAGGAATTTAATAACTAATTCTCAAACATTCCCATTAATAGTTACTTTTTAGTGAGGATGGAATGTCTCACCATTTCAGGTAGTTTACACAACCCAGTGCTTTCTTCTTCATTACCTTAGCCAGTGCTTCACATGCCACCCAGTGTTTTCACAATAATGTGTAAAGCTTTCATAATATCATTAAAATCATGACAGTCAATGGGTATCTTTACAATCCATAGTCCCTGATGAGGATCAAGACTTATTGCTGTTCATTGCAGCAAATTCCCATAACCATCATGATTATTCAGCCCAGTACTCAAGGATGCAATGCATAATAATTCAACAAAGTCACTTCAGCAATAAACTGCAAGCACTTCAGTACAGACTTGACACACAATGTGTAAATCAAGTTGCATCCCTCAGACCTAGCCTTCATACAGATCTGTAGAAATCAAGATATTATAAAGCAGAGCCAAAAGAGCCTTTATAGATGAAAATGAGAGAACAAAGAAATGAAAAACGAAACAAATTTGCCAACAAGGCATAAAAGAGGTGAAGTATGCTCATAAAAAGTATTTACTCTGCCACAAAGGATGCCTGTGGAAACTGCAAAGAGAAGGATTCTTTTTTTATATATTAATGAGAATGGTCCTCCAGATTGCAGTCTAGCTCATCTGATGTGATTCTCTATGCTCCAGAAACACCTGTTGGGCAGATGACATTGTGATGATTACATTAAACCTTAGAACGCTACAGGAACTCATCAATAAATTTCCTGATTCATAGAAATATGTCAGTATAAACAATCCACATAGAAAAGAACTAATAGAATTGAGAGTTCCTATTGTTCAAACTGTCAGAAAATTGGATGGGCAACCTACCAGGTTAGTCTATGAGTACATCTTGGACAAGCTCTACACATTGACAATGAATGGGTCCCAGAAATGAATAGGAGGAAAAGAATAATCTGGACTGTATTTGGGAAAAGAGCTATGATTCGAAAATCAGAAGGAAAGAAGAAAATTGGGAGCGGGAATTTATAGACAATTTCTCAGACAAAGGTCTCATATCTCAAATATATAAAGAACTTTGTCAAATCTATAAGAATATGAGTCATTCTCCAATGGATAAAGAGTCAAAAGATATGAAATGGAAGTTTTCCAGTGAAGAAATCAAAACAATTTATAGTAATATAAAAATGCTCTAAATCACTGTTGGTTAGAGGAATTCAAATTAAAACAGCTTTGAGATATTTCTTTATATCAGATTGGCTAAAATGATAGAAGGTGGAGGTGGCAAATGTCGTAGGGGATGTGGAAAAACTGGGACACTAATGCACTGTTGGTGCAACTGTGAACTGATCCAACCATTTTGGAGAGCAATCTGGAATTACGCACAAGGAGTTATTCAGCTGCCTATACCCTTTGACCCAGCAATAACACTGTTAGCTATGTTTCCCAAGATGATTAGGGAAAAGGAAAAGAACCTGTATGTTCTAAAATATTTATATCAGTTCTCTTTGTGGTGGCAAAGAACCAGACATTGGGGGGATGTATGTCAATTGGGGAATGGCTACACAAGTTGTGTATGATCATGATGGAGAATTGCTGAGCTGTAAGAAATGATGAGCTTGTTGATTTTAGAAAAACATGGGAAGACTTGCATGAACTGATGCTGAGTGAAATGAGCAGAACCAGGAGAAATCCAAAAAAAACCTCTAGGCCATTGGGAATATATTTCATCTTCCCATTTGGTGAACTTTTGGGAGGACATGGATAAAAGTTCTACAGGATGTGAAGTCATGAACAGGTTGTATGATCTGTATCTTTGGAAGGAACTAATTAATTGATGAGATCACAAATTCATTTGACTATGTGAGTAATGCCCTTGCTTATTACTTTTAATGTTTCCTAGTTTGAATTTGATTGTATTTAATATCATCAGGGCTACTCTATTTTTAATGAATTTACAAAAGACAACATTACAATATAGAGTAATGTCTTATTTTGAATCTATTCAAATCTTTTGGTTGAAGTAGGTTTCCTATAAATATGATATTGCTAGATTCTTTTTAATAATACATTAAGAATTTTTTCTTTTTATTGGCAAAATCAACATTATAAATTTTAATTAACATTTTCTTCTATCATTTTATTAATTTTTTTGAATTGTTGGAAGGAAAAAAAATATTCTTCTTATAATTCTTACCTGCCCAAACTAACAAAATTAAACAAATTTTGTCTGCCATAGATGTCAACTATATAAGTTTCTCTGACTCTTGTAGTTTCCCCTACTTAAGATATAAGAGCTTACCTTTGGAACTACTTTGGCCCAATGCACCTTTCATCTGCTTTTCTTTCTTTTTTTAAATATATTTTTATTATTTAATATTTTTAGTTTTCAACATTGAGTTCCACAAGATTTTGAGTTACAAACTTTCTCCCCATTTCTGCCCTCCCCCCTACTCGAAGACGGCATATATTCTGATTGCCCTGTTCCCCAGTCAGCCCTCCCTTCTGTCCCCCACTTCCCCCCATCCCCTTTCCCCTTACTTTCTTGTAGGGCAAGATAGATTTGTATACCCCATTGCCTGTATATATTATTTCCTAGTTGCATGTAAAAATAACTTTTTTTGAGCATTTGTTTTTAGAACTTTGAGTTCCAAATCCTCTCCCTTCTTCCCTCCTCACCCACCCCCCTCGAGAAAGCAATCAATTCAACATAGGCCACACATGTATTGTTATGCAAAACACTTCCATAATAGTCATGTTGTGAAAGACTAACTATATTTCCCTCCATCCTATCCTGTCCCCCTTTATTCAATTTTCTCCCTTGACCCTGTCCCTTTTCAAAAGTGTTTGCTTTTGACTACCTCCTCCCCCAATCTGCTCTCCCTTCTATCATCCCCTCTCTCTTATCCCCTTGCCCCTACTTTCCTGTGGGGTAAGATACCCAATTGAGTGTGTATGTTATTCCCTCTTCAAGTCAAATCCAATGAGATCAAGATTCACTCATTCCCTTTCACCTGCCTCCTCTTCCCTTCCAATAGAACTACTTTTTCTTGCCACTTTTATGTGAGATGATTTACCCCATTCTAAATCTCTCTTTCTCCTTCTCCCAATATATTCCTCTCTCTCACCCCTTAATTTTATTTATTTTTTTAGATATCATCCCTTCATATTCAACTCACCCTGTGCCCTCTGTGTGTGTGTGTGTGTATACACACACACACACACACACACACACACACATATATATATGTATGTATGTATGTATATATTCCCTTCAACTACTCTAATACTGAGAAAGGTCTCATGAATTAGACACATCATCTTTCCATGTGGGAATGTAAACAAAACAGTTCAACTTTAGTAAGTCCCTTATGATTTCTCTTTCTTATTTACTTTGTCATGCTTCTCTTGATTCTTCTATTTGAAAGTCAAATTTTCTATTCAGCTCTGGTCTTTTCACTGAGAAAGCTTGAAAGTCCTCTATTTTATTGAAAATCCATACTTTGCCTTGGAGTGTTATACTCAGTTTTGCTGGGTAGGTGATTCTTTGTTTTAATCCTAGTTCCTTTGACCTCTGGAATATCATATTCCAAGCCCTTTGATCCCCTAATGTAGAAGCTGCTAGATCTTGTGTTATCCTGTTTGTGTCCACAATACTCAAATTATTTCTTTCTGGCTGGTTGCAATATTTTCTCCTTGATTTGGGAACTCAGGAATTTGGCTACAACACTCCTAGGAGTTTTCTTTTTGGGATCTTTTTTAAGAGGCGATCAGTGGATTCTTTCAATTTCTATTTTACCCTCTGACTCTAGAATATCAGGGAAGTTTTCCTTGATAATTTCTTGAAAGATGATGCCTAGGCTTGTAGAGGGCCAGCTCTGAGAAAGTCCATTCTGGGATAAGATACAGGCCAGGTTTTCAGTGAAGGCTGTTCTTGCCCTTGGGCTGATAACTCAGGATGTGGGCTCTCCAAACCCCCTTGGCACACACGTGCTAAACACCACCTGTGGGCTGTTAACACGATATTGTTACAGCAAAAAGGGAGAAAAGCATGAGGAAGTCACGCAATGTAACAAATGTTTCACACAAGAACTCGTTGATCTGCTTGCCTAAAAAGTATATAAGCCCTTTCCCTCAGCTTAATAAATGGAGCTGTGATATACCCTTCCGCCTGGCCCATGTCTTCTTTTCACTCTCTGCGGCATCCTTTTTCCCTCTGGTGGCCTGGCCCTATGGCCGCTGGTGGCATAAGCTCTTTTATTGATCATGGTTTTAATGTAGTCCAATAATTTTTAAATTATGTCTCCTGGATCTATTCTCCAGGTCAGTGGTTTTTCCAATGAGATATTTCACATTGTCTTCCATTTTTTCACTCTTTTGGCTCTGCTTTATAATATCTTGATTTCTCATAAAGTCACCAGCTTCCACTTGCTCCAATCTAATTTTTAAGGTGGTATTTTCTTAGTCGTCTTTTAGACCTCCTTTCCCATTGGCTAATTCTGCCTTTTAAGGCATTCTTCTCCTCATTGGCTTTTTGGAGCTCTTTTGCCATTTGAGTTAGTCTATTTTTTAAGGTGTTGTTTTCTTCAGTGTATTTTTCAGTATTTTTTTGGGTCTCCTTTAGCAAGTCATTGACTTGTTTTTCATGATTTTCTTGCATCATTCTCATTTCTCTTCCCAATTTTTCCTCTACTTCTCTTACTTGATTTTCCAAATCCTTTTTGAACTCTTCCGTGGCCTGAGACCAATTCATATTTTTCTTGGAGGCTTTTGATGTAGGCTCTTTGACTTTGTTGACTTCTTCTGGCTGTATGTTTGGTCTTCTTTGTCACTAAAAAAAAGATTCCAAAGTCTGATTCTGAGTCCATTTTTGCTGCCTGTTCATGTTCCCAGCCAACTTACTTGACCCTTGTGCTTTATGTCAGGGTATGACTGCTTGTAGAAAGTACTTTGTTCCAAGCTTTAGGGGCCTTGCACTGCTGTTTTCAGAACTACTTCTACTCTAGTCACCTCAAGCTCTGCCACACTAGTGCTCCTCCTCCCCCAAGAGCCATCAACCAGGACCACAACCCAGATCCAAGCAGGGCAAAGCAAGAGAACCCTGACTCTGCTCTAGCAAAGTGCTCCCTGCACTCCCGCTCCGATCTGCTGCTTGATTCCTCCTGATGGGCCTGGGGCTGGAAGCAGCCGCAGGAGCTTCCTGCTGCTGCAGCAGCACCACCTCCACCACCCCCCAGGGCTAGGGCTGGACCACACACTTTTCTCACCCAGATCCAGAAGTTTTCCCACTAACCTGCTCTGTTGTCCTTGGTGTTTGTGCGTTGAGAAGTCTGGTAACTGCCACAGCTCAGTGATGCTTGGCCCCAAGGCCTGCTCCGCTCCACTCCCAGTCTGGTCTGTCCTGTCCAGGCCCCTGCTGGGCTGTGCTCTGCTCCCAGCAAGGTGCAATAGACCCTGCTGAGCGACCATCCAGGCTGTCTTGGGCTGAAGACTTGTTTCCCTCTGTTCTTTCATGGGTTCTGTAGCTCTAGAATTTTTCAGAGCCATTTTTTACAGGTGTTTGAAGGGATTTGGGGGAGAGCTTAAGCGAGTCCCTGTTTTCCAGCTGCCATCTTGGCTCCCCTTTATTCTTCTTATCTTTGCTTTTGTGAAACATTCTTACTTTTTAAAATGAGTTTAACCACTTAAAAAACTCTTAAGGTTTTCATATCTAGTTAGCAACTGGCTTGTATTTATTTGAAAATGTGAATTGTTCTAAAGACTTATCTTTTTGTTCTGAAGGCTTGGTTTTTGTTTAACAACTCTGAAATTCACATATGCCTTTTCAAATTTGTCAGAGTCTAAATGCTTTGGAAATGCCCACTTATTGCCTTCATATAGAATACTGTTTTCTGGAGCAGATGATTCAGGGTTTGTTGCCTATCCTTATTTTATATATTTCATGTTCCAAATTCTCATTCACTGTTTGTCTTCTTTGAGAAGTTTGCAATGGTCCTGATAAATGTCCATCAGCATGTCCTTCCTTTTTTTTATATAGTACAGGATTTTTACTTGTCATTTTAGTATTCAACTATACTTCTATTCAATTTGTTAAATTGAATTTCATTTTCCTTGTCCATGTAGTGTTGGCGGTTAACTATAGTATATCTAATAGAGTTGAACATGGAATTTTTTCCAATCTTGCGAAATATAACTATGCTTTTATTCTGGGATATCAATAATCTTTGACCTACTTTCCAGGTATATCACCTGTATCTGCATATTTTCAATCTCCTTAATCATTTTTTTTTGTTCTCATTTCTTACATCATATGTATTAGATTTTATTTTCTTCTACAGTAAATGTTATGCTATAGCAAGTTGCTTTTTTGTTTGTTTTTAGGGCTTATATTATATTCTCCCTAATGATTATTTTTCCCTATCATTTCTTTCTGGTAGTTATAGGATTTAATTCAGTTCAATAAATATTTATTAAGTACCTACTATATGCTAGGCACTGTGCTAAGTCCTGGGGATACAAAAATACACAAAAGACAGGCCCTGCCCTCAAGAAGCCTATAATTTAATGGGTAGGATAACAGATTTAAAATTAGGAGGGACTTTAAATATTATCTCCCCATTCTTAATTTTGGAGACTGAGTAACTTAAGTCTAGATAAGACAAGTGACTAATTCAAGGTCACACAGTAATGGGTTAAAATTTGACCTCTTTAATGTTTTGATTTATTCCAAGACCTTCCCTTTCAGTTGTTCCACATTTTTATTATGTTAACATTTTTTATTCATTTTTATTTTGATGAATTTATTATCATCTTGTGTGGGGTTTCTTAAAACCATTTTTATTCTCTTTGGTTTTGTTTTCTTTTGTTTTTAGGGTACATGAGGAGGCTGACTCTGAATCTCTCACTCTGCCATCTTGACTATGAGTTTCTTTAATTCCTTTATCAAGAAATCTTGTGCTTTATAGGTACAGTACCTACCCTCCACAAAAGCCCTGCTCTGATGCATATTGTATATAGCAGGGGTCTCACTTAATTCTGGATCCCAAGTTGTTCTGGATAATCACAATTATGCATGTGTGACTGCCTCATGTTATTTCTCTTAGAATCTTTAGTTTCTTTAAAACTCAGCTAAAACATTACCTCCTAAATAAAGCTTTTCCCAGTCTCTCAAGCTAGTGCTTCTCACCCCAAATTACCTTGTGTTAATTTTACTAATATGCTTATTTTGCTTATACCTATATGTGTATGTGTTATCTCCTTCCTACAGAATATAAACTCCTTGAGGGCAGGGATTATTTAATTTTTAACTTCATTTCCCAACACCTAGCACAAGGCCTAGCACATAGTAGGTACTTAATAAATGCTGTTTATTGTTAGATTGACTCTTTGAAGTACATACTAAGTATGTATGTATGTAAGTATGAAGTACATACTAAGAGATCAGCCAGGAACCATTAATAAATACCAAAGTATTTCATTAGGACAAAACAGCAAGTGAATAACAAAGGAAGACTCTCAGTGTTTCAATTTTCCCAGTTATTTTATTTCCACACCAGGAAGACCACAGGAACCTTCGAGGCTTGATAGAATTCTCGATAGACAGAATTAGAGCTGGAAGGGACCTCAGAAGCCACAATGTTTGACTATCTTAATTTACAGAGAGGAAACTGAGCCCCAGGGGGATTAAGTGACTTACCCAAGACCAAACAGTACACTTCTTCCTGAGGGGACCAGACTCTCAGGTCAGCCGAGTCACTTGCTTAGGGCTAGGGAGCAGGTGAACACCTCTTATGGCTCTGGCTCCCAGCAGCCTTTTGTGTCTTAACGCTGTTGTATTCTCCCCTGAAATAATAATTATAGCTAACATTTATACAGCACTTACTGTGTGCCCAGCCCTGTACTAAGTGCTTTTCAATTATTATCTCTTTTGATTCTCACAACAACCCTGATAGATTGATGCTATTTTTACCCTCATTTTACAGATGAAGAAACAAAGGTGAACAGGAGTTAAGTGACTTGCCTAGGGTCACACAGCGAGTGAGTGTCTGAGTTCAAATTTAAATGTAGGTCTTACTGACTCCAGGTTATCGCTCTATTTTACCCCTCCACCTACCTCTCTACAATGGACATTCCTCTCTGCCTCCAAACCTGACATGTGTTGTTTTTCTGCCAAACTGCTTCTGCCATATTCTAGAATTGACATCTTCTGCCAAAGCTGCTGCATCTTCCTTAAGGGGAATATTTCCCCCTTTTATGTACGACTGTCTTGACCAGTTTGTCTGAAGGCTCATTACCAAATTTTATAGTCAAGCACAGAACAAGAAGGTATGCTTCGGGCAGCTGTATCTTTCTGATTTCACTCATACCCACAACCTCCCTCCCCAGAAAGTTCCCAAGCCCATGTCTTAGCTGGATTAGGGTGAGTGAATTTATTTCAACTCCCAGCAGACCTTTTCCAGGTAGCACTTGACTCATGCTAATTACCTTGAATGTAATAAACCTCAAGGAAACACTTAATATTAGAGTGGGTAGGGAAGATCATAGGATCATTGATCTCGAGCTGGAAGGGACATCAGAGACCATCTAGTCCATTTCTCTCATTTTACTAATGAGGAAATAAAAGCCCTGAGAGGTTAGATGAATTACCCAAGGTCATACCAATAATAAGTATCAAAGGTGGGATTTGAACCCTGGTACTCTCACTCCAGAACTAAGGCTCCATCTGCTGTGCCATGCTTAGCATACATTTTGCCACTACAGCAAGGTCTCTTCCTTCCTTCTCACATGTACAAGAAATGGAATAAAATACATCTCCAAGGAAATGCATGTTCAGAAGAGGAAGGGAGAGGCACCGCCAGCTAAAGAGACCAAGAAAGATATTCTAAGAAATAGAGGTGAAGAGGGTAAATTCATTTTAGGCATGGGGCAGGGAACAACCTGTGCAAAGGCACAGAGACTAGTGATGGGAATCATAAATTCAGAGACCAGAAAGCAGAGCATCTTGGCTGGAATATAGAGTGTATGAAACAAAGTTACATGCAATGAGCCAATTTCTAGATAGACTAGACCCAAATTGTGAAGATCTTTGAAGGTTAAGCTGAGAAATGTGTATCTTCCCCCCCTAGAGACAATAGGGAGCCATTGAAAATTTTTGAGTGGGAGAATGAAATGGTCAGATTGTTTGCTTAGGAAATTTATTTTGGGAGCTGAATAGATGATGGGTAGGGGAAAGGCTGAAAGTGTGAGTAAAATTAAAAGGCTGTATTAATAGTTCAATAGTGCCTAAACTAGGTTTGTGGCCTAATGGATGGAGAGAAGATGACAGATATGGGCGATGTTATAAAAGTAGAACCAACAAAATTTGGCAACACATTGGATGTGGAGGGATGTGGTAAGGGGAAGGAAAGAGTCAAGATAACTACAAGGATGGTTGCTGCCCTCAATAGAAAGAAGGAAGATGTGAGAAAAGGTGGATTTTCAGGGAATATAATGAGTTCTGTTCTTGACATGTTGAGTTTGGGGTACCTTTGGGACACCCTGGTAGAGATGCACAACAGGTAATTAAATGGTGATGCAGGCTTGGTGGTCAGGACTATGGCTTGGCTTGACATAAAGACATGGGAGCCTTCTGTAGAGAAAGAATCACTGAACCTTTTGTAGTCAATGAAGTTGCCAAGAGAGGATGCAGAGAGAGAAAAGTGCCTAGGATAGAGCCTTGGAGATACACCCATGCCTAAGGGGAGGGACATAGATGATGATAAAGCAAAGGAGACAGATTGTCTATTTTTCTTGCCTATTTGGCTAATGTTTTCTACTAGGAAATGGTATTGGATTCTAGCCAGGCTGCTTAAGTTGGCATCTTCAGATAGGTTGGTATTAAATATCCTAGTTTTATAATTCTTACATTCCTTATTTTGCACATTGACCCTAAGTATGCCATGGCAGTCTAGTGCCTCAATAAGTAGGCATTCTACTATTATTTATTGTAGATAATAAAAAATACTAATTGACATTTATTCTATTAACTGGAAAGTAATCGGACAAGACAGGAGGACCCTGAGAGTAGAGCTAAGAAAGCTGAGAGAAAAGATAGTGTCCAGGAAGAAGGAGATGTTGACAATGTCAAATTTTGCAAAAAGGTCAAGAAGTCAGTCTATAATCTTCTTTCCAATCCTGGGAAATCAGAGATTTGGAGTCAGAGGAGTTTGATTCAAATGCTTCTGACATCTGGGTCCTGTCATCTGTTTCTGATAACTACCTATTGATATATGATATAGGACAAAGAGTGTTATGCTTGGAGTTATAGGACCAGTATTGCCATAAGAAAGTCAGTTAACTTTTCTGGGCCTCAGCTTCATCATTTATAAAATAAAGAAGTTGGATTAGTTCACTTTTGGGGTCCTCTACAAATCTAAATCCTAGATTTTATGGCCTTTAGAATATACTTACTGTGTATGATTTTCTATTATACTGATTTGAAATGTGTTCTGTATTTCTAAATTAGATGTAAGTTTTATGAGAACAGGAATAGTTCTTACTTAAACAAAGTCTCTAGTTCCTTCTCAATAGAAACAATCAACTAACAAGGCAAAAATGCGGTTTTCTTTTGCTTGTCTATTTGGCTTTTTTAGTTCTTAGAAATGGCATTGGATTCTAGCCAGGCTGCTTAACTTGGCATCCTCAGATAGGATGACATTAAGTATCATTGATTCATAATTCTTATATTACACATTGACCCTGAGTACATCTTGATAGACTAATGCCTGGTTGAGTAGGCAATTAACTAACCTGTTGATGGCTTGTGTAAATGAGAAACAAATCCCAATTGACATTATTCTATCAAATGTGTTTTTTCTGTTGACAATTTCCTTCAGAATTTAGTATGATGAAATTTTATTAGTCCTACCTTCTTTCCCCTTTCTACTTTCCTCCAACTGAAGACCTCAGAGCTAATATTGGAGAACTATTTGCCCTAAACCAGAAACAAAAGCTGTTTGGCCAGCAAAAAAATTGTAATCTCTTCTTAACACCACAGATTCTTTTTCTATTAATTAAGGAAAACAGCATCTCCCCTAGGTTACTTTTGTTTTCTTCCATTACATAATCCAAATCCCTTCCAAATTGGATCTCCTTTGGCTGAGAAAACTCTTGCTGACCACATCACACCCCTCAGATTAATTTTTTGTACAGTTCTTAAAAACTGATGTTCATACACTCAAATTTGACCTTGTTGAGTTACTTTTACTAATACAACTACAAATAAACATAAAAAACTCAGGTGGGCAGATAATCCAGTCTGACTTACAAGTAAATTTTCTGACAACATAGACAAGGTTTGGTTCAGCTTTAACCAAAAGCTTTTCTTTTTTTACAGGAAAAGAATAGCATAGCCTATTAATCTGGTTCCAACTTCCTGAACTAAAACTTTGGGGCCCCACCCTTACTTTTCTGAGTCAGCTGCACCTCTGACCTTTACTTTTGTTTTTAAAGTGAAATAGCATGTTTTACAATTACAAAACATGCAGTTCTCAAAGTCCTGCCTTCCTTTCTCAATATGTTGAATGGCATGACATCGGAAATAAAGGTAGAGAGGTATTTAATAAGGGAACTATCCAGGAATTACAAATTCATAGTAAAGATTAAAGAAAAGATCTAGTGGGGTAAATGCTACAAAGAGAGAAACAGATAACATTAGTTTTGGAAAAGTTAGTCTTTGGAAATTATATACACACATACATATGTACATATATGGTATAAATATGTGCATTGAACTAAGTACAATAGATTAACAGTTAGTAAGACAATCTGGCACAGTAGATAGAGAACTGGTCTCTAAACCAATAAAACCTGGGTTCAAGTCCTGGATCTGATGCATATTATCTGTGTGATTCTGTGCAGATCAATTAACCTCTTAGCCCTTTAAACAACTTTCTAAAACTCCAGTTGCAAGGTGTTGAATTGTATTGGGAGAGGGACAGTCCTCACTGAGAGTTCCCTACTCTAGTGAAATTATAGGCTCAATCCCTTTCTGTATCCCTGGTTTATTTAGTGATTTCTCTAATGAAGTCATGAAATATTTTAGCTGAAAATGATTTTCATATATTTTCCTCTTGGACTGAATTTTTGTATAATAAAGCAAGTTAACTCAAGGGAGTTCAAATAAGATTAGTGATACTATTTAGAAATGCAAATTGTGGTTTCATTTGGATGACTCAGAAGCTTTTTAAAAAAATTTCTAACCATACATGTTATTATTGCAAAATTGACAGCAGGAGAAAAGTAGGTGTTGAGAGCTGGTTTTAGATGAAGCACGTGGAGTTAAAATCAGAATTCTGGATGTTTGGCTAATATGGCAATATGTTTGGCATGACTTCATATGTAAGACTGATATTATACTGCTTGCTTTCTCATGGGGTAAGGAAGGTGAGAGAGGAATAGAATTTGGAACTCAAAATTGTAAAAAAAAATGAATGTTATAAAAGTATAATTGGGAAATATTTAACAAAAGAAAATTTTAAAATAGTTAAAAAGGAATCATGGATGTTGCAATTGCAGACTAATGTGATGTTCAAAAAGTGGTCAAGGGTACACACACCCTGCATAGGATGCAGCTAGGTGGCACAGAGAATAAAGTACTAGACCCGGAGTCTGGAGGACCAGAGTTCAAATTCAGACTCAGACACTTATAAGCTGTTCTTGCCAAGGGAATCACTTAACCTCTCGGTGCCTCAGTATCCTCATCTGTAAAATGGGAATCATAATAATACCTACCTCTCAGTGTTGTTGTGAGGAGCAAATGAAATAGCATTTATAAAGCACTTTGCAAAGTTTAAAGTGCTATATAAGTCTTAGTTGTTGTTATTATTATTATTGCCAATAATAATAATCCCAATTTGGTTAAATGGACTATTTACCCATTTGGAAATATAATTTCCATATGAAGGTGAGTTGGCATAAAGGTATTGCAGGTCTTCTGAACACAGCATAGTATGTCAGTCTTACACAGCTTGCCAATCCAATGACAGTTTGAAGAGGGGATAAAGTAAAATGAGAAAAGGTAAGGATTTTAAGAGTTAAAGGAACATTTTATTTTTTTGCCCATCCAGCTATCGTGGTAGAAACTTGGCTGTCATCTCATCATCAAATCCTCCCATAAGACTCTCACAATGAAGAGGTCCCTTACCAAGAAGTAGATATAAAATCGTTCCATTCCTCAGTGGATTCAAATGAAAACAAGACGTTGTTGTTGTTCGTCCTTTGTTTTTGAAGAGGACCAAGGACATCACAGGGCGATGTCTTGACTCCTATGTGAATTGGATTTAAGTGAGGCAGAGTTACACAAAGTTGTCAGCCTCACTCTTTCTTCCAGAGTCACAAAGTCCAGCGGTAAAACAAAAGTCAGGACAACTGGCAATGTCCGGGATGCAGTGGATGACTTTGGCATCTTTGATGCCTAAGCAAGCTCTAAGCACTCCACAGCATCTCCTTCAGCTGCCTTTATGGTCATTGGAACAAACTGTTCTCATGCACCCATTCCACCAGGGGAGATCTTCACATGTTTGGGGTTGACACCTGGTTAACTGAGCCCATTAGTTACCCTCACACTGTCTTAGCCCATTTGCTGAGATGGTTTACTGGGGCATGGCCATTGCACATGCGACAGCTTCTTAGAGCCACAGGTGAGAGTTGAGTGCCAGGTAGATATCAAAGGTGGATGAGCAGCCCTGAAAAGGGCTCAACAAGCCTTCACCCCAGAGGTGCTAGTCCTTTTTGAGCACCCGTGCACCCCAATAACATAAAGTACAACTCAAAGAGGAGATATTGGAGAAGGACCAAACTGGATTTGTAGAGAATGGCCAACACAATGATATTTTCACAGAAATCAAGATGTTATTTTTGTATACTATATCACATAGACAACTGTTGAGTTTCATTTGCTGTAATCAATTTTTAAAAGTTAGATGGCAGAAGCAACTGAAGTCTTAGAGCATAGAAAAGTAATTTTAAACTATCAATAAAGCTGGAGGAGGAAGGGGAGTTTGCCTAAAGTTCCTTTAGTTTATTTCAAATTTTCATTAATGCACGTAGTGTAAAATGCCATATTAAAGAGGATACTGTGGAGGACTGAAAAGCTAGAAACAAAAAAACTCAAAAATAAACAAAACTATAACTATAAAAAAATCTATAACCAATCCAGACCCCTTACCATGCCATCCACTCATCCATCACCAATAAGAAGTAAGTGCTATTGTTCTCCCATTTTGGAAACTGTCTGCTAAGGTACAGATACTGTTTTAAATTACACTTTAAGACTTTGTCCCTGTCTTTATGTTTTCATAGATCAAATTAACAAGTTTAGTAATAAATATGTATGTGATATCTTAAAAATGACTACCATCTGCATCCTTGTTTGTGTAGTAATCATATGTTTGACACTGGCACTATTAGAGGCACTATCCAAAATGAAATAAGTTACTGTACTTAAATCAATGTATTCATATCCTGCCTCAAACAACCTAAAAAGCAAAATAATTTACCTCCCTGAGTTCACTGCCTCCTGTATAAAAATGGAGTTAAAAGAGAGCACTTGCTTCACAGCCTTGTTGTGGGAATCAAATAAGATATTGCATAAGATGATTTGCCAACCTTCAGGGTAAGCCTTTGGTACTACATGATTGGGAGCCCTCTCAGCCAGATTATGTGTGGCTGATACTGTGCAAAGAAAGGAACAGTCAGACGTAACCAGTCTACCCTGTGCTTCGTTGGGAGGCTGTGATTCTCAAATGTTGGCAACTTTAAAGTTGTATGTTCAGGAGAACTCAACCTTTGTAGGAAGCAGACTTGGTCAGGGCAAATGTCTTCACAAGGTGTCTGTTGAAGTTGCAATTCTGCTAATAAAAGTCTTCTAATAAACAAAGATTTAAATGAGAAAATAGTGAGAAATTAAGAAAACATTGGAGAAAGATATATAGCAAACACTGAATAAGCAAGCGTTCACTGAGTACCTAGTATGTACGTGGCATTGTGCCAAGTCTCTGTGTTGGTTCCATATAATTACACAGCATGGTCACACACCAAGGAGCTTCCTGTATTAGAGGGAGACAAGGCAAGATACAAGAAATAATTAGAAAACATGACAAGGTAATATCTGATTTACATGCCAAATTGAAAATAATCATTTGCTAACATGTGGTTACAAACAATCAGTACTACGGGAACCAGGATGAAATTCCTGCCTATTATAATGATGATAGCACAGTTCCTGGAGGGCAGGGCTTGAGAGGGATTCAGAATAGTTAAAATTTTGATAGAATTAAAGACAGAGGTGGGGAATAAATAGAGTCATGGCTAGGAAATTTGGCCCTTGGGACTCATTAATTAAATACTGTGCATAAGCTCTATACATTGTGCCAAGCATTACAGACAAAAAGAAAGAAAAACACAGTCTCAGACCTCACAGTTCTAGTTCTAATGGGAAAGATAACATGCAAATAAATACATACATACACAATATATAAGGCAAACAGAAAATAATCTCAGGGGGAAGGTACTAGCAGTGGAGGAGACTTGGGGAGGCCTCTTGTAGGAGGTGAGATTTGAGCTGAACCTTGAAAGAAGCCAAGAGTCACAAATGAGGAGGAAGAACATTCCTTTCAGGTATGAGGGACACCCAGTGAAAAGGCAGAGTTAGGAAACATCTTGTTCTAGAAACAGCAAGTATAGTTGCATCATAGACTATGTGAGAGAGAAAAAGGTATAAGAAAACTGGAAAAGTAGGAAGGGTCCAGGTTCTGACGGACTTCAAATAGCAAGCAAAGAATTTTATCTTTCATCCTGGAGATAATAGGGAACCACTGAAGCTTGCTAAGTGTGAGGGAGGGGTATGTGTGACACGACCAGACCAGAGTTTTAGGAAAATTCCTTTGGTAACCAAGTAGAGAATGGATTGAAGTAGAGAGAGGTTTCAGGCAGGGAGGTCAATTAGAAGGGTATTACAACAGTACAGGGTAATGAATTGGAGTGGTGGTTGTATGAAGTAAAAAAAAGGGGGGGGGGTACATAAAAAGATGCTCTGAAGATAGAAAGGATAAGACTTAAAAACAAATTATAAATGTAGGGTGGGGGTGAGTAAGCAGTTGAGATTGACACTGATTTTGTGAGACTAGGTGAATGGGAGAATGATGATGCCCTCAAAAGTAATAGGAAAGTTGGGAAGAGGGGAAAGTTTGGGGGTTGGAGGAGCTATTGACTTCTGTTCTGGACATGTTGAATTTAAAGAGCTTATAGGACACTTATTTCAAGATGTCAAAAAGGCAGTTGGCATTGTTACACTGTAACTCGGGAGAGAGTTTAGGAGCTGGTTATGTAGATATTGTAATCATCTGCATAGAGATGATCATTGAACTTACTGGAGCTGATGTGATCACTAAGCAACATAGTATACAGGAAGAAGAGAAGAGGGTTCAAGAAAGGGCCTTGGGGAGCACCCAACATTTATCAACATATCCTGGACAAACATCCAACAAAAGAGACTGAGAAGAAGCAGTCAGATAGGTAGGAGGAGAACCATGAAAAATTAGAGAAGAGAAAGTATCTAAGAGGAAAGGGAAACTGACAATATCAAATACTACAGAGAGGCCAAGAAAGGTAAAAATTGAGAAAAGACCATTAGATACGGCAATTAAAATATAAAATGATAACTTCAGAGAGAGCAGAATCCATCAAATGATGACACTGGAAGTCAAAGTGAATGAAAAGAGAGGAAGTGGAGTCACCTAATGCAGATGGCTTTCTCAAAGAGTTTAGCAGAAGGGATAGGAGAGAGTAGGATAGATATAGGGTAGGAGCTATCAGGGATGATTAGATTAAATGAGGGTTTCTTGTTGGCTTGTTTTTTAAGGATGGGGAGACATGGGTATGTTTATAGCTGGCCAAGAAGCAGGCAATAGATGGAGACTGAAGATTAAAGAGATCATGAGGAGGAAAGAAGTAATCTGCTGGACAAGATGGGAAGGGGATGGCATCAAGGGTGCGCATCAAAGGATTTTCTTTGGCAATAAAAAGAGCCAGCTCTTTATGTGAAAGGGGGTGGGGTCAAAGGGAAACTAGCTGGGGAAGATTTCTAAGTGATATGAAGTTAGGAGGAGAAGAGAATAAGGAAGACTTGGTGAATGGCCTTAATTATTTTCAGTTAAGTTTTAGGCAAGGTACTTAGCTGAAAAGGTAACAGGGGTCTGTAGGATTGGTGCTGGGAACTGCCATTGTGGTGAGTGGGATAGTAAATTAATTAGAAGTTATATTAAAATTGCCTTGTTGCAGTGAGGGCCCAGTTAGTGGACCCAGACAGCATGGTCTTGTGTTTTCCCTTTACTCTTTCCTGACACATGAACAGAAGCAAAGGAGGCAGATGGTGAGAGTAACTTAAGGCTGGGGTTTGGCAAGGCATGACTGGTGATGGGACAAGGAGGCAAAGTGTTCAAATCTAGAGAACAGTATAGAGTTAGGCCGATTTGTCAAGGAGTCAAAATAGGGAAGGGAGGACAGTGTAACCAGTACAGGGGTGATGGCCTGTGGAAGACATGAAAGGTAGAGAGCTGTGCTGTGACAAAGGGAAGCCTAAGTCCCTGAGGCACAGCCCGTGGTTTCCTACCTTCCACCCTTCAGCTGGAGATGGAGAGGAAGTAAGATAAAATGTGAAGGTGGGTGGGGAGGGATGGTGGAAATACTATCCCTGAAGAGGAGTTCAATGGCAACAGGACCCTGGGTTGGGGGTGGGGGGCAGTTGGGAAATGCTAGTCATGTTAGTGGTGCTTCATGAAACACAAGCTGGAAGACTGATGCAGGGAGGAAGCATATTACCACCTCCACCCTAGGACAAAGTTCCAGTTAAACAGCTTATAGCTCTGGCCAGGGTTATGGGCTTCAGAGGTTAGGAGCAATGTAACAAAGTCATGAATTTGAAGACTGAATGGATCACAGAACAGTTACTTCTCATATTGCTTTAAGGGGCAAATAGAGTAAAGGACCTCTAAGAGTAGCTGTTCTCTTAGGGGAGAGTAATGAGCAATTAGTGGGGATAATGAGATTAGGGGCAATATTGTATAATGAAAAGAATGCTGGCCTTGAAATCAAGAAGTCGTCTTTGATACTAGTTGTGGGATCATGAGCTAGTCAGTTGCTTGCTCTTGTCTATTACTCAGTGTAATATCCTTTTGGAGTCTCAGTTTCCACCTCTGTAAAATGGGGACAATCTGTAGAACCAACCTTAGGAAGCTGAAAAGCTGGGGGTGGGGGAGAGGAAGGGAGGGCCAGATGTTCTTTGTTTGGCTTCATGATGGATAAAGAAAGGCAGAGAGTCAAGATCAGAGATAAGAGAAAAAAAAAGTTGTGAACATAGCTAGCTTGGGCTGTTCCTTAAAATGAAGGCTCAGAAATCTTGGGGTTTACTAGGTTGACTCCTTAAAATTAACCCTGTTACTCTGGACACACTCTTTTTATACAGTAGGTGAAATATATAGATCATATGTAAATATACAGCATAAAACCTCACATTTTGTGGCTTATACTACAGTTATCCCTTCCACATCATGACTTTTCCCAATCACAGTTTTGCTATATCGTGGGTTGGCATAAGAAATTAAATGAGAATTTTGGGGAGCTTTACAGAAGCTGCACACATGACAGGAGAGGACCAGCAGACAACACAGAAAAAGTTTAGAAACTCAGACATGCATAAAATATTTGTATAGTGTTGTATAATATCAACATATTTATCTTTTAATACCATAATAATTCAGACTTATTCTCTGGTATGAAGGGAGGGCCAAGAAATTTTGCACAGATTTTCAGACTATGAGGGGTGCCGCACCTCTAACCCTGGAGATGTGGAAGGGATTACTGTATATACTTTCATGTAGCTTATTCTGTGCTATGCTGCATGGAAAGTAATATTTAATTATGTTTACTGGTGGTTGTACCATATATACATGGTGTGATTTGCAGGATTAAAGTTGTTGTTTTAAACTGGGGTAAGTATCAGGGGGACATGGCTGAGGAGAGAAGTCTCTAGGATTTGTTTTCCATGATACTTTGGACCCAGGAAGCCTCTCGTATTAGAAGAAATTCCCAGGACTTTTAATTTCCCAGGAAGGTGTACATCTACAGTCATGTCTGGGTATAGAAGGATGTCATTATAAGGTAAACTCCCTAATTAGTGGGGAGTCTCCTGAGAGATGAGATATAAAAATCAGTATGGCTATTAAACAGTGTTCTCATGCTGGAGGAGCCCTCTGCCTCTGCAGCCTTTTCCTTGGATGAGTCCTTCATCCCTTTCTGGGCTCTGATCTTGACTCTTCAGATTTCTTTCTCCACCTCATTTCTTACCTTCCTTTTCGGTTTCCTTTTATGTGTTGTCTTTTCCCATTAAGCTGAGTTGAACTGAATTGGATAGTTCCTCCAGGAACCTCCATTTTAAGGAAAGGCCCAGGTCAGTCATGCTCACTCCTTCCTTCTTCTCTGGGCCCAATTACTTAGGGTTCTGGGCTACAGGTGTTATGTCTATATCTAATCTATATTTATATCTACATATGAAATAATATTTAATTAATTCATATATTATTTTAAAAATGTATATATTATATGCAATTTATATATAACATTATTTAATAATTATAATATCCTAACAGAACTTTAGTACCATTCATCTCTGAGTTCTTCTGAAGTCATGACTAGACAGTAGAATTCTTTCAAGTGATATCAACCAAGAGATGAATTAGTCATACATATCCATCTTTTTTTAATCGTCTGAAATTCCAAAGCACAGATTAATGGGCAGCTGTGACCCTAGCCCAAATGGCAGTAGGTATAAAGTACTGCCCATTGTGTTGTTCTTGGTGGCAGTAAAAGCATTGATTAGAAAGGTTACTTGATGACACTACCGAAATTTAGCAAACTAATAGTCATTATAACTGGAATGCTTTGATAGGGAGTGAACAATTCTTAACAGTGAAAGCACCTTCATACATGTAACAGATGCAGGTATCTGGGTGGATCCTTACACTATAGTCCCTTGTCTAGGGTGACCTGTTCTTTCTCTGGGCTAAGCCTAACACTATAAAGTCTGGGTTCCCAGAGAAGTACCACCACCAAGTAGCTGCAACTCAAACTCTCCTGTGGTATTAGAGTAAGTCTGTTGTACAGGGAATAAGAGATAAGTACCCTCTACTATAATTCAGCGGTCTCCACCACTGTGATTCCCATCTATAGAAAATAAGTCTATCACAATGATGACAACAAGTAACTCTTTAAAACATTTATTTAATGAGAAGGCAAAAAAAAATACTTAACACTTGCAGTTACTCAAATATGAGGTAATGCATATACAATCAATACATCAAAATTAACTCATAAGCTTGGGTAATATTCTTCCGCTACTGCTCGCAGTATTCGTGGGGAAGACTAGGCACATAATAATAGAAACCTAGCAGGGAGGCGCATGAATGAGGACAACCATGTGCTTGGGGTGGCTTGAAACTCTGGACTGCAGGACTTGATGTGCTTGATCTTTTAAGGATCAATCTGGCCAACAAAAAGATACTTTTGCTAATGATTCTCCTTCTAGCCCTCACCACTGAGCAAATATTCTCCTCATCTACTTCTGAATTGATGAAACAATGACAAGCTCCTTTAATTCACAATCCCCCCTAAAAAAGGCACTGAGAAACTATCGTGCAAGCACTATAAAGTCTAAAGGCAAGCAGTTCCCTTTAAGTCAGAAAACTGCAAAGCTCCACACTTTGGATCTCCGGGCAATGCAAACAAGCCCAGCCATCGCTTTTCTCCACAAGATACCACATTTTCCTATTAGTGTCAAGTCTCTTTTTCTGCCCACCAGAGATGGAGGAAGAACTAGCTAACCCTTCAGAGAAGTTTCACCTCTTTTACCTGTAGATGGCAACAGAGAGCAAGGGCTAAAACTACAGTCAGGTTCAGCTCTCCTCCAACCAGAAGGCTTCCAGTCTTCAGCTGTCTGCAAAGCAGGTTCTAATACTAACTGTATACCTCAATATAAATTAACTCTAATAGCTTCTAAAAAGAGTACAGCAAGGTATAGCAAGTACAGTTACAAAGCATTCTTTCACCCCAACTCCCAAACCTGGGGACATACTTTCCCCTTGCATGTTCTCCCCTGGAGAGAGTGAGCTCAAAATCACAAGGGGAGTGAGCCCCAATAATAGTAATGATAACTGACACTTACATAGTACTTACTTTGTGCCAGGCCCTGTGCAGAGTGCTTTACAATTATTGTCTCGCTTGATCCTCACAACAATCCTGCAAGGCTGGAGATATTATTACCCTCCTTTTACAGATCAAGAAACTGAGGCAGGCAGAAATTGACTGACTTGCCCAGGGTCACACAGCTAATACACAGATTTGAACTTGGATCTTGCTGATTTCAGGCCCAGTGCTCTATCCACTGTACCATCTACCTGCCAAAATAAGTGTAGAGAACATGTAGAGTCCTTCCCATCTCCACAAGTCATTACTACTCTGGCAGGTTCTGCTATCGACTCTGGTTGCCAGTGAGACCCCTCTAATTGTTCTGATGGACATCTCCAATTCATAGATCATTGGGGGATTCTCATCTCAGGAGATTCCTTCGTCAAAAGATCGGGAAAGAAACAAAAGTCTTATTGTTCTGGGAGGGGTAATAGCTAGTTGTCTCTTGCTTGGTCATCCCCACTACTAGTCAGCTCAAAGAAATCCTCCTTACTTAAAAGCCATCAGGGAAGAGAGAGAAAGATCTGCTGAAGGCTCAGTTCTGACTCATACTCTCCTGAGTCATCCATCCCTCTGGTTTTTCAGCCAACGAGAAGACTCTTAAGTCACCATATAGGACTTGCCACCCATGTCTGGAAGCTAGTTCCTGTAAATTCCATATGTTAGACTGGAATCGGGCAAGAAATATCTATGCATGTTCTATATAACACACCAGGAAGGGAAAATCCAAACTATGATTTAAGAAACGGTCCTTATTGGCCAGTCCTCCAATTACATAATGCAAATGACTTCGTAATATGTACATACATACATATATGTATATATAAATATATATATATATATAATATATATATTAAAGCTAGGTCTACTATATTTTTGACCTGTGGTCTGTAAAGCAAATTTGGCATTTAAAATTAGATTTAAAAAAGTATTTGTGCCAGAAATGCTCCCCTCTAATCCAGCTCAGCCCCTGACTCTCCTGACTACTTTTCCACCTCCTTCCCAGTGACCTTCACATGTTAGAGGCCCATATCCCTGTGGCCTCTTCCTCTTATGGGTTCTCTGGGGACCCTCCATTTGAAGGAGTGCCTACCCTAGCCATGGGTTGTCTTCCCCCATTAAAGTGTAAGATCATTGAAGGAAGAGACCTCTTTTTTTTTTTTTGCTTGTATTTGTATCCCCAGGGTTTAGCACAGTTCCTGGTACAGGGTAAACATTAATACATGCTTTATCTAGATAAGATAAATTTGGATGAGAAAACTTTACCCTGTTTTTACAAGTTTTAAGTTTTTACAAATTGAGGTGCACTACAGATTCAGAGCATTTGGGATACACCTGGCCCTGTGAATTAGGACTGCAAGGTAATGCTGGAGATGCCTGATTGTGGAAAAGAAGTGGAAAGCCAAGACTAAGAGTCATGATGGGGTCAGAGTCTCCTCCTTTCTCTACCAAGGGAGGAGAGGAATTTATATGGTTTGGGGTTCTCTAAGGGTTAGCAAAGAAGGGATTATAGGATTTAGATGGAGAAGGGGCCCTGGAGAGCTCCAAGTCCAATCCCCTTATTTTACAGATGAAAAAACATGGAGCCTGAGAGCTGAGTGACTAGCCCAGATTCCCTCATTTCTTTGCTTAAGAGAAATTGTATTTTAAGGGCTAAATGAAGAAGCTACGTTACAGCATGCATGCCAATTATATTGGGGACAGGGGAAAACTAGTATCTTATGGCTATGGGCATCAAGCTCTATCTGTATGCAGATTTATATTTGGGAAAGAGCTTGTTGTCATGATTCTATCATTACGTATACATGAACGCATGTAAGGATGTTTAAGTGAGATACTCATTAGTATGAAAATTCATATAAAGTTTTTGAAGATTCCTTTTTAAATTACTTTAAAAACTTAAATTAAGAAATAGTTGTTCACTAGGAAGCATAGAAACTCTGAGAAGGTAGAACAACGATGAGAAGTACTGATGAAAAGAGGGCTGGACTTGAAGGCAAGAGTACCTGTGTTTCAAAACTGTACCCATTTTCCCAAGTCACTTTCCCTGCTCTGGGCCTCAGTTTTTCATCTGTAAAAAGGGAGGCTTGGGGGCAGCTAGGTGGCGCAGTGAGTAGAGCACCGGCCCTGGAGTCGGGAGGACCTGGGTTCAAATTTGACCCCAGACACTTGACACATGTACTAGCTGTGTGACCTTGGGCAAGTCACTTAACCCCAATTGCCCTGCCCCTCCCCCAAATAGGGGGGCTTGGATTAGATGATTTCTAAGAAACCATCCTTCCAGATCTGATCCAAGATTCCACAACTGATTTTAAAAATAAAGGTGGCCATGCCTTTTGAAAATGTACTCTTTGATGTCTTCCTCGTTAAGATAGCATTTGGAAAGCGCTTAGCCCAGAGGCTGGCAGACAGAAGGCGCTTAATAAATGCTTATTCCTTCCCCTTACACGGTGGGTACCAAATCACGCCAAGTTCTGCGAACTGCGTTTGCGCCCGTTCTGGGTCAGTGAGAATGGGGTGAACACGCTGCAGGTGTTTCTGGAGGTGAGAGAAGGGTCTTGCGAGTTTGTGAGTTTCAGTGTGTGGGGGGGCACGGTGGAGGAGGTGGAAGGTTCCCCCCCACCCCAGTGTGGGATCGCTGACTTGGGGTGCTACCTGGGGGTCGCTAACTTCCGGAACCCTAAAGTCCTGAGTCATGGGCGTGTGGAATGCGTGGGTGACCCTGGGGCTGGGGCATGGGAGGAGGGCGGCGGGAGACCACCACCCCTCCCCCCGCCACCTTTCCGGTCCAGACACGCGCCGCCCAGGCCTTCTACGGATTCCTTGCTCCCTCCGGCTCCCTCGATCGGGTAGAGCCGGCTCCAGTCTCTGTTTCTATTTATTTATTTATTTATTTCAGGTGGCTTTTGCAATCGCACTAAGTTGCACCCTCCTCGCTCGCCGTACCTCGGATTCTACCATTACCCAGAGAGCTGGGAGGGAGGTCGGAGTTGGGAGAGACGACGGGGGCGGGGGGGTAAGAGAGGAGGAGGAGGACGAGGACAGCGACCAGCCGACCCAGCCCGCGGCGGGTCCTCCCCTTCTCCCTTCCCCCTTCCCCTCCCCCTCTCCGCGCCGGGGGCATCCTCGGACGGCGGAGACCCGCATCTAGTCCCTGTGCCCGCGCGGGAGGCCTGGTGAGTGGCGGGCGCGCGGGGGTGTCTCGGCGCCGGCGGGCCCGTGGCCACCTGCCCCCTCTTCTGGCGCCGGATACCCCTTGCCCGGGGCGGGGGGGAGGACTCCCCACCCCCTGGCTCGCGGGCTTGGGGCCGCCGGGGCAGCGCAGTCTTGGCAGCGCCGTGAGGAGGGGGCCGAGCTGACAGCCCTGGCCCGGCCTTCCCTGCTCCCCGCCCCTCGCTGGGCCTTTCCAGACAGGTAACCCCGCCGAGGGCTTGGCCCCTCCGGCGCAGTCGAGCCGGCCTTCCCGGGCGGCAGCGACGGGGTTCGGGGAGGGGGCCCTGGAAACCGCCCAGGCCCCAGGCCTCCCCGGGCCGGCGGCCTTGGCCGCCCCTTCCTTGGCCCCATTTCCTCCGGAGGGAGGGAGGGAGGGGGAGGAAGAAGGAGGGAGTGTGGGGTATAAATATAACGCGCATCTGTGTGCATGTGTGCAGGCGTGTAACATACACATGTGTGTATGGGGGGGTGCCCTGAGGTCATGCTCTTAATGAACCCCACGGCAGGAAACGTTTTCACTTTGTTCTCTCGAGCGCCCCGAGAAGATGGGGCGCTCCCCATCCTGCTCAACATCCAGGGTCCAAGGAAATGCACTGCACCTAGGGGCTGCACCCCATCTCCTTCCCCAAACACACAGCAGAGGTGCCCACAAGATGTCTTATCTGTGCATGCCTCACTCAAACTCGCCTCAGTTTGAGGGCCCACAAAGTGGGCTTTGCTGGGTTAGGCTTCTGCCCTCCGGAAATTTGCATTGTCCGGAGGCTGCATTAAATTACTACTGCCCCTTCCTTGCAGATTTAGGATTCATGTATGCCTCTGACATAACCCAAAACACAGAGTCAAATTAAGTCGATTAGTATTCATTAAGAGCCTATTACGTACCAGGCACTGTGCTAAGTGGTGGGGATACCAAGAAAGGCAAACACAGTTTCTGCTGTAAGGAAATTCACAATCTAATCGGGGCCGACAACTGTGTACAGACCAGATAGAACTATGCACTAACATTGAGGAGGACCAGGAAAAGGCGTCCTATAGAAAGTGAGATTTTAGTTGAGACCAAGATGAGGACGAATAGAATTCTAGGCATGATGGACAGTTCTTGAAAAAGCACTGAGTCTGGAGATGGGGTGTCTTATTTGAGGAACAGCCAGGAGGCCAGAGTCCATGTATTGCAGAGTAACTGGAGGGGAGAAATCAATTTGTTATTGTACAAGCACAGCATTGACTATATGCTGGACATTGGAAGATATGTCTTACTTGATTTATTGGAACTTAGATTTTGTATTTCTTAAATAGAATCTACTTTGTGAGAAAGGCCTTTTTTTGTTGTTGTTGTTAGGTCTATGTGTCACCATTACCTAGGACAGTACTTGCAGCACACAGTAGGAGTTTCATAAATTGTTTGCTGAATTGTGTTGAATTAGATGTCAAATTATAATAATGTCCAAATTTTGAAAGGTTATGCCTTTTACTCCAATTGGAATAAATTGTGTAGTATAAGCAAAATGTCATGAATAGACTGTATCCCTAAGATGGTCACAGTTCTGTGAGGAATATATATTTACAGATGGTCAGTAGAAGCTTGTGAAAGAACATTTCTACAGCATGCACACAGTATTTAAAAAAAATTCTCTTATTTGTATTTCCACAAGTATGACATAGTCAAACATGTCTCTGGTCCTGCTGATACTTTTAAAATTGACTACCAGGCATCCATATACCATTTGTTTCCAGTCACCAACACATCAGTGAGTGTGACTCTTCTATATCATCATTTCCATCAATATCTTTTACTTGATGCCTACATGACTACTTAAAAAGCTGTTATATATGTTATATATATATATGCTTTTATATGTGTCATATATATATATGAACCGTATACACACACACACATATATTTTATCCAGTTGTTAACAATGTTCAACCCCTTTTTTTCCTAGCCTCTATTTTTTTAACAAGTGAGTATACTCTCTAGACTGATTAGATGGAAGGTCAAATGGACAAAATAACTTTAAACTATATGCTTTTGGTTCAAGGTTAAAGTATTTTCATAGGTTAAAAAAAAGCGGATTTTGAAATATCTGTACCAAGGTTGATAAATAGCTTAAATGATTTTAAAGAAATTATCTATTTTCTTTAATAGGTTGTTTGGAAGACATTTTTATTTATTTTTATTTTAGATAAGGATTTAATTTGGCATTATTGGCCTCAAGATTGGCCCTCTGAATCTTACAATAGGCATACTTGTGGCTATTGTTAACTCTTGAAAGAAGCAGCAGATATCTGAAATATTGTCAGTAAATTATCACTGTTGTTAACCAACAGTTAGTACCATTTGAAATGAATGGTTGATAACCTCTTTAACCGCAATTAATAATACACATTTCTGTTTAGAATTCTCTAGCCATATTAAAGAAAAAAATTTGTGCTTTAACTTAAATGCATAGGTTGTCTTTTAGGGTCAGTTTAGTGCTTGAGGTATTTCAGAGCTTATTGATTCCTGCTTTTATTACTACTTTAAACTTTGTTTTGAATGGGAAATGATCTATTGGCGAATGTTGGACATCATAGATCCCCTTATTAAGTTATAACACGCTGACATGGAGATTGTAATTATCAACATCTGAAACTTTTTGGGATGATCGTAATTAAACCTTTGATTATATAACTTGAAGGAGATATTTCTTAAAGTTGCTCTGAAATAGTTTTTGAAGACTTCCTTATACAGGGAAAACAGTCCTGAATGTAGGAAATAAAGCTGAGAATTAAAAATTATTATTTGTCGTATCTGCTATTGTCGATGGCGTTTTTAGTAGTTGCTTGATGGTTGCAATTTTCTTTTGACTATATTAGGTTATAGGTTTTTTAGATCACAACTCTTAGGGTTGTCATTTATTTATTTGTGATTTAGTTCAACTACTTGGTTTTTCATCTTTTTAGCTGTTAATTTTTCATGCTCATATTGACTGACTATTCTATACAACTTGTATCCTCTTTACAGAAATACTGATCTTTAATGGAAAATGAGTACTTTTTGATCTGTTTATTGCATCTTTGCCTACAATGGTTGGAGACCCACAATATTCAGTAAGCTTAGAGTAGGCTTAAAGGAATGGATAATGTTCTGTCTGTCTTATTCTTCTTACTATTCATGTCATATATTTTAATATAAAAGATAATGAGTTTCAGTGTGGTACAGTAGAAAGTGCAGCTGATTTGGAATCAGAGGATCTAGGTTCAAATCCTACCTCTTTTTTTGTCCTCAGTTACCTCATCTGCAAAATGAAAGGGTTAGGCTAGATCAGGGGTTCTCAAACTTTTTGTTTTAAAGACTAATTTTAAAAATTATTAAGGACTGCCCCCAAAGACTTTTGTTTGCATGGGTTATGTCTTGATAGTTACCATATTAGAAATTAAAGCATCTTAATATTACTATGAAAACGGTTTTGACCTCATGGACCCTCCTGAAAGGGCTCCTAGACCATACAGCCGCAGGTCTAGATCAGTTGTTCTTAACCTTTTTTGTGTCATATGGTTTTGTGTCAAACTACCCTTTGGTAGTTGGGTGAAGCCTATGGACCTCTTCTCACAATAATACTTTTAATTTCATAAAATAAAACGCACAAGATTATAAAGGAAATCAGTTATATTGAAATACAGTTATCAAAATATTGAAAAACAAAGTTCAAGGACACAACATTAATAACACCTAGGTTAGATTGCCTTTGAGGTCTCTTCTAGCTTTAAATTTATGATTCTTTCTTACTGATATTATTCAGTTGTAACATTACCGCTTGATCTTTATTGTTTATCGCATAATCTTATCACAGTGAACAACAACAGAAATGTTCTCATTAATTGTAAGTGGAGTTTTTATTCTACTTCTTCCTTAGATCTCAGTTCACTGAAGCAGAAGTAAAGCATTTACATTTCCAATAGCATTCTCATTTTAGAGAAAGTTATAGAAATGTTGAATTGAGCAGCTGAAAAGGGGGAAATCATTTTTGTAAATAGATGTATTAGCTAAACATTAGCATTTAAAAAAAAAAAACAAAACAAAAAACTAGTTCCCCCAAATTTCTTTGTTTCATTTTGCCAGAATATGCTTCTGAACTTTGGAGCAAGGAAAACTTGGGTTCAAGACCCATTTCTGACACATACTGGCCGTTTGATTGTGGGCAACTCACTTAAATTCTCAAGACTATAGGCAACTTTGTAAGGCTATACTTTAAATTGCAGAAAAAGTGCAGAAAAAGTAGAGGGAGTTTCATCATTCATGTCTTCCCTATTTTAGTGAAATTCCAGGTCCAGTCTCTATCCCTAAGAAATGACCATAAGAATTCAGAGAAATTTGGAAAGATTTCTGTGAATTAGTTCAGAACAAAATAGGCAAAAAGAAGACTGCGATTAAATGATTACCACAATAATATAAGGGAAAACAAAGCTAAAAAAACTTCAAAACCAACTAATTCAGAGATGAATCCTGACTTTGAAAAGGCCATTCCTCCAGTTTCTCAACAGAATGGAGAGTTGACTAGAAGTGTGGAATAAGGTAAAGATTAATGGTCAAAGCCTTGATTTGTTTTGCTAGACTTTATTCGTTATAGGAGAGGGCTCTATTTGGGAGGGAGAAGAAAGTGGGATATGATAACAATTCAAGAAATGGAAAAAGAAAAAATAATACGTTCATGCCAAAATGACACATGACATTTTCTGTTTTGGTTAGTATTACATTTAAAAAACATTTCTAGAAAAAAACTTTGCACAGAAATTTTAATAACATTTATAGAAAATAGGTTGTTTCCCCTTATTAGAGTATAAACCCCTTGAGGTCAGGGATTATCTTTCCTTTTGTATTTATATCTACAAGGATTGGCACATAACAAGTGTTTAATAAATGCTTTTTTTTTTTCTTTCATTCATTCCCTGGGACCTAAATTATAAGCATTTAAGGAGGCGTCTTTTACCTGAACTATTAATGGAATGTTTTATGTTGTTCATATACATTGTTATCTTGTATACTAAAAAACCTCATTGGATCTGTGATTTTGTATATATGGGTATCTGGGGACAAATACCAACCCATCCATCTATACCTTCTCATCCTATATGTTTCTTATCTGTATTCTCACATATATCTTCTAAATTATTTAGCCAGTGTACTAGAGGCCTTCCTTTATACATTTTAGCTTTTTTTTTTTTTGCCACTAGTGTAGAAACAAAGGTTTTCTATAAGCAGACCACATCTTTCCAGCAAATTACACTGCTGTCTTTATTTATAGAAGAAAGCATTGTACGGGTGGGTATAAGCCTGAGACCTCCCTGGACTGTTACTACACTTTGTAAGTAAGTGATAAGATACCCTGGCATGGTGAAATCATTTAACAGGTGAGAACTATGTTGATTGTTCACTAGATATGGGCACGCTGAGGTGCTGAAAGTTTATTGAGCTTAAATAAGAGATTTGATCTTGTCCTTCAGGACCTTTATAAAACCATTGGGCTAACTGGAATCAGAAAGTTCAAATCAGGTCTCAGATAATTACTAGTTGTGTGACCTTGGGCAAGTCGCTTAACCCTGTTTGCCTCAGTTTCCTCATCTGTAAAATGAGGCAAACAAGGAAATGGCAAACCACTCTATTATCTTTGCCAAGAAAACCTCAAATGGGGTCCCAAAGAGTTGCACAGGACTGAAACCACTCAATAGCAACAAAAGCTAGTTAAAATCAGAGTAATTGATTTAACTAATCTTTGTAGGAAGCTTTTTGAGCTATAGATTTAGAAAGACAAGCCCCAAACCCCGAGGGGTAACACTTGAGCCTTGAAGGGATGTGCTAGCCACCATACTCTGGGGATGCAGTTCTTCTTTGTGAGTTGGGATGGCAACTCTAGAGCTCTTCATTGGGCCCAGCTTCTCACAAACTGCTGTCACTGGTCTCCTGGTGGCTACCTCTTTCGAACTTTGAAGCTCACAAAGTCACAGCCTGATCCGTTACGAATCCAGTACTCCTTCACTTATGACAGGAAATAATAGACACTAATTACATAAGCAACAGCAGGGCCACATCCTTATGACTTCATTTTGATTTGGGTGAGGAGAATAGGATCCTGGTGCTCTCTCTATCTGGAAGCTTTACCTCCGTACTTGAACATAGCCTAGCAGAAAACTGATCACAGTTCATGGGGTCTTGTATGTATGCTTAATTCCAGCTCAGAAGCCAACTGAAAAGCCTTTCATTGTATGGCAGGTTGACCCCTAACAGTCATGAGCCCCTGCTCTGAATTCCACATGAGAGATTACATCACACCTAGCACCCTATGCATGCTTGTAAAAGCTGGGCTTTTGCTGGCCATTTTCCTGTTACCTACAGGTTAGACTGGAGGCAAACAGACTAGGGGATTTGTCATGAGAACTTAGTAAGAACTTGGACTAACGATAAAAATGAATAGGGGCTGGGCAAAGTCCTTCATTTCCCACTAGCTGTTCTGCTTGGTTTCCACTTCTGGAAAATTGTACTTTCCCTCAGGATAAGCTTATTAACCAGAAATCTCATCATCATGGAGATTGCTTCGGTTTTGATGTTCAACACCTCAGTACCTCTGTTGCCTCTCACCTCTGATTGGAGGACGAAGCAAAATATTCTTTTCAAATACCCCTTTTTGTGGGCTCAGAATTAGCTTTTCATTTCTCACCTGCTTCTCTGCTTGGTTTTGATTCCATAAACTTATTGCTCTGGGGCTGGATATCCTCTGGCTGCCCTTTCCCTTTCCTTGTTTTTCTGCTCTTTGTGTATTGACTTTCCCCATTAGATTGTAAACTCCTTGAGGGCAAGGACTATATTCTTTTTTAAAAAAAAAATTGTATCCCTGGGGTTTAAGTACTGTGCCTGGCCCAGTGTAGCACTTAATGTTTATTGACTAAGAATATAAAGGCATTTACTAAGTGCTTGTGATACTGGGAGACCACTCTTAGGGGACTAGTGGCGTAAAAGGGGGTTTTGTCCAGGAAGTCACAAGGGTGTTCTGTGACTCAATAGAGCAATAAACGTTGACATGCCCTTTTCAGAAGTAGTTGTGTTCATTTGACTATATAGTTTGCAGTGCAAGAAGTGAAAAGGTGAGTTGGGTGTACCCAAATACCTTGGAAATCTCTTCAACTCTTAAATCTATAAAAGAGCATGATCTGGTTTGGGGACAGCTACAGATAGTGTGAGATCTCACCAATCCTATTAATTGGTGGACTTTCAAAGTTCTAGGGGTAGGGGCTCTCAACTTGAGATCTGTGAACTTGTTTAAAAAAATTTTTTTTCAAGAACAGTGTTTCAATATAATTGTTTTCCTTTGTAGTCCTATGTATTTTGTATATTTTAAAAACATTCTGAGAAGGGATCCTGTAGACTTCCTGTAGACTTCATCAGATGGCCAAAGTGGTTTGTGACTCAAAAAAGGTTAAGAATCACTGCTCCTAGGGCATAGGTTCCTGGAGTTTTGGTGGGAGAAGCAAGCAGCTCTGATGGCAAGTCAGAAAATGAAGAGAAATGAGCAGTTGTGGGAATGATAGCAAATGATAGCAAAGCTATTAAATCTTTCTATTGAGAAAGGTAAAGTTATATACAAGGTAGCAACATATTTGTATAATGCGTTAAGGTTTTCAAAGCCCAATAAATACATTATCTAATTTCAGATAGCAACTCAGTGAATGAATGAAAAGCAATTGAAAGATGATTACCAGCTTCCAAACCCTGTTCATACTTTCTTATCAATATTAGTGAATGATTAAAAGAGCATCTATTAAGTGTTTACTAGGTACCAAACACTGTGCTACCACTGGGGAATACAAATACAAATAGGTCTTGATTAGTACTAATAATGGACTTCTTGAAGTAGTTTTCATGTATTTGAAATTGCACTGTGTCTTTCCATTGGGCTGCATATTACCTGATTATAACTTCAGAGGGTACAAATGAAAATACATACGACCACTTCATGAGATTTATCATTTATGCTAAGCTTTACTCTATCTTTAAAAGCAAAAACATCTGTCTTCAAGAATCTTATATTCTAATGGCAGAGAAAATACATATAGGGGGATGGTGATACCATTTCATCTGGATGAGTAAGTGAGGCCATGTAGAGATAGATTGACACAGCCTTTCCAGGAGCAATGGAAGAGTTGATTTGGTCATGATTCCAGAACTGGAAGGGTAGGGGGTACTAGTTAAGACAGCTCTTGGGAAGATGGCCAAGGAGTTAGGAGTGAAGTGAAGCTTGGCTGTGGACTGTCTGAAACAGGGATCCAGGTGAAGCTATAGCAGGGGTAGGGAACCTACAGCCTTTAGGCGATATAGGGCCCTCTAGGTTCTCAGGTGTATCCAAACTTCACAGAACAAATCCCCTCAATAAAAGGATTTATTCTGTAAAACCTGAACTCAGTCAAAAGGCTGCACTCAAGGACCTAGAAGGCCATAGTGGCCTTGAGGCCTCAGGTTCCCCACCCCTGCAGGACGGTGGACCTGAGGACAGGAGTTCCAGAGATGAAAGGGTTAAAAAGCTATTATTCACATTTTACAGATAAGTAAGTTTAGAAAACTTAGAAGACTTAATCATGGTTCAGAGAGGTATTAAGTGTTGGAAGCAATATTTGAGCCTAGGACTTCCAAATCTATTACTTTATTCACTATGGTATGTTCTATCATTATTAGATAGCTTTCTTATATTACATATTGAACAGTGCTTGGCACTTAGGGACTTAATAAATGCTGAATTTAAATTGAACTGACTTAAGTCCTAGGGCCTAGATTTTTAAAAAGTGATGAAACAATTCAGGTTTTCCGATTTTTCATTCCCACAGAGAAGTACAGACCAGTAAATTTCAATGAATATTCGATAAACACATGTTTAAAGGATCGTACTAGGCACTGTAGATACAAATAAGAAAAGCAACTTTAATTTAGGTCCAATTCGAGGAGAGTGTCAGATATACAAAATAACTATGATATGTAGAATGTGATCAAGGGCAGAGGTAGATCCATACATTGTAAAGAAATCTTGAAGGAGAAAACATTCCTTTGAATGTAGAAGATTGGGGAAAATTTCGTGAAGGAGTTAGTGCCTGAACTGACATTGAAAGGAAAAGAATTTCAGCAGGAGGAGATTGTCTAGAAATGGATTCTAGTCTTGGGGAAAAGCCTGCCTAGATATGAGACAATAACTAGTGGAGTCAATACGGAAAGCTGAATTGGAATCTTGTGGTAGAGGGCTTTAAATGCCAGACTAGTTCACAGTCATTTTTTAGTCATGTCCAATTCTTCATGTCCCTTTTGGGATTTTCTTAGCCCAGATTTTGGAGTGGTTTGGTTTCCTGTTATCTTTTCCAGCTCATTTTACAGAGGAAGGTTAAATGATTTACAGGGTCACACAGCCAAGAAGTGAGGCCAGATTTGAACTCAGGGAGATGAGTCTTCCTGACTCCACGTGCGGCATTCCATCCACTGTGTCACCTACCTGCCCTAAATGCCAGGCTAAGGAGACTATATTTTATACTTTAGGCAGTGTGGAGTCATTTGAGGTTTTGAGAAAGGAAGTGACATGGTCAGAACTCAGATTTTTTTTAGCAGTTTCATAAAAGATGAGATTGGAAAGTACAGAGACTAAAGGCAAAGAAAATCAGGATATTCGTGGACTCAGAGTTGGAAGGGGCCATATAGGTCTTTCAGTCCAAACCATCCCTAAATAGGGAACCCCTCTGCCATGTGGTAAGTTATCCCACATTTGTTTCTGGAAATCTTCTCTGTATCAGAATGCATTACATTCAGAGGCTCTCCACTTTTAGGCATCTCTGATTGAGAAGTTTTTTTTTATTTTGAACTTTTCTAAAATTTCTGCCCCTTGTTCCTGGTTGTTTATGGACCAAACAAAAGTCCCACCCGTTCATATTTTCTTCAGGCGCCTTGTTGTATCTCTTCTTTGTCTTTATTACATTTGATAGTGTATACTTCTCTACGTGTCTTATACTTATTAAGAGATTGTAAGATCTTTGAAGATAGTTACTGTTGGTTTTTATCTTCAGTAACTAGCAGAATGTCTTAGACTGTTTTTCAGAAATTGAAGATACCTTTGTGTCCCATTCAAATCTTGCCTATGCTAAACATTCCCAGTTCATTTAACTGAAACTTGTGTGACATGCTTTCTGTTCCCCCTTACCAAAATGCAATTGACCAATGTTGATGCCACTTTGACATGCTCTGGCTTCTCTGTGTCCTTATAATGTTCATTGAATTGAATATACTTCAGCTGTTCAGCATACAGGAATCATCCTGTCCACTAAGCCTTCAGTCCTGCCTAAGATTGTGTTAGCTTTTTTCACTCTTGCATCATACTACTGACTTATGTCAAACTTGTCATCTATCAAAAGCTATAGTTTTTTTTCCATAATCTCTCATTTTTAAACTCAAATATAGGGCTCTATATTGATTTCTCTATTGTAGTTCAGGCTAGAAATGTCAGTTCGAGTGGTATCAGTTTGTGTGGGAGGAGAAGATAGATATTTGAGGGAGGGAAGGAGAGAGAACATTAAATGGATAAGACTTGGAGAGTGATTAGATCAGAGGTTCCCAACCTTATTTGGCCTACCACCTCCTTTTCAAAAAAAAAAAAATTTACTCAGAACCCCCCTGGAAATCTGTAACCCTTTAAAGTTTTTTTTTTTTTTTGAAATTTGCATCATTTCAAAAAATATGTATTTTTTAAACAGATGCATCTTAAATTTAACAATTTACTGTAAAATGGTGGGTTTTTTCCTGCATTGAAATTGTGATGGTGCAATATTGCAACCCTATAATATCATTGTAAACAAGTCGATACATACACATATTCCTGCCAGTGCATGGTGTACTTCCCAACAGTGTATGACGCACTTGTCTGCCAACACTTGCTTCTTAAGATCTGACAGCAGACTTGACCACTGATTGGTTCCAACTCACAGTTTGTGTGTTTGTTTGGAAAATAATGTAATCACTATGACTTTAACTCTGTTACACAACAGGTGAAACATGTTTGAACAGTTTTTAAAAATTTTCTTATGCCTCCACCACACACTTATTTTTATTCAATGCCTTCCAATTGCATCCAAGGCTATTACTGGCCCCCCTGGATCATTCCAGGGCCCCCAAGGGAGTGGTATTTCCCACTTTGGGAACCTCTGGATTAGATATAGAAAGTGAAGGAAAAGGAAAATTGAAAAGTCAGGTTTGATTGGTTGGGGATGGGGTGGGGATGGTGGTGCTGTCAACAGGAATTGGGAAGTCGAGAGGAGGACAGCAGGTTTAGGGGAGAAGATAATGTGATCAGTTTTGGACATGTTGGGTTTGAGATAGTGTTGAACATCTGGATGTAGATGTCTAGGAGCCCTTTGGAAATGTGTGACTGTTGAGCAGTTTTATGGATGATGAGACTGTGTGTGTTGTATGCTTATCTATACGTATTATATACACATGTGTGTATGCATATGCATTAGTATATATGTATACATATACTTGAGAGTCGTTTGTATGACGGTGATAATTGAAGCCATGGGAGTGGATGAAGCCATTAAGTTAAAGATGGAAGCACAGAATACGTAACTTAACAGAATACTCCACCCTTAGGCCTGGAAAAAGAAAATTAGTAGTCAGGGAGAATTGGAGCAAGACAGATAGGTGGAAGGAAAAAATATTGTTGAGTAATATGGAAGCCAAGTGAAAAGAAAATAGGAGAGAAGAATCAACAGTGTCAGTTAGTATATAAAAGTCAAAGAAAATGAGGACTGAAAAAAGGTTGTTGGTTTTGTCAATTAAGAGGTCACTGGTGACCTTGGGAGGGAGAAAGTTTAGTAGAATGGTGGGAATATAAGACAAGTAAAAGGTGGGCTGATCATATAGCCAGGCCTGCTAGGTGGCAGAGTGGATAGAGCCTGGAGTCAGGAAGACCTGAGTTCAAATGTGGCCTCAGACACTTAGTAGCTCTCTGACCCTGGGCAAGTCACTTAATCATCTTTGCGTCAAGTTCCTCATCTATAAAATGAGGTGAACAAGAAAATGGCAGACCACTCCAGTATCTGCCAAGAAAACCCGAAATCGGGTCACAAAGAGTCAGACACAACTGAAACGACTCAGCAACAAGATCATGTAGCCAGATTGAGGGATACCAGACATATAATCTCTGTGTTCTATTGGTACCCATGTATTATTGTGAACAGATCTAGAGAAAGACCTCTAGCAGGCTGTGTAGACCTATTGGAGAGGATATTACAAAAAGTTTTATTGATATGTTTTATTTTTACACATATTTACAGATTACTCCTGCTTAATGAGAGAGCTCTTGTAACAAAGTGAAAAGTTAAGTAAAACTAGTAATAAAGTGACTTCATCTGAAAGCTCATGCAACATTTCAATTCTGTAGTACCTCCCCATCTTTTTTTAATTGACAGAAATCTATTTTCTTTCCCGCCTCATTATGAAAAAAGGGAAAAAAAACCCAAAATTTCTTTAAAAATATACATAGTTAAGCAAAGCAAATTTCCTCAATGACTGTGTACAAAAACATATTGCTATTATGCTGTAATGGATTGTATGTTTCATCATCAGTTCTCTGGAATTCTGAGGTCATTGTATTAATCACAGTTCTTACAGCTCTCAAAGTTGTTGGGTTTTTTTTTGGAGGGGGGGAAGGCAAGGCAATTGGGGTTAAGTGACTTGCCCAAGGTCACACAGCTAGCACATGTGTCAAGTGTCTGAGGCCAGATTTGAACTCCGGTACTCCTGACTCCAGGGCCGGTGCTCTACTCACTGCATCACCTAGCTGCCCCATTTTTTTAGGTGTTGTTATTGCGACATAAATTGTTCTGGATCTGCTCACTTCAGTCTTTGTAAGTTTATAAGTCCCCCAAATTATTTATTTTATAATACAGAGTATCCCAAAGTCTTAGTGAGGTTCTAAGCTTTAATAGCTTAAAATAGTAATTAAGGATTTTGGAATATCTTGTACTGTTAAATAAATGGTTCTTCTAAGTAGAACTAGAACTCTGTAACACTTTATATACATCTTTGAATGTATTTTTGAAATCATAGTACCATATCATATTCATATGCCACAACTTAGTCATTCCTCAATTGTTGGACGTTCTCTTAGTTTCCAGTTTTTTGCCACCACAGAAAGAGCTGCTGTGAATACTTTTGTACACAGAGGACCTTTTCCTCTTTATTATCTGTTGGCCAAATGCCTAGCAGTGGTATAGCAGGGTAAAAGGGCAGATACTGTTAGTAACTTTTTATCTATAATTCCAATTTGCTTTCCATGATGATTTTTTTCTGTTCACAGGTCCACACCAGTGCATCATTGTGATTATTTTCCCATAGTCCCAAAAATATTTATCACTTTCCCTTTTTGTCATCTTTGCCACTCTGATGTGTATGAGGTGGAATCTCAGAATTGCTTTAATTTTCATTTTTCTAATTAGTCATTAGGAGTATGCTATAAATAGCCTGGGTTTCTTACTTTGAAAACTAAATGTTCATATCCTTAGACCGTTTATCAATTGATGAATGGATTTTTTTCTAATAAATTTGAGTGTATATCTTCCTTATATTTTTATATATCATTTCCTTATATCTTACAAATGAGATCTTTATCAGGGAAACTTGCTACAAAGATTTTTTGTAAAACCTTTTAGATTTTATGTAATCAGTATTATCCATTTTATCGTATGTGATTTTCTCTATTCCTTGTTTGTTTATAAATCTTTCTCCTATCCATAGACCTGATAGGTAATTTTTTTCTATATTTCTCTAATTTGTTTATAATGTGACCTTTTCTGTCTAGGTCATGTACCCATTTGGAGTTTATCTTTTATACAAGGTGTGAGACATTGAGCTAAATCTAATTTTTTTTCCCATACTGCTGTTCAATTTTCGTAGCAGTTTTTATCAGAGTAGCAAGTCCTTTATTCCAATAGCTGGGGTTGCTTCTGTGTGTTGTGTACTTAATCTGTTCCACTGATCAGTCTCTCTGTTTTTTTAACCAGTACCAAATTGTTTTAACAATTAATGCTTTATAAAATAATTTGAGATCTTGCACTGCTAGGCCCCCTTCCTTTCCATTTCTTTTCTTTATTTCTCTTGAGATTCTTGATCTTTTGAAAAATATATATGAATTTTATTATTTTTTCCAGGTTTATAAAGTACTCTTGGAAGTTTGGTATGGTATTGAATAAGTAAATTAATTTAAGTAAATTAATAAGTAAATTAATTTAAATTAAATTAAGTAGTATTCTCCCCATGAGCAATTATATTTTTCCAGTTATTTAGATCTGGCTTTATTAATATAAACAATGGTTTGTAGTTGCTTTCACATACTTCTTATATGTGTTTCTTGAAAGGTAGGATCCCAAGTATTTTGTATATTCTGTAATAATTTTAAGTGGAATTTCTCTATCTCTTTTTGCTAGGGTTTTTTGGTATATAAAAAATGGTGATTTTGTGGCTTTATATTCTATCTTGTAGATTTGATAAGGTTATTGGTGCAGTTTTTCATTGACTTTAGGGTAACAGTGCTAGAAATGCTTGCTATGTAATACAAGAAAAATACAATGAGGGAGTAACTTTTTTGTGTGTAATATGGTAATATATACTTGTGAAGGCTTTATGGGAGCATATGGACAATAGTTAAGGAATTTAAGAAAGTATAGATGGTTTGCAGTCTGCACTATTGAATACTTTAATGGAGTGCCTGCATGGATGAGATGCATAAATGCATCTAATTATTGAGAGATTGTGATGTTGAGATAGGAGGGACAAGATACTTTTCTTTCTTTTTATAAAAAAAAAATTTTTTTTGAGGAACAAAAATCTATTTTCTTCCCCTGCTCCCTCCCCAACCTTTTTGAAAAACAAACAAAAAACCAAAATGAATAACGATAACAACAAACTAAAAGCAAAACAAAATTTTGCTTCCCTAATTGGTCAAGTCCAAAAAGGAGCTCTCATTCTGTACCTGTCTGTCAGGAGTGGGTAAGACTTTTAATCATTGGTCCTCGGGACTCTAGTTGGTTACTGTATTGATCAAAGTTCTCAAGTCTTTCAGAGTTGTTTGTCTTTACAGTGTTGTTATACAGCTTCTTCTTCTGACTCTGCTCACTTCAATCTGCATTAGTTCATATAAGTCTTCCCAGGTTTCTCCGAAAACCATCTGTTTTATTATTTTTATGTCACAATAGTATTCCATCACCTTCATAAACTGTAATTTGTTCAGCCATTCTCTAGTTGGGAAATGGCTATTACCAGGTCCTTTCCATTTCAAAAAGAGCTGCTATAAATATTATTTTACACACACACACACACACACACACTCTCACATTCACACACTCACACCCCCTTTCCCTCTTTCCAGGGATGAGTTATTTTTCTTTGAAATTTGATACTGGAACAGAGATATAGAATCTAGAGATATAATGGATCTTAGAGGTTCTCTAGTCCAGTCCCCTCATTTACTGATGAAGGAATATCTTGAAGGAGATAGCATGGTCAAGGGAAATTTTTTTGAGTCTATAAAGGGGCTTGAGTATGTCTAAAATTAAAAAGGAAGAGATTAGCAGAGAGACAATACATTGAAGATAGAGGGGCTAGGATGATTAGTGGAACAGAATCCTAAAAGAAATGGAAGGGGCACTCATGTTAGTGATTAGCTGTGGCAAGAGCAAATGCCACTTCTTCCTTAGACTTGAAAAGAAAGAAAAGATGAATAGAGAAAGAGATTTTCTTGTATCAGTGAGTGGAAATGAGGGAGTTCAAGTCAGGTGAACACAGGATTGATATGATGATACATAACTGTTGATCTTTCTTAGGAATGCCAAATTGCCCTCAAAAAGTGAATTTGAATTTTAGTATAAATCATCAGATATTTATGAATAAATGATTCATTTATATTAAAAAGATTTCTTAAATGGCAAGGCTTTTTGTTTTATTATTTTAATTACACTATATCAAATGGGTGTGTGATCTTACTGATTTGGGAGTTCCTTTCTGTGATGCAGATCATACCCCATCCATAACCCATCCTGCATGATTCTGTGTCCTTCCAAAAGTGTGCCATTGGGATTCACCACAATATTCTGTAGGCCTTCTTCATTTTATCTTGACATTGTTAGGGTACCATTGAAACATTTTTAATGGCTGCCTATCATTCCTTATTCTTGTCATATGACCAGTGTGTTTCCTAGTGTATGTTTTCTTTTTTATACACCTTTTATACCTATTCTTCAGAGTTCTTTGTTGGTGATATGTTGTACCTTATTCATACCCACGATGTAGCTCTCCTTTGCTCTCTGTGTGATAGCAATTTTTAGTTCTTCCAAGGTAGTTGTATTCCATGTCTCACTGCCATATAGAATGACAGTAGAATCTTGAAAAGATAGACCTTTGCCTCCCTGAAGAAATTGGAGTCAGTAAAGGAGTCTTGCAATTTCGTGAAGGTGGCTAAGCCAGCTTTCCTTTTTTTTTTCAACTCTGGGGCCAACTCACTGTCCATCAATACTGTATCCTAGATATTAAAATTAATAATTTCTTAGGACTCTTAAGTCTCTTAAATGAAAATGAATAATAATAAAAATTTGTACTATTAAAGTAATTTAGAAATCAACTAAAATCTAATTGTATGTTAGTTTTTATCGTTAAAATTGTTACCTATATAAATTTATAAAATAAATCTGCAAAATCATCATTTGGGTTTCTTAGCGTCTTAATTGCTTTAACTATTTATTTTGCAAATTAGGTTTCTATAAATAAAATGTCAAAATACAGAATACTACTTCCCAGTTTAAAATCAGTCTTTTGAATTAGATAACATTTTATCTTTTACTTTTTAATTTACTATTAACCTTAAGATGATAGGCTAGGGTTTTAGCATTTTAATATTGCATTAACAACACTGCACTTCTATGAAAATCTTTGTCGTGCTGAAGGAGTTTTTCATCTTCAGGAGAATGGGAAAAAAGAGGCAAATTTTGGCTGTTCTTTTTGTGGATGATGTGCTGATCACATTAAAAATCAGAATATTGCAGAAACACCTGGAAGAGATCTGGGCTTGTCTGTGCACACAAAAAAGACCGCTTGTCTTGTGAATACATTCCCTTATCTTCATAGAGGTGATAATTGATGCCGTAGTTGAGCCTTCTAAGGAAGAAAATATAGAGAGGGAAGAGAAGGGAAAGAAGGTTGGAACCTTGGGGGTAATCCTTTCCTAAGAGAGGTGGGAGGAAGAAGATGAATTAGGAGATTAATCAACAGTGTTGAAAATTAACATTTTCTTACTTTATTATTTTTAGAATCTTATGTTCTAGAAAAGTTTCCCTTCATTGAAGAATTAGTTGTTATATAAAAAAAAATTTTTAGTGAATTGTAGACAGTTACTCAGTGATTTTAAAGTTGCTAATTATTATTTTTTGAAGTGACCAAAATATCAAGTGGCAGTTAACTGAAGTTGTCATAGATAAAAAAAAAATTGGCACTATTGTAGTTCTTAGATCATATCAAATCATTTTTGAATAAGAAACATTTAAACTTAGGATATAAGCATCTAAAAAGGAATTTAAGTGATTATTTTTAATGTCACTGAGCAAATATTTAAAAAGTTGTTTGGGTTTTCCAGTTGAATGGTAATTACATTTAGGTTTGGCTATTAACTAAAATGCAGATACAAGTAATTCATGTGTTTCTGGCTTGCCACGTATTCAATGTGAGAGAATACTTCAGTGAAATGCTTGATTATGTAAACTCTGAGCATTTTAATTTTCCCCCCAATTTATAGCTCATTGTCCCAGCCATTAAATATCCTATAAAATTTGGCACAGAGAGAGAACTGCTTAGTGTAGGAACTGACAGCAAATACTTCACATCTTTAGAGATGATCATAGATTTAAAGCTCTAATGGACCTTAAGGTAGAGTCTTTTGTCCTAATTTTTATAGACAAGGATGCTCTAGCCTAGAGAAGTGTAGTGTAGTATAGCAAGGAATCAGACTCAGACCCTAGGATGCTAGAGTGTGAAATTGCAGCCCTCACAACTCCTAGTTCTTTTCCTCAAGTCTAGCCACCTCTTACCCATCTTTACTTGTAGAAATGAGGAAAATTTGTAACATTCAGTTCACTTGGTGTCTGAAGTGTGCTTTGTTTTTGTTGATTTCTTCATAGTACCTGATATTTAACTACTTTGTATTTAGTTATGTTTTTTCACTTTATATTTATTCTGTATATACTAATATGTGTATTTGTCTTCCCTATTAGAATGTAAATTCCCTTTGATTTGGAATTAGTTCTTCCTATTTGTATTGCCATTGCCTAGCACAGTACCTGGCATGTAGTAGGTACTTCATATATACTTTTTGGTTGAGTGGTTTGTAGGACCTGCTAGAGCTTATGTTCTGAGGCATAAGAGGCAAGGGCCATTTGCTACGTAAAACATCAGAATATGAATTTGGTGAATGTAGAGATCATATAGAACATATAAATTGAAAAGATTTAGTGAAACTTGATTCTGCTTTTAAGCAATCAATCCAGCTTTAAAACTCTTCCTTTACTGAGCACATAGCCAAAGATTGGCCTCTTTTGCCTGAAAATCACAATCCATTTACTTTTATTTATAACCAGGTTGTCTTGAATTGAGTTCTTAGTTGTGTTAAAAATGTAGGAATTTTAGTCAAGTAAACATTTTAACAGTGAAGAATATTTGATATTTATTCATGTGGATTGAAAAAATGCTGTATTAGTCATTGATCAGTCATGATCAGTCAAATGCTAATCAGTCAAGATTTTTTTTTAGTATTGCTTTATTGTGACCAGAGTGAAACTTACATAAGGGAAATGTAATATTTGTTGGAATACTACTTTTACATCTGCTCTCCTTTCCTCTCCCCTGTCTTTTCTGTTTTTTTTTTTTCCTTCTGGTTGGTAAGAATAGCGTGTCCTAGTAGTTAAAGAGACTAATTTTGTTGGGTTTTTTTGTTACTCTTTTTTTTAATTTATTTTTTATTTTTAGTTTACAACACTCAATTCCAGTTCCAAATTTTCTCCCCCTCCCTCCCAAGACAGCATGTAATCTGATACAGGTTTTACATATACCTTCGCATTAAACTTATTGACACAATAGTCAAGTTGTAAAGAAGAATTATAACCAGTGGAATGAATAATGAGAAAGAAGAGACAAAACCAAAAAAGAAGGGAAAAAAAGAGCAAATAGTTTGCCACTATCTGCATTCAGACTCCGTAATTCTTTCTCTGGATGTGGATAGATTTTTCCATCATGAGTCTTTTGGAGCTGTCTTTGAACCTTGCTTGTATTGCTGAGAAGAGCCAAGTCTATCATAGTTAGTCATCACAGATACCGTGTGAGACTCATTTTGTTGTTGTTGAGTTATTTCAGTCTTATCTGATTCTTTGTGAACCCATTTGAGGTTTTCTTTTCAGAGATATTGGAGGGGTTTGCCATTTCCTTTCCCGCTCATTTTGCAGATGAGGAAATTGAGGCAAACAGGGTTAAGTGACTTGCTCAAGGTCATACAGCTAGTAAGTATTGGAGGCCAGATCTGAACTCAGGGAGATTGTCTTCCTGACTCTAGGTGTAGCACTCTATTCACTGTGCCATCTAGTTGCCCAAGAGTCTGTCTAGGAGTGAGTAATACCTGGATTCAAGTCCTTCCTCTGACATCTGTTGATTGTGTGACCCTGTGAAAAGTCACTCAAACTCATTGCTCCTAGGCAACTCACACTGGTTGAAGAAGTTTGCTCACTGGAAATTCCCTGTGTCAATGATCATCCCTTCTAGACCAAAAGTTCAGACTAAAAGTAAAAACAAAAACAACAAACAAAATAAAAAAACCTCAAACCTAAGGCAGCTTAATTATTGTTTTTTAATCTAGCACATAGTACTTTTAGCATAATTGAAATGAAAAACGTTGCTAAGGTGTAAAGTTAGTATTTTCTCCCCTAAGCATTTGCTTTTTTTTTTCCAGTTTCTATTTTATTTTCAATTTATGGAATAAAACAAGCATTTCCACAAAAGATGATTGCATATGAAACTGAAAATCTAGTATGTACAACTTGCTGTTCTTTTCAAATATACAACAAAATTATCATTTAAATTTCTTCTCCCTCCCCTTTCTTTTTCTTCCCTCCTTCCCTCCTGTCTTAGAGATGGGAATGGCTGAACAAGTTGTAGTGTGTAATTGTGATGGAATGCTACTGCACTGTGGGAAGTGGTGGGTTGGTGATTTTAGGGGGGCATGGACAACCTTGGAAGGAGTGATGGGGAATGAGGTGAGCAGAGCCAAAAGAATATTGTGTACAGTAACAGCAATATTGTTTTGAGAATGACTTTGAGTGAACAAGTTATCTTGTCTATTATAAATACCCAAATAACTATAAAGGACATTTGAAGAAAGATGCTATCTACTTCGAGAGAAAGAACTGATAAATAGAATTATGTATAGAATAATTTTAAAATATATATACATATATATACACACCCATAAGCATTTGCTTCTTGAAGAGGAAATGAATTTGTTTGTTTCCTCCTTTGGCATAATTTCTCTTCTGATGAGCTGTTTGTTTGGGTGGGGACCTCCCTGAGAAATTTTGAAGAACTATATATAACAATGAGACAATTTGATGAATTAAGATATCTAAAATATCACTTTCAAAATATGTCTAAGGGTGTTTTGAGACAATATACTCTTCATGGTAAATATTCGTACTGAAAACATATCATTATACAAAGGTTTGTGTTTAAGGAAGTGAACATTGATTTGGAAATTCCTTGGAATTTTAATTTGAAATTCCAGACAGTACTTGACAGAAAATAAGCCATTTGAATTTGAGGGTGAAGTTTAAAATGAAACTTAAATTACCAGGTGTCTTGAAGGATAAAAAAAAAATTCAAATAGATGGATTTGCACAAATACAAAGTCATCCTCCATCTCATTAAAAAAAATGAGGTTGATCGTAACATTGTTATTTATTTATTTTGGGGGCGGGAGAGGGGAAGGCAAGGGAATTGGGGTTAAGTGACTTGCCCAAGGTCACACAGCTAGTAAGTGTGTCAATTGTGTGAGGCCAAATTTGAACTCAGGTCTTCCTGACTCCAGGGCTGGTTCTCTACTCACTGCACCACCTAGCTGCCCTTTACAGTTTTCTAATTTTATCTTACCTGAACACAAATACAAAATAGAGAAAAGAAACAAAAACATATAATAAACTTGAATATTGAAACTTAAATATAAAATAAGAAAGAAAAAAAGCATATCATGTGCATAGCAGAACATAGGAGAGCACTCAAAATATGTAACAATAAATTGTCATTTTATTCTTTTAACAGATTTCAACACTAAACTCCCACAATGTCCCTGAAACCAAGAGTAGTGGATTTTGATGAAACATGGAACAAACTCTTAACGACAATCAAAGCTGTTGTCATGTTGGATTACGTTGAAAGAGCAACTTGGAATGATCGTTTCTCGTATCCTTTAATTAGAAGATTGACTTTATTCATTCAAAATATTAAGCATGCATGTATAGTTTATAACAAGTTCTAAATTTTTAAAGGTCAAGTACAATTGCTTACTGTAAAGGAAATCTTTCTTCACAAGTTTTACTTTCAATTTACAAATGCTTTTTAGTATATTAGTATTTCTTACATTTGCTAAGTATCACCTGGATGAATGAATGAATGAATGAACAAGCAGTAATAATATTGAGTGCTTACTATGTGCCAGACCCTGTGCTAAGTGCTAGAGATACAAATGCAAAATTCTGTTCCTTCTCTCAGGTAGCAAACATTCTAATGGGAGAGTGCTGCTTTGGGAGTAGTACTTTGGGCTGGAAAGTTAATGTAACATAATGCATATATGGATATGCATGTATGTTATCACTTATGGTGAGTGATGCCATCGGATGATAGATTGACATTCCTCATCCAAGAACAATGGCAGAGTTGATTTGATCATAGTTCATGGTTCCACATTTTTTTGGGTGAGTGGTAGGGATGGTAAAGTAGTTGGACATGATGTTACCTCCATGGAAAAATCAACCTGTTTCATTACTATTGATAGAAATTGTTGGATTTCTTTCCATCCTCTCAGAATTTTCAAGTAGATGTCACTTTAGGAATTATTTGTAGTATTGATTAACAAGCTAGACATTACGTATTAATGGACTGAAAGGCTCTTATGCTAAAATATATTCCCTATTCTCTGTAGTTTTTCCCATTTATTCCTAAGAATAAGAAAAACTTAAAAGAATTGTCAAAATGCAGTAGTAGTATTTGTAATTTTTATTTTTTCAAAGCAGTTAAAACTTTCTACCATGAAATGATTTCTTTTTTTTTTTTTTTTTTGTTTAAAGAAGGCTAATTGACTAGGTCAGGAGAAGAATGCTATAGGTATAGTCTACCAAGATTTCAGCAAAACATTTGACAATCTGTTATTCTGATCTGATAGACAAGATAAATAGATGTGAAACAGATGATGGTACAGTTAGATGTATAATGAATGATTGGATGGCCCGTCTCTAAGGGTAATCATTAATAATTTTATGTTACCTTGGGAAGTTCATGTTTAGTAGGGAACCCCAGGAATTTATTCTTGATCTGGTACTATTTAACATTTTGATGAACTATTTGGTTAAAAGTATAAATGGTATGCTTGTCAAATTTATAGATGATATAACAATAAGAAGGATGATGGAACCGGGATCCAAAAAGATCTTGAGAAAACATTGTGCCAAATCTTTAAAAAGTTAAATTTTATAAGGATAAGTAAGCTTGAAGTTAAAAAAAACAAACAGCCATAAAGTTACAAGATTGTGGAGATGTCGTTACATAGCCATAATTTTGACAAGGATTTGAGTGTTTTAGTGCACTCAGTGAGACAGCTGTGTTTTGTGGCAGTCTAAAAGACTTGTGAGATCTTAGGATGTGGCCAGGACTGTCAATTCTAGAATACTGTGTACAGTCCTGAACACCATCTTTTAGCAAGAATGCTGATGCACTGGACAGTGTTTAGGAGAGGCAACCGATATATTGAAATGCCTTATGATTATAGCTTAATAAGGTTTGGTTGGAGGCACTGGGGATATTTAAACTGGAGAAGAGAAGACTTGGGGAGGATGTGATCACTCTTTTAAAGTATTTGAAAGGCTCTCAAATTTGAAGGGGTATTAGACTTGTTCTCCTTGACCCCACAGGGCAGAACTAAGATCAAGGGTCAGAAAATGCAAATTTGCACCTGATATAAGGAGAAATCTGATGACAGGTAGACCTGTTTCAAAGTAGAATGGGCTTCTTTGGAAAGTAGCCCGTTGTCTCTCACTTGAGGCCTTCGATAAAGGTTGAGTGGCCACTTTTTAGGAACATTATAAAGGGGTATTCTTTCTTAGGTGTAAGTTGCACAGGTTGGCCTCTCAGGTCCCTTCTAACAGAATTTCTGGGATTGAGACCATTTGAGATATGTGAAAACACAACTGTAAGTATAGTGGAAAGTAAATTGAACCTAATGTCAGAAGACCTGGCTTTACTACTTCTTGCCTGGCAAGTTATTTTACCAATCTGACTTAGTTTCTCTCTTTACAAAATAAAGATGATGCTTCCTGCACTACTTAACAGTGTCTTTTGGAGGATCCAATATAATAATAAATATAAAACACTTAGCAATGATAATAACAACTCACATCTATGTAGCATTTTAAGGTTGGCAAAGTACTTTATTATCTCATTTGTTTCTCGCCCTTGTGAAGTTGATGCTATGATTATCCTTGTTTTATAAATGATAAACTAAGTCTCTGAGAGGTTGGGTGACTGCCCAGAATCACATAGTTCATATGTATATGAAATGGCATTCATACTCAGGTTGTATTAACTCTTAAGTCAGCACTCTCTCCTCCATGCCAGACCAACTTTCGTAACTTAAAGTGATGTAGGAGAGTTATTTTTCTAGTTTCTAATTGCTTTCACATTGCCTTTCCATTTCTATAAACTAGACAGCATGTTAGAATCCTTTTACTTCTTTTTCTAGAATACTGAGTCCTTTTCCACAAAAGTCTGAGTTCTTAAAGTACAAGGTTTGTCTCTGCCTTCTCTGTGCTTGTCTTTGGTGTCTAATATATAGTGATTGCAACAATAAATGATTAATTATAAGTAGGATATCTATATTATAGGTATATAATAACCCAATCCGCTGTGCCATCTACCTGCTTATTAAATAAATATTAATAAATGTTTTCCTATTTGTCTTCATTAAGCCCTCAACTCATAATAAAAAAGTGACTTTGACTCTAGGGACTCTAGATCTTAGTTTCATAAGTCAAAGCTATTCTCAATGTTTGGATTAAATAAAGTCATTTACTAAAAATGAAAACTCATCTTTTTACATATAAAACATTTTTAAACCAAGGGAATCATGAAGGTAACTGTCATCAAAACAAGTAGAGCCATAATAAAAAAAGCAAAGAGAAAAAAAAATATGTTATAAAATTAAAATCAATAAAAGATAACTGTCTGACAGACTTCAAGAAATGTTTGAAAATACTTTCCCTCAAGACTCAGATTTTAAATCAGAGATACTGCAGAAATACCACTTTTTAAGTCTATGACTACTTATCTGTAGTTTAAAAAGGTTAATTTTGACAACTGAATAGTGGATAAACTGGAGTGGAGAGACATGAGGCAGGGAGACCACCTTCTGACTGTTGTACTAGTCTGTGCACGAAGAAGTGATGAGAGCTGGTACCTAGGTGGTGACAGTGTCAGAGGAGAGAAGAAGGCCTGTGTGAAAATTGTTTCAAAGATAAAATTGACAGGACTTGGTAACAAATTGGATGTGGAGCATTGAGAGAGATTGAGGAGTCAAGATTGGAACCCAATTGTGAGCCTGGGTACATACCTTCAATAGTAATAGAGAAATTCAGAAAAGGAAAGTATTTGAGAGGAAAGATGAGTTCATTTTTGGACATGTTGAATTGAAGATGTGTACAGGACATCCAGTTTGAGATCCAGTTCTAGAGGTTAGGAAAGCATTAGGTTAGCATAAATAGATCTGAAAATCATCAGCATAAAGGTAATTGAAACTGGGAGTGAAATTGTATAGAGTGTGTGACCTGGATAAAGATCCAGCTAATGAGACTGAGGAAGAGCTTTTAGAGGGGTAGGAGGAGAGGGAAGATAAAGTAATGTTTAGAGAAAAAAAGGTTATCAAGGAGAAGAATGTGAGCAACAGTGTTGGAAGATGCAGAAAGGCCAAGAAGTATAAAGGATGGAAAATAAGAGATTTGGTTGTCAAGAATACTCCTCAACTAGCCTGTGAGGTGGTACACCTAAATACACACATTGCCTAGTGGTAGATTAGGTTGTTGGCTTCTTACTCCTTTTGCTAAAACTTCAGAGAGGGTGATTTTATCCTTTGTTGTTTACAAAGTAAACATCCCAGTCTCCCCTATAACACAGGGGCTGATTGAAGTGATTATTTGCAAAGCTTAATATTGGCTATTATTAATATGTGAATGTAATACTTTTTATAAAGTTAACCTTTTTATCTGAAGAACACCTGAACTGTAGTCATTAACATCCATTTCTCTTTTCCTGGGAACCCAGACTCTTTAAACAGTTGAACATTATAATTTTTTGTTGTTACTTTCCAAGTTTAGGTAACTGCTCTTAGCAGAGGTTTCTCTAAGCAAAAGAAACCTAGTCACTGGATGAAACATGCTTCTAACTTGTAGTCAGAGAAGTGATGAGTACAGATTGAAATATATACACAGATGTATTTTGGGCATGGCTAATGTGGGAATTTATTTTGCTTTACTGTATATGTTTGTAATACATTTGGATTTTCTTGCTATCCCAAGGAAGAGAGAGGGAGAGAATGCAGAACAGAAAATAAAATTGAATAAAAAAAGAATGGTCTTTTTAGCTGCTTGCTACAATGTGGAGTTGGGGGAAGAAGAAAACATTTCTCTCCCTCTTCAGATGATCTATATAGTCCTTTGATTGACACTGAGCTCCAAAAGGAATGCTGTTGGAATCTCTGCTGCATCTTTGTTGGTGTCCTTAAGGCTCAAATTTGAGACTAAAAGTAAATGTCTGAATTTGAAGGATCTCCTTTGCAAATTAACTGTCTCCTTACCTCTGCCATGTGTAGAATCTTTGCCCTAAGCGATACTTTTCTGGGCATTCTTCATAAATTTGAGAAACTAGTGAAGAGAAAAATGTCTCAGTATATCAGTTCAAATTTAATTTGCCTTAGTTGCTGAGTAACTAGGTGAATCCCTGTCCTCAGTAAATAGGGGTAAGAACACCCACTATGAATGCTTTACCAGGTATTAGGGCCAAGAGACTCTTGATTCTTCCCCTACCTTACTTTATATAGAAAATATTTTAGGTGAGAGAGAAATTATATGATTAAATACACTTCTTCAGTGTACTATATGGAAAATATGTGTGCATTTTTTGACTTAATTTTTAGAGGTAAACTAGTCATCTCATTTTAATAGTGAGCAAAAATATTAGTGTTATGAACTTTCTTTTAAATTTTCATTTAATTTTATATTTCACTTTTAGTCTGATTTCTTTTAGAGTAAAACTATCTTTTGGCTCTAGAGCTATATAGGTCTAAGATAATTATTACCACTATATGAGAACTTCTATTATTGTTTATCACATTTATATAGAGCAGTTGTTTTTACTTAAAATGGAAATGAATAAGCACAATATAATGACCTCTATAGCTTATCTGAACTATTATTATTTGGGACTGATGCTTGTTCTAATGACATGGTTTATTTTGCATTTGTCATGTCTGTCTATTTTTTTTCTAACTCATGCTATCTAGTTAGATTGCCCAAAGTGTAATTGACAGCCTTATATCTAATTTCTTTTTAAGAGTCTGTCTTAGAGGTACTATTTAGGTATCTTGATATTTCTCATTTGTATCACGTGACCAGTCCAGTGTAGCTGAGTTACAATGAATCTGTTTTTAGTGACTTTGTAGTTATCTCCAAAGCATTCTTGTTAGGGACTTTGGGCTTTTATTAGATGTTAAGGTTGAGAAATTATCATGACTTTGCTAGTCAAATACTTACAATGGCATCGTGGCTAAGAATGAGTTCTCTCAACTTTTGATTCTAGATTTATTTCCTTTTGTTGAAGAATATATTCTTTATTTTTATAGCTCTTCAGTGCCTGACCATGCTTTCCATGTATTAGCAATTTAATAAATGGTTATTGAATGAATGGTTTTCTTTGAATAGATTTTTTTTTATTTGGGTAAGTAGCATTCTTCATTTAAAGAAATCTTTGTGTAAAGAAATGTCTCTCTAAAGTTGGGTTACCATTTGTTTTTCTATAATTTAGAGGTGGTGCACTGGATAGAGTGCTGGACCTGGAGTCAGGAAGAACTGAGTTCAGATCTAGCCTCAGACATTTATTAGCTATGTGACCCTGGGCAAGTCACTTAACCATTTGTCTGCCACAATTTCCTCAACTATAAAATGGGGGTAATAATAGCACCTACCTTCCAAGGTTGTTTTAAGAATTAAGTGAGATTGTATTTATGAAGCAGTTAACACAGTATTTGGCACATATTAAGTGCTTAATAAATGCTTCTTCCTTATAATTACATTGTGTTAAGGACACACAAAATTAACAGTTTTCTACATTAAAATATGATATTAATGTAGCCTAGATTGAGCCAAGTATGTAAAAGTTATTTTCGTTGTTAATGTCCTGTGTGTATAATGCTAGTCTAGTCTTACATGGTTTTGATTTGGTTAACTCTTTCTTAGCAGATTGAAAGGCAACATAATATAGTAGGAAGAATATTGAGCTTGGAGTTATGATAGACCTGGATTTGAGTCCTGCCTGTAGCACATAACTACATATGTAACTCTGGGCTAACCAGTTAACAGCCCTTTCAGGATCAGTTTCCTCATCTGTAAAATGAGAATAATATACATATAGTGACTAGCTTACAGGACTGTGAGGATCAAATAAGATAATATATATAAATTGTTTTGAAAATTTTAAAATGGGCTATACAAATGTCTTTTATTAATAATAATAATGATGATAACTCTTATTTCATCTTATAAATGAGGAATTCAAGACATAAAGTAATAGGAGAACTTTCTTTTTGGAAAAAAGGCATCATAATTTAATCTTGCAAATAACTATTAACACTTAGTTTTTATCTTCCTATTGGCTTTTTTGTATAAACGTGGCAGCCATTTCTGAGGAGACATGTAGATAGAAAAAGTAAAATTAGTAACTTTCTACTTATTCAGCATCAGTTTATACAGATATGGGGATTCTTCACCGGTTTTGCCCCACTGTTTAATCATGGTGTGGAGGTGACCTGTGCTTCTCAAAGATTGTGCCAGTAGAATACAGACTCTGGCATTTCTTCTTAAACTGGAAGGCCTTAAATCATGAATAGAGTATTTTTTAAGAAGAAAAAAAAATACAGAAATAAAAGATTCAAGTGTGGGCCTGGTGCTGTGACTGTAGGCTAAAGATGAGTTTTACCACATTGGGAAAGACATGGCTAGGTTAGCTGCAGTATGAGATCTGACCATTTTTCTTAACTGCTCAAGAAGATTCAGTGACTCCTTCTCACTTTTAAAATGCTGTTTTTTCACTTTGGGCATTTAATGCCTTGAATATTTCTGGCTCCAGCCAACCCTTGCTACTTTACCTACATATTGTCTTCCCGTCGCAGACTTGTTTGCCCTTTTCCCATAAGTGACATTTCACCTCTATCGCTGTGCCTTTGCACAAGCCATCTTCCTTACCTGGAATGCTCTTGCTTTCTACTCCTTCACCTCTAAAACTCTCTGGCTTCCTTCAAAGCTTAATTGAAGGGACAAGTTCTGGAGGGCGTCTGTCTTTATTTCTCAGGTGATAGTGCCCTTACATCCCTACTCTCATATATATATGCTACAGGAAGTTAGCGTGTATCTACCTTGTATATATTTTGCATTTATTTTTCTTTGTATAAATTGTTTCTCCCTCAGTTTTGTTTCATTTTTTGTCTTTTTATTCCCAGAGCCTAGCATAGTTGCCACCACATTAAGTTCTTAGTCATTACTTGTTGAGTGAATGCTGAATTGAAGATCTTATACTGAATTTTAGAAGGGTTGCAGTCTTCATAGGTATAGGTAGCCCTTGATGGATCAATATCTGGGAGTGTTTATAAGGATGTTTTATTTAATAAACGCTTATCCAGTTTAACAAGGATTGAGATATTGGAAACAATTTGATAAATTTGAGATGCTGTGCATTCTTGTATTAAGGTCTCATAGGAGAGGATAGTGGGAATTAGATGTTGCTCTATTTAAAGCATGAACCAACTTTCACTAAAAAGCTTCAGAGCCTTCTTTGAATCAAGCATCTCTTATCTTAAGTTACATGACATACTCTGTAGTTAGTGAAATAAGCAGCATTTGTTATCGTTAGTCAGTGACTATTGTTTCCATCTTTATCGTAGGTCTTAGGGATACAAATGCCAACATGAGATAGTCCCTGTCCTCAAGGATCTTACATTCCATTTAGGGTGATATGATATATTCACAGATAAATGCAGAATATATATGTCCGGAGAGAGTAAGATAGAAGACTGGATATGCAGGAAGGGTTATGAAGGGCTTTGAAAACCAACCAGAAGATTTTATGTTTGATTCTGGAGGTGATAGGGAACCATTAGAGTTTATTGAATAGGAGAGCGACATTGTCAGACTTGTAACTTAGGAAGATCAGTCTGGCAGCAGAGTGGAAGATGGGCTGTGATGGAGAGATACGAAGCATGGAGACCAAACGGTAAGGTATTGTTTTAGGGTAGGAGGAAGGTGACAAGTGCCTGCCCTGAGGTGGTGGCAGGGAGAGAATGCGACATATATAAGATGTAATGAAGATATTGGTGGATCGTAGTGGGGGAGAATGAGGAAAATACCTAGGTTATCAGCTTACTGTAGAGGATGTTGGTGCAAGTGACATTTATAGGAAAATTCAGAAGGGTCAGGGGGTAGGGGTGAGGAGGGGGATAAATGAGTTCAGTTTTGTACATATTGAATTTAAGATGTTTTTGAGACATCCAGTTCAAGATGTCTAATAGGCAGTTGCAGATATGAGACTAGAGTTTTTCAGAGAAATTAGAGCTGGATAAGTAGATCTGGGAATTATCAGCATAGAGATGATAATTAAGTTCATGGAAACCAATGAGAACACCAACAAAATAATATATAGAGAGAAGAGGACCAAATTAGAATCCTGGGAGATATCCATAATTAGTGGGTGGGATGTGGATGAATAGCCACTAAAGGAGACCAAGAAGGAAAAAGAGCAAAGAGGAGAACTAGGAGAGAAAACATAAAAATGAATATTAAGAAGAGGCTGATGCAGTGTCAAAGGCTACCTAGAAGTCAAGGATGAGGATTGAGAAAAAGGCCATTAGGTTTGCTGTTAAGAGATTACAGATAATATTAGAGTGATTTTGGTTGAATGATGGGGTCAAAAATCAGACTGCATAGAATTAAGAAGAAAATGAGAAGAGACTTAGAGACTTTTATTTTAGATGACCTTGGTGGAGCTTTCAATTGGCCTCTCCTTCATGATAAGCAATTTGGAATTATGTGAGGAAAGTAACAAATGTTCATACCCTTTGATCCAGAGATTTCACTGTTAGGCAACCCATTCAGGTCACTTAGAAAAAAGATGGGCAGTATATACAACAAAATATCTATAGCGGCACTTGTAATAGTAAAGAACTGTAAACAGTAGATGAAGTAGAAATAGCAGGTAGGAAGATGAAGTCAGTATAGTTGGTTGGACCAGACCAATTACAGATGGAAAATCCCTGCTGAAAGAGATGCCTTAAACTTATTGAGGAGTTTTTTGTAATGTATCTCTGGGATAGAAAGATACAAAAAAAAAAAGAAAGAAAGAAAGAAAAAAATTAATGAGAAAAAGATGATCAGGAAAATATTTTAACAGCTACTTCATATACCTGATTTCTCATTTCTTTAGGATGTTTATGAAAATGATCTTTCCATCTTTCCTTCTGCTTTTATGTCCTTGTCCTGTGTGATCTCCAGTCTCCCAAACTTTAATCTCTATCTCACTCTCCTCCCCGCCCCCTGCCATTAGCTACACTTTATCCCTCTCCCTGTCTAACCACTTAGTGAACCAACTCAAGTCTATGGTACCTTTTTTTTTTTCCTTGAAATCCTTCTCCCCTACTTTTATCACTGATCACACCTTGCCAAACCCAACCCTTGATTACGCCTTCTGTATGCCCCTTCTCCTCCTGTTCACATTTTGCTGAACTGAGCTAGAGACAATCATGAAACTATAGTGACTGGATTCACTGCAGATTTGTTCTCTAATCTTACTTGGGCCCTCAGTACATCATGGCAATCATTGTACTCATCTCTTACTGGGATTGCTATGCTTCTCAGTATAGTGAATGCAAATCTCATCCTTCTCTCTGAGGCTCTGATAACACATCTCCACCCCTTGAAGTCCCCCACAGTCTCATAGTTGAAGATCTTGTCTCATGTATCCATAAAAAGTGGAGGTTATTTGCCATGATCTGTGCCTTCTTATCCCCTCATCTCACTTTGCTCAAGGATCTCCTTCCCTTCTGTCTTGGATGAAGAGGTACACCTTCTTGCTAAGGCAAACCTCTCTACATGTATTTTTGATCCCATCCATTTCTGTTTTCTCCAACAGATTTCCTCCACTATCACCCCTACTGGAGCCCTAACTTAATCCTGCTGTTCTTATTAGCCATTTTCCTGTAGCTTTCCTCCCCTTCTTGGCTAAATTTCTTGAGAGTTGTTTACACAGAGTATTTGCACTTCCTTTCCTCTTACTCCCATCCAACACCTCTGTGGTATGATTTCTAGTCTTATCATTAAACTGAAACTATTCCAGAGTTACTTGTGATTTCTTAATTGCCATATCTAATGACCTTTTCTGAGTCCTCATCTTACTTGACCCCTTTGAAGCATTTGACATGGTTAATCACCATTTCCTTCTGGATTCTTTTTTCCTTTCTGGGTTTTTCATGACAGTACTTTCTTTTGATTTACCTACTACCTGTCTGACTGCTTTTTTTCAGTCTCCTTTGCACGATTTTCATCCAAGACATGCCCACTAACCATGAGTATACCTTGAGAGTCTGACCAAGACCATCTTCTCTTTTTAATCTAGACTATTTCACTTGGTGACCTCAGCAGCTACTATTTATATCGTCATCTCTATGCAGATGATTCCCATATTTTCATAGTGAACCCTAGTCTCCTGAGCTACACCACCATTTGCCTTTTGAACATCTCAAATTGGATATCCTGTAGCACATACAAAACAGAACACATCTTCAAAAAAATTTTTTTTAATCTACTTTTTCTCCTTCCCTCTTTCCCCCCTGAATTGAGAACAAAAGAAAAAAAAAGCCTGTGTTTATTTTTCCCTCCTTTGACCAGTTCAGATGGGAGTAAAGTTCAAGTGTCAGCCACTCTGTGCACACTCTGATTATGTAAGACAATTTCTTCCTCTTCATCCCTATAGTATATTTTTCTTTCCCTCTCTTTCTATTCTTCTAGGTTCGTAAGACATAACAAAACCACTCGTACGGCTTGTCTAATTAGACTTTCTTATTTCACCATTCTCCCTGTCACCCTGGCTCCCATCACCAAGGTCTTCCTTAAGGCACTTTCACCCCATATATCCAATCCGTTTCCAAATCTTGTTTCTATCTTTATCATTCTTCTTTTACACATTTCTCTCCACTCAATATAGCCACCACCTCTCACCTGGACAATACCGTGACCTAAATGGCCTTCCTGCTTCATATCTTTTTAACATTCTTTTCTGTGCTCCACTTCGTTTCTAAGGCGATTTTTCTAAAGCAAAGCTCTGACAATATTACCCCCCCCCCCACGCCTCTTTTGAATAAACTCCAGTGGCTTCCTGTTATCTTCAGGATCAAGTTTAAAGTCCTTTGGCATTTAAAGTTCTTCACAACTTGGCCTTCTACTTTTCTCGTCTCGTTACACTTTGTTACCTTCCATATTCATTACTTTTCAGCCACATTGGCATATTTGCTGTTCCTTGCAGATGATACTTTATCTCAGTCCCCCTGCCTTTTCACTAAGTGCCCCCTATACTTGGCATGCTCTTCTTCCTCACTTCTGCCTCTTGGCTTTTCTGACTTCCATCAAAACTTGCTTCAAATTCCACTTTCTATTTAGAAGCCTTTCATGGTCTTTCTAGCTATTAGTTCTTCCATTCTGAAATTACCTTCCATAATTTGTAGGTACCTAGTTATTTCCATGTTGTTCCCTCAGAATGTGAGCTGCTTGGGGGGCATGGGCTGGTTTTGCTTTTCTTCGTATCTTCAGAGCATAGCACAGTGTGTGGCATGTAGTAAACCCTTAGTAAATGCTTGTTGACTTGGCACATGTTGACATGTGATCTATAAATGTATTTGAAGGTATGTTTGATAAAGATTTGAGAGTATAACAGAAACAATGTAGATTTGAGAGTATAACAGAAACAATGTCTTGCTGCAGCTCACACAGTCACATGGTGGGCTAAAAGATAGAATACAAAATCCTGCTTTTTCATTGATTTTTCTCACCCTTCCAGATTGACTTGGTTAAGCAAAAGGTAATCTTGAAACCTTCCTAACATGGAGTCATTTTTGCATATGTTAAGTTCATACAAGATTCCTTGATAAATACAACCGCAGAGATAACTCCATTTATTGATGCCCTGATTACTAACATCAAACAACGGCATAGAAAAGGAGTATATGCTTACCAACATTGATTGCCTTGTCAAGGAGGTTGCCCCGGGCATAGACCAAATGGAAGAATTCCTTATAGGCTGTGAGCTTCTCCAGTTGTTCATTCATGTTGGCAGAATACTTTGTGCTGAGTTTATCAATTCCTGAAATATTATAGGGCCTTTCTAGGGACTAATGATTACTCATAAGATACTGTCCTAATAAGTCATACAGGCTGGATATCAAAATATACTCATTCATTTGAATTGATCATTTGGTAGAACTTGTAGAATATTTTTGTGGGTGTATTCTATTTTTATTGGTAATTTTGTTTTCATATTACTTTGATTTTAGAATATACCCTTTCTATTCCCGTTGATTGATGTCATGTTAACAAAGATTTTTAAAGATTTTTTTTAAATTCCGGTAAAACCAACCAACACATCAACTGTATCTGACAATATTTTCACTATTCTATTCCTGTAGTTGTCTCCCACATTTTCAGTGAAGGGGGATGCATTTTCTCAGCTCTTCTTGGGGGCCAGACTTGGTCAACATAATTACATAGAATTATATTGGTTTTATTTTTTCTTTATACATTACTGTAGTTGTTGTGCATGTTTTTCTCCTAGTTCTGCATGTTTCACTCTTATCAGTTCTTATAGCTATTGCCATGTTGCTGAATTCTTCTGATTCATTTCTTATAGTGTAGTAATACGTGAATTTTAAGTTGGATAGATTCTTTTATTCTTAGCAAACTTCTAGAACACATTGTTAAAAGAATAAATGTTAGCTTTTTGAAAGAGAAGGAAGTACAGGAAAGACTTCCTTTAGTAAGGAAACTTACTAATGTGGCTTCATCAAGAAAAATCATGCCAAACTAGTGTCACTTCCTTTTTTTTTTTTTGATACAGAGATTAGAGGAATACTATAGATGTAATATACATAGATTAAAAAAAAGATTTTACCAGAATCTTTCATACTATTTTCCAGGTAAAGTAGAAAGATGTGGTCTTGATCCTGGTAACTTTAGGTAGTCCTGGAATTGATTGGGTGACTAGGCCCAAAGAATAGTCATAGCAAAATGGTGTAAGCTTATACCATAACCATGCTAGTTGGTAAATCTGAGTAATTAAGTGGCATGTTGATGGTATAAATATGTTTTATAATTACTGTGCAGAGTAAAGTTTTTCAGTAGAAATTGTATGGGTTGTAATTGATGAATTTTTAAAAAAGAGATACATACTTTTGAAGAGGAGAATTGTCTGAAGGGTGAATGAGCATCATAAAATGGAAAATGTGTAAATATCCTTAAGGGAAGTCTCTAATGGAGTACCCCAGGAATCTGCCCTTTCTGCCATGCTGTTCACCATTTTTATCACTGACTTGGATAAATGCAGACTGTGTAAGATATGCTTATGTAGTTTACAGATGATATGAAATAAGAAGAATAGCTCACAAATTGGATAAATCAGTATCCATAAAGATCAAGGATCCCTAGGACTGCATAAGATGAAATTTAATAGAGAAAAGTATCAATTTCTATATTTGGATTTAAAAAATTAACTTCACAAATATAGGCCAGTGGGGAGAGGTCCAGGCAAGAGTTCATTTGGAAAAGGTCTTGGGATTATAGTGTACTACAAACTCAATGTAAGTAAACAATATGACATAGTATCCCCCAAAACTAATGTCTTAGGCTGCTGCCTTAAGAATGACTAGAATAAGAGAACTTAGTCTTTTTGTTCTCTGTCCTAATCTGATTAGTTTTAGGTGATTAATTTTAGGAAGAGTATTGACAACCTGACAAGATGCTTAGAAGAGAGCATCTGGGGTGGTCAGAGGACTGCAGATCATGTCATATGATGTTAATGGAAAGAACCTAGGATATGTAACTTGGCAGAAAGAGAATTTAGGGGCAGCATGTCTTAGATGTCTTTAAGTATTTGAAGAGGGATTGGATTTCTTCTTGGCTCCAGGGGGCAAAACTTGGGTCAGAAGTTGCAGATAGTCAGATTTAGACTTTTGGTAAGAAAACTTCTAATAACTAGAGCTGTTTAAAAGTGGAATGGTTTGCATGATGAGGTAGCTCCTCATTTGAGACCTTCATGTAGAGTCCAGATGGCTGCCTGCTGAGGATGTTGTAAGGTAGATTATTATTTAGGTACTGGTTGGACTGGATGGCCTCTGAGATACCATCCATCTCTTGTATTCTGTGATTTGCACGAGTTTAAGATGTGAGTCAACATGGGAAATGGTAGATGACCTTTTTAGGATACTTTCTAGTCTAAAGATTTTTTTTCCTGGCCTCACAGTGGCTGCTGCACTTTCAGCCTGGGCAAGACAGGTAGAGGAAAAAAAGATTAAAAACAATTGTATATTCATGCTACTAATTTCCTTTAAAGAGGTTACATTTCCTTGGTGAATTTTCATCTTAAACTTATTTTATTTTTCCACCATGGATTTGAGCACTGTATTTCCATTACTTGCATATAATTCCAGTGAAACAAAGATAATTGATTCTAGTTCTCTATTTGCAGTATTATTGTTTACAGAAATTGTTATTTGACCATCTAAAGATAGGTGAAATCCTATCAACATGCTAGCTGGAAGTGACTTCTTTCACCAAATACCTTGTAGTATAGTTGTCAGTGTACATGTCTTATAGTTGCTGTATTGCTGGCTCCTTTAGGGCAGGTCCTATTGTCTTATTAATTTTTTTGTGTCTCTTTCGCTGAATGAATCTTATAGTAGTTTCCTTTTAGTAAGCTTGGCTAATGTGTTTTATGTTTTTCAGCGAGAATCATGCATATGATCCTAAGAAGCAAAAGTATCGATTTTTTTTTTATAAGTGAAAATGGTAAATATATAAATGTATTGTATTTATTATACATATGAATTGTTAACTCAAAAATTACCTTTTAAAAAAGGTATTTACAATGAATATGAAAAACCTTGACAACACATTTAGAGACATCTATGCTTTATGTGTGGCCTATCCTGAACCTCTTGGTGAAAGACTTTACACAGAGACTAAAATTTTTTTGGAAAATCACGTACGCCATTTGCACAAGGTAATTAAGTAGCATGTTGGTGCTGTAAGTATGTTTTGAAACTACGTTCCAGATTAAGGTGGGCAGTAAATGGGTAGTAAATGATGAGTATTTTTAAAACAGCATGTATTGTTGGGAAGGAGGTTGTTTGAAAAGTAAAATTAACTTATTAAATGGAAAATTATAATATTAATAGCCAAGGCCAGAGTTATTTTTCTGTAGGATTGTGTAATACAGAATTTAATTTTTAAAACTGCTCAGCATCCACATCCTATAGTGGCAGGATGGTTCAGTAGAGAGATTACTGGATTTGAAATTGAGAGACTTGAGGTTCTCTCCTGGCTCTGACAATTATGAGGTACGTGATCCTAGGGTAAGACACTTAACTTCCCAGAACCTCAGTTTCCTCACCTGTAAAATGCTGATGATAATATGTGCACTTACCAACTCATAGGGTTATTGTGAGGAAAACATTTTGTGAATCTCAAAGTGTTATATAAATGTGAGTAGTTATTATCCTGTCCTTTTAAAATTATGAGCTTTTATATTTCTTTTATATTCTTTTTCTATTTACAGTTGCTTTCTGGGTTGAAAGAAATAACAAAAAGATATCCTGGACAGTTGGTTGTAGGGAAATTTTAGCTAAAGCCAGTATGAAGTAGCACCAGTCTGGGTGGTAGATCTTAAACTCTTTGCTGTGTTGTTTAACTCTGAAATAGATTGGCTAAATAAAATATTTATTTAATTTGTGAACTAAAATTTTGTTTCACTCCTGGTTCCACCCTTATTTTTTGGTGATTCTTAAATAGTCAGCCACTATTTGTCTCACCTAAGCTTTTCTGGCTGTGTCTGGTTAGTTCTTTTGATGAGAACATGATTTGCATGCAGCCAGTACCCCTGGTTATTGTAGATGAGAAGGTAAATTTCTTGTAAGAAATTGTAAGAAAAAAAATTTATTGTGCTTTTGAATACTATTTGTAGATTGTAGGTTAATTCTGTTAAATCTGACCTTCAAGTTGTTTGAGTTAAAAATTAGGTTAAAAATTCAGAAATTCTCCAAGGAGATTGCCTGTTATCTAGCTCATAAGAAATTTTATGATGAATAGTAAGTCCATATCAATAATAAACTTAGACAACCAAGTATATTTTATTGCTATTCAGTTTTACAAATTAAAATGTGGAAATTTGAGAAAAGTATATTTTTGTGATGAGTAAAGATTTGTTATGTGATATTACTTTACATATGGGTTCTAATCTAAGGCTATTTTTTGTACATGTAGAAGTATGTTATCAACTATGGTAAGATTATAAAAGTGACAAGTTCATGCCTTTTTTAAAAGGAAAAACAAAGTGTTTTGAGTTCATCAGTATTAACAAAGATTTATTAAGCATACAGTGTGTTCCACATATTTTGTTCATTGTGAATACAAATACATGAACTATTTTGGGTTCTAGAAATTGCATGATTAAGTAGGAAGTCCAGAAGTAGAGATTGAGCTTATTTAATATTACAGAGTTTTGAAGTAGCCTTTGTTGCTTGACTGACTCCTTAGTTTTTACTTAAAATGACTTTAAGGAAATGACAACTCAGGAGAAAAAAGGTTCAGTCCAGGTAACTAACTTGGGGTTAGTAGAGCTAGCTATTAATGTTATTTATTCTCAAATCTTTATGTATATATAATGTATAACATTAAAAGTATGCACCAATGCCTAAAAATTTCTGTTTAGAAGGATTCAGTTTCTGTTTCACACTCAGTTCTTCCTTTGCCATCATTATCAGTTTATTTTCATTTTCTGTAAAGTAGGTACTAAATAAATTTGAAGAAACTTGACTTATTTTTAATTTTAAATTTTAGCTGATCAGCATTCCTAATTATTAATAATTTTTTATGTGAAATACAGGTACAATTTACTTTCATGAGGTTGGTCAAAAACTGATTCATAAGAACAAATTTTCACTTTTAACCCTTTTTTTCAACCTTATTTTAATAAAAATCCTAGCTGAGGAACAACATTGCCTTGTGTTATATTTACAGTTTAGGAGTTATTCAATTCAGGTTCTTTAAAACATTTCACTAATTTTTGAGCTAAGTCAGAGTCCTTTTTTGAGTACTTGTAAAGAAGTCTAAAAAGTAAGTGAAATGAGTATTTTACAAAATAATTTAGAGCTATCATAATGTAAAATGATTTATTTTAAAAATATAATTAAAAGAAAAGTAAAGCCGCATGGTATAAAGGAAGAAAGCCTGGATTGCGAGTCAAAAGACTGGGATTCTGGTTACCATGTTACAGCTTGCTTGTCACATGATCTGGGACCAGTAACTTCACAATTTTAGAACGCTAGTTTTCTTAACAGCACAATAGGGATAGTGATACTTTGCCTCTTTAGGCGGTGATTGTGAATATCAAATATAGAAGTGAACTCTATTCAAGTGTAAAGTAGTAGTACTTGTATGAAAATAATATTTTCCTTGTAAAGTGACTTTTTTTTCTTTTAGAGAGTTCTGGAGTCTGAAGAACAAGTATTGGTTATGTATCATAGGTATTGGGAAGAATATAGCAAAGGGGCAGACTATATGGACTGTTTATACAGGTAAATATACTTTTAAACTGTGAGCCCAGAAACTATTGCACAAATTCAAATGATTCAGATGATGGTTTGCATTACTTGGTACCTGTTTACTAATGATACAAATAATATGCTGTAGAAGAACATAAGAATTACCTTCTACCCATTTGGGTCCAATAAGTTTCCCTTTTATGGCTTGGACCAGGTAGGTGGTATCAGTGTTCTTTAGTAGAAAACTCACCTATGAGAAGGAAAGAAACCCTGCACCTGAAAGAAGTGTTACGCTTTTTCAGTGTTGGGGCCATGATACCACTTTTTACAGTGATTCTTTATATTCATAAATGAAACTTCAGACCCGATAAAGTTTGGGAAATAATCCAAACCAATTTTTCCCTTCAGTGCCGTTGATAATTGAGAGTTCATTATACTTTTCATTGAAAATATAAAGAAGGGATGTACTAGACGTTGTTTTCTTTGGGCTTCTGAAAACATGACTGATAAAACCAACCACTCTTTCAACAGAATAGAAAGTGTGGCAAGTATATAAGAAAACTTAACTGTCTAATTACTGTTTGTTACTATAAGACTTGAGTCAAAACAATTCTTCTTGCAGCTATATCTATATCCCACTTTCATTTATCCCATATTTTTGATAGTCCTCTCAGTATGAATTTTACCTTTTATTGCTCTGTAGTTGCCATTAGAGAAAAGAAAATTTACAATGCCAATGATCTTATAAAACTCTTGATCATTTTCATAAAGAAGCTTGTTGTATGAAAATAATTTAAAATTTGTGGCATTGGAGTTTAGTGGCAGAATGTACTAAAGAACTTCCATACCTCTTATTTAGCCTGATCTGTAAAATAGAAGTCTTATTTTATTTATAGTGATCCAGAAGGGCAATATGTCAATAAGATTTTTATCAGTTCTAACATAGTTTTATATGTTATGATATCATAGTCTAAAATGATGGCATATTATAACTGAAAAATTTTTTCACTTACTGTACTGATAATCATTTGATATCTAAATGTTAACTTCTGCACTTTAACTTCTATCAAATAGACAAAAGTCTTTTGAGTAACTGAGAACTCTTAATTGAAATACTTATATAGTAATTCTTTTTGTAAATGGAAGAATACAATCGTTCCCTAACTTATTCTTATTGTAAGCTTAGATTTTCTTTTGCATTTTCTTAAAGCTTGGCACACCCCTATTTTCAAAGAAGCTTTGTTGTTCAATGGTGTCCTACTCTTTGTGACCCCACTTGGAATTTTCTTTATAGATGAGAAAACTGAGGCAAACAAGTTTAAGTCACTTGCCCAGGGTCACACAGCTAGTAAATATCTGAGGCCAGATTTGAACTCAGGAAAATGAGTCTTTCTGACTGCAGGCCTGATGCTCTATCCACTGCACCACCTAGCTGCTAACCTCAATAAAAGTCTACATTAGGTCAATCTGTATTGTATTGTGTAGAACCAATGATCAAAGACCATAGAAAGGCTTAACGCACTATTTGTATTATAGTTACATTTGAATCTTATGTCAAATGATTTGTTAAAAGATTTTGGAAAAACACCAAATTTTAGACTTACTTTTCTTTATATAAATTAAGCCATTTTGTAAATTTAAAAAGACAATATATCTCAAACATAAATTCTTAATTTAAGAATAATTCGTAGTCTTGGGTAATAAAGTTTTGCGCTTAATATATACAAAGGTCTATGATGAATTAAAATTTAAATTAACTTCTCATCTGAAGTAGGGGAAAGATCTTCTCTAGCAATTAAAAAAGATCATTTAAAATAGGTTTATGAGAGACACATTGCACTTACAAGTATTTGTGAAGGTACTTGTGGCTATGTAATAAAGTTAAAATTTAATTAAGTCCACCACATTTATTATGCACCTACTATGTGCAAGTGCTAGAGATCCAGTGATGAAAAATGACACAATCTGTCATGAAGGCTTACAGTTTTAAAAGGAGAAATATGCCATGTGCATTATCATGACACAAGGTATTATGTTATAAATGCGAGGAAAGATTCTGACAAAGTACCGAAAGACTGTTTGAGATGAGAGATACCACTTTCAGCTGAGGGATTCAGGGAAGGCTTGATAGAAGTGGCATCTTTGAGAACCTTTAAGGACAAGAAGGGTCTCAGCAAGTAGAGATGAGGAAGAAGTGCTTTTCTTCATAAAATATAACTTGTAGGAATGCTAAGAAGTGGAAAATAGTATGTCCTGTTTGGGAAACCCAGAGAAATTCAGTGTGTCTGGTATGTTGTGAAGTGGAGTATTATAAAACAAGGCAGGGAAAGTTGATCCAGACTGTCCCATGACACAAAAGCTGTCATATTAACATTTTGGGGAAGGGGTATAATGTCACGTGGCTGTGAATGAGCAAAGCATTATTCTCTCTGAAGAATCAAAATTACTGGTGACTCACAGGACAATTAAGTGCTGTATGATGGGCATAACTAGGCTATTACTTGAATTATCAATGGATCATTCGCCTACCTTCTCATTGTAGACAACCCTTTCTTCTCACTTTTCCCTAACAAAAAAAAAGTGATTTTAGTACCTGTTGGTGAAGTAGAGTGATAGAGTGTTCTCAGAGCTTTGTGCAGTAGCTACCTCTACTATGTTTGGATCTAACCTCACCTTCCACGTGGTGGGAAGAAAAATGATTGCTAATGAACTGTCATTTTAGAAAAAATAAAAACAAAATATACTGAGTCTCTGCTGAGTAAAATACTTTTTAAGTAAGAAAACTATTTGGGCCAACACTCTGCCAACACAAAATATCCTAGTTTATATGAAGTGCTGACACAGAAAGATTTATATAATTTTGTAAATAATGATATAAGCACAAAACTTTTCATATTAGTGATCATATGATTGTAATTGATGTTTTATGTATAAGTATTGCTTTCATCTGAGGCATTCAGGAGACTCAGACACTTCTGTGTGTTTCATTTTTATAAAGTAATTAATTTCAGATCAAATCATGCTAACTTTGTGACTGATCATTGTTCATAGTTGGGTCATTATCATTAAGTTAACTCTGCATAAAAGTCAGTGTCCTAGAAAAATCACCTTACTAGATGGTCAGATTACCTAGGATATCCCTTGTTTCTAATAAACTCCTAGAAATTCTGTTAGTAGTGAAATTTGGAGAAAAAGTGTAATGTAACATTATCAAGAAAATTCTTTTTGTTTATTTAAAATAACTTTCATCAAGATTTTTTCACAGATTTTATCCAAATGCTTTGGGAACTTTTCGATCTTAATCCTCCCCACCAGTAATCCCATTTAACTTCTTTGGAAGCTGGAAAATGAAGTAGAGTACATGAGAACAAAGAATTCTTACCACACAGTGAAAGTTTTCTAAACTAGGCTAAATTATTAGTGAATACTCAGAATTCCTTTCAGATAAAACCTTCCTATATATTTTTCTCGTATTTATTTTGTTTTTCCAAGGTTCCTCTTAAGTTTCGTCTTCTGCACTCTTATTGATAGGAACATAGGATTTAGAGACTCAGGAGAAATGTTAGATAATCTAGTCAAATACACTAATTTAGATGAGAACAGTGAGGCCCTCAAAAAGTTGTGTCTTGATCTAAAGTCATGGAAGTAGTAAATAGTAGTTCCAAGATTCAGAGTCAGACCCTCTGAATCCTAACTCAGTGTCCTTTCTAGTACAACACAGTACTTTCTTCTACACTACAGTGTCCCCTTAAAAGTTTCATAATTCTGTAAAAAAAAAAAAAGATTTATCATCACACTTTCAATGCATATATGCATGTATAATCCATTCAAAATCATTGTTTGATTTTTTTCAGTCACAAAATTTATGTAAATTTTTCCAAACTTTTACCTGTGCATTAGACCCTTAATTAAACCCTGCTGTGATTTTTGGCCATCAGTTCAAATCCAACAATACTTTAAAGAACCAGGATTCATTGCTGTGAGCATTCCTTCTGTGCAGATCACAATCTGTTTACAACTAAAAAGATGATTTTCAAGAAATACTATAACGAAAAAATTCATCACCCTCTTAACTGTTCTGGTGATGTGGTTGTACAAACTAGTCTTGGCTGAGCCTCAGATGAAATATGTTTATATTCTCCTGGCATACCCTTTAAGAACTTAGTCACCCGGGGCAGCTAGGTGGCGCAATGAATAGAGCACTGGCCCTGGAGTCAGGAGTACCTGAGTTCAAATCTGGCCTCAGACACTTGACACACTTACTAGCTGTGTGACCTTGGGCAAGTCACTTAACCCCAGTTGCCCTGCCCCCCCCCCCCTCCAAAAACAAACAAAAAAAAGAACTTAGTCACCCATGCCTTAAGTGAGACTTTGGGGTAGTATTTAAGTGGAGATCTATTAACATAGAATGTTATTATTTAGATTTAGCTATTTGAATCTCTTGGGGTATCATTTTATTATCAGCAGTTTCCTTGTCATAAACTGGTGATCTTATCAATATTTGATAGTACATGTTATCTATGATTCTTATTTTCTATATTAATCATTTTTTCTAGGGAAGGATTTCAATCAGAAATCAGTTCTGTTTTCTCAGCAGTTAATAAAATTGTGATATGTTTCTATTAAAACTATAGAGAGACACATTTTTCTCTTATGGAAATGGAAGTAGGGTAAGTTAGTGAATTGACTTAGCAATTTTCTTTTAACCATTATCTGTAAAAATTCTCTATAGAGTAAATATTGACTTATCAAGGACGTCATGATCTCAGACTATAATGTCAGATCATCATTTCCCCAAAATGAGAGGGAGGGAATCATCTGATTTTTAAGTATTTATTAACCAAACAAGAGTCTACTGAACATGAACCTCTGTCATTCCTAGCACACACAGTCACTTAGAGACACATGTCTGCCCATCAAGAAATGAACATCAAAAGCACCAGTAGGTATTGTTCAGATCTCCTTGATTTAGACTGTTTTGTCTCAGTCAGCCCTCCATTCTCAGAAACCCCTGGGAAATTTCTTTTTTAAAAACCTGGTTAGGTTGGAGAGAGCCCGTTAGCAGTGTCTTTTTCAAAATGCTGTCCTCACAACAGTTCTTTGAGGTGGGAAAAACTAAAATCTAGAGGTATACTGCTCTTTACCCAAGCTCACCCAGCCATGTTGTCTGGCTCCAAGAATAGTGCTTTTTCCATTAGACCATACTGCATCTTTTTTTTAAATGATAGATTAGTGTTTACTGGAGAAACTTGGGTGCATAGTAAGAGCAGCAGCACAAATCATTGTTCAAGTCACATTTTGAAATTAGAGAAAGATTTGTTAGAAATCTTTGTTCCTGCCTGTTGACTTTTATTTTCAGTTGGTTGATTAGAAGCTGTGCTTGAATCCTGCTTTATGTTATTATTAAGCCATACTCAGGGATTTTATTATAGGTGTTTTTAGTGCTTTCTTTCCCTCCTTATTTAACTCATTAAAAATCTTTTAAGGTTTAGTGTGGCCCATTGTTGTGGTTGGTTATGTAGCCTTTCATTTTCTTTAAATATGATCAAATGATCTTTGATCTTCCTTCCCTCTGGTTATAGTAACAATAGGCGATCTACTAAAAATGTAGGCCAGTTGGCCTTAGGAGAACTCTGGCAGATTAAGTATCCTACAGAAAAGAATAGGAAGCTTGCTGTTTGATCAGAAGGAATGTCCAGATAGGCTTCATGTGTCACTGAAGCATTATTTCTTTAGGTAGTGATAATCAGGTACAAAGGGTTTGTGCATATGATAAAGTAGTGCGAACAGTTCTGTGTTCTGCAGCTAATTAAGTATTATCCCTCAAACCCTCAACATCTTCCTGTCACTTCTTTGTTCTGCTCTCACAAATAGTTTCATCAGTATTGCCTCTGTTTTTTGTTTTTGCTTCATAACCTGATTGTTACCTTTCATATAGACTAAGAGGAGCAGCCTGATGTATTGTAAAGATGCACATAACATTGAGGTCTGGATTTATATTCTACCTCTAACAGTTTGTGACCGTGGATAAATCCCTTAATCTCTCAACCCTCTTTTCCTCATTTATAAAATGGGAGTGATAATATTTGTACTGCCTACCTCATAGGTCTGTTGTAGAGAAAGCACTTTGTAGAACATAAAGTATTATATCACTATGAGCTTTTATTATTGACTAGTGTTCACACAATTCTCATATCAGTAAAATTCAGTCAGACAATCTGGCTCATGTCCCTCCTGCCATTATCATATTCATTAATGCAGTGTTGACTTTAGTTTGTTTTTTCAGGTTGTTAATGTGTCAGTGATTAAGTTATAGCCCACTATAATAAAACACACAGATAAAACAAAATATTTGCTAGATCTTATTTGGCCCAATTTCCTGAGCCTTGGTTTAGTGATAAGGTTGCTTTAGATTCTTGGAATAAAAGACTTTGCTGGATTAGATGGTGGCGGGTTAATAGATTTTACTGTGCTGAGATATGTATTGATATTTATCTTAAAGCCAGGCAGGGAGAAATGGGGTGATTACTTTTCTTTCTGTGATTTAAATATTCTTATTTACTATATTAAGATTTTCTGGTGGACTGTGCTGTTACTAAACTCATTTTCACAGTTTGATTTTAGAGTTTTCAGTAAATAATTTGCTTTACCTATGGCTTCTCTTTTTATCTGATGAGAATGTGTTTTTCTTTCAGGTATCTCAACACACAATTTATTAAGAAGAATAAATTGACGGAAGCTGACCTTCAGTATGGTTATGGTGGTGTAGATATGAATGAACCACTTATGGAAATAGGAGAGGTAGGTAATTTCTTAAGTAACTATAATATGAACATGTTTATAGAGATTAGGAAACTTATTTGGATTGAACAATCCTATTAAATATTAATTTTTAACTGAAATATTTATTAAAATCAATATTAAATAAATCAAATTATTTGTGTGATAACACAAAACCAAATAAAGCTTGAGACGTGTGTGTGTGTAACATATATATGAGTAGAAAACAGCAGCTTTTATTTAAATGAAATGGAATTATGTCCCAAATAAATATATTAGTGTTTCTAATTGGGAAATATAGTCAATCCTCAAATTCCCTGGGAGTAACATTCCTAGCAAACAGTGCTAAAGTCTGTAGCACAAAAGTAAAAAACATTAATGTTGATACATTGAACCTATTGGAAATAGAAGGTTAGGTTCCCATGACCACCAAAAACTGTGAACTTTGCTAGAGATTGCTGAAAATATACTTTTTATGCATACAGTTCTTTCAAACAAAACATTAATTCTGGTAATATGCACTTTTCCTAACCCAGTAACCATGAAATAACCCATAAAATGTAGAACACAAAATAAAACTGGTAACATGCAAAACATTTTTTCTCACTGATAATTCCCTAGAATTCTTGACCTTTTGTGCAACATCTCAATAAAAAAACAACACATTGATTTCAGACTGTATTAACTTTTCATAACATGTGAAATCCACAGTACCATAAATACTGTACAGTGAATAAAATTCTTAGAGCTGAAATATTTTTTAACCTGCATCTTACCTTCCATTGTATCAGATGGCAATGTGAAGGCATTGTACTGTATACTATAATGGCTGTGAACCTCTCTACCTTGTCTACCCTCTGAAAACCAAGGGAGAGGTTTGCTGGGACTTTAGTTGCTGCTGTCAAAAGATGACTAGACTGGGAAATCAATTCGTTAACATCAATGCTGCTGCTGATAGCAATTGCAGGCATGAAGTTTATCTAATATCTTTATTTTCTCACTAAGCCATATCACTGACTTTGTATGCTTGGGGTTAAAGTCCAAAGGACTTGCACTATGCTTTGGGGGCCTAATCGCAACACAGAACTTGAGTTTTAAAGGCAAACAATAAAAATATTGTAGCAAATGCACAATGAGCTCTTTACAATGGTAGAATGAAACTCCTGGTTGGATACCAGCCACTCTACGAACTTGAATGTGTCACAGGTCTCATCTTTTTCCTCCACTTCACATAGCTGCAAATGTGCACAGCTGCCAACATGAAAGTAAAAATGAGGTTACTGATAAGATCATGCAAATGCTTGAAGTCACGAAAGTTAAACGTGAAAATGTTGAAGGTCAACTATGTATATTTGTGTGTATATATACATAAAAGCATGCACACACATGCATGTAATATACAAATTACATACACGTGCATGGATTTGTTTGCATTTGAAAACTAGATTTAGAATGATTTTTCACTTATAATGTATATGTTGTTCCTGGCAGCTAGCATTGGATATGTGGAGAAAATTGATGGTTGAGCCACTTCAAGCAATCCTTATACGAATGCTCCTCCGAGAAATAAAAAAGTGAGTATTTTTTGTCTGTGCTATTTCTCTTAGGATATACAATATTATTTTGAAGGGCTTAGTTATAATAGCAAATGAATTTTTATGTAAACTGATTAGCTCTAAGCCTGATTTACTTTAATGAGAACTTTTTCTACGTTATTGTAGAGAATCTGAAAGCACTTACTTTTTTTGAAGCTTTTTACCATATACATCTTAGAATCTCAGAATTGGAAGAAACCTCAGAGTCCATCAAGTTAAACTTATACTAAGAATTCTTTCTACATCATACCTGACAAACGGTCCTCCCACCTCCACTTTGTCCTCCCTGGCTGCTGCCTCATGGAGCTGGACTGGTTCTATTGGGGACAGTTTTAATTGTTAAGAGTTCCTTCTTTACACCAAGCCTAAGTCTGCCTCTGCAATTTGTACCCATTGCTCCCTTTCTGTCCTGATATCCTAAGGAAAACAAGTCTGACAAACATAACCCACTGATGTAGCAAAACCCCAAAGTTTACATTTTTCCCCACAGTAACCTTGTGAGGTTGTTGGTACTATGTTACCATCCTCTCTTACAGGGGAGGAAATTGAGGCCCAGAGAGGGGGAATGCCTTGTCCAGGATCATAGGGCTAGTAAACCTCAGAGCAAGAACTCCCAGCCACCTCCTGACTTGACAATCCATTACACCACTTTTTTTCTAATTCTTTAGAAATGTAAGGGCAGCAATAACATATTGGCTTCTCCTGGGTAAACATCCCTAGTTTCTTCCTTAGTCAGAAGATTATAATTTTGAGAGCTGAAAAGAGACTTAGGAATTGCTTGGTCCGATACCCTTGTTTTATAGAGAATGAAACCTTGGTATGGTGTGGACTCTTTTAACTGGATAACTGAGGTCCTTGTTGTTGTCTTCATGACCCCGTGGACATAGCATGCCAGTATTGGGCATGGGGTTTTCTTGGCAAAGATACTGGAGTAGTTTGCTATTTCCTTCTCAAGTGGATTAAGTCAAGCAGAGGTTAACTGACTTACCCAGGGTCACACAGGTAGTGAGTATCTGAGGCCATATTTGACATCAGGTCTTCTTAACTCCAGGCCCAGCTCTCTATCCACTAAAACACCTAGCTGTCTCTAATTGAGGTCCTGGGAAGGTGAATTAGGAGAATTAATACTTTTGTGATCTGAAAATACTTTTGACATTATAGAGTTCTATCTATAGAGTATATTAATTTAAACCCTGGTAAGGTATGGGATGACTGGATTTGGAATGTGTTTCAGTTCAACTCCTAGCTCTACCTCCTTTTTATCTGCATATCCTGGATAAAACATGTAACCTCTTTCAGCTTGTTTCATCATCTATAAAAAGGAAGATGTTGAACTAGATGATTTCTAAAGACCCTTCTAGCTCACTCAGTCAATAAAAATTTAACTACCTACTTCATCCAGAAAAATGTGTAAAGTATTAGAGATTCAAAAACAAAATTGAAGCAATCCCTATCATGGAGCTTGCTTTTTATTGGGAGTGAAAACGTGTATAAATAAGTATATGCAAGGTAAATTTGGGAGGAGGGATCAAAAAAGGCTACATATAGAATGTGTTACTTAAGCAAGGTTTTGAAGGTAACAAAGGATTCCAGGAGTTGAGAGTACATTCCAGGCATTGGAGATAGCCATTGGAAAGGCATAGAAATAGGATAAGGAATATCAGGTGTAAGAAACAGCAAGAAGGCCTGCTTGACTGGACCATAAGGTATGAAAAGGGGAAAAATGTAAATAAATTTGCAAAGGTAGATTGAGGCCAGGTTGTGAAGAACTTTAAAAGCTGAACAGAGGGTCTTATATTTGATCTTAGCCACAGGAATTTTTGTAGTGAATATGATCTGTAATTTAGGAAAAGCGCTTTGACAGTTGTATTCAGGGCTGATTAGAGAAAAGAGAGATTTGAGTCAGGGAGACCATTTAGGATACTGTGATAGTAGTCCAGTCCAGAGGTGAAGAAGGTCTGAACTAGAGTGCTGGCCTTGTACATAGAGAGAATAGGTCTGACGTGAGGTATACTGTGGAGGTGGTTATGACAAGCATTGGCAACTAATTAAGTATGTGGGATAAGGGAGAGTAAAAAGTCATGGATAAAGCTGTTGCAGCCTAGGTGTTTGGAAGGATGGTGATTTTCAAGACAGAAATAGGAAAGTTCAGAAGTGGAGGTAAGTTTTGGGGAAAAGATGAGCTCCTTTTGGACATTCCGTTGGAGATACCTGTGGGACTTATAAATTGGAAGTCAGTTCAGTACTGCTTGAGTAAATTTAATAAAGATAGACTGAGGTACAGACTCCAAGCAAGATCAATTTATTAACAGTGATGTATATAACTATTAAAGCAAATCAGACTGCCAGCCTCAGCAAAGCCAGAAAGCCCAAGAAAAGGAGGGGACCCTCGTTATTGAGACACAACAAAGAATGGGTCTTGGTGTAGGCATGGAGAAGAGGTAATAAATTGTAGGGTTGGGGCAGGAACATAAGGATTGGCTATACTGAGAAAGGTGGGCTGGCATTCAGGTGAGGTTAAGTATGCCCCCCTTCTAACAATTAAGGAATGTTAATTGTTTTATGGGACCCACCTGCATCTTGTGGTCCTTGCTGGGGGATCACAACTAACAGACTTACTGTCTCCTTGGAAGAGATTAAAAAACTCCCTCAACTACACAAAAACAGGAAAGAACAAATGATATATCTTTTGAGAATGGTAATTTTGTGGGACTTAAATATCCAGGAAGTTATCCCAGGTGATGCTGCATGAGACATAACTTTTCTTTTAAACTAACATAAAGCTAACTCAGATGGAAAGCTAGATTTCTGAACTCAACTCAAAGATAGAGATTTAGGCAGATGCAGACTCAGTTATAAAATCAACACAGCATAAAATCAGTTACATTGTAGAATCAGTACGGTAGAAACCCATGCAGTAGAAACTAGGAGTAATACTACTTTTGATCTTTTCAATTCCTTCCTTTGAGTCACTCAGGATCACTTCCTCAATGAATGACGACTAACTGATATGCCAGTTATCAAATGACATCAAATCTATCTGCCCCTTAGGGTTGGCTCATTAGGATACAAAAAGACTGATGGCACTAAAACTTCATTGGGGATTGTTAATTATGAGGTCTTGCTATTCTATTATAATTAGTTTGAGGAGGAGGAGGAGAGAGAGAGACAGAGACAGAGGGAGAGGACACCAATGCATTGACAGGGTCTATTGAGGCACAGTCCCCTTTGGCAAGTAGTAACCCATTCTCCATGGTCCATTTCATCAGCACATTGTGTCTTAGGGCTCAAATGTCTCATGCAGCCATCAGATTTCTGAAAACATCTCTTGGACATGCTATTACCCAGGCCTTGTATTTCTCAATAAGCTAAAAGGGAGAATTCCAAAAAAGAAATTAATGAAGATATGTCTTTGTTTTTCATTCTAGACTTATTACTATATCAATTAGAAACTTATATCTACCAGAAAATTATGTCTGTTATAAATAGTGGGACTTAATAGAACAAATATGAGAAAGGGAGAAAAACATTCTTGGTTCTGCTCATAAGGAGAATGTTCGCAAATGATGAGTGCCCCTTATTCTGTCAGTTATTTCAGAGAAGGGGCTGGTTTCGCACGAGAACAGTGTATCCAGAAATCCTTTCCCTTGATCTTGATTGTTGTTGAGGTGGTCAGCAGCACCTAGAATGGCCCTTCCCAAGCAGTCTGGGTCCCGTTGAAAGTTCTTCACATAGACCTTATCTCCTGGGTGTAGACTGTAGAGTAAAAAGACCAAGGGTCCAGCCTATACTGCCGCTTCTGCATCAGGATGCATGCACTGGATAAAAGGGTTTTATTTGGATGGGGCAATGCCCAAAAAGCATTTCAAATGGAGATTATGTAATTCCTCCTCTCTGTCTGCTGCACAGATAGAACAAAGCTACAGGGAGGACATCAGGACATTTCAATTGGGTCTCAGGACATAGTTTGCCAATCCTTATTTTTTACCTCTTTCTTCATACATTCTACTTGGCCTGAGCTTTGGAGGTGATAAGGGTAGGTTTAAGATAAGGTATAATCATTGAAGCAGGTGCCTTTGTCAGAGTCAGCATGTACTCATGGAGTACACATTCCCCAAAATGGGAACACACAAAGTGGTGAACCATCTCCCTTGAGAGTATTTTAACAACAAAACCAGCAGTGGCATGAGAGCCAGGAAAGGCTTCTACTCACTGTGTGAATTGGTCACCAATAACAAGACAGACCCCATAATGTGCAGCATTAGGCATATGGTTGAAATCAGTTTGTAAATGCTCAAAGGCTGTATAAGCCAAAGGACACCCTCCATAGGCTTTGGCATGGAAGGCATGCTGGCCATATACCTGGCAGGTAGGGCAAGAGGCACATACACAGGCAGCTATGTTAGTGACAGCTGGGCCAACCCAAACCCTTCTTATGAATAGACAGACATACCTGGTGATAGAAACTCCAGGGCATGAGTGGTTTGTCCTCCGCAGACACTCAGGCCCCAGCAACCTGTTTTGCCTTATATCATTGTTTCCACTTCTCCACTTTAGAGTCTTTATAGGAAAGAGGGATGTCATCATTGGAAGGTGAAAGATTAAAAACCAAGTGGAGGATCTTCCAGGGCAGCAAACTTGGCAGCCGCATCAGCATGATTGTTCCCTCTTAGAACAGGATCTCTCCCTCTTGTGTGGGCAGAGTAGTTAACAGGGTGGCAGGAAGTTTCAGGGCAGATAAAAGATCTTTGATGAATTCCACATTTGCAATGATTTTACCAGCAGACATTAAAAATCCCCTCTGTAACCAGGGCATTCCAATAGCATGGCCAATACCAAATGTATATCTTGAGTCTGTATAGATTGTGGCCCTTTTTCCCTTGGCCGGGTGATATACCTAGCTAAGGGCCACAAACTCAGCTACTCGGGAACTGAGATTAGAGGACAGAGAAGCCACCCAGACAGTGTCATACTCAAATGGTACAGCAGCGCCAGTATGGTGGGTACCCTTTCTCCTAAAAGAGTATAAAGTATAAAATCACTATGGAAAACAAAGTCACGGTTCTCTAAAGGGGTTTCAGAAAGATCATCACAGGGCTTTTCAGCCATGTCTACTAGAGAGGTACAGTTATGTAATGGCTTTCCAGAGATTGGTAAATTTGGGAGCAATGTGGCAAGGTTGAGGACTGCATGGTGCATGAGGTGCATCATTACCCAGCAAAATCATTTCTTATTTGGCAAGTCTCTGACCTGAGAAGGCCTGAGTCCGATGATGGAGTAGGAGGGCCTCAACTTCATGAGGACACTGCACTATCAAAGTATAACCCCAAACCAAATCACAGCCCTTCTCCATCAAGAGGGCAGTGGTAGCTATGGCCCAAAGACAAGGTGGTGCTCCAGTAGCCATAGCATCCAGGTGAGCAGAATAACAGACCACTGTAGAGTGGGTCCTGGTGCGACACCAGAATCCAACCCCTCATCCCCTTTGCTCATGTACAAAAAGGCTGAAAGATAGTATAACCTGGGAGTCCTGGTGCCAATGCAGATAACAGGGCCCCTTTGAGCTTTGCCAGAGCTGGGATATGTTAATATCTAGCTACATAGGTTCTGGGAGAAACAGGACATTTGATAATCACAAAATGAAGGTATCCACTGTCTGCTGCTACATATCAGGCTGCTATGAGGATGACTCTTTGCTGCCACTTAGTGGTGGGTGCAGAGAGTTGCTGGAAGGCCTGAATGAATTTAGAAGAAAGAAGTCCCAGCAGCCAGGATAAACCAGAAATAGTCCACCTGCGGAATGTACTATTGATTTAGAGACTTTATGGCTTCTCTGGTGAAGCTTCAGCAGTAGGTGATGGCTATCTTTCTGACAAATCCCAGCATCCAGTGTCCCTAGAAGATCATCTATGTACTGGGCCAAGGTATCACCTTTAAAAGTGATAGGAGCTAAATCTTGCTGCAAAATTTGAGAAAATAAAGTGGGGCTTTCTACATCCTTTTGAAGTAGATGAGTCCATGGCCACTGAGAATGTTTCTAGGTAAAGGCAAATAAATGCTGGGAATCTGGGTGTATGGGGATTGAACAAAATGCTGAGCAAAGATCCACCACAGTAAAACAGGTTGCCTCACAAGAGATTGAGGAAATTATAGTAGCACGGTTGGGTATTGCAGGATGTCTAGGTATGGCATAAGCATTAATTGTGTGCAAATCCTGAACAAAATGCTAAGCTTGCCATTAGGGTCTAGCTTAGGTTTTTTAATAGGGAGAATTAGCATATTGCATGGGAATAATAATACCTTGATCTTTTAATGTGTCAATAATAGATAAGATACCCTCAGGGGCTTCTCAGAACAAAGGATACTGGGAGATAGATGATGGTGGTGGTGGTGGAGGTGGTCTTCCTTTGGTTTTAATAGTTACAGGGATGGCAGATTTTAGGAGATCCAAGTCCCAGAATGAAGAGGCCTACAGGGAGTTGGGGACATCAGAGGGAATGTTAAGAGTGTCTCCAACTGCCTTTTCGTTATTTTGAATAAGGACTGGGAACAAGGAGAGGGAATCTTGGGCAATTGTAGTGACAGAGTACCATTGGGGGAACAGGAAATAGTAGCCCTATGTTTACATAGGAGATCTCATCCCAGTAGGTTTACAGGAGATTTAGGCATAAGGAGACAGGAATGTTCCATAGAAAGGGGTGCCATGGAAACTGTCTGAGGCAACAGTTTAGGAACATGCTGAGGCTTCCTTGAAACCCCAACAACATTTAAAGACCCAAGAGAGGCAAAGTTGGAATTGGGCTTACTCATTATAACTAAATTTGAGGCTTCGGAACCTAGCAAACAATCGTAGAATGTGTTCCCAACTTTAAGGGTGACATGAGGTGAGGCTCACTGTTTTGGGAAGAGGAATGGATTGGAGTAACTGGGGCCAGGACATCAGGTTCTGGAAAAATGAGAGGCCTCCTTAAGGTCCAAAGCCCCTCCCTCTCCCCCAAACCTTCACGTATTACTACTTCTCTGGGAATCTCTAGAGTCATTCCACCTTTTGAAGTCCCATTTTTTCTTTCTACAGTCCATGACAACATGGTCCTTTTTTCCACAATAAAAACATTAATGTGGAATCCTGAGGTTTTGAGATTGCCCCTGACACTGCCTGTGCGAGGTCCTCTGAAACAGCCTGTAAAGACGCATGACATTTTGTTTCTTTCCTATTTCCTGCTTCTCTCTTTCTTGCTTTTCTTTCTCCTGTTTTTCTCACTCTCTACCTTCACAAATAAATATGGTAGTACCCTTAAGCAGACCTACAAGCATCTTATGTCAACCAGGGTATCTTTTATGGAAATGCTTTCCTATTTCGGGCAATAATTCATTAACAAAGTGTTTGCTAATAATATGTGCATCTCATGAGTTGATGGGGTCTAATCTTGCATATAGTTTAGCACTTTTGCACAATCTATCATAAAAATGATTAGGGGACTCATTCTCCTCTTACATTGTCTCCTGAGACATATTCCAGTTCTTTGGATGCATTGTGCAATCGTTCATATCCTTAAGCCTTATTGCCTACCTTTTTGTAATCTGGCATAATCATTAGGGTCCAACTGGGGAGACCCTTGGGGTTGGGGACCTCTCCCTCCGCTGGAGCCAATCTATTTGTTGCTTCTATGATGGCTTCTTTTTCTCCCATGGAGAGTAGGGTTACCATTAAATCAGTTACATCTCCCCAAATTGGATAATAAGCTTTAAATATGACTCGAAAAAAATCTATAACTGCTCCCAGGTCTTCATCAAATCAAGGAAATGGTACTTCTCCAAGTGGAGAGGTTGGAAGGTCCAAGTGGCTTATGTCTTTTAAGAGCTACATTACTCCTATGGTCATAACTAATACTTTCTTGAAGAGGGGAAGTGCCTGTAGACTTTCCCCCTTTTTTGGAAGAACTCAAGCTTCTAGTTGAAATAGGAGGAGAGTAGGATGGAAATGCAGAAAGCAAAAGAGGGGAAGGAAGTGTTGAAGAAGGAGCTGCCGCTGGCAGAGAAAGTGCAGGAATAGACAGAGAGGTAGCTGAAAGAGGTTGCATTAGGGCCAAGGGTGTAGAAACAGAGGGAGAAGCTGGCAAGGTGGGGTAGAGAGTTGAGGGTAAGAACAAAGGAGCAGGAGGGAACAAAGGAACTGGAGAGGAAGGGGTTAAGGCAGGGTGTAAAGTCAGGGTGAGGACAAAGGAGTAGGAGGGGGTAAAGAGTGGGAGAGGAAGAAGATAAAATGGTAGAAAATGGAGGGTGGGGTTGGAGAAAGAGAGGACACCTTAGGGTTTTGGGGCAGATGCCATTAGATGATTTAGATTTAAGAGATCAATTAATTTGCACCACAAATACCAGTATTCTAGATGCTTTGGTTTTTTTTCCTGCTATGACTGACCTTAAATCTTTCAGTTTATGATAATCAGAGGTACCAAATTGAGCCCAAAATGATTCATCTGCTGAATTTTTCCCCATTTTAAACCAAGTATCACAAAACTTAATTGCTTGTTTTAGTCATCACTTGCATCAATTGAGAGCTCCCCCTCATACAATTCTTTAAGGAGTCCTCCGGGAGTTCCTTTTGGCACACAATTTTTATTATTTCTCTCTCTCTCTCTCTCTCTCTCTCTCTGTCTTTCTCTCTCTCTGTAAATGTAGATATACACACATACTATATATATATGTGTCTGTATATATACATATATATTTATATATGTATACATATATATCCTTAATATGTGTGTATGTATATTTATATACACACACACACACACACACACACACACATATATATTCTTAACTGTGTCCAAAGAAAAATTTGTGAGACACAGAGATAAACAAATGCAGGGCTAATGAACTTTTGTGGAGTGTCCCTACAAGTCTCAGTTAAGACAATGAATGTGAGGTTTTCTCACTGGTGTTAGTTTGAAGTTTCATTAGAAATTTCTGCTTCTTCCTTAAGGACTAAATTTTATTTCTTTTTGGAGAAGTTAAAAAGATCTTTTACCAGTTCAATTTCCAATTAAGATACTTGGATGGTTAATAGAGATACAGTCTTCAAGAATGCCCTTCTAAGATTTTGGTCATTTTACAGGAATCCCTTTGAGGGGCCATATGGTTTAGTTGAATGTCTAGTCACAGGCCTGAGTTGCAATTTATAGATCTTAGTAAGGGTTCAGGAATCTCTATCAGTAGCCTCTCTGATGGTTTATAGCAAAGCTGTCCAACCTTAGGTTATCTTAGGGTTGCATTAAAATAAAATAATTATTTGAGGGCCGCACCCAGAATAAAAAATACAGTACACTATAATTGAAAGTGGGGCAACATGCGTCATCAGTATGACAGGTGAAGCGCAAAAGCAAACACAAAACAACAAAGTGACAACAAAACGGTATAAAGGTAGGCGCATACTGACTAGTCTGCATCATATAGATGGAACGCATCCTACAGATTGATTGAAAATTCTGTGGGATGTGTTCCATCCGTAATACTGCTTAAAAACATCAAAGAAAATTAACATCAATGAAATTATTTATTAGTGATGGAATTAAAAAATCTAATACACATTACATGCAAATCATTATTTTATTTTTTCACTTGTGAAAATTAAAACTCACAGGCGGGCTGCATAAAATTGCACTGCAGGCCACATTTTGGACAGCCCTGGTTTATAGTATTCAAACTGGAGGTCAGTTTTTTTGTTTATGGTTTTGGTTTTTTGGCACCAGAATGGCTAGTCAGTTAATGGCTAAGGAAAAACCTGTGGGTTATTCAGAAATGTTGGACTCCTCCTGGTAGGATGCAAGTTTCCCCAATGACCCTTGCTTTCCATGTCTGGGTTCACAGTGCCATACTCCCTTAGCATAGGTATGGCTTCCAATAGGTTCAGTCCTTTTGTCTGGGGACCTAGCTTATGAGCTAACAGGGGACAGTATAAGGCAAAACCTGGAGAGTGACTCTCTTCTTATAGGGATGTTGTCATATAGCAAATACCAAATACCAATGATGAAACTCACAAGGAAAAGGAAACAAAAAACAAAAGACAAACATTTTGCTATTCCCAGTTTAGTCACTAAGTACCTCTAGAGACAATGCTACACAACACTTCCCAGGCTGATCAGGCCATGGAAAGAACACATCTTGATTTAAACAGAAACACTTAGTAACAGAGCCACGAGAAGAATCTGTGTCCTCACTATAGAAAAACAACACCTTTTCAGGCCAATAGTGGGATTCAGATTAATTTGTTTTATGTTTTAGTTATCCTCTGTCTGACTAGGAAGCCAACTCCATCAACTCTCCAGGCTCTGAAGAGTGTCAATGGTGGGCACCCTATGCCTGCCCTCCATCTAGAAACATAGGGCTTCCTCAATTCTTTGGGCTCTGAAGAGTGTCAGTATGGTGTGTACTCTCTGATTACACTCCAGCCTTGATTGGAGGTCTTCGTTGAGGGCAAAAAAATTCCTTCAAGGGATTTACCCAGGTTTTATATTGCCAGTCACTTCCAAATTATCACACTTTACACAGAACAGCACCCCCAGACGAATGGAGTCAGACAGAATTGTCCCCAGTGATATGCTTACCTTCTACCTCGGAGAAGATTTGGCTTGGAGAGAAGAGCTAGGTCTTAACTGTGGTTCCCTAGAAGAAGCCCTCCCTTCAGGTGAAAAGTTCTATCAGGACACAAAAGAAAGAGAGGGATTTCACTAAGCATGTCTGGGGAACTAGACCCTCTCCCCCAATCTTGATGGGACCTCTTATCTTGAATAAATTTAATAAAGATAGACTGAGATACAGACTCCAAGCAAGATCAGTTTATTAACAGTGATGCATGTAACTGTTAACACAGCAAATCAGACTGCCAACCTCAGCAAAGCCAGAAAGCCCAAGAGTAGGAGGGAACCCTCTTTGTTGTGACACAACAAAGAAAGGGTCTTGGTAGGTATGGAGAAAAGGTTATAGGTTGTAGGGTTAGGGCAGGAATATTGGGATTGGCTATACTGAGAAAGGTGGGCAGGCATTCTATGCCCCCCTCTCTAACAGTTAAGGAATGTTAATTGTTTTATGGGATCTACCTGCATCTTGTAGTCCTTGGTAGGGGATCACAGCTAACAGACTTGTTTTCTCCTTGGATGAGATTAAAAACTCCCTCAACAGGGGCGGAGCCAAGATGGCGGCTGGAAAGCAGGGACCAGCTTGAGCTCCCTACCGAGTCCCTCCAAAAACCTATAGAAAATGGCTCTGAACCAATTCTAGAGCGGTGGAACCTACAGAACAGCGGAGGGAAGCAGGGCTCCAGCCCAGGACAGCCTGGATGGTCTCTGAGTGAGGTCTATCCCACACAGAGCTGGGAGCTGGGAACGGAGTGGAGCAGAGCCCAGCCTCAGCGGCGTGGATCAGCCAGACCAGGAGCCGGGCGGAGCAGGCCCTGGTGCCCTGTGTCGGTGAGCTGCAGCAGTTGCCGGTCTTCTCAACCCACAAACACCAAAGACTGCGGAGAAGGTTAGTGGGAAAAGCTGCAGGAGTGGAAGGAGTTCGGGGTTCGGCTTCCAGCCCCAGGGGCAGCAGAGGTGGGGCAGCTACAGTTGCTGCCGCTTCTGGCCCCAGGCCCACCTGGTGGGAGGAATTAAGTGGTGGATCAGAGCAGGAGTGCAATAGCCTGCTGAAGATCTAAGCCCAGTCTGGGTTGGGGGTTCTTGGGGAAGGAGTAGTGCTGGTGTGACAGAGCTGGCACCTCCCCACCAAACGTGGAACATAGAACTCGTTAGTCTACAAGCAGTCATACCCCACTGAACAACTCAAGGGTCAAGTTAGTTGGTTGGGAATATGGCCAGGCAGTGAAAGCACACCCAGATTCAGTCTCAGACTTTGGATTCTTTCTTTGGTGACAAAGAAGACCAAAACATACAGCCTAAAGAAGACAACAAAGTCATAGAGCCTACAACAAAAGCCTCCAAGAAAAACGTGAACTGGTCCCAGGCCATGGAAGAGCTCAAAAAGGATTTGGAAAAGCAAGTTAGAGAAGTAGAGGAAAAATTGGGAAGAGAAATGAGAAGGATGCGAGAAAATCATGAAAAACAAGTCAATGACTTGCTAAAGGAGACCCAAAAAAATACTGAAAAATACACTGAAGAAAACAACACCTTAAAAAATAGATTAACTCAAATGGCAAAAGAGCTCCAAAAAGCCAATGAGGAGAAGAATGCCTTGAAAGGCAGAATTAGCCAAATGGAAAAGGAGGTCCAAAAGACCACTGAAGAAAATACTACTTTAAAAATTAGATTGGAGCAAGTGGAAGCTAGTGACTTTATGAGAAAGCAAGATATTATAAAACAGAACCAAAGGAATGACAAAATGGAAGACAATGTGAAATATCTCATTGGAAAAACCACTGACCTGGAAAATAGATCCAGGAGAGAGAATTTAAAAATTATTGGACTACCTGAAAGCCATGATCAAAAAAAGAGCCTAGATATCATCTTTCAAGAAATTATCAAGGAGAACTGCCCTGATATTCTAGAGCCACAGGGCAAAATAGAAATTGAAAGAATCCATCGATCACCTCCTCAAATAGATCCCAAAAAGAAATCTCCAAGGAATATTGTCGCCAAATTCCAGAGCTCCCAGATCAAGGAGAAAATACTGCAAGCAGCCAGAAAGAAACAATTTGAGTATTGTGGAAACCCAATCAGAATAACCCAAGATCTGGCAGCTTCTACATTAAGAGATCGAAGGGCTTGGAATATGATATTCCGGAGGTCAATGGAGCTGGGATTAAAACCTAGAATCACCTACCCAGCAAAACTGAGTATCATGCTCCAAGGCAAAATATGGATTTTCAATTAAATAGAGGACTTTCAAGCTTTCTCAGTGAAAAGACCGGAAGTGAATAGAAAATTTGACTTTCAAACACAAGAATCAAGAGAAGCATGAAAAGGTAATCAAGAAACAGAAATTGCAAGGGACTTACTAAAGTTGAACTGTTTTGTTTACATTCCTACATGGAAAGATGATGTGTATGATACATGAGACATCAGTATTAGGGTAGCTGAAGGGAATATGCATATATATATATGTATATGTTTATGTATATATAGGTGAATGTGTATGTATGTGTATATCTATGTGTGTGTGTGTGTGTGTATATATATATATATATATATATATATATATATATATATATATAAAAGAGAGAGAGCAGACAGGGTGAGTTGAAGATGAAGGGAAGATATCTAAAAGAAATAAAATCAAATTAAGGGATGAGAGGACAACATACTGAGAGAGAGAGAGATAGGGAGAGATAGAATGGGGTGGATTATCTCACATAGAGGTGGCAAGAGGAAGCAGTTCTGTGGGAGGAGGGGAGAGGGCAGGTGAGGGGGGAATGAGTGAACCTTGCTCTCATCAGATTTGGCCTGAGGAGGGAATACCATACCTACTCAATTGGGTATCTTACCCCAGAGGAAAGAAGAGGGAGGAAGATAAAAAATAAAATAAAAGGGGGGGGGGGATGATGGAGGGGAGGGCAGATGGGGGCGGAGGTAATCAAAAACAAACACTTTGGAAAGGGGACAGGGTCAAGGGAGAAAATTCAATAAAGCAGGATTGGTTGGGAAGGAGAAAAATATAGTTAGTCTTTCACAACATGAATATTGTGGAAGGGTTATACATAATGATACACATGTGGCCTAGGTTGAATTGCTTGACTTCTTAGGGAGGGGTGGGGTGGGAAGGGAAGAGGGGAGAGAATTTGGGACTCAAAGTTTTAAAAACAGATGTTCAAAAACAACAAAAAAAAAGTTTTTGCATGCAACTAGAAAATAAGATACACAGGCAATGGGGTGTAGAAATTTATCTTGCCCTACAAGAAAGGAAGGGAAAAGGGGATGGGAGGGGAGAGGGGTGATAGAGGGGAGGGCTGACTGGGGAACAGGGCAACCAGAATATATGCCATCTTGGAGTGGGGGGGAGGGTAGAAATGGGGAGAAAATTTGTAATTCAAACTATTGTGAAAATCAATGCTGAAAACTAAATATGTTAAATAAATAAATTTAAATTTAAAAAATAAAATAAATAAAAAAAACTCCCTCAACTACACAAAAACAGGAAAGGACAGATGATATATCTTTTGGGAATGTTAATTTTGTGAAACTTAAACAGATACCCAGGAAGTTTCCTAGGTGATATGGACATGAGACATAACAACTTTGCTTTTAACTTAACACAAAACTAACTCAGAGGGAAAACTAAGTTCCTGAACTTAACTCAAAGATCTAGATTTGGAAGATGCAGACTCAATTATAAAAGCAACACAGCATAAAATCAATTACATTGTAGAATCAATACAGTATAAATCCATGCAGGAGAAACTAGGAGTAATATTACTTTTGATCTTTCCAGTAAATAGTTGGAGAAGCAAGATTTGAATTCAAGAAAGAGTATAGATTGATATACAGAATTGGAAGTCATCTTCATAGAGATGATAATTATACCAATGTGAGATGATGAGGTCACCTGGTAAGAGTGTGTAGAGACAGAATAGTCCAGGAAAGAGCCTTAGTGTATACTCATCTTTAGGGGCCATAATGTGGAAAATGAACCAGTAGTGAGAATGAGAATGTGTAGCCAGACAGGTAGGAGAGGAGAACCAGGACAGAGTAATGCCACAAAAACCCAGAGAAGTATATTTAGGGTAGGGAGCATGTAGGTCATCAGTGTAAACACTGCAGAGAAGTTAAGAAGGATTAAGAAAAAACCATCAGGTTTGATTGACAATTAAGAAGTCAAGGTAATTTGGAGAGCACAGTTTCAGTTGAGTGATTGTATTTGCATCCACATTGCAAAGGATTGAGGAATAAATGAGAGGAGAAGAGAATAAGATTGAATATAGATGGCTTTTTCTAGGAGTTCAGCTGTGAAAGGGAGGAGAGATATAGGATGATACATCGAAGGGATGGTAAGGGATTTTTTTTATGGATAAAGAAGAACTGAGTGTGCTTGTAGGCATCAGGAAAGGAACCAATAGATGGGAGAAGTTGAAGATTAGAGAATGAACAATTGTGGGACATTCCGGCAAGGAAGAAGGAGGGAATGGCATCCAGGGTTATGTGAAGAAGTGACTCCCTTGGGAGAAATGCTACTTCTTCATCACAGACTAGAGTAAAAGAGAAGAGAATGATGGCTAATGTTAAAGAGTTTTGTGATGTAGAGGAGGGAAGAGGGAGCTCATGGAGAATGATCTTTTTTTTTTTTCAGTAAAATATGAAGTATGGTCCTTAGCTGGATGGGAAGGCATATAGATGAAAGCATATAGAGGCTTTCACAAAGAGAATATTTGGGATGGCCTCTTTGGGGAGTGGAATAGACAATCCAGAGATGAAGAAAAGGGATTGTTTTGCTGAGGTGAGGGCTCAGTTGAGATTAGACAATATAGCTTTTTAGTTTACCCAGTTGGCTCAGTTGTGATTTCCTTCTGCTCCTCTAGCAACATGGGATGTGTTCTTTACAAATCTTACAGTCTCTGACTAGGATAGTAATTTCATCTCTCTAGGCTTCCATTTCCTCTCATTTTTAAAGTGAAATTATGTGGAGAGGAAGCATATGATGGGAATAATCTGGAACTGGGCAAAATGTAACCATCATTTGGACAGGGAAGCAAGGATTCATGAATAGAGGGTATTGTAGAGTTGAACTGGTTAACTCTAGGGTCGAGATCGAGAAGGGAAGAAAATCAGGTAAGACTGGAATGATAGCCTGGGAGAGTGAGTATTGAAGGATGGAGAGATTTAAGATGACAAAGACAACATCTAGTTTGTCCCTTTAATTTATGGTTGAGTGAAATGATGAAGGTTAAGTGACTTTCCCATGGTAAAACATTAAGTGTGAGAGGCATGGTTTGGACGAAGTGACTCCAATTCTAAAGTAAGAGCTCTATTCTGTACTACCCTGTCTCATTCCTCTACTCTGCCTCTAAAGTCAGAGGGCTTAGATTAAAATCTAGTCTTTTTGCTTACTACCTGTGTGACTTTAGGCAAGGTACTTAACCTCATGGACCTCAGTGTTCTCATCTCTGAAATAAGGAGGCTGAACTAGTTGTCTTTTGACATTTATGGAATGTCATCCAGAATACAGTTTTGAGAGAGGTACAGTGGAGTGCTTACAATGGAGGATTATCTAAAGAGCATGTGCACTGTTATGATCATTTCAGAGTAACATAGTGCCATCTCTGCCAATTTGCTGGTATGAGGTAAAACTTCAAAATTTTTTTGGTTTGTATTTTTCTTATAATTAATGATTTATAATTTTTTCATTTGTATCATAGAACTTAGAAGATCAAAGAGTCATCAAAGATCATCTAATCTGGGTTTTCCCAACCTCATTTGACCACAAAACACTTTGGGGTTTGGAAAATATTGAAAAGAACCTGGAGATGCTGGGATATAGGGAAGAAAAGGGAGGTGGGGCACCTCCCGAATAAGTCAAATTAGACCAGTGTTAGAAGACTTAAGAAATCAAGCGTATTCTCAAAGTGAAGCATTTTGTGAAGTATCTTTGATACATAATTTCACTTTTAATATTTTAGAGGGGAAATTATCACAATCATAAACATTTTCTCACAGAATTCTTAGTCACTCAAAAGACCTTTGGGAACAATTTAAGAAATTCTCATCTAGAATGAATGAATAAAACATTTATTAAGCTTACTATGTGCAAAAGCACGTAATTTCACTTTTCAAATGAGGGAAAAAGGAAGCCTAGGGCAATGAAATGACTGTCATAGTTAGAAATGGTAGGACTCTTAGAAATAAGTCCAGTTCTCTCATTTTATGGATAAAGAAAGGGAGGCCTAAGGGGAGAAGGAACTTGCCCATAATTTGTGCCTAAGATTACCCAAATTGTTAGTGATAAAGCTGCCCAGGTCTTCTGTCTTTTGTTCAGTACTCTTTCACTTCATCATATTGTTGATCTATGCACTTCATAGTTTTCAAAGCCTTTTAAATGGAATTCATTTGGCCCTTACAAACTATGAATTAGACAGGCCAAGTATTGTTATGCCTATTAAACAGATATTACCAGGCATACCTTCAGGGGTGGGGAACCTGCGGCCTCAAGACCATGTGTGGCATTCTAGGGTCCTTGAGTATGGCCTTTAGACTGATTCCCAAGTTTTACAGAACAAATCCTTTTATTAAGGGGATTTGTTCTGTGATATTTGGATTCAGTCAAAGGGCCACACTTGAAGACCTATAGGACCACATGTGGCCCTGAGGCTACAGGTTCCCCACCCCTGCTAGTATATCCTGAGACCTTAGGCATTTCATACAAATAATCATTTCCATGTAAGCCAAAAAACACTCAGATATCTATCTCTCCTGCTACTCCAAGAATTAGTTCAGAAGGCTTATAGAACTCTGTTTCTTATTGTACAGACTATAGGAGAAGCACGTTCTTAGTAGTTAAAAACAAGACTTCAGTTTAGAGCCTACTTGGCTTCTTATAGGAATGGGCCAGCAAGGAACCTTGACAAAAAATGATCTGGCAGCTTTTGTTCAATTCTATACTTAAAAGAGTAGTAAGGGCAGAGTCTTTAATATTTTGTGATTGATCCTATAATCCTCATGACCATTTTTCTTGGATTGGTATCTAACCCAGTCCTTTTTCAAACTTCTTTATTTTTCTTGGTTGCACCACCATCTTTCTAGTCACTTAGGTTCACAATCTTGGAGTCATCCTTGATTTTTCCCTCTCCCTCATCACTCATAGTCCTGTTAATTCTTTTGATTTTATCTATATAACGTATATTTATCCTGTTCTTTCCATTCATAAAATCACCACTATAATTCAGGCCCTTATTACTTCTAATCTGGACTGTTTCAATTACATTCTAATGGTGTCCCTGCTTCCAGTGTCCTTCCTGTTTATCCTCCATATATAGCTGTCAAAATAATTTTCCGAAAGCATAGGTGTGACTATGTCACCCACCTACTCAAGAATCTTCAGTGGCACCATAGATATTTATCATCTCTAGATAAAATACAAACTAATTTGGTGCCTTTTACAAAACTTGGTGTGAATTACTTGGGACAAGCAATAATTTCAGTATTTCATCATTTTGTGATTGTGTACTTCTGCTGACACTAGGCTGACTCAGAATGACTGATCCTGACCAGATGAATTTGGATTGAGCTGGATTTAACCTTTTAGTTAGTTTTCTGTCATTTGAGTGCTGGATTTCATGCAATATAAACATATTTCATTGCTCTCTTTTCTTACGTTTTTGATTCTGTGGTTTCTGAGAATGGGTTTTACCTTCAAGGTAGCATGGAAAAGTTGTAGTTCTTAAAGAACACACCTCAATGACTGTTAAAGATATTGTATCAACTGTGGTGGGGAACTCAAGAATTTCAAGAACCATTAGCAGCAGCTAGGTGGTACAGAATAGATTATGTGGAAAGACAAAAGGTTTTATTTTTTGGTTTTGCCTTCAAGTATTAAATATTTTAAAGTTGTATTAAATATTTTAAAAATTATTAACTATTTTTAAGTTTTCAACTTTTACTGTCTCACAACTTTTACATACATTCTGAGTTTTGGCTGTGCATGGTCTAACTAAAACAACAATCCTCAATTTGCAATCCATTTAAAGGGAGGAATTTCTTAAAGCAAATAATCCAACAGATTTTTAAAATTAATTTAATTTCTTCTTAAATGTTATTCTGAAATACTGTTAACTCTTGGTTGCTCTTATGTAGTTATTTGAACCTGAGAATTAATTGGTATATGGAACTTAATTTATAGTTTTATTAATTATCAGATGTTACTTTGTACTTCCATTATACATGGCTTTTATGAAGAAAGACATTTTCTGTGCCTATGTCTGTTTCTATATTAGTAGAGAATCACTTCTTCCACGATAGGGAACCATTGTCCAACCTCTTGTTCTAAGTGTAACTGTAAAGTCAAGGTTTTCAGATTTCTTAGAGCCGTCTTAGCCAAGTTTAGGACCTATACCAGCCAGCCTCAGTCTTGGAAGGAGACTTGATCAATTACTAGAATTGGATTCTTTCTGCATTACAATACACTGACTCCAGCCATTTTACTGTGATTCAGTGTTTTACTGACCTACCTGAAGATTGACTTTATGTAATATGCTGATTTGTGCGGAAATCCTCACCAGTGAGCGAATTCAGCTGGTATGTGGATAATTGTATTGGCTAGACCTTAGTTTATAGACATTAAAAACAGTTAAATGTATCTAAATGACTCAGGGATCAGAACAAGAATCTTTATAATTTAGAAATGTTATATAATGTCTAAAACTAATATTAAATTTTGGAAAAACAAAAATTTATAACATTGTAAATTTGCACAATTGAAGGCCAGATATCACTAGCATTTCAAATATGTGGATGATTCCTAAGTTCACTTAACCAACAAATATTCTGTACTTGCTCATTACAAAATACCATGGGTTGAGCAAACCCCTTTTTGAAATTTGATGTTTTGGCAAATACCCAGTTGAATCTGAAGACTCATCAGTAAACTAGAAGATGAATCATAGAAAAAGGAAGTGAATCTGTGTTCAGAGTTCAAGATTCAGTAGCTCCAAATGGTTGTAATATAATAATAGACTCATAAGAAGCATTCAGTAAATGCTTAAATACTTCTTAACTAAATCAAAAGTGCTATTAGTATAAATGCTAAATAAAAGAATGAGAAGCCTATTAGTAAAAGAGAAAAGTATGGTAGTATAGATAAGAATATTTCTGTTCTTTAATATAAGCTCAACTTATTTGCATTTTAATCAAATAAGCCCTGAAAGCACTACTTTAAATGAACGAAATACCTAGCAAAGGTATGAAATGCTGCAGCTTAGAAATGCTATGGTCATTGTGAAAATTTTAGAGATTACTATGGACTTAAATTTTTTAAAAATTACACATCCTTGACTTTGCTTTTTTCCCCAGTGATGTCACTTTTCTTATGATATTCCACTAAAAGAACCCACCCTTGTCCCAAAGAAGTAGAGTTAGACAAAGCAAACCAGTACCTTTGCATTATCCAACAGCGTACACTTCATTTAATTCCTAGAGTCTGCATAGAGGAAGAAGTATACTTTCCCATCAGTCTTTTATAGTCAAAGAGTTCTCAGTTTAGTATGTTTTTCCAACTCAAATGAAAGTAGACTAAAAGTTCTTTTTTTTTATGTAACTGTAAGTACGTAAGCATAAACCCTTAAACTATAGGCTTCATAATTTAGTAACTTTGCAACAACATGTACCCTAGAAATTGGTAGGTTACTGATTCATAATCCATATGTATGATGGGTGAAATCTGAAATAACTGAGGAAACAAAGGTTCAAGTTTCTGAGCTTATCTATTAAGCAATTACATAACAAATTAGAACCAGGCCCTTCAGCTGGCATTGGACCCTGAATACATGGGAGACAAGAGTTTTATGCATTAAAAGAAAACAATTAACAAGATGTAAACCAGGATACAAAATTAGGTGATCTGATTTCTAATTGGAGTAAAGATTAGGCACTTTCCAAGTTGGGAGAGGGATGAGTGAATAGTTAGACTTTACTGAATGTGAAACAGGATGTCACTCAATTCCCAGGATTAGCAAGCAGGTGGAATTTACAGGAAAATGAAACCTAAGTTTCAAAATGGAGTCAGTTTGGTTCACATAATTCTCTTAATTCCCCCTCGCTTTGATTCTGCCCACTCCCCCTATATATTACTTATCTATGAGCCAAATTTATAAGATTTTTAGTGTGCATATGCTCACTATCAACATTATATACCAAGAAAAGACCCCTGGGTAGCATCCTCTCCTAGCTTAGTACAATAGCTAATAATAAGCCTAAGAACAATAATGATGATATTGCCTGAAGAGATGAACCTTGTTTAGTACATCCTCTGGGTAAACTTAAGTCAGACTACAGATCAGACTACTTAGAGGGTTCACAATGGGCTAATTTTGAGAGGGAGATTTACATGTCACCAAGGTAACCAAGAAAACTCAGCAAGCATAAGCACCATGAAACAAAAGGCCAAAGCAATACAATGATAATCATCAATATTAAATTATATCAAGTCTCCTTGTGTCCTAGTAACCCATTTCCAATGTCCATTTAATCAGCACATTTTGTCTTGAGGCCCAGATGTCCCATGTAATCTCCTAGCCCTTGAAAATATCTTTTCTTGAGCATTGTGGAATAGGCCTCATTCTCAGGACAGCCCTGAAGGGGGTTCTGCTTCTCCGGTTCCAAGTTGCTTATAGAGGTTTCTAAATAATTCTACTAAAATCTGTCAGTAACAAGACTTAATTCAATTTAGTACAGCTTCCTAAATTTGATTTTCTAAACCTGAAACTTTGTAGAATTTCAGTTTTTGTATACTTCTCACTGTTTCTTTCTTTACCTAAACCCTGTACCTGATAGAAGAATCTTAAAAAAAAATTCATAAGGGCCTGACTTGTAAAATGAACCCTTCTGTCTTTTACAATTATCATATACTTTAAAATGGGAATATAATTTCACCTTCTTTACAGTCATCTTTTTTAATAATTTAATATTTTATTTTCCCCCAATTACGTGTAAGAACAATTTTAACATCTTTTTTTCTAATTTTGCATTTCAAATTCTCTTCCTCTGTCCTCCCTCTCCCCTCCCTTCCTCATTGAGAAATCAACCAATCTGACGTAGGTTATACATGTGCAGTCATTCTTTATAATTATCAATGTGATTTTATTTGTAAAATCCTTAATCCAGTTTTGAGAATTTCCCATGAGAAACATTTGGAAACCAGTCATATTGTCATGATTGAATTTTAACAAAAGGATAAGCTGAGTCCATTCTCCAACCAAGATAACATTTATTAATAGGGACGTGCTGCCTGTCAATAAAATGTCAATGGCTTGCCTCCATTTATGCCAAAGGACCCAAGCAAAATGACAGTTCTCTTTTATAAGTTTTAGGGAGTACAGAACAAAGAATAGAACAAGGTAGATAACATCATGGGATTAAGGGTAACATAATTGGTTACAGAGTTGAGGCACAGGGTACAACATGATTTGTTGGAAATTTGGTAATGGGGGCTAACAAGGACCCCCACTTCTTCTCTCATGAGACTAAGAAGTGCTCATTGTCCGAGTCTAGGTGCAAGATAGTGTGCTAGACTTTTGATCAGCAAATCAGACATCTTTGAAGGATAGCTTGGTGGCATAAAGATATCAGGCCTGACTCCCTTGCATTTGCACACATTTCCTCAGGTCAGTTAAATTCTTTGAGGCGGGAGGGCTAGATTTTTAAACTTAATCTGTTATAGGCCAGTTAAATTCTGAACCAAGTTCAGAGACAAAGAGCCATGGTTAAGCAATTGCAGGACAAAATCAATTACTTATAATTAGGATCAATAAGAAAATAATACAGGATCAATCTTAATCTTTTCAGTATACATATGTATATATTCTGGTTCTTAGAAAAAAACAGTCTAATTCTGTTGCCTTCTCAAAATTTGCTATTCAATTTAATGAGCAAGCTTTTACATCTTATTACTTTGTCCAATTCCACCTTTAGGAGTATATTATCCCTATCATAAATTTGACCACAAATGACTCAAATGTTTCAGTGTTATCTATTAATTGAGTGTTTTTGGAACAACAAAACTTGTATAGTTCACAGTTGCTTATGGAAATTTGCTGCAAAAGGAAAAAGGAGGGACATAGCTATAACAATGTGAAGACTGTTCCCTCAAGGGCACAGATCGACCTGATATATACCATAACAAGGGAAAAACTCCCTTAGCTCTGTTTGATTCTAGGCATGAACCCTACTGAACAGCCAGTCATGTAACACAGATCCACATTTTTCACAGAGTACATGGCCAGGCTCAGAATTAACCAGGTGGAAAAATTTCCTGTTCAGAAGGAAATAGCGTCATGGGGAAACTGAATCAAGAGGATCTTTCTTTAGGCCATGCCAAAGTCATGCCCTCATCATTTCCCAGGGACAGGGACCCACCTGTAGCAATTTTCAGTCTGCAGCACATGCCATTTTCTCCTCGAATGGTAGTGGCTTCATGACAATTAAAGACAACCACCCCTGTAATCAAAACTCAAAACAACATCAAATTGTAGTCTCAAATAGCAAAATTTCACTAATCACAACTTAAGGCTATGACGTTACTGCTGTTTACAAGTTGCAGTTACCATTAAAAAATAAAGCACATATAGTATGCCTTACTAGTTGGAATCATTCTTAGACTATTGTTGTTTCTTTCACATATTTCACATGTTCTCATTGTTAACTATTACTTTTCCCTGGTTCCAATAACAGCCAACAATGGACACATTTAAGAACAATTACATTCTGGAGTTTCAAACATATAGTCAATAGTTGGCTCAGAACCCCCCACAGAATAGCTGGCTACTGTAAGCCTCTAATTATTTCCAGATAAAATCTTATTCTTCATTATAGTAAACTTGTAAATACTCCCCCCCCCCACACACACCTTTTGATAAGAACTGGGAGAAGGGATCCTGTTTTCTCAGTCTTAGTTTCTCAAACTTCAGTGCTTTTGAATTTTACAATATGTAGTCAGCAGGGATCCTTCAGAGGCTCAAAGGACCTCACAGATAAGAATATCTTAAAGGGTCTATGCAATTTTTTTCCCCAAAAGAGTAAATTAAAACAAAATATACCCCATTGAATATTTAACAGTTTTTCAAACATCTGTTTTTATCACTTTTAAAGCTCAGTCATAATCTAATAGCCTGTAGATTAAAACAAGTTATTTATCTTAATAGCATTTCTGACACAATGGTGTCTCAAGTTTCACAATATAAGAAAAATTTTTGGGAATGTAATGATAATAATGTACTCAAAATCATCTATTTAAAACACGAAACAAAATTTATTACTAGTTAGATGACACCAGTTCCACCAAATGAATTTCCAAATTATATTACATAGGAAATCATTCATTTTTTAAAATCAACTTTGGCATTTTATACTAATCACATCTAAAACCTGGTATAGAGTTATCCAGTATGGAGCAATTACATACAATTAAAGAAATAATAGCAACAGTCAACGTTTATATAGTGCTTACCTTATGCTTGACACTGTGTTAATAAGCACTTCACAGTCATTATATCATTTTGATCCTCACAACAACCCTGAGAATTAGGTGCTATTTTTATCCTCTTTACAGAGTGGTTAACTGAGGTAGGCAGAGGTCAAGTAACTTGCTTAAGGTCCCACAGCTAATAAATTTCTTAATGTCAAATAGCAGATGTAGTTTGTATTAGATTCAGATTTATCACAATAATTTAGTTTCAGAACAAAATTTCATCCAAATTAAATCAAGAATGTCCTTATTGCTAGTCTAGATTATTTTTATGAAGCTTCTGTAGAGTTGGCAAAGTAGGCTTATGGTTATTGATATTTTCTTAGTTGGCATTTTTTATAATTAGCATAACTGACTTGGAGTGGGAAGATGGATAAAGCATTGGTAATTTTCTCGATGCTTTGCTTCATTTCACATATGTAGATATATTCTGAGAGTCTAGTAAATAAAGGAACTGAAGATTTTGTTTAAATGTACCAAAAACAAGGCTAGAAAGAAAATTAGACATAGCTAATGATGTTTCAAAAGTTCATTAAAGTTCTATTAGGGAATTAAAGTAATGTGATCTTTAGTCATACAGTGTAAAGGAGAACAATACAAAGCAGCCAGGACTGGTGCTATAAACTTTTAAGCAAAGATAAAGTAAATTTCAACTGTTGTTGTTCTGACCAGAAAGTGATCTGACACAGCATCTGGGTCACAGAATCCTAACGTAGAGTTCAGTCATGTCCCTGAATTGCTCATGACTCTGAGAAAACCACTCAATATCTGTGCTTCCCATTTCCATAGAAGTAACAGACACCCACATTTTACTTGATGGATTAAACACATATAATGATTATATAATATTTTGCAAATGTAAAGAACTATAAACATTTTAATTGTAATCCTTACCATCCTGTACAATACAAGAACAAACAGATGTCTTTGCGTTTCTACCCTCACGCCTCTATGGAAAAGGGCAAGATAGTTGAGCAGCCCTTGCAACCTCCTGGAAAGAGGAATTATAACAATGATGAAGACAGTGATGATGGAGAATATAGCCACAACCCCCTGACAGTCCAGCTTTTGGTGTGGGAATGTTAGCGCACTGGAAGAAGCTGTGGATTTGGGAAGTCAAATGACCTGAGTTTGAATCCCAGCCCTTCTACCTCTGTGACTTGGGGCAAGTCACTTAAACATCCTTGGGCCTCAGTACCTCATCTGTAAAATTAGGGCATTGGACTAAATGATCTCTAAGATTCCTTCCAAATCTAAGTCTGTGATTCTGTGATCCTAAAGGGAAAACACTCAACCTGTTTTATTTGTTTTGACAAATATACTACACATAGCTAAGCAACAAGATTTTAAAAATTCTTGATAATTATTGGACTTCTAGCTATTTGTCAGTGTTCATTCACATGGGTTAAGCTTGTTACTTGTATCATTATTTGTCTTGGTAGTTCCTTTATAATTTTTAGCAAAACTGTATGTTTAAACAACTTAATGGTAATGGAGCTATGTTCCATATGGAAAAGTTTAATTGTAAGCCAAACACTAACACACAGAGTATTTGATCCTTATTTTCTTAATTGAATTTAAAAAGTGTCATAGGCAGCCACAGATTTTGTTGTATTTTTTAAAGTTATTTGGATTCTCATGAATATTTTATGCTGTTGCTTATTTTAGTGATCGCTGTGGGGAAGACCCAAATCAAAAAGTAATCCATGGGGTTATTAACTCCTTTGTTCATGTTGAACAGTATAAGAAAAAATTCCCCTTAAAGGTAAAAGACAACTCATTCATTTTTAAAAGAAATTATGAGAACTTTAATTTAAAAAAAATACTTGTTCTTGTTTTTGCTAATATTCTTTTCATTGTTCTATTTAGTTTTATCAGGAAATTTTTGAGTTGTCTTTTCTGACTGAAACAGGGGAGTATTATAAACAAGAAGCTTCAAATTTGTTACAAGAATCAAACTGTTCACAATATATGGAAAAGGTAAGAATTAAACGTATGTTCTATTGAAGATACATTTATATGATAAAATTATTATACAAATGCCACAATTTAAATTATCCATTTTTTTTTTTTGCTTTTGAGAAGAAACACTGTTACTCAGAGTTTGAATTAGTATCACATAGTGCTGACTTACCAATAGTATTTTTTCACTGAAAACTTTTTACTGTTTTGTCAGTGTTGATTCTTTATTGGTAAATTTTGATAATTTGGTTGATAATTATATAAATACCAGAGTCGTATTCTTTACCAAATAGAAGACTGTATGTTCATTTGTAGCAATAAAGACAGTCTAAGGTTTTGTTTTAAATATAAATAAAGGGAAAGAGAAAATGGTATTACCTTCTAGAACAAGACCTTATTTTAGCTTTGTCACATTCTTGGAGTACTGAATAAAAGAGGAGATCTATGGCTATTAACAATTAGAGTCTTATTTAGTTGGTCATATAGAGTTATTCAATATGTGCCTGCTTAGTAAGGGTTCTGTGTAAATTTTCATAATAGTGTAAATATTGTGGCTCATTCACAGATTTCACAATACTAATGTAATGATTGTACCTAGAGTTTTAAACTAATGTTGTTCAGCTTCTGTAGATGGACATTTCTGTATTACATAATGCAGATAATAAAGGGATTTGGGATTTTGTTTGAAAAAAGACTGTATAGTCAGACTTATAATCATACAGTTTCATAGGAGTAGCCATTTGACATAGTCAAGTGAGCACTAGACTAAAAGTCAGAGACCTGGCTGAATTTTGGTCTTGGCTTTACCGCTGTTGAGCTATGATAATCTTGGGCCACCGTTAGTGAGAAGAGTTTCAGTGAAACATAAATGGTAGCATAGGCAAGGCTGCAAAGTTACCGAAAGTTGTATTTGGTTTCCTCATTCTTTGCTTTGTGAACCTGTATTATATGTTATAACATCCTTCCCCACTGTTTCCCAGATTCAAAGTGTCCTTCCTCCATGTGCCTTATGTTTCACATTTATCAGTGACTTGGTGACACTGTTGGCTTTTAACCATGTCACTGTAGGTTGCAGGACGGTCCAATGGGGCAAATGGAAGCTATGGTCCTCGCCTTGTTTTTTGGACTCTATTTTCATGAAAGGGTTAGCTGTTTTCCATGTGGCCTCTGAGCAGTGTCCAGGGCTGGCCTTAGATGCCCTTCTACTACTTTTTGCATACCTGTTTTCAACTTTCTTGTATTTCCTCTCCTCCAGGCCCCCTGAAGTATTACATATCAGTGTCATGTATATCAAAACCACTGAGGGTAATATAAGCTATATGATTAGAATAGATGTAAGTGTTTTTCAGCAGTAAAATTCCCATTTAACTCAGGGTCCGGGCATGTGCCCATATTTGTCCAGAAAAATATTATGAAATGCTACGTCAAATGACTTTATTAAAATCTTGCCAAACTATATCTATAGAATTTCCCCAATCTATTAGTCTATTATTATCAAAAAAAAAAAAGGAAATAGAAATTAGTCTGGCATGACTTTTTTTTTTAAGTTACATTGCCATTTGTTTTTTTCTAAGTGATACTATGTGTTTCATTTTTCATTTGTTACTTTTTGTTTTTTCGAAGTTCTTTTGTTGCCATTGTTTTTATGTTACAGTCATATACCCCCTATACTCCAAAGGAAAACATTTGTACAAAACCATCCTATGTGGTGGCCAAATCTTACAGTGTATCTCACATTCCATGGCCATAGTACTTCACCTCTTCATTGAAAGAAAAGATAGGGGTGTTTGTCGTTTACATCACTATGTGACTTGTTCTTTTTATTTTAATTTATTCTGAACTTCCAAATCAAATAAAATAAGCATTTCCATATGCACAATGGAACAGAAAAAGATGTTTCTACATGCATTTGTGAAACTCTATTATATACAGCTTGCCTTTCTTTTTAAATAATAAATTCCAGACGTAACTTTCAAAGCTATCTTGCTTGTCTATGTTTTTCATGTTTTCCTTCTGTTTTCTTTCACGCATTTAAAAAAATGCTCCAGTAATCCTTTTTAAAAAATGTCTTATCATATGTCTTGAGTCCATCAGCTCTCAGTCAGGAAATTGGTAGCCTGCTTTGTCATAGTTCCTCTGAATTGTGGTTGGTCATGGCACTAATCAGAGTTTTTAAGTGTTTCAGAGTTGCTTTTCTTCGTATGTTGGATAAATTGTTCTCTTGCTTCTTTTACTATGCATCAGTTTGTACAGTATTCCCAGGTCTTAGGTTGCATTGCTTTCATATACCATAATTTGTTCAGCAGTTCCCCAGTTCATGGGCACCCCCATAACCTGTTCTTGATGAAGCCCTGCTGATTCTTTGCGATCACTGTTTTTGTTTCCTGATGTTCATGACCGCTGGTTCTTTCAGTACCCTGAGATGTCATTATTCAAGATTTGGGGCTTGAATGCATCAGGAGCAGCTAGGTACTCCCTTACTGTCTTCCTGCTTATGTGAGGTATTAGCTATTTCTGTTTTATCCTTCCCAGTCCAGGTTTTCCTGTGGTTCATTATCACCAGTCCACTTAAACAGAGTAGAAGTCTTAACCCTTCTTTGAGCCTTTTCTTTTCACTAATATAGTAAAAGCAGAAGAAAATAACAAAAGCATTTTAATTGTCCTTAACATTCCTCACCAGCCTCAACTCTTTGGTAGTTTTAATACTCCTGATATCCTTCTTACAGTACTCTGCCATGCTTTTTTAGTCATATTCTATAATTTATCCTTGTTTTAATTTTATGCATGTGTTTTTTTAAAATCTAAATTCATCAGTGAATCCTGTGCTAATCACATTAGATTCTTTTAGGCACCTCATTTTCTTCTTCATTGAAATGGTTTTTAAATCTTCAGAATTAATTTTTTCCATTCAATTTTATTTTCATTTCCAGCTTCTCTCCCTCACCCTTTTTCTCTCCCACCCATTGAAAAGGCAAGAAATACAAAGCCCATTACAAATACGAAGTCTTTCAAAACAAATGTCTGCATTAGCCATGTTCTGAAAAAGAAAAAATAAATAAGAAGGAGAAAAAAATATGCTTCAGTCTGTACTCTGTGTCCATCAGTTCTCTCCCTGGAGGCAGATAATATTTTTCATAGTTAGTCCTTTGGAATTGTTATGGGTCACTGTGTTGATTTGTGTTACTAAGTCTTTCAACATTGATTATCTTTACACTATTTCTGCTACTGTGTAAATTTTTCTCTTAGTTCTCCTCATTTCACTCTGTATTAGTTCATGTAATTCTTCCCAGGTTTTTTGAAACCGCCCCCTTCATCATTTCTTGTAGCACAATAGCATTCCATCACATGGAACATAGCATTTTCGTTCTGCCCTTTCACCAATTGATAGGGATCTCCTCAGTTTTCAATTCTTTGCTACCACAAAAAAAAGGCTGCTGTAAATATTTTTGTACATACAGATCCTTTTCCTTTTTCTTTGATTTCTTTGGGAGTATAGACCTAGGAGTGAGATTGCTGGGTGGAAGGGTGTTTGATAGCCCTTTGGGCAAAGTTCCAAATTGCTTTCCAGAATGGATGGATGAATACACAGCTCCACCTACAGTGTATTAATGTACCTATTTTCCTACATCCCCTTCAGCATTTGTCATTCTTCTTTTCTTTCATCTTAGTGGTGGTAGCTCAGAGTTGTTTTTAATACTCATGTCTCTCATTATTAGTGATTTAGTACATTTTATATGAATATTGATAGCTTTGGTTTCTTCCTCAGAAGTTCATTCTCAGGAGTTTCTATCCTTCGTGTGTTGAATTTTCTTGTGGAATTTTAGTCCATGGGATCCTATCTGTTTTCTTGAAATAAATTTGGTTTATCTGTAGCATGGATATGCGAATGGTCCCCAGATGCTGTAGTCTCCACCAAATCTCCCGTTATTTGTTTACATACTCATACTACAGATCAACTGGAGAACTTGCCATTTACTAGACATTCCTTCCTTGATTTGCCTTTTCTGCCTTTCCTTCTACCTGGAATTCCCTTCTTATTTCAGTATCTACCAATTCAAATTCTACCTACTATATACAGCCCTGTTTAAGTACCTTTTCATACAAAAGATTTCATTTATTCTCCACCTTTCACGATTATATCTCCTTTCTCCTTCCAAAGGCATTTGGTATTGTTCCTACATTATGTATATCTTAAATTATGCTATTTATGTCCTGTCACTCTACTAAATTAAAAGTTTCCTATAGGCTTATAAGCAGCTAGGTGGCCAGCAGATATTGCCCAGGTCTGGAGTCAAGAAGACTTGAGTTCAAGTCTGTCCTCAGATATTTAAGAGCTGTGTGATCCTGGGCAAGTCACTTAACCCTGTTTGCCTCAGTTTCCTCACCTGTAAAGTGACCTGGAGAAGGATGTGGCAAACCACGCCAGGATCTTTGCCAAGAAAACCCCAAATGGGGGCGGGGGTGTCATGAAGTGTGGGACATGGCTGAACAACAACATCAACAGGTTTATGTATGTTTACATCCCATGTAGAACCTAATAGTGTCTTGCACATAGTAAGCATTCAGTAAATGTTTATAGAATTTGATTGACTAATTTTAAATTTTTACCCTTGACTTGTATGAAGTAACTCTATTTTGATTTTTAAAGATGTGGCATTGTTTAGATTTGGTAATATGACAGGATGGTTGTGGGGAAATAAATGGAGATGATATTCAAACCATCTCCTTGTATTTCTTTATAAATGATCTGTGGCATAGTACAAAAAATGCTGGACTTGAAAGTTTGCTCTATGACCACTGGCACGTAAGTCACTTACCCACTCAGAACTTCAGTTTCCACATCTGTAAAATGGGAACATTAATAAATAACCATTTATCTCATAACTTTTTGTAAGCTAAGTGTTTTACAAACCTTAAAGTCATATATAAATGTATGCTTTTATTATCCATATAACATGAGGTTTTATAACTGCAGTCATAACTTTTTAGGTGAAAACTAGATTTAAATTGGTTTTCCTACCCCATATCCCTCTCCATATTTGTATGAATGGTTGATGATTGTTAGCTTCCTCACCTTGATTCCACCCCACCACTCTTAATTTATGTTTTCTTTATAAAGCAAAGATCATTTTCTACAGTTCTTACTATACAAATATTTCTCTAGGTCCTAGGTAGATTAAAAGATGAAGAAATGAGATGTAGAAAATATTTACATCCAAGTTCATATACTAAAGTGATTCATGAATGTCAGCAGCGAATGGTGGCGGACCATTTACAGTTCCTACATGCAGAATGTCACAATATTATACGGCAAGAGAAAAGAAGTGGTAAGTCATACCCAAAAAAATCTAAGTAAAAATCAGCAAACCAAAATTAATGGTTTGTTGTTGTTTTTAGAATTTAATGTTAGTGCATCTGTCATCACTTAACTTTTAAATCATATATTTGGAAAATGCTCTGTAAAGTACTTCATAAATATTTTTGCAGATATCATAGGAAGTGTAGAGTTTTATATTATGAAGTCATTTTCAAAAGGTACATTTAGAAGGCACATCTTAAAAAATACTAGGAACTAATAAATTTAACTTTATTTTTTCTTACAGACATGGCAAATATGTACACCTTGCTTCGTGCTGTGTCAAGTGGTTTACCTCATATGATTCAAGAACTACAGAACCATATTCATGATGAGGGTCTTAGAGCAACTGGTAATCTTTCTCAGGAAAATGTGAGTTTTATAAGACCCCTTGGAAAGCTTTTGTTTTCATCACATTTGTCACTGAGTGTTAATTTGCTTTCATATGTACTTTCTTCTTCATCTAAACGTTTTTCTTATCATTGTCATATAATAATAATAATATTATAGTAGTGTTATAATACAAATGTATTTAGATCAATGGTTTTGAACCTCTTTATAGGATTTTTTCCTTTTTTAAAAAAGTGGATGTTCCAGGCTTTTTTATTAACATTGATTTGGATCTCTCAGCAACTGCTAGTCAACTTTTATGGAATTAGATTAGACTTTGAGTAATAGTAATAAAAAACAGGGTGAAAAGAGAACAAAAGGATCTCACTGTCACTGGTCACCTGTGTTCTATGATCCCTTTTACCAGCATAGTGGCCCTTGTCTCTATGCAGGCAACTAATAGTTTGAGAATTGTTTTTTTAATTTATGTTCTCAGTTTAGATAAAAGATGATATCCTAACAAATTATATTGATGTTTAGGACATTGTACAAATTACATCTACACTCTCTTCTAAGGTTTCCTTTTTTCTAGTATATATGCTATTAGTTTATTGTGGGCCCAGGCTCTAAAGCCAGGGTTCCATGATTACCAGGTTTTTGTCTATAGTAGTACCGTACAGGCATGTCCTTTCCCTTATCTCTACCTGACTCCTAGTCAGGTATCTCAGCACTGTTTTTATTGAGGTTGATTAAGTGGGCTGCCATCCTCCATTGGAACAGGAAATGTCTCCTTAAATAGTTGTCATTGAGCAGTACTAGTTTTCCCCTGCTGGTGATGGAAACATTGAACTGTTTTTCTTTTAGAAAGTATAATTTTGAATCAGATATTCTTTGTCCAGTTTATAAGCACTAATCATATTCGCCATGATATTTAGGGCTTACACTTGATATGCACATTTAACCAAGGTGGACACAACAAGCTTCTTGTGTGGCGGTGGCTACTCTAAATCCATAATCATAGACCCAGTTCCCATACCTGGGCTAGTTATTAACCATGTCCCAGGTTTTGGAACTTCGAGCCTCAGATGGGGGAAATGTCAGAATCCATTGCTTGGTTGACTTTAGTAGCAATTCAGTATTGCTACTATATACTCTGACCTCATTTTGGTAACTAGCCTCTTGCCCGTGCCACAGTTCTAGTGCCTCTTTTAAGAACGTTCCCTCTTATTTCCCTGTGTCTTAGTCCCTGCCCTACTTATGTGTCCAGTTCCTCTAGTGCCTTTGGTTTAGTTCCTGATATTTGTTGTCAGACTTCCTTAGTCCCAGCTGCCTTTCTTTCTTCTATTTCCTACTCCCAGATTTCTCTCATGGCATTAATACCTACTTGCTGGATAAAATTTCCACTTACCAGAGACTTTGCATTTTCCCTACAGGAAGACTCCTAATGCTCTTTCTGGCCACATTTTTTTTTTAGCCATCTTCCTTTTGCCCAGGAGATAATCAGTGGGGAACTCCCTTCTTTTTTCCATTCACAGGGTGGTGGTAGGTAAGGGTGCCCTTGGCTGAAAGATAAAGCATTAGAGTTCTAGTCCTAGCTCTGTGCTCTTATCCTCCATGATTCACTGTACTTCTCAGAACATCAGTTTCCTTATCTGTAAAATGGTGGGGTAGGATGATGTGATCTCTAAAAATTCCTTTTGCCCTCACCTTCTGTGATACTATAATTCTTTGCTTACCTCATCCTGCCAGATGTTGGGATTGTTATCATCCCTGGTTTGGCCCATCCAACTTAAGACAGATTCCTGGTTCCAACAGTAAGTAGTCTCCATACAAATGGTCATCTGTCTATATATGTAGAACTGGTTTGACTCGCCCCTTGATAGTCATCTTTTTATTGCCCTCTCTATGAAAGTAAAAGCTCTTCTCCCATTCTCCTCATGCCTTCCTTTTTCCTGAGTGAAACGTCTAGTTCATTTACAAAGGAGAGTTTCTGCCTCTTAAACTTAGTAAATTCTGCATTTATTCAGAAAACCATTATTCTACTTGTGCTCAGGCCTTCAGTTTACTTCTTTTTTTCCTTTTTCTTGATACCGGTTTCATCCTTGTCTCCATTCTATCAACAAGAATACAGCAGCAGTAAAAGCAAGCATTTACTAAGTAGTTATTATGTTCCAGGCACTATGCTAAGCCCTATGGGTATAAAGGCAAAACACACTCCCTACCCTCAAAGATCTTCTTCGATTAAGGAGCTCACATTCTAATGAGTTCCCTTCTGTATACTTATTGGATATTTGGGTCAACAAGAAATGAACTTTAGTCAGAAAATCCTTCTCCGATGTCTCAGACCGAGGTTTTTAACCTTTTTTGTGTCATGACCCCCTTTATCAGTCTGGTAAAGGCTTTGAACCACTTTTCAGGATGTTTTTAAATGCATAAAATAAAAGACATGGAATTTACAAGGAAAACATTTTGTTGAAATGGAATTATTGAAACACTAAAAAAAAAAATCAGCTCTCAATGTTGCTTTAGTTCACCAAACTATTTCACTTAGTATCTTCTTATACCCCCAAACTGTTGGCACTCTTCCTTTGTTCAGGTAAAACTTAATGTTACCTCCTTAAGGCTGATATAATTAAGTGTCTTAGTCTTGCTCAGGGACTTTAATACTTCTTTTCCTGGTTCTGTGAGGCTTAGGACCAGGTTTGACTATCAGTTCTGCCTCGTCTTGCTTGTATGACCTTGGACAAGTCACTTACCCTCTCTACCTTAGTTTCTTCATATGTAAAATGATAGAATTGGTCGTGATGACTAATATTTGTAAAGCCAACACATATTAATAAGTGCTTCCTATGTGCTAGGCACTATATAAGTGCTAGGGATATGCATACGAGAAAAGGACGAAAGTCCCTGCCTTCAAAGAGTTTATAATCTAATGGAGGAAGACAACACACAGAAGAAAGCTGAAAAGCAGGGAGAAGGGGAATAGGGCCAGGGTAGAAGGAGGTACTTGATGCGAGGTTATGGTGGAAAGGCCAAAGAAATCCAAATGAGTGCTTCTGGAGAAGTCAAAGAAGTACAAAATGAATAGTGAAGTAGGAAATGAGGCAGTATCATCCACGATGACCAGTATTTGTAAAGCATTTAACACAGTACCTGGAACACCGGAGATATTTAATAAATGCTTGTTCCCTTCCCCTCAACAATAGGGAAGTTTGTTCCAACTATAAATTCGAGCTTAGGAATTCTGCCACTTTTTATATTCAGCTTTCATTTTAGCTTAGTTATGGGGAGTTCCTACATGTTTTGAGGAGTGAGTTGAAGGCCCAATTTTTGTTTCTCTCTAAGGAACTATCTTTTGTGAAGAACACAGTAACTCAAGTAGTAATAAGGGGGTGCTACAAGACTAAACTCTAAAAGGTTGTAACCAAATTCATACTTAAGGTTGATTGATTTCCCTGTCCATGGTGTAGGACTGGTATCCTAGAAGTTGAACTCTAGCTCTTTCATATGTGTACTAGACCTTTTAAAACCTTGCTTACTTTAAGTAGTTTGTTGTCTTATTTTATGGTGATTTTTTTTTTTTGTTCCTTTGGTGCTGCAAAATTTCAAGATGCTGCCCATTTGCAAAATGCTATGCTTCTGCTTTCTCAGAGAGCTTCAAATCATCCTGCTGTTTTGGATTCCATCTAGGGTCATACTGATTATATTAAGTGACAACTAGATGGCATAGTAGATTGAATATTAGGCCTAGAGTGAGGAAGACCTGAATTCAGATCTAGCCTAGGACTCTTAATCGCTATGTGACCATGGGCAAGTCACATAATAGTGACTTGCCCATCTCCCGCAGTTGTTGAGAGCATCAAATAAGAGTATATTTGTAAAGTATTTAGCATGCTGCCTGGACATAGTATATTCTTAATAAAGCCTTCCTTCCTTCTTGTCTTCCTTTCTTTCCTTCCTTCCTCCTTCCCTTTCTTCCTCCCTTCCTTCCTTCTATTCATCCATCCATCCATCCATCAGAATTTAGAACATGATAAGTGTTGTAGTTCAGTACTCAGTACTGTCCATTCATGCAGTTGAAGTGAATTTTGTAGCTTACTTTTGAAATATTTTTAAAACAGTGAGATTTATATTGTCTTAGTCATAAAAGACAGAGTTAGTAATTATAATGTTTTACTTAGATATCCACAATGAGTAAAAGAAAGGGAAGGTATAGAGGCTTCCATTTCTTTCCCTAGGTTGATATTGTATCCTTTTTATCTTTATCAGGTAGTAAAGTCACTTGCTTGTAATAGATGCAGCAGGTGTTGCCATGATAACTTTATTTAATTTCTTACAGAATTCTTTTTTTCCTTTGTCATTATTTGTTATGCTTTTGGGTTTATATGCACTGTTACTGGTGGATAGCATTCTGTTTTAAGAGTTGGACATAGGGGCAGCTAGGTGGCGCAGTGAGTAGAGCACCAGCCCTGGAGTCATGAGGACCTGAGTTCAAATCCTGCCTCAGACACTTGACACATGTACTAGCTGTGTCACCTTGGGCAAGTCACTTAATCCCAATTGCCCTGACCAAAAAAAAAAAATTTAAAAAAAAGGTTGAACATAGAATTATCAAAAATGTCTCTGGACAAGTTTGACCGCAAACAAGAAATAAAAGAAGACAATTCCTCTCACTCTGCAGAAGTGAGAGGTCCACAGGTGTGGAACATTGCATATTTTTCAGATTTTTGGTGGGATGTATTGGTCAATTTTACTAACTGCTTTTTCTCTTTATTCTTTTTTTTTTCTTAAAAATTTTTTTTAATGTATGGGATGGCTCTCTGGAAGGGAAGGTAAGAATTAGAGAAATTTTAGTTCTGTAAAAATAAAAGAGAGCCATCTCTAGGGCGGGGGTAGGAGAAAAAATCTACATGATAATTTTGTCATCTGTCTGAAAGGAGTAGCAAGTTGTGCATAATAGACTTGCAGTTTCACATACAATCACCTTTTTATTTTATGAAAACACTTTATTCTATAAATTAAAAATAAAATTTTAAAAGTGTATCAATAAAATTTTATTTTAAAAAAATACATCTTTAGATGGGGAAACTAGAATGCAAGATCTGTAATAGTAAAACAGCCCTTGAATATTGGAGTTTAATACTTTAACATGTCTTCTCTTCACCAGTAATGTCAGGATCATCAAAATCAAAGCATTTTAACAATTTATCCAAGCATTTATTAAGTTGCCTGCTGTGTGCTAGACACAGTGCTAAGGAAGGATCTTAGAAGTAATCTAGTCTAACTCACATTTAAATCTATCAACAAATATTTGCCTAGTGCTTTCTGTGTGAAAAGCACTACATATGTATATGGGGAAATAAGCCCATGTGACTTGTCTCAAATCATATAACTAGTTAATGGCAGAACTGATACAATAACCTTGGTCTACTGAATTATAGTCTGTTGTTCTTGCCATTAGTCTGTTATTAGTTCTTATTATTTTATAGTATTCACAAGTAATCCTCTTAAAAATATGTTTTCCCCCAATTACATGAAAATACAATTTTTAGCATTTTTTTAAAATTTGATTTCCAAGTTCTCTCCCTTTCTCCCTCCTCTCCCCTCTCCGTGAAATAGTAGGTGATCTGATACAGGTTATACGTGTGTACAGTTATGCAAAACATATTTTCATATTAGTCATTTTGTGGAAGAAAACAAGAAGGAAGGAAGGAATGAACTGAGGGAGGGAGGAAGGAAAGGAGGAAAGGAAAAGTAGTATGCTTTGGATGCTTTGATCTGTATTCAAACTCCATCGGTTCTTTCTCTGGAGGTGAATAGGATTCGGGATTGTCTTAAATCGTTCTATTGTTGAGAATAGTTAAGTCATTCACAATTGTTCATCATACAGTATTGCTGTTACGTGCACAGTGCTCTTCTGGCTCTGCTCAATTCACTCTGCATGAGTTCATATAAGTCTTTCTAGGTTTATCTGAAATCATCCTGCTTATCATTTTTTATAGCACAATAATATTTCATTACAATTGTATACCACAACTTGTTCAGCCATTTCTCAATTGATAGACATTCCCTCAATTTCCAATTCTTAGCCACCACAAAAAGAACTGCTATAAATGCCTTTGTAAAATAGATCTCCCCTTCCCACTTTTTTTGAATCTCTTTGGGATACAGATCTAGAAGCGCTGAATCAAAGAGTATGCACAGTTTTATGACCCTTTAGGCATAGTTCCAAATTGCTCTCCAGAATGGTTAGACAGTTACAACTCCAGCAACAGTGCATGAGTGTCCCAATTTTCCTATATTCCCTCCAACATTAATAGTTTTCCTTTTCTGTAATAGTAGCCAGCCTAATAGGTGGGAGGTAGTGCCTCAGAGTTGTTTTAATTTCAACAAATATTCTTAATTAAGTCACTGGTCAGTATTAACTTTTTAAAAAGTCTTTGCAAAGAGATATTTTGTCAGATACTAATAGATTGATGAAAATGCCTGTTAGAGAAATTTTGAGGTGCTTCTCGAATATTTTAATGTATTGTTAGCTATTCACATAAAAATTGCTGAGGTAGTTTCTTTAGGAAATACTAATGTGCCTTTACATATATGTTTTTATGATAGCTTGTTTAGAAAAATTTGCTCTTTAATTAGTTGACATGGAGTCAACTTAAGTTTAATTTATTTAAATTTTTTTATATCTAATTGTTTGATTTATATTGAATATTTATAGATGCCAACTCAATTTGTGGAATCAGTTTTGGAGGTGCATAGTAAATTTGCCCAGCTTATCAACACTGTTTTGAATGGTGATCAACACTTCATGAGTGCCCTTGATAAGGTAATTTTTATAATGTGTAAAACAAATTTGTATAATTTTATCATGTATCATACTATCCCAGAATTGTGGATTAGTGTTCATATATAGGATAACTTGATGGTGATATTGTTATGATGTTTTGAGTAAAATGATAATGTTGATACAGTACATAATATTGAGATCACTTGGCCTGGACCAGTCATGTAAATTAACAAGTTAAGATGTCAGAAGTCAGAGAGACTTGAACTTGTTAACTAGCCTTTAGATTTGCTCAAAGTTTAGAAGTTGGAGGTATCTGTTTGACTTTAATAAATTGAAATAATTCATATCAGTTTTGAGTTAAAAATTCATAGTTTCTCTAAATAACTATCCTTCTGCAGCTTACTAACATCAGTCTTGCTGTGGTAGCTTCCTTGATTTTTCTTTGTATTTTTGGGCTCATTGTCTAGCATACATAAATACACAAATAAATAATAAAAATAAATATATAAATAAGTTTCTGGTCAATATATAGACATATGCCCATTTGTACATAGATTTAGCTGTCTTCAAAATGACCAAATTTCACACTTTAATGGGATGACAGTCATTTACATTTCTATGGCACTTTGAAATTTTAAAAATCTTAGAAATCCTTTGAAGAAGATATGGCAAAAGTAGTATTATCTACATTTTATGGATGAGGAAACTGAGACTTAGATAGTTAAATGATTTCTTCATCGTCAGATAGCTAGTAAGAGTAGGATTTGAGATTTCAACTCATGCCCCATCTCTTCTTTAGTAAACCTTTCTGGAAGGGTATAGGTTTTAGAAAGGATTTAGTTCATTTTTAGTGAAATGTGATGTTTATGGAATTCCCATAAATATGTGGCTAGAACAGTTAAATTATAATTATTTTGAGTGAATAGATAAAACTTAGTTTTTGCTTAGGTATTGATTAGGTATATAAAAATATATAAAATAGTCATGTATGTGTGTGTGTGTGTGTATATATATATATATGTGTGTGTGTGTGTGTGTGTGTGTGTGTGTGTGTTCGCGCGCGCGCATATGTGTGTATATGTAAAGTGTTTTCTTCCTGTGTTTATTGATGGATTTGATTCCAAAGTACTGTGTAAGCTCTGTAATGCATCCATCAGTCCATCAGACAGCAGGCATTTATTAAGCATTTTCTATGTGGCAGGCATTGGGCTATAAATACAAATAATAAAACAAGCCATATTCTAAAGCATCTTACATTCTAACACTCTCTTTCAGGGTCCTGGCAGTAACCCTTTTGAAGAGTATATGCTCATATATTACTCACTGCTATTCACATAGATCTTGAAATCTCCAGTCACTCTACTTTTCCATTTAAACAATATTCATTATCATACCCTTAGCTCTTAATCATGAAATATTTACTGACAGAAAGAAAACTGATAATCATAACAGGCTGTTCATGAACCTAGGTCACACTCTCCCACCAATACATGAAGTGTCCTTGAAGGAGATGAGACACAAATTAGAGAAACCTAACTATGAAAGGCATGAGTAGGAGTAAGTGTGTGCTTGGGGAAGCTTACAACTCTAGTTAAGTAGGCCTCGGTGTCCTTGGTATCTTTAGGTAACAGTGCTAAGCTGTTTACCCCTCTTCTGGGACTTTCTACTCTCCTGCCAGAGTCTGCTTCTCTGATAGCCTCAGAAAGCTGTGCTCTGCTCTTTTAACAAATAGCGTCTGCAGAGCTTTCCAGGTTGGCTCTCTTGACTGCATGCTGGGGCAGTGTTACCCTTTTTCAGTGAAGAGCAGTTCTCTTAAGCTTGGGAGTTACAAAGCTATTCAGCTGTGTTCTGCAGGTCAGGAGGGATTCCCCATCTCAAACCTTTATAAAGGCAAAAATAGGCAACCTTAGGCAAACTGCTGAGGGGTTTACCCTTTCTCAAGCTGTAGATGGTGTTAGAGAGCAAGGCATCCATTTTCCACTCAACTCTAAACACAGCAGAGCGTGCTCACTGCTCCAGTCATTCTTCTAACCCAGCCATGTAGCCTTCCTGTCTGCAGGCAGCCAGGCTCAGCTCAGAGATGCTGTTTTGGTGTCTGTCTCTACTCTGCTTTTCTGCTTTGTCAGTTTCTGGGCTCTGGTCTTTTGGCTTCTCTGTGGTACTTTTAAACATTGGTTTTGATCTGCTTATTCTTCTGCCTCAGAGCCTCCTCCCATGTAGTGACTTACCTTTAGCTTAAATTGAGAAACCCAAAGTCCACATTTCCATCAAGTATGACACAGGATACAATTTTGCCATTGCCCCCAAATGATTCTTTGATTCATAGTTTACTGAGTATAAACTTCAAGGCCGTAAAAAACAGTCACATGTAAGATGGCTCTAGGAAACAGTGCAGTGCAGCTACCATTATCATCAGTTTTCACTCAGATTCTTTCAGAATATATAATATCTTTCTTCAGGTACTGTGATCTGATGGTCTAGTTTTCTTCAATAGTCAATAAACATTTATTAGACACCTAATATTTACCAGGCACTGTGCTAAGCCCTAGAGATATAAATCTAATGGGAGAAAACAGAACAAAAAAGGAAGCTGAAAGTGTGTGTGTGTGTGTGTGTGTGTGTGTGTGTGTGTGTGTGTGTGTGTGAGTGAGGGTGTGAGGTACCCAGCATGGGGGCATGCTCATAATAAAGTACTGTCTAAAGGGCTGTAACTGGGTGAGAAATGAAGAGATGGCTGGTCATGGGATCCCTCTTTAAATGAAGACTGGGAAGGTCTTGTTCTTTCCTTGCTCCACCCTCCAAACAGAGGGGGAAAGGGTACTGAGAATACTGATAAGGTGGGAGTACCAAACATATTGCAATCTCACTGGCTGATGGGGTCCCTGATCATGATGGAGTCTACTAGAAACAAGTATGGCCAAGTGGGATCTTTCAGATCTTCTTAAAGAGAGAAGATACTAGTACTTGGGACCAGTAAAGTCTTCATGTAGAAAGAAGTGATGAAATTCCAACTTGAAGGAAGTGATGAATCCTGTGAGGCAGCAGTCAGGAGGAAATTTATTCTAGGCATAGGAGACAGACAGTACAAAGGCACAGGGGTGGAAGAGAAAATGTCATGAGTAAGGAAGAGTGAGAAGGCTGGTTTGGTCAGATTGCAGAGGGTGGGAAGGGAGACTGGAAGGATAGGTTGGGTCAAGGCTGCGTTGGGCTTTGAACGCTAAGGAGAGGAGTTCATATTTTATTCCAAAGGTAATAGGAAGCTAACTATAATTACTTGGTCATATTTAAGGACAGATAATGTGGCAGCAGTGTGTAGGGTAAAAAGGAGTGGGAAGAGACTTGAGGCAGGGAGACCAATTAGGAGGCTGATACAGCAATTTAGGAGAGATGATGAGGGCCTAAATCAACGTTGGAGCCGTGTGGGTGGAGAGAGGGGCTTGAAGGGAAGAGAGATTGTAAAGGTGGAGACAGTGAATTTTGGTGTCTGGTTGGATATGAAAGGTGAGGAAGAGTGTGGAGTGAAGGATAACTCTCAGTTTATAATCGTGAGATGAACTGGAAGGACAGCAGGGCCTGTGACAGAAGTAAGGAAAGTTTTGATTAGATTTTTTTTTAAAAAATCAAACATTTTCTCTCTCAACTATATCCTACCCCTCTTACCCCTATTCCACCCCTGTCAAATAAGAAAGAGAAAAAGAAAACCTTTTTAAGAAAAAGGCATACTTAAACAAAACAAATTTTTCCCATTGACCAAGTCTAAAAATGTATGTCTTCTTCTGCATTTCCAATCTATTATCTCTCAGTCAGGTGATGGTAACATTCTTCATCTTTGATCCTCTGGAATCATGGTTGCTCATTGCATTTATAAGAGTTCTCAAGTCTTCCAGAGTTGTTTTCTTTACAGTGTTATTGTTACTCTAGAAATTTTTTATTTTAATTACCTTCTGGCTGGTCTCCCTGTTTCCAGTCTTTTCTCCTCTCCAATCAGTCCTTCACATAGCTATCTTCCCAAGGTGCAAGTCTAACTATATCAATCCCCAGCTCAAAATCCTTCACTGGCAAGGTGGTGGCTGGAAAGCAAGGACACTTGCTTAAGCTCTCCCCCAGGTCCCTCCAAACACCTATAAAAATGGTTCTGAACAAATTCTAGAGCTGCAGAACCCATGAAATAGCAGAGGGAAGCAGGGCTCCAGCCCAGGACAGCCTGGATGGTCACTGGGAAGGGTCTATCACATGGAGCTGGGAGTAGAGCCAGGTGGAACAGGCCCTAGCACCTTGAATCATTGAGCTGTCAGACTTCTCAACCCACCAACGCCAAAGACAACAGAGCAGGTTAGTGGGAAAGACTGCTGGGACAGAGTGAAAAGAGTTGGCAGTTGGACACCTCCCTTGGGGCGGCAGAGGTGGTGCAGCTCTGAGGCTGCTTCCAGAGCTACAGCTGCAGTTGCTTCCAGCCCCAGGCCCACCTGATGGGAGGAATTAAGCGGCGGATTAGAGTGGGAGTGCAAAGCCTGCTTTGCCCTGCCTGGGTCTGGGGTGCAATCCTGGTTGGCAGTTCTTGGGGGAGAAGGAGCGCTGGTGTGGCAGAGCTTGCTGTGTAGAAGTAGCTCTGAAAACAGCAGCCCAGCCCCTCAAGCTTGGGACAAAGTACTCTCTACTCTACAAGCAAGCTGTACCCTGATAAAAACCTCAAGGGTCAAATAGTTGGCTGGGAACATGAACAGGCAGCGAAAATGGTCTCAGATTCAGACTCAGGCTTTGGAATCTTTTTCTGGTGACAAAGAAGACCAAAACATACAGCCAGAAAAAGTCAGCAAAGCCAAAGAGCCTACATCAAAAGCCTCCAAGAAAAATATGAATTGGTCTCAGGCCATGGAAGAGCTCAAAAAGGATTTCAAAAAGCAAGTAAGAGAAGTAGAGGAAAAATTGAGAAGAGAAATGAGAGGGATGTGAGAAAACCAAGAAAAACAAGTCAGTGACTTGCTAAAGGAGACCCAAAAAATACTGAAGAAAATAACACCTTAAAAAATAGACTAACTCAAATGGCAAAAGAGCTCCAAAAAGCCAATGAGGAGAAGAATGCCTTGAAAGGCAGAATTAGCCAAATGGAAAAGGAGGTCCAAAAGACCACTGAAGAAAATACTACCTTAAAAATTAGATTGGAGCAAGTGGAAGCTAGTGACTTTATGAGAAATCAAGATATTATAGAACAGAACCAAAGGAATGAAAAAAATGGAGGACAATGTGAAGTATCTCATTGGGAAAACCACTGACCTGGAAAATAGATCCAAGAGAAATAATTTTAAAAATTATTGGACTACCTGAAAACCATGATCAAAAAAAGAGCCTAGATATCATCTTTCAAGAAATCATCAAGGAGAATTGCCCTGATATTCTAGAGCCAGAGGGTAAAATAGAAATTGAAAGAATCCACCAATCACCTCCTGAAAAAGATCCCGAAAAGAAAACTCCTAGGAACATTGTTGCCAAATTTCAGAGCTCCCAGGTCAAGGAGAAAGTACTGCAAGCAGCCAGAAGGAAACCATTTGAGTATTGTGGAAACACAATTAGGATAATCTAAGATCTAGCAGCTTCTACATTAAGGGATCCAAGGGCTTAGAATATGATGTTCTGGAGGTCAATGGAGCTAGGATTAAAACCTTTGCAATTTCTGTTACTTGATTACCTTTTCATGCTTCTCTTGATTCTTGTGTTTGAAAGTCAAATTTTCTATTCAGCTCTGGTCTTTTCACTGAGAAAGCTTGAAAGTCCTCTATTTTATTGAAAATCCATATTTTTCCTTGGAGCATGATACTCAGTTTTGCTGGGTAGGTGATTCTAGGTTTTAATCCTAGCTCCATTGACTTCCGGAATATCACATTCCAAGCCCTTCGATCTCTTAGTGTAGAAGCTGCCAGATCTTGGGTTATTCTGATTGTGTTTCCACAATACTCAAATTGTTTCTTTCTGGCTGCTTGCAGTATTTTCTCCTTGACCTGGGAGCTCTGGAATTTGGCGACAATATTCCTAGGAGATTTCTTTTTGGGATCTATTTGAGGAGGCGATCGATGGATTCTTTCAATTTCTATTTTGCCCTGTGGCTCTAGAATATCAGGGCAGTTCTCCTTGATAATTTCTTGAAAGATGATATCTAGGCTCTTTTTTTTGATCATGGCTTTCAGGTAGTCCAATAACTTTTAAATTCTCTCTCCTGGATCTATTTTCCAGGTCAGTGGTTTTTCCAATGAGATATTTCACATTGTCCTCCATTTTTTTCATTCCTTTGGTTCTGTTTTATAATATCCTGATTTCTCATAAAGTCACTAGCTTCCACTTGCTCCAATCTAATTTTTAAGGTAGTATTTTCTTCAGTGGTTTTTTGGACCTCCTTTTCCATTTGGCTAATTCTGCCTTTCAAGGCATTCTTCTCCTCATTGGCTTTTTGGAGCTCTTTTGCCATTTGAGTTAATCTATTTTTTAAGGTGTTGTTTTCTTCAGTGTATTTTTCAGTATTTTTTTGGGTCTCCTTTAGCAAGTCATTGACTTGTTTTTCATGGTTTTCTCGCATCCTTCTCATTTCTCTTCCCAATTTTTCTTCTACTTCTCTAACTTGCTTTTCCAAATCCTTTTTGAGCTCTTCCATGGCCTGGAACCAGTTCATGTTTTTCTTGGAGGCTTTTGTTGTAGGCTCTATGACTTTGTTGTCTTCTTTAGGCTGTATGTTTTGGTCTTTGTCACCAAGAAAGAATCCAAAGTCTGAGACTGAATCTGGGTGCCTTTTTGCTGCCTGGCCATGTTCCCAGCCAACTAACTTGACCCTTGAGTTTTTCAGTGGGGTATGACTGCTTGTAGACTAATGAGTTCTATGTTTCACGTTTGGTGGGGAGGTGCCAGCTCTGTCACACCAGCACTACTCCTTCCCCAAGAACCCCCAACCCAGACTGGGCTTAGATCAGGCTGTGCACTCCTGCTCTGATCCACCACTTAATTCCTCCCACCAGGTGGGCCTGGGGCCCAAAGCGGCAGCGGCTGTAGCTGCCCCACCTCCGCTGCCCCCGGGGCTGGAAGCTGAACCACGAATTCCTTCCACTTCCGCAGCTTTTCCCACTAACCTTCTCTGCAGTCTTTGATGTTTGTGGGTTGGGGAGTCTGGTAACTGCCACAGCTCACTGATTCAGGGCGCTAGGTCCCCCTCCGCCCGGCTTCTGGTCTGGTTGGTCCACGCTGCTCAGGCTGGGTTCTGCTCCACTCCGTTCCCAGCTCCCACCTCCGTGTGGGGTAGACCTCCCCCAGAGACCATCCAGGCTGTCCTGGGCTGGAGCCCTGCTTCCCTCTGCTATTTTGTGGGTTCTGCTGTTCTAGAATTGGTTCAGAGCCATTTTCTATAGGTTTTTGGAGGGACTCGGTACGGAGCTCATGCTAGTCCCTGCTTTCCAGCTGCCATCTTGGCTCCGCCCCTCCTAGGATTAAAACCAAGAATCACGTACCCAGCAAAACTGAGTATCATGCTCCAAGGGAAAGTACAAACACAAGAATCAAGAGAAGCATGAAAAGGTAAACAAGAAAGAGAAATCATAAGGGACTTACTGAAGTTGAACTGTTTTGTTTACATCACTACATGGAAAGATGATGTGTGTAATTCTTGAGACCTCAGTATTAGGGTAGCTGAAGGGAATATACATATATATATATATATATGTATATATTATGTATATATATATATGGGGATAAAAATGGGGGGATGATAGAAGGGAGGGCAGATAGGGGTAGGAGGTAATCAAAAGCAAACACTTTCAAAAAGGAACAGGGTCAAGGGAGAAAACTGAATAAAGGGGGACAGGATAGGAGGGAGCAAAATACAGTTAGTCTTTCACAACATGAGTATTGTGGAAGGGTTTTGCATAATGATACATGTGTGGCCTATGTTGAATTGCTTGCCTTGGTAGGGAGGGAAGAGGGGAGAGTATTTGGAACTCAAAGTTTTAAAAGCAGATGTTCAAAAAAAAAAGTTGTTTTGGCATGCAACAGGGAAATGAGATATACAGGCACTGGGGCATAGAAATCTATCTTGCCCTACAAGAAAGTAAGGGAAAAGGGGATGGGAGGGAATGGGGTGACAGAAGGTTAGGGCTGACTGGAATGGGGCAATTGGAATATATGCCATCTTGGAGTGGCGGGGGGAGGGTAGAAATGGGGAGAAAATTTGTAACTCAAAATCTTGTGGAAATCAATGCTGAAAACTAAAATTATTAAATAAATAATAAAATATCAAAATCCTTCAATGGAGTCCCATTGCCTATAGACTAAAATACAAACTTCTTAGCCTGACATTTCAAATTGTCTGCAAACCTCCACCACCTGCCTCTCCAAACATTTTACTCCTTATGTCCCTTTCCATTCAACCTAGATTCTAGTTGTCCCTGACTTTATCATGCTTTCTTTTACCTTATCCTTGAGCAGAGGCAGTCTTGACAAGAATAAACTCCCTCCGCATCTCTGGCTCTAGAGATTCTTAATGTCTTTCAAGGTACAGGTTATAGGAAGTAGGAGAGCTGGAATTTCAATCAGTCACTAAGCAGGTATTTATTAAGCAATACCTTGTGCCAGGGGCTACTGGGGTTATAAGTGCAAAGAATGAAACAATTTCTACCCACAATGAGCTTACATTATAATGGTGAGACAGTGGGCACATAGAAAACTATATACAGCATCAGTATAGAGTTAATAAATATTAATATTTGCAAAGCAACTAAATGCGGGGTAGTCCAAGAAAGAGAGCCCTAGCAGTGTGAGGGATTAGGAACGACTTCATGAAGAAGCTGGTGTGTGAGCTGCATCTTCGAGGGAAAGTGTGGCTCTGTGAAGTGGCACTAAGGAGGGGGAGTGCCTTCCACACATTGGGAACAGAAAGTACAAAGGCACATGGACATGGGATGTCACGAGTGAGAAACAGAGAAGTCCAGTTTGGCAGAACCAAAGAGTGCAGGAGGGGGAATAATTTCTAATGAAGCTGGAAATACAGGTTGGAGTTGGGTTGTGTAGGACTTTAAAATAGATCTCAACAGAGGAGTTTATGTTTGATCCTGGAGACAAGAGGAAGGCATGAGAGTTGAATGAGTAAAGGCATCACATGGTCAGATCTGTGCTTAAGGAAAATGACTCTGGCATGGTGTGTAGGATAGACTGGAGTGAGGAGAGACTTGAAGCAGGCGGACCAGTTAAGATACTGCTGCAGTAATCAAGGGGAATGGCAAGGAGGCCCTGAACTAAGATGTCACTGTTTGGGTGGGAGAAGAGGTTAAATATGAAAGATGTGAAGGTACAAACAGGAAGATCTGCTAACTAGTTGGATATGTCAGGTAAAGGAGAGTGAAGTCCAGGACAGTGCTGAAGTGATGAACCTGAGATGCCAGAAAGGTGGTGGTACCTTTGAGAGAAACAGGGAAATTTGGGAGAGGGAAGGGTTTAGGGGAGAGGTGATGAGCTCAGTTTTAAACATGTTGAGATTAAGATGTCTTTGGGACATTCAGTTTGAAATGTCCAGTAGACAAGTGGTGATATGTGACTGAAGCTTTATAAGAGACTAGGACTGGATATTTAATTCTGGGAGGCATCTGCATAGATGATATTTAAACTTGTGGGAGCTGATGAGGTTACCAAGAAAAAACTCCTCTGACGCAGAGTCCAGTGCTCTTTCCGAAACACCACAGTCTCTCTGCCTTAGATTGTAAACTTTGTCATTGTTCTTTTACATTTTGCAGTGTAATAATGAAGGCAAATAAATATATACTTTACATGAATTTTCTGATTTCTCTGATATTTCTCCACATATTGATACTTGGGCATAGTGCCATTTAATCAAAGGATTATTGAGAAGAAAACTTGACAGCAATTGGACTTAAAAGTAACATTAATTTTCATCATTCTTATTCTGTATTTCCATACAGGCTCTGACGTCAGTAGTAAACTATAAAGAACCCAAAGCTATTTGCAAAGCACCTGAACTGGTAAGGAAGAAAATATTTCATTATGCCAAAGGCTAATACTGTGAGAAAATTCAAAATGTCACTATTAGAAAATATCAGTTTTTACGCATCATTTTAGCTTTTTGTCAAGTCATTTTAATCAAGTTATATGTTAAGAATAGAGACCAGAACCTATGATCTTCTTTAACCTGTTGTTCAGAGCAGATGGATTTTGATATCTATTTCATGTGCACTTTTGGGCTACTATATAATATTCACAAAAGAAAACTTAAGGTGTTTATTTTTAAAAGTACTCATGACTGACTTTGAATTAGTTTCTGCATGGTCCCTTACACATAACAAACTTATTTCATCTTAAAATTTTGAGTTATTTAAAATATGATAAATAAATTTTGTTCTTTGATTTACTTCATTTTAAATATACACTGTGGGAAAGTGAAGGACATGTTTTTCTGACTTATTTTGTATCATGTCCTGTATAACACCCTTACAGTGGAATGTATCTCTCACTCATAGTCTTATTTATGAGTAAGATTTGATATAAGCATTTATTTGCTCAACTGAATAATAAATAACTAATTTTCACTTCTATTTGAGTTGGCCAAATACTGTGACAACTTGCTAAAAAAATCAGCAAAAGGAATGACTGAAAATGAAGTAGAAGACAAGCTCACCAGCTTCATTACTGTTTTCAAATATATTGATGATAAAGATGTTTTTCAAAAGGTGAGCAACAATTTGATAAAAGATTGTTGTAAAGTTTTTCTGTCATTTTTTAAGTATGCAAAAATTTGAAATGGCCATGAAATAACTACTTCTTTTCCCTCCAATAGTTTTATGCCAGAATGTTGGCCAAACGTTTAATTCATGGCTTGTCTATGTCTATGGATTCTGAAGAAGCCATGATCAATAAATTAAAGGTAATGTAATAACCACTCTGTTTGAACTACATAACAGCATTATATTAACAATTGTGCATGTTGCCTAAAACCATTTTCAAGATACATATAATCATGTCTGAAAGGCTAAATTTATGAAACAAATTTTAGATGTGCTTTCACTTTATGTAAGGCTTCTACAATCTATAAAAAAATTCACCTAAAGATTCTTTGAAATTGCATCCTTTTAGGGTGCAATTCAGTTCATGCATCTTCCCCCATCCATTGCATAATCATTGACCATTGCTATTAAAAACTGGAATCTTAATTCACTTTTTGTTTGTAATGCATCTGAAATTTTTATTTCTTTTTGTTTATTTATTTATTAGATATTTTTAGTTTTCAGCATTGATTTCCACAAGATTTTGAATTATGAATTTTCTACCCATTTCTACCCTCCCCCCACTCCAAGATGGCAAATATTCTGATTGCCCCGTTCCACAGTCATCCCTCCCTTCTGTCACCCCACTCCCTCCCATCCCCTTTTCCCTTACTTTCTTGTAGGGCAAGATAGATTTCTATGCCCCAATGCCTGTATATCTTATTTCCCTGTTGCATGCCAAAACAACTTTTTTTTTTTGAACATCTGCTTTTAAAACTTTGAGTTCCAAATACTCTCCCCTCTTCCCTCCCCACCCACCCTCCTTAAGAAGGCAAGCAATTCAACATAGGCCACACATGTATCATTGTGCAAAACCCTTCCACAATACTCATGTTGTGAAAGACTAACTGTATTTTGCTCCCTCCTATCCTGTCCCCCTTCATTCAGTTTTCTCCCTTGACCCTGTCCCTTTTTGAAAGTGTTTGCTTTTGATTACCTCCTACCCCTATCTGCCCTCCCTTCTATCATCCCCCCTTTTATCCCCACATATATATGTATATATATATATATATATATATATACACACACACACATATGTATATGTATATATGTATATTCCCTTCAGCTACCCTAATACTGAGGTCTCATGAATTACACACATCATCTTCCCATGTAGTGATGTAAACAAAACAGTTCAACTTCAGTAAGTCCCTTATGATTTCTCTTTCTTGTTTACCTTTTCATGCTTCTCTTGATTCTTGTGTTTGAAGGTCAGATTTTCTATTCAGCTCTGGTCTTTTCACTGAGAAAGCTTGAAATTCCTCTATTTTATTGAACGTCCATATTTTGCCTTGGAGCATGATACTCAGTTTTGCTGGGTAGGTGATTCTTTGTTTTAATCCTAGCTCCGTTGACCTCCAGTATATCATATTCCAAGCCCTTTGATTGCTTAATGTAGAAGCTGCTAGATCTAGTATTGTGTTTCCACAATACTCAAATGGTTTCTTTCTGGCTGCTTGCAGTATTTTCTCCTTGATCTGGGAGCTCTGGAATTTGGCAACAGTGTTCCCAGGAGTTTTCTTTTTGGGATCTTTTTCAGGAGGTGATTGGTGGATTCTTTCAATTTCTATTTTACCCTCTGGCTCTAGAATATCAGGGCAATTCTCCTTGATGATTTCTTGAAAGATGATATCTAGGCTCTTTTTTTGATCATGGTTTTCAGGTAGTCCAATAATTTTTAAATTATTTCTCTTGGATCTATTTTCCAGGTCAGTGGTTTTCCCAATGAGATACTTCACATTGCCTTCCATTTTTTTCATTCCTTTGATTCTGTTTTATAATATCTTGATTTCTCATAAAGTCACTAGCTTCCACTTGCTCCAATCTAATTTTTAAGGTAGTATTTTCTTCAGTGGTCTTTTGGACCTCCTTTTCCATTTGGCTAATTCTGCCTTTCAAGGCATTCTTCTCCTCATTGGCTTTTTGGAGCTCTTTTGCCATTTGAGTTAGTCTATTTTTTAAGGTGTTATTTTCTTCAGTATTTTTTGGGTCTCCTTTAGCAAGTCACTGACTTGTTTTTCTTGGTTTTCTCTCATCCCTCTCATTTCTCTTCTCAATTTTTCCTCTACTTCTCTTACTTGCTTTTTGAAATCCTTTTTGAGCTCTTCCATGGCCTGAGACCAATTCATATTTTTCTTGGAGGCTTTTGATGTAGGCTCTTTGGCTTTGCTGACTTTTTCTGGCTGTATGTTTTGGTCTTCTTTGTCACCAGAAAAAGATTCCAAAGCCTGAGTCTGAATCTGAGACCATTTTCGCTGCCTGTTCATGTTCCCAGCCAACTATTTGACCCTTGAGGTTTTTATCAGGGTACAGCTTGCTTGTAGAGTAGAGAGTACTTTGTCCCAAGCTTGAGGGGCTGGGCTGCTGTTTTCAGAGCTACTTCTACACAGCAAGCTCTGCCACACCAGCGCTCCTTCTCCCCCAAGAACTGCCAACCAGGATTGCACCCCAGACCCAGGCAGGGCAAAGCAGGCTTTGCACTCCCACTCTAATCCGCCGCTTAATTCCTCCCATCAGGTGGGCCTGGGGCTGGAAGCAACTGCAGCTGTAGCTCTGGAAGCAGCCTCAGAGCTGCACCACCTCTGCCGCCCCAAGGGAGGTGTCCAACTGCCAACTCTTTTCACTCTGTCCCAGCAGTCTTTCCCACTAACCTGCTCTGTTGTCTTTGGCGTTGGTGGGTTGAGAAGTCTGGTAACTGCCACAGCTCAATGGTTCAGGGTGCTAGGGCCTGTTCCACCTGGCTCTACTCCCAGCTCCATGTGATAGACCCTTCCCAGTGACCATCCAGGCTGTCCTGGGCTGGAGCCCTGCTTCCCTGTGCTATTTCATGGGTTCTGCAGCTCTAGAATTTGTTCAGAGCCATTTTTTATAGTATTTGGAGGGACCTGGGGGAGAGCTTAAGCAGGTCCCTGCTTTCTAGCCGCCATCTTCTCATCTGAAATTTTTAAAAACAAAATTGGATGTGACAACTCACTAAGTATTTTTAATAGGATATAAAGAATGACTTTGAAAATGGGTATTATTTCATTCTTTAATTTGTACCACCAGCAGCTAGCATATAGTAGGCCCTTAATAAGTGCTTGTTGATTCAGTGGTAAGTAGCCCATATTTAGCATTAGTCAGAATACTTCATTGTGTAGAAAAGAATTAGAAGTAATATTTACGTACCATCCTTCATGTGGAAATACTCTTACTCATCCCATCAACATGATAGGTATTTATTTGTTTTAGGAATCAGTGGAGTTCATGCATTCATTCATCATTCTCATATCATTCCTTTTTACCCTTGTGGCATCTCTCTCTTCGATTAGGGATTCAGTGTGTGGCTTCATAGTAGCTTTGAAGTTTGTTGGGTTTGGAGCAATTTAAAACTGATTTCCTCTTAATGGCAGTTCTTGGTAAAAGTTCCGAAAATAACCTTCCATGTAGCCCAGTCATTCTGTTATGTATTATATTCCCTACGAGTATTATCAAAAACAAAATAAGCTCTTTGTTCAAACATTTTTAAAGTATCATTATTAGTAATTATAACTATACACAATCTAAATGTCCAATAGAAGAATAATTAAATAAAATGTATGTTATGGGAATCTTATAATGCAGTTAAGTTTGGCATGTATGAAGAATATTAAGAAACAGTGAATGATATTTATTAAATGGACAGGGCAAAAAAAGCACAGCCAGAACAGGAGAGTACACAGTAGCTATGACCATGAGATAAAAGTGAATGGGAATGGATATAAAGGATTTTGATGGAATCAGAGAGGGAGTATATATAAAAATATATATAAGAGATTAAGGGTTATACAGTGAATTTCATTAATTTAAATGTAAATTGATATAAAGGAAGTCCACTTGGTTGCATTCTTTTTTAATATTAAGGTTATAATCTGGGGCAGCTAGGTGGTGCAGTGAATACAGCACCGGCCCTGGAGTCGGGAGGACCTGAGTTCAAATCCTACCTTAGATGCTTGACGCCTGTACTAGCTGTGTGACCTTGGGGAAATCACTTGACCCCAATTCCTCTGCCAAAAAACAAACAAAAAAAGATCATAATCATAGTAAATCATTTAAAGAATTAAAATGTTTTGCACTCTGTTCTAAAAGATGTATGTCTAATGTACTTTTTTATTGACTGGAAACATGACACTTTTTCCAGTTTGCTTGTGTCTATATTCATTTCAATAAACATTTATTCAGCACCTACATACTACAGATATTTCTCCTTAGTAACTGGCATTTTTGTTGGTAATGAATGTGATATACTCATGTATCTGCTTTTTTTTTCAAGTGTATAGTCATTGATTGCATTTTTTCTTTATCACTTCACATTTCAATTTTATTAGATTACCAAAGGAAATAGTGTTTGAGAAGTAATGATCTTATGTTAGTTTTGAAAATTGAGTATTTTGGTTTGAAAGCAACTAATATGGCAGTTCAGAGGGTGTTTCTTTACTAGGGATGTACTGTTCATCTTTATGATCCAACAGCTGACATATTTTCTTATTAATCCCACCCAAATCTTTTCATATTGAATAATATTTTTTAAATCTATCATTATAGCAAGCCTGTGGATATGAGTTTACAAGCAAACTCCATCGAATGTATACAGACATGAATGTCAGTGCTGATCTCAACAACAAATTCAACAATTTTATAAAAAATCAGGATACCGTAATTGATTTGGGAATTAGTTTTCAAATATATGTCCTACAGGTATGAATAGATTTTTACACTGTATTAATTTAAAATATTGTGAGTGATTACATGAATGAATGAAGAAATATTTGTTAAGCACTTGCTTTGTGTGAAATGCTATGCTTTAACCCTGGGGATACTAATAAAAAATGCCAGACATTCCCCTACTCTCAAAGAGTTTATACTGTAATTGGGGAAGATCTCACATAGTGAAAGACTCAGCTGTAGGGCAGGTGAAAAAGCCTGGTATTCCTTAGGGTAGGGCTGCAAAGGCAGATGGCAGTGGCTGGGCGTCCTGAGGAGCATAAATGGGTTAGTTGGTAATGCCCAACAGTAATCAGGAGAATATAGCAGGAGGGCAGATGGGAAAGTCTAGTTAGTGATCTTCCATCTTACCAACAGGACTGTTTTCAGTGACTCCTTTCTCATCTAAGTGGGTGTGTGTGTATGTAGGAGTCCAGACAATGAGGTGCTATTTACTTTTGAACTTAGGATGGGGCAGTGTGTCCTTGAGGATTGAAGCGAATTAGGGGGCTCTCTGTGTTCTCTCCCACATTTATAGGGATTGGGGGTTTGGGAATGGTGTACAGTGGCAGAAAGTGAAAGGAGGGCTTTGGGGAGAAGGGTTTTCTGAGTTGTCTGCTCCAGTGGACCCTACAGGCATCTTCAGGTGGGGAATGAAAAGGGCCTTTTCATGTCTAGTCATACTAAACCCTCCAGCATCCAAGAGCAGTTGTAGTAGATAAGACTAAATACATTTTAGTGTAAAATCAACAGTGTATTATTCTTTTAAATTTATGTCGTCTTTATTTGTAATATATTATGTTGGGACAAATTTTGGCTTTTTACATTATTTGGGGGAAATGTTTTATGGTAGTAAGTAATATTAGGGCTTACTTTCAGGCTTTGGAAGGGAGACAATTTTGCTTGCCATTTATCTTTACATTTACTTTAATGTTAGATTTACAAACCATTCCATTTTAAAGATGATTTTCTTTTTTCTTCAGGCCGGTGCTTGGCCTCTTACTCAATCTCCTTCTTCTACATTTGCCATCCCTCAGGAACTGGAAAAAAGTGTACAGATGGTAGGTTGGCCAGAAATTTGTTGGAAAACTCAGGACGTTTTAATGATTTATATCTTTAAAGTTACTGGTCTTGTAATTTATTAGACATACAAGTGTTCATCTGTTATAAAGACAGTTGATCTGTCTTCTGGGAAGAAAGATAAATCATAATTACTGTTGTTTCAAAGTTGGAATATTCTTGTGGTTATGTTCACACAGGTAAATGACTACCTTTTTTATAAGCAGTTTTTTTTTAATAAAATAAGAGTAAAAAACAGCACAGGTGGCTTTTTCTGAGGAATTTCTTTAGTATACATACATTGTAATAGCCATATAACTGATTTTTATATCAAAAGTTCTGTTTCTGGAGAAAATTACTACTGTTCCTCTGTGAAAACAATCTTTTCTGTTAGAGTGTATACCTTGCATATCAAACATTTAATCTGTTAAATATAAGAAAATTTCAAAAATTGCAACTCATATTTGCCTTACCTTCTGTGTTTCGGTTAGATTATACCATTTTAGTGCCTCATTTTCTCCTGTTTTAGGTTGTTGTATTTCATATGTCTTAATTTTTGGATAAGTAGATATTGATAAAGGTAAGTTTTTTAGATTAATCAGGCTTTTAAGACTGTTAAAATTGTTTTTAAATGCAGTTAAGAAAAGCATCTGAAGCTTGGTACCTGAATGATACATCTTGATTCCTTATTTACTTGTATCATTGAGTGGACCTATTGAACACACAAAGTACAGGATAGGATCTGGGCAGTGGGCAGGTTTTATTAGGAAAGAGGAAGGGCACACTGCAGTGCTGGCTCCTGTTGGGGCCTCCAGTGCCCTGTGAATGACAATGCATATAGAGACCATTCTCTTATAAATAATACAAAAAAGAACCCAATTGAGCATCACTGTGATTCATTAACTATACCATAACAGTTAATTCCCTATGTTCTGATTGAAAAATTAGTTATAGGTTTACACTGTATATGGGAAAGTGATGGAGAATAGTGGTTCCCAGCATCTTCCTCTTTAACCCTAAATTAGACGTCAATGAGACTTTGTCATCCAAAGGCCTAAAATAATTGTCACTGTACCCATTTCAGTTTCATATGTGATAATGATTATTAAAATAAATACAGAAACAGCTCTTTAACCTTTAGACTGTGCACGTGGCATGGTCCAAGCCACTTGTTTTTCTTCCCTCTATACACCCCACCCCTGCAACTCTGGGAAAACATGTAGGACTTGATGCTGGTCGCAGCAGCCTCTACTCTAGGTGTAGTCGTTTGTTGTTTGCCGGTTTTTGAGGGATTTCATGTGACAGCATAGGGAGAAAGTTGCTACTAATAGCAAATACTTTAGCTGTCATGACTGCGGTGGTGTTGGAAGAGGCTAGACTGTGAAAAGTCCTCACTTGTCTATCTTAACTAAAAAAGATTTTCATCCTTTGATGTTTTGTGTTTCACAGTGAGGTTGGCACCTGCTTTTCGGTAGCTCTTTTTACTTGCCTGTCTATCAACCTTATGTGTGTTGTATCCCCCTATTATAAGGTCTTTGAGGGCAGAGACTGTCTTAGTAGTGTATTTATATCCCCAGTGCCCGATACATTATCTGACACACAGTAGTTACTTAATAAATATTAATTCATTCAGGTAGAAGAGTTCATTGCAGATGGTTGGATTTTCTTTTTTGAGGAACGTTGTTGACTTACTTCCTTTATAAAAATGGAGTATATCCAAGACCATGATAAATTGTACACTCAGCAATGCCATGTGATTTACAATGCCAGGTGTAAGTCGGTTTTCAAATATGATATTTTTGATGTCCAAAGGGAAAGGATACTCCTAATTAAAAATACTAAGAAAAAACACTCCTAAGGGCATTCATGGATGCCATTAGAGAAGTTTAAATAGATGGTGAGAGTACAGCCTGGTACTGTTCTTAGATTTGACAAAGAGAGGAAATAAAGGCAGGAATCTCAAGCCTTCTCATGGACTGAGCCTAGGGCCGCAAACATGCCCCTAGTTTTGTGCTCATCTGTTAAATTTGCGAGTTTTTTTTTTCTTTAAGGATTTATCTCACCATTACTAGATTACAGTTAGAACTATAAAATTATTCTTCACATAGTACCATATTTACTTGTAAATCTGTTCCTCACATAATACTGCATTTATTTATAAATCTAATATTTTTTTGCAGGTGTTCTTAAACTGGAGTTTGTGAACTTTAAAAAAAAAATGTTAACTGTATTTCAGAGTAATTGGTTTCCTTTAGAATTTCTATATATTTTGATTTATGCATTTAAAAGGTTATTCTGAGAAGAGTTCCATAGTCTTCAGTAAATTGACAAAGAGAAAGAAAGTTAGGAATTCCTGCTTTAGAGTTTGTCAATTTTTTTGATTCATGTATATATGAGTTTTGTTTTTAAACTTGAAAGAAAGTTTTAGCATAATTTTCATTAATGAAAATTTATCGAATACCTAATTTATTAAGAGCACTGTGCTTGGTCCAGTGAAACGGAGATTATACTGCGTGATAGGTGGCTTCAGGGGAGTTACAGCATATGTTTTAAACCTCCTTTTTCTCATTTAAATAATTTTTGAAGACAATGTTTTAAAATTGTCTTAAATTGGACTTTTGATAAAGATAAAGATAAAAATATGTTCATTTACAACATTTAAAACTGTTGATGGTATGGTCAGCTCAAGAGTTTCAAAGGTTACAGTTTCATCGGGACCCCTGGACACTTCTTAATGTGTCATAGACAGAGTCTTGGGCAGTTTTGCAATTACATGAGCTAGTGACTGAAAGCCAATAGTCTTTGTGGCATACATTTTCCATTTGTTGTAGGGTGGGTGGGGTAGGCATGTCAGTTGTTGACTGAGGGTAGGAGATGGTAAGAGATGGCTAATGCTGCCTCAGCCACAGCATTCGGGGCCTGAAGGGATTTGGGCTGCACACTTCCATTGCGTGGTTGACTTACCGCTAAACACTTGTTAGTAGTTCATGAATAAGATTGGAAGGGAAAGCACACAGCTGACCATGCGAGTAGAATTTCTCATTGGCAGGAGAAAGTAGGATTCGGCAAGGAGCAGTCTGAGGAGAATTTGTAAGCTTGGTGTTCTGAATTCTTGGAACAGGCAATTTATTCATGTTTCTATAATGCTTTTTTGAAAGTGTAGATAGATACTTAGCAAGCTGTAGGTAATAGAGATTCCTAGGCTTACATATAGGCCTTTTTTCATTGTTCTTTGTATATGGAAATGTTCTTTTGAGAAATATGCTTAAGTGTGGATAGTGATGTCTGGATTTGGTTCAAGAATAAGTATAGGACTGGTATGTAGATTGCATTCATCATGTTATTCATGTTTAAGCAATATTGATTATATTTAAATGTAACAACAAAATCATGATTTCTTGATTTGCAGTGAAATAGCAAAGGTAAAATTTTGTTTTCGGAAGTTACATTTCTATTTCATATGGATTATTACGTGTCATCTCATTTTAAAAAATTATGCTTGTATGTTTTTAATAAGAAATATTTAAAATGTAATTTTTAATTTGAAATCTACATTCATCCACTATTAAAGTTGGTCTTTAACTTTAGGGATCTGTGATTTCAATTGGTTTGTGTACTTGATCCACTGATGAAAATGATAATCTCTCTGTGCCTTAATAGATGGTTGTTATTAGTTGTCCTCCACTCCCAGAAAAAGTTATGCCAATCTTTCAGCAAAAGACAAAGAATCTGTTACCCACACTTATAGTCTTTCCAGCTTGATAAAACATGCCAGAGTTTATGCTACATTGACATTGCCTTCAAGAACCCGGTGTCACTTCTACACTTCTACATGATATGGTATCAGAATAGGCCTTTATTCAAGGATAAGATTGGTAATTCAAAATCATTTTAAAATGGGGATTGTAAAAGGAAGTATTCTGAAGCATTGGTTACCTTTTAAAAGTGATTTACTTCAATATAGTACTGTGAAAAGCAAGGTGTTACCTTACAAGTGATGCCAACTGTAGAAATAAACATATGTAACCTTTTTAATTGTATTGATTTGTATGTTATTTCTTAAGCACTTTAAAGTCTGAGTTGAAATATTTAAAATTTTATTCAATTTGTGGAAATCATTGACTATTAGTTTCTGAATTGAAGGAATAACAAATTTTAAGATACTAATAGCAGAATAAGAATAAACTTTTTATATCTGTAACTTACAGTCCCTAAAATTCATTTGAAACTTTATTTTGTTTTACAGTTTGAATTATTTTACAGTCAGCATTTCAGTGGAAGAAAGCTTACATGGTTACATTATCTTTGTACAGGTAAAGTACAAATTATTTCTGACATAACAAACTCAAAGAATCTCTGAATTGGAAGGGTCCTCAGAGGCCAGTTGGTCCAGCCTGTACCTGGGTATCTGTTACAACATCCCCAAGTTGTCCTACAAGCTTTACCTGAATACCTCTGGAGAGAGGCATCTCATTCTCCTTTTGGATAGCTCTGATTATTAAGTTTTTCTTTACTGCTACCCTAAATCTGGCTCTTAGAAACTTCTACCCATTGTTCTTATCTCTACTTTCTGGAGCCAAATTGCGTGTGTCTTATCCTTACCCTTCAGATACTTAAAGATAGCTTAGGTCCCCCCTTAAGTCTTCTATCATCATACCAAACATTGCCACTTCTTTCGCCACTCCCTGTTACATTATGATCTGAAGTCCTTTCACACCCCAGGTTCATAGTCCTCTGGACAGACTCCAGCTTATCATTATCCGTTCCTAAATTCTTCTTGTAAACTATAATATATATAAATGGTTTTTATCAAGAGTTTTTCCTAGATATTATCTTCAGCCAATTAATTGCCCATGATTTTGGTGTATGTAGAAACTATTCACACTTGTAGAGTGATGTTTTCGTATCTAATTATACTATCCAGCTTTTTCCTTCAATTATCATTTAAAATTTAATTCCTTTCAATGAACAGAAATCTATTTTCTCTCTCACCTCTTCTCCCTTATAACTAACTAAACCTTTATAACAAATATTCAAATTTAATCAAAACAAATCCCCACATTTTTCAGGTCCAGATATCTATATCTCAGTCAGTACTTTCAATCCATTCTGAGGGGTTTCCCTGTCAATTATATGTCAGTTTGTCAGTAGTGAAATTGAAGTATAAATATAGTCAGCAAGAATTTTAAAAATAACTGGTGTGCCAGGCACCAGGCTCAGCACTAGGGATACAAAGAAAGGCCACAAGCAGCCCTGCCTTCAAGGAACTTAAAGCCTTGTAGGGATGAGATAGGGACAGGCTCTCTGATCTCATCAGTGTTGGGAACCCCCTCTACTAAAGCCATATTTTTCTGTGCCTATAGCCTTGGAGAGTGGCTGAGAGCAGGGATGGCAGACCGCAGTAGATGTGGGACACTAACCCATTGTGAGGGTCTGGCCATTGATTTAGAGAACCACGCGTTAACATCACTTATGTTCTGTTGTATTTTTATTTGTTTTGTAAAATGTTTCCCAATTAAATTTTAATCTGATTTCAGCCTTGTTGCACACAGTGTGTGTTTAACAACTGTGCCCTAGAGTGTGAATGTCCCAGGATCACACAGCCTGTGATTGCCAGAGGAGGCCCTTGGACCGAGGTCTTCCTAGTTCTGAGGCCAGTGGTCTACATACCGAAGCACCTCACTGTGGCCCTCTATGCAATGTCACAAGTGCCAACTGTCTTGTCCTCTGCCCTTCCTGAAGCCTATAAAAAGAAGTGCAATATCTGAATTGCCCACTAGGTGGTACTCTCCTTAAACCAACAACCCAAGCGGCCACTTTAGCTCCTAAAGGCTTCCATATCCTACTTGGCTGCCAGAGGGCATTTGCCTGCTTCTTGATACTCAACTGTTCAAACCCATACCAGCTGCGTTCAGTTACCTAGGGGAAGAAATGGATATTATTCAACATATAAACACTTTGGAATGTATCTTCAATAGTTGTAAAGCTGTAACTAGCCTTTCCTTTCTGGTCATGTTCACTAATCACCCAACTCCTTCCCCCTCCCAACCCCCCAACACGTACATTGACCAGACACAGTTACCTAACATATTCTGGCAACATAGACTATTGAACATAGCAGAAGTAGAAGGAAAACAAAATTAAGCATTCCTACATGGAGCCATCCACACTACCAACCATCTTTCTGTTTCCCGATTGCCCTCTCAGATCTTCAGTTGTGGTCAGAGTATTTTTTGAATAACCTGTGCCTATACGTCCTGGAAAGGGAATGAAGAGAGCTGTTTGTATCCCAGACCCCAGCCACAGTTCACAGGCTAGGGGAGAATCAGTGAAAGGAAGCAGCCTTTTTGGGCTACTCACCAGCCCTGCTGTGTTCATGGTAGCAACCAGTGGCTGTTATCCTGGTATATAGACATGATTTCATTGGATCCTGAGCATAACCCCAGGATGTAGGTTCAGCAAGGTTAAAGGCTATGCCAAGGGCCAACCTGTGAGTGTCTGAAGCAAGACTCAAACTTGGGTCTTCCAGATTCCAAGTACATCAGTCTACTCCCCCTACTCTGTAACTGCTGTTACTCCCTTGCCATATGTTAGGTACATGTAAAAGTTTTACCTCTTTTTTTTTTTAACCCTAAAAGTGTATGTGCAATTTCAACTACGTATGATATGATAATGGCTTGAAAAAGTGATTGTACCTTTCAGAAGTCCTTGGCTCTAGCTTTGGAAATAACAGAAATGGTTAAGCAACCACATACATTGCCATTAGCATATAGTTTACAGCAGGACCTACGCCCTCATTCCTTCTAGCCACCAGTGACATATATTAATTAATGCACTAATAGTAAATATTCACAGTAGCTGTGTGTTCATTTTCTGCTTCCCTCTCAAAACCCTCACCATGGGTTGTTCCACCTGTTCCTTGACTTTAGAATGCTCTTAACATTTTAGATAAAGTATATTTGCATATAGGTATTCAGTAATTTAAATTGAATTTAGTCTTATAGCACTAAATTATGGCAAACTGACAAGTATAAAGGCCAATATGAATTGGCTGAAATTTACATGGACAAGCTTTGCATTGGACATAGAGTCACATTCTTTAACTGTCTTTTTAAGGATGGAATGTATATAGGTATTATATTTTTATTAGATACAGTTACAGAAGTATTATAGTCTAGTTAATTACCATTGCACTAAATTTTTCATCATTGATACTGAAATGCCTGTGTCCTTGCCTTACTTGTATTGAAGGTATACAGTTCATTATTTCAATAATACATTTTGTGTTCTAATAATGTTTTATCTTTTATCCAAGAAGTTTAGGTGTTCCTGTTTGTGTAACACCTTGTGGAGTAGGCAGAGGATATGATTACTATTCCTATTAAGTGATCATTTAGGTGGCATTTCTTGTCTATGATTTCACACAAGTTTAATAAACATAAGTATTATTATTTTATTTCATTTTAAACTTGATCAAATATCTTGGAACTCCTCATTGTGATATTGGGAACTAAAACATAAAGAACTCAAGTGCCTGGTCTTGTGAATTTATGTTTTGACTTTTAATTCAGCATTTATTGAGCTATAATTATGTACAATATATTGTACTAAATGCTATGACAGCTACAATAACCTTAGATATTCTTATACTAACTCAGTATTTGACATGTTAAAAATCCATGAGGAAATTATGTGTAAGTTACATTGTTTGGAACATCAAAGCTTAGAGTCAAAGAGCAATAAATTTACATACTTGTTTAAGAAATCACCAGACATGGGGCAGCTAGGTAGCGCAGTGAGTAGAGCACTGGCCCTGAAGTCAGGGAGACGTGAGTTCAAATCTGGCCTCAGACACTTGTCATACTTACTAGCTGTGTGACCTTGGGCAAATCACTTAACCCCAATTGCCCAGCCTTCCCCCCTAAAAAAAAATCACCAGACGTATTGCATGCATACATCCTGTAATGATAAAAGCTTAACACAAAGACAAACCTCAGAGTAGTGAGTACTTTTTTGCATGGATATAGGAACCCCTTTAGATAATAATCAACTAGAAGTAGTTCAGAGTTCATCAGACTTGCTTTTTGTATGTAGTGTTATTTAATTTTGTTTTGTAACACAGTTCTAAATAAATTAGCTAGTGGTATGTGTTCTGAAAAGTCTTTTCTTAGTTCAGTCTAATAATCTGCTTTTCACTCCCTTGAGTGCAGTGTTTTGCTCTAACTCACTCGTGTTTTTAGCACTCAAAGAGAAGAAAAAATGCCTCAGTATTCTCATTACTGTTTTTCATTTGCACTAGGTTTGTTCTTGTTATGGACTTTATGGCTTCTAGTTTCAACATCTTTATTATAAGGAAAATAGGAGAGAGCAACAAACAGTTTTCAATACAGAGACTGAGAACAAAATTGTATTAGGAATCATCCATTAATTTGAAAGGGAAAGACAGAAAGAAAGGAGGATATAGACTTCCTCTTCTTTTCCTGTCATCAAATGGTATTGTGAGACTTCATGTATGCATAAGCTAGATACATAATATCCTTGCTGAGGTTGGGGGAAAAGGTCTAAACTCATATGCCAGCTTCAGATTCATTGGATGGCATTTACTTAAGGTTAGAGAACCCTAAAGTTAGTTCTTATTTTGAACCACTTGGGGGCACTGGAATAACTGTAGTTTACCAGTTTTTAAAACCACAGGTGAGAGTGATTGTTGTGACTTTGGTACATACTCCTGAGGCTGAGTTGGTTCCGAAGTACTTGAGGCCATGCTAGGATCCAAGGAACTTTTTTTTTTTTTTGGACACATCTAATCAATTGTAGGCTGCCCGTACAGATTCAGTGAGTTTGTGGTGAATCATAACAATACAGGCCCAGAATTGATCCTCCACAGGACCATAGATCTCAGAGATAATCTAATCCCACTGCCTAATTTTACAAGTGAGGGAATTGAGGCCATAGCTTTGGTGAAGTAATTTGCTAAAGGTCACACAGTGGCAGAGTTGGGATTTGAACTCGAATGCTCTGACTCCAAATCCATGGTTGTTCTATTCTGTCTTTTCTTGAGAACCCTCCATCTAGGTCACTGGAATTTTGAGGACCAGAATGGTACTTTGAGCTTGAGTTCAAACCTGTCATCACAGGGCATTGATAGCCCAAGAACTAGTCTGGGTCTGGGGATCATAAAGGGAAAAGACTTTTTGCATGTTTATGCCTTATCATTATTTTTTTTTTTTGCATTTGCCAAAATGAAAATCCTCAGATGAGATTTTGTTGTAACTTGTATGATTCTTCCTGATACTCAGGGCCCTCCCCAAATATCCCTGAGACATCTGTAATTAGTAGGAGGCTCTCATGGCCCCAGGTAACTCTCTAAAACTAAGTTACAGGACAGTTGCTGATCTGTATTGGAAGAAGGGGTTTCCCTATGTCCCTATTCCTATGTGATCATAGGTCTGGATCCTACTTATTTTCTCAAAGAAGTAATAATAAGAAAACCATCACTGATTTTTTTGAGGTGGCCCTGAGCAATACTTTTGATACTCCAAGGGATAGCCTGTGTAAATTGTTTGTTTATGGTAGAAAGCAAACTTTACATGTCACAAGAGAAAAGTGTAGTGTTTTATGAATTACTTTGAACTACTCTCTTGGAATGTTTGATGGTATCTACTATTTGATAATCCTTGGGGAAAAACATTCTGGTGGAACAACTTAGCCAAATCATTGTTTCAAGGGGAAATTATGAATTAGTACTCGGTTGATTTGGGACCACTTGCTACTTCATAACAGTGATCATTTTTATCCTAATTGCAGGTGAAGTTAAAATGAATTATTTGTCTAAACCCTATGTGGCCATGGTGACAACATACCAAATGGCAGTACTACTTGCTTTTAACAATAGTGAAACTGTCAGTTTCAAAGAGCTTCATGACATCACACAGATGAATGAAAAGGAATTGGCAAAAACTATCAAATCATTACTTGATGTGAAAATGATTAACCATGATTCAGAAAAGGTATGTAATATGATAATCAAATAACTTATTGATCTAGGTCACATTTGCCATTTATGTCTTTCTGGTCTTGTCTTTAAAAAAGCTGGAAAATTTGAGTTCTGCAAAGATATATACTAATTATTATTTCTTCATAATGTTTTATAAGCTTTATAGCATAATGCTTTAGTTTGCTCCCAAAGTGTTGATTAGCATTTGTACGTTTCATTAATATATTCATTTTACTTTGCATGCCTCTTTATTCTGTTATCTTATTGGTATTGAGTTATAAACTTTATTGATTTGCACATTTTAGGTACAGACTGATTGTTTTAGCCAAGACACTTCTTACAGGCATTCCTTTTTTGTAGTTAGCACAGTAAAAAATCAGTAAACCAAAATGTGCAATAATAATGACAATTACCAAAAAATACAGTAGTGAGTAAGAACGCTGGACTTGGACTCAAGAAGGTGTGAGTTAGAATTCTGGTTCAGACGTTTACTAGCTGTGTAAAACAAGGCAAATCACTTAGCCTCAGTTTCTTCATCGGTAAAATGGAGATAATAGCATCTGCCTCAAGGTTGTTGTAAGGACCAAATGAGATAATATATGTAAAGTACATTATAAACCTGGAGGCTTTATATAAATGCTAATTATTATATTCCAGTTAATTAAATTTTATAGACAATTGTATTAGCAAGGTAATAAATACAGCATTGATGATAATTGTGAATATGCCTATGTAGTTCTGTTTTGCAAAATATAAGAGACTTTTATAGAAAGTAGAAGAAGCAAAACATTTATTTAGGCATCAGAGGACTAGATGCCATAACCGTTAAGTCCAATCCATCATAGCAGCAGCCAGCTCCCAAAACCAGTAAGCCCACTTTATCATAACAGCAAAGAACTTAAAACACAGTATCAGCATGAAGCCTTGCTAGCCTATAACCTTCCACCCCCCTGCTGGGGCCTTGCCACCAACAATCACTCACAGCACACATCTGCTCTTTCCCTCAGCTCTAACTGCTCTCTCTTTACTTCCTCTTGGCTCTACCCTTTCCTGTTCCTGTCCTTCAGTAAGCTCCTCCCACCACATGTGACTTAGGCTTCCTGTGACATAAGCAGGTCACATGGTCTATTAATGGGTAGAAAAGATCTTCAAATCTAAATTGTTATTACAACAATTAGAGCATGACCAGAAATCTTCTGTACATTTCAAATTTTGTATACCTCTACTAAAAGCTTACCTTAGTATATCTTAATTCATATCTTATAATTTAAATGTCAGAGCAAAGTATTCTGTTAAATAAATCATATTTGCTGTTTAAAAGAAATTGCTTTTTTTTTAAGATGAGTGACCTTTTGATAAATATTTATCTTTTTTGTAAGAAAAATTCCTACTAAAGTTCTACATATATGTTCCCTTGTGGCATTGAGGTGTCTCAGGGTTCATAAAAATTATTTCATTTGAGCACAAACTCTAGGGATATATTACCATGCTGTAATGATCTTGATTATGCACCAAAATCAAAGACCATACAGCTTTTAGCCAAAGACCTTCCTAGATAAGTTTGGAGAGACTTATCACTTGAAAGTTGGCCAACAGATGATAAATTTGGGGGCACAACTACTTACAAAAAACATTTCCAAACCATTGTAATTTATGTGTGGAGCAGAAGTACCCACTCTGTTCTATAAAAAATTCACTTTATAGGCCAATTTTAATTTGTATTTCTAAGGATATAGGTTATGTTATATGGCAAACAGAGAAGATGGAGATGAACTGATATGTTTAAATAACTTGTAAGACATTTAGGTTGATAGTATAGCCTGAGACACCTTGTTCCCCCCTCAAAAAGTAAGTCTAAGTCTAGTATGATTGTGTCTCATAGCTTGGAAGGAAACGTAATACAAGTGCTCCATTTTTATGATAAAGTTAAAAGCTGAAAAATTAACTTTTCCCCTTGATGCATTTTACTAAGGTCCAGAATACTCTGATGGTAGTTTATATCAAATAATTATGCATCTCTAAATAGTACACATTCTGTAATTAGAATTTTATTTTCCATAATCATGCTGGAAAGTGACACTTAACAACTTTAACACAGTGTCAAATATTCTACACTACTTGAAATAAAGTTTACGTGAATTGTTTCTTTTAAGATGTTACATTATTACTGTTGCCTTGTAGTAGTATGTAAATATAGGATTTTTGCTTGCATATTAAGCATTTAAATATGATTCTGACAGTAGCTTGGCAGCACTTCTAGACTCTTAATGAGAAAATTCCATCTGCTAATGCTTGTTTTCCATTTTGGCAAAAGTTTTGCTGCATCAACTTGACTTTCTTGGACTTTAAAGGGCAATTGGCATTCTTAAATTGGTTTAATGACTTTCATCCGCGAAGCGATGGCTTGCTTCTGTGCTTAACCTGTTGGAAAAAATGTGATGGCTATCACAAGTGATAGGGACAGAGCATGAATGAAAAATTCACAATGGGAAGAACTAAATTACAGTTGAATGTGGTATTGAGTGCTTATGGGAGTATGGATGTACCCACATAGTGGTGATTATTACTTATAGATATTTCTTTATTTTAATTATTATTTAATATTTTTATGCAGTATTCAGAATGGTTGTGAAAAGAAAGTTTAGATCTTTGGTATTTAATGGTTTATGTGTATGAAGTGCCTGAAAAATATCTTCTACCTAAAATCTAAACACTGGTTTTAAATTCAGTAAAAATAAAATGAGAGAATCAGCTGAGGAGAAAATGAGTTTTAAGTTAAATCATTAAGGTATCTTGGACTATTAGTTTTAGCTTTTTTTTTTTTTAACGTAGCTTTATTTGTCAAACCCCTTAAATTGACACATAAGCACAAGAAAGAATAAACTAAATAGTTTGTTAAATTAAATAAGCTAAATAGAATTGTTAACTAAAGGGTTAAATAAATTTTATTTGGTGCTTAGTTATGTTTAATTTTTATGATTTTTACCATGATTTTCATATGGTAATATTATTTATGTCTTCTTTCGAAATACAGGAAGAAATAGATGCAGACTCTACTTTTTCATTAAATATGAACTTCAGCAGTAAAAGAACAAAATTTAAAATTACCACATCAATGCAAAAAGACACACCACAGGCAAGTATTTTTTAACTTTGCTCGAATTATCTATTAATGTTGGCTTTAACAAATGAAAATATAAATCATAATGCATAACGTTTTTTGATTTATACTCTAAAATTGATATGTTAAGCACATTTTTTCTGTACAGTTTATCATTATTAGCCTTATCATTTAAGTCAGGGCTATCCAACCTTAGGTTTTTATTGAAACAGTAGACTACATATTTTGATTTGCCATTTTAGTGAGAGCTCTGTGGTAGCTACACTTCGTTTACTAAAGCATTTATGTAAATTTCTGTGCTTGTAGGTGGGCTGCATAAATTGCACTGTGGCCTGCATTTTGGACAGCCCTGATTTAAGCTACAAGTGAGATACAGCTGTCTCTTTTGGTAATATAGTTTCAGAAAATATTGTCTGAAATAAATGGCTTGTTTTTTGTCACATTGAGTTTAAAAAATCCTCATCCTATACATTCTTCCAAGAAATTTTTGCATTTTTGGAAGAATAATTTCACAATTCATCTTTCTTATCTCTTAAACCACATGTAATTTTATGACTCAGTTCTTTCCAAAAAGAGTTGCCACCTTTTATATTATAAAAATCCTCTTTAATCTCTAGTAGCTACTTTTTCCTTTCTATAAAAGCATTTTTTTGAATTGCCATATGTAAAAATCCTCTGGTTTAGGCCCTAAAGACTTTAAAGATTACATTTTTTTTTCCATCCCAGTGATTCATGACATGTAGCTCATGAACAAGATGGTTGATATCTAAAGTGTTCAGAAAGCTCATGAGATCCCAGGGAGCTTGCCATTACCACTACTACTCCTACAGTGAGCATGTCGTCACATCTCACATGGCTACAAGGAAATGGAGTTCCGTTGTTATAGATGAGTGCTTCTCAAAAACAAGATCCTGCTTTTGGATTGTGATGAAACTGTCAGAGGGTCTTCTGACTGGTTTAGCCAGGTGGTGCAGTAGATACAGCACTGGAGCTGGAGTCAGGAAGATCTGAGTTGACATCTCTAACATGTACTAGCTGTGTGTCCCTAGCCAAATCACTCAAACTTCTCTCAGCCTCAGTCTCCTTTTCTAGAATGGGGATAGTAATGCTACCTACTTATGAGATAGAGGGAAAATTATGATCACAGTACTGACCTCCCAGGGTTTTGTGAGGATAAAATGAGATAATATTTGTAATGCATTTTGCAAACCTTAAAGCACTATATAAATGCTAGTTATTATTATCAATAACAACAATAATAACTTGCCACCACTTGGTGCCCTTCTTAATCCTCATTACAATGTGAATTCCTTGAGGGTAGGAACTGTTTTTGCTTTCCTTTGAATCTGAAGTGCTTAGCCCAGTGCCTGGCACATAGTAAGCACTTAATAAATGCTTGTTAATCCTTTCCTTTCTTCATGAACCATGACATGCTCTACTTTCAGAGAGAGTTGCAAAAGGGGCATATGTGGTGTGGTGTTCAGATGCTTTGTCCATTTTAGTGGGAAAAGGGAAAATGGGGTGTGAGGAGCATCTTTTAGAACTCCACTCATCTCTCCGTACATTCAGCCTCAACCCTAGTTCAGGACCTCTCATCTCTCACTAGGACTATTCTGTGAGCCTCTTGGTTTGTCTCCCTCTTTCCAGATGCTTCCCTCTCCAGTCTTTCCTCCACATAGCTGTCAAATGGATATTCCTAAAGTACAGATTGTACATTATTCCTTCGCTCAGTGATCTTCAAGGGTTTTTTATTGCCTCTGGGATAAAATGCAAACCCCTTAGCCTGACATTAAAAGCCCTCCACAAAGATTCCCATCTGCATTTCCATTCTTATTTCATATTAGACCCCTTCCCCTCTCTCCATTATAATCAAGCTACCCTCCAGCTCTTCTTCCTAACATTCCATCGCTCACCTCTGTACCTTTCTACAAGTGGTCTTCCCTATCCAGAAACACTCCCTTTTTATCTTTATCTTACAGATTTTCTGTATTCATTCAAAGAAGAATTTAGGTTCCATATGAGACCTTTCCTAATCTCCCCGCCCACTCAGCCCCCACATTATTAACACTTTCTCTCTTGAAATTATTTTAGATTTACTTGTTCATGCACATGTTATATCCCTCTAGCTGAATGTAAGCTCCCTGAGATCAGGAGCTATTCCATTTTCATCACTGTATCTCCAGTATAGTAGCTGTCACTTAGTGTGTGCTTAATAAATATTTGTTAAGTTGAATTGAATGGGGCCACTGGCAGGAAGTTGGAAAATTATTCTTCTGAGTAATAAAATACAGCCATTATCTATAGGCAATATTTTTTATAACTAGAGAACATGGCATTGGCAATTTGGGGAGGTGTGTAGTAACTATTCAATAATTATTATTCATTAAATTTTGAATTTTGAATTACGATTAAACATATATTGGAATATTTACATCTATTATCAACATTTTTTTCCTGATGACATAGGAGATGGAGCAGACCAGAAGTGCTGTAGATGAAGACAGGAAAATGTACCTCCAGGCTGCTATAGTCCGCATCATGAAAGCTCGAAAAGTGTTGCGGCATAATGCTCTTATTCAGGAGGTAAAGAAAAAATAGAAATGTGTAATATAAGATTATTGTAATATGCTAAATTCATTTTCAGTAATTGCTTGACTATAGTGTAATATGACTGAATCAGTTAGGTTTTCTTCTTTAAAATATTATTTGTCTCAGTAGCGTCATGAAATGTTTCATTATTAGCATCTTAATGAGAATAATCCTTTTTGTTCACGTATATTCACAAATGCTTATTCTGAATAATCAAGATTAGCTATACAATTGTCCTTGATCTCACCAAATTATATTGCATGGTCCTTTTTTGTCTGATTAATTATTTAAGGATGGTTAATACCATAAAGCATATTATACTAGGCCAAGTGCCAGATTTTTGTGATGGTCATTAATGATTTTTTTAATCCCACTTATCTCTTCCCCTTAATCCATCTTTTCAGTAGGTCTCTCTAATTCTTAACATCAAAATAACAAAATATTGCATTCGTAATCATTTTGGTTTTATTTACATGAAATATAATTTAGAATAAATTTCACATTTGTTTAAATATCTGTTTAGATGCTAGCGATTTTCTTAACTGAGGTATCAGAGTTACTATGACTGAACTCATAGCTATTTGTCTAAAATTAATACCCTAAACATGAAGAGGTGGGAACTAGTGAGAAGACAGGGCCACCCACTCCCATTATATTGCCTTCTAAACTTAAACTAATTGTTTATGTAAGAGGGTATTAAAAATAGGTTTAACTTTGTGCCGTTCATTTCTGAGGTGGATAGAAACAATGATTATTTGAAAATAAAGTGAGATTTTAACAATAAATTTTAAAAATTTGAGACACTATATGTTAATATGGCTAATTACTTACACTAACTTGAAATTTCCTTTTTTGTCCCATAGGTTATTAGTCAGTCAAGGGCTCGGTTTAACCCAAGCATTAGCATGATCAAGAAGTGCATTGAAGTTCTGATAGACAAACAGTACATTGAAAGAAGCCAAGCATCAGCAGATGAATATAGCTATGTGGCGTGATGATGCCAGCTGCCCTGCAGAAGATCATAGCAGTCACTATTTGGTGTGTTCCTGTGGGAAGAAGCAGGCTTGTGCCTCCATAGTTGGTCACTTGGCAGCCCCCCTGTTTTTCTGCTGTTTACAACATCACCAGTGCCACGTCATGAGCGTCAATGAAAATGCCTATAGATATTTCAAGCTCATGTCATTATGACATTTCTTAAAACTTTACTAAATGAATGAGTGAAGTATTGCTGAAATGTGGAAATTTGGTTGGGTACCATGCTTTTTTTTCTCCCTCACGTTTGCAGTTGATGTGTTTTTTTTAATGTATCTTAAAGGACATAAAGTAAAAACCTAAATATTGTAATATGACAGATAACCTAATAATTGTATCTACATTAAAATGACAAACATGATATTGCTGCTTGTCGAATAAAAAAAATAAAGAAATGGAATGCCTTTTTATCTTGATGACTGCCAGGTTGATTATGGATTAATGTATAAATGCCCGTGATCCTAAAGAGTATTTAATATAATATCATTATATTTAAATCATTTAGGTCACTTCTACTATATGTTCAGACTCCATCATAAAAAGAAAATCCCAGATTTCCAATTCATAGGTGTTAAAGTATATGTTTTGTTTTAATTGATTAGAACACTTAAGAAAAGCATTTGGTGAAGTTAATTTTATTATTAAATATATACATATATGTATTATACATGCATGTGAGAAATATTTTTAGAATCAAAATTAGGCAGCTCTGAATTAAGGGGCTATAATCTCCTCAGGAGGATCTGGTGATGTCTAAAATCACAGAACCAAAGCTTGAGTGGTTTAGGTCCTCACCACAGTGTGGCAGAGACAGATTCCATTTGTTTAAGTGCTTTTGTGTTCATAAAGATCAATATTAATACAAATCCATACCTTTATTCTGCTTTTCTTTTTACCTTCTATTCTCCTCACCTGCTTAACGTTCTTACAACCTACATTTCCCTTCTTCCTTTACCACCTCCTTGGCATAAGTTCAGTCTCATATTTCATGGGTGTGTTTAGGATACGTGACATACAGAGCCTTTTCATTTTCTAATATGCTGTGTCATGTTTTAATACCAAATACCACTTTTATGTCAGGACATGAATTTCAGTCTTCCTGCGTGGATTTTGTTTATTGCATGCAGTGACTAACAACTACATTGGAATTCTGGAGCATTTTAAGTCCGTGCATTTCATTTTAAGGGGTTAGTGCCTGAAGATTAAACTAGGCTATGTGTATTAATTTTTTTGGTGAATGGATGTATTTTCAAATCCATATACCCCCTAGCATAGTTACTATCTTGTTACTAGTCTGCTTAAAAGACTTCTTAAGTTATTTTATTATACTTTTGTAAGCTTACACTTTGGAATATTCTGCAATAAATTTTAATTTTATACTTTAAAAATATGCTAGCATCGCTTGAACATAAAGAAGAGACTAACAAACAGATTAGATATTGCTATATATTTATTGTTAGAATTAGAGATCACCATTGTTTACTGAAATAACTCATTGGCTAGTTTTTCTAAACTAATTTCTCCATAAAATTGTTATATTTGTAGCTTAGAATCATAGAAGAAAGAAGAAATCTTGCTGATCACCTTATCTAAACTCTCCCCACCTCTCCTACAGAGGAAACTCATTTCACATTAGGAAATTGAAGCCAAGAGCAATGAAATAATTTTGCCGAAGTCAAACCATGATTAAGTGATAGATTCAGGACCAAAACTCAGTTCTCCAACCCTAGTCCACTACCGTCTCCAACACATTACACTTCTGGTTGAATTACATATTTTTTTTAAAATATTAAAGATTTTACTGGTGCAAACTGTCATAGCAAAAGTTTAATGGAAAAATAAGGCTTACTTAGAAATCATGCAAAAGACAAAATCTGTTCTAATATAGAGAAATGTTTGGCAAAATTTTCTCTTCTATATTGAGGTACTTAGGTGACATGTTGGATGAAGTGCTGGACCTGGATTCAAGAAGATGTGAATACAAAACCAGCCTCAGACTCTTGCGAGCTTTGTGACCCTGGGCAAGTAATTTATCCTCTGCCTCCGTTTCCTCAGCTATAAAATGAGGATAATAATAGCACCTACCTCACAGGATTGTTGTGAGGATCAAATGAGATGTTAATGTGCTTAGCACAGGGACTGGCATATAGTAGGTGTGTAATAAAGGCTTGTTCCCTTCCCCGCGTTTCTTTGCCCAGAACAAGCACCAAACAAATATATCTCAAATGAATGAATGTTGCTTGTGAAGTGAGGGGGAAATGAGCTAGATAAGAGCAATGTTTAGAATTAATCTCAGTACACACCCTTCCCCAAGGAAAATATAGGGAAGAGTTGCAGCCTTGTCAAACTGGGTTAGGCAACTGAAGCCATCATTGGCAGATGTGTATGAAATATAGTTCAGTGCAATAACCTGACTGCTACCAAACCTGAATGGCACTATTGTGCAACTCCAGAAAGTGCTAGTGGCGAAAAATACAAAATAGAAGGAAAAGAAGGGATTTTAAATGCTGCGTATGGTACAATCTCAGAAGGTTTTCCATCGATAATAAGATAGTTTGTGTGTGTGTTTTCTAGCTAGACTCCCATCTGGCTTTTGTAAGCAAACAATTTATTCTGCATTTTTGTAATATTTTCATTGTTACTAGAGTTGCTATTTTGCTTTAGGATTTTGTCCAGTATCTTGTGAAACTGCTTAATATAAATCAAAAGTAGACATTTTTATTTAATAACTTCCCATTTTGTTGGCTTTTACAGGAATTTTGTTCTGATTCTGTGGAATTCCACATCAAGAAATTCTATACTATAAATACTATATAGCTGCCGTAATGATATCTGCTATAATAGTATCTTTTGTTGAGAGTTGCAAGTTCAGATTTTTAGCTTGTCTATTTCCTGTACAGTGTTTTTGTTTTAGCCACTACTCTGAAGAATATTTGTTGGACTAATTTTAAATATTTCAAATGAGGGGGAAATACATGGTTTGTAGATTTTAGGAAAAATAAGATGTGATTGCTGAACTGCCATTGGGGATCTTTGAGGAATCATGGGGAACAGGAGAAGCATGAAACTGAAGACAGGCAAGCATCTCCATTTTCAAAAAGGGAAAGAAGGTGGGTACTTTAAACTACAATCCACTGAGCTTGATTCTAGACTTTCATACTTTGGGTAGAAATTGGACCAAATGATAACTGAGTTCACCCTGAGGTTCTAGGAATCTATAATTCTGATTTGCTACTTGTAATTTATTTTTGTTCTCAAATCATGGACTTTGCAAGAAAATATCAAGACCTTAATTTTTCAGGTTTAGAAACTAATGCACAGAAATGTTAAAAATTCCTGGACCCAGCTCATTCATGATAATAAGTGTTTGACAACATAATGCCTTATGTTTGATATTTAAAATAGAGTGTAAAATAAATTTTTGTGAATATGTGATGTTCAGCAGTATGAATACTAAAAGTAAGCTTGCCTTATTGACGTTGCTTTCGACAGTTAAAATATTTTGGGGGCTCTTTTGTAAGCAACAGAGGGCTTGCTGAGACAATTTTTCCTTTTAAAAGTAGTCATAAAAAATTCTCAGTTGAATCTATAGGAATTATATAAAGAGTGCCTTGAGACAATGTAAAGGTATATTCCTAGAAGCTTAGCACAAATTAATCTCTAACTAAATAGGAAATAACCTATGACAGTGATAACTATCAATTACTAATTCCATATCTGAATTACAAGGAAATGAAATTAGAAATGTCTTGTGGGATATTTTACCTTAAGGGTGAAGATTCATTAAGGTGGGATTCATTGTTAGGGGAAGGGAGAGATTGATCTAATTTTTAGATGTTAATGTGTTTCAGCTATCTAGGGGAAAACTTGGATCAAACCCTTGCTCTTCCTTATGACTTGGGAGCTAAGAAACTGACTCCAACTCCTACATAACAGTAGTAAACGTGAGGTGTCAGTGGGGTGAATATTGAACCAGCTCTTATCTCATAAGGAACATTTTATGAAGCATCAAGCAAGCAGTTGTTTTAGTTGTGCTTAAACTTTCTCCCAAAGCAGCCTAGCTGCAAACTAGAGTGGGTCTTCATTCTATTTACAAAGGATGCTACATGTGTAGGTACACAATATGGAAAATCAGAACCTTGAAATCTAAGAACTAAAAAAACACTTCAACCAAAGGTTCTTTCATGAGCTCTTACTGCAATGAATGCTCATTCCCCAACCAAGTAAGAACATTTTCATGTTAACCGTAATGGGGTTCTATAAAACCATCTCCATGTTTCTATTCTGGTCATTGGAAGCATGTTCAGTAATTGTGTACTTTGCTCCAAAGTCCTTTTGTCCTTAAGTCCCCCACATCTTCATCCTGGAAGTGCAATGCAACAGAATTTTGTAAACTGTTATCTAACAACATGACTACTTCTTATATTGATAGGAATTAAATATTTCTATGGAAGAATAAGATATATTAGTGTTGTACATTCTCATCCTGATAGACTTAAGAATGTCCATGTTTGCCCCCCCCCCAAAAAAAACCATAGTAGACATTAGAGAATTAAAATATTCTACAGAAAAGAAGTTGAATAAGAAAGGTGATTCACTCTTCTTGCTGGTTGTTATATCCTTACAGTTACTGCGGTTGAAGAACCATAGTCTGGACTTAGAAGTTAGCAACCTGTGAAGTGGTTTTATAGTAGAACTGGTAGGTCATTAATTTTATCATATATGCCTGATGCTATTGTCTTTTTCAGTTATTAGAACAGAAGGAAAAAGTATGAGAACTCTCAGCAACCTGCCTTAATTGACTCTACTTGAGGGAGCAGCTAGCTATGCATGTTCCCTTGGATGGAATGAAACCATCATGGCCCTTGGCCACTTACTGAGCAGGACCTATAGTGTGCTTTGAGTCACCTGGCTGAACAAGGATATATTGAGTTCCAAATCCCCTGAACAGTATTTTTCTATATTCATACTACATAAAAGCAGTGGCTCTGGGTCTGAAGACCTGGGTTCAAATCCCAATTCTATTTTCTTATGTCTGTGACATTGTAGTCACTTAACCCTGTGTACTTCAATATCTTTATCTGTTAAATGAGAGGTTTGGATTAAATTGCCTCTGAGGTTGCTTCCAGCTGTAGGTCTATGACTGTTGTCCTATGACCTATGGAAGCTGGCTTTCCTTTTTGAATTGACCCTTGATTTATCTTGCTGTCTTTTTCTTTTTGACCTTTTGAGAGTTTCCCTCCTCCTGTTTTTTTTTTCCTTATTCATCACTTTATACTTTTTGGAGGGAAGATGCTAATTAAATCTAAATACCCTGGGCCTCAATATTATCCACAAAATGAAGGGGTTGGACGATATGGTCTCTGAACTCCCTTCTACCTCTAGACCTATGATTCTTGAAAGCATATAAGAAATCTCACAGAGCAAGTTCCTGCAGCAGCTAAAGTACAGTGGGAAATTCAACTTTTCTTATGTGTTTTTCTTGGTCTTCTAGGGAAGAAAGGATAGGCATCACTAGGAGATAAGCAAAGAACTTTGAGCTAAAACAAAACAGGTTTAGCATAAACCCAGCATTTAGCCAGAGGGGGGAAAGGTGATGCAACAGAAGTACTCTGACATGAAAGGAAGTTGAATAGCAAAATCCTTGCTTTTAGCAGCTTAGTTCTTACGGTGATTGAAATAATACATGCTTTCCTTAGCTGAGACAAAATGTACATTATTCTAAATGACAATTGTTGTCATTTTAGCTGTGGTATAATAATAATAATAGCTAACATTTATGTAGTGGTTCTATGTGCCAGCACTATGCTAAACACTTTGCAATCGTTATCTCTCTTGAGGCTCACAAACACCCCAGGATGTGGGTGCTGTAGTTTCTGTTTTATAGACAAGGAAACTGAGGTAAACAGGTGTTAAGTGACTTGCCCAGGGTTACATAGCTAGTAAGTGTCTGAGACTGGATTTGAACTCAGGTTTAGTCCTTGACTCCAGCTTAGCACTCTATCCGTTGCTAATGAGTCTGAGGCACTTTCCCCAACCCCAACCACTGCAAGAGTGAGTCAACCCGAATTTAGAGCAGTGGGTGATGGTGGAATACTGAGGCACCACATGGCCTCTCATTCAGAAGTTACAAAGGAGAACATAGGGTTAATCTCACCAACTGTGCTTCTCTATCAAATAGGAGGCAAGTTTAATTAAGACAGAACTTTTCCCCTAGGGCCTATCCTTCCTGTACATCTGATATCCCTCTCAAGACATGTCCTGCAATCTGAATCTAAGTTGAGGAATCTCTTGGCCTGTTAACCACCTTAGGAGGTCCATCTCAGCTGTAGACTGTGTCTCAAAAGTTTAGGTCTAATCTGAAGTAAACCAAAGGGTACGAATAGGTCTGGAAGATCCTGGGTCACATGAAACTAAGTGTTAACTTTCATAATCATGGAAGGCTTTCTTGGCAGTTGTAAATTTTTGCCAGTTCTCTGAAAAACAGGACACATTTTTAGGTTTAATCTGCATTATCCACATTTTCTCCATCACTTTCTTAAGTATATACATAAAACAATAAATCAGTCTCTCATTTGTAGCATTTGGTGGTTCTCAAGGCGTAAATGGTTGCACTGAAAATTTAATAATCAGCTGGTACCAGCTTGCTTCTGCTCTCTGGTAACCTTTGGATCTTGTTCTGTACTCTGCAGGGTTGAGAAGGGTGGGTGTCAGGGACTGGATAGATCACTAGCTACTTCATTTTGTTTCATATGAAACCATTATTCTTATGGAGGTTTCTTATAAAGTGACAATTGCAGGGCTACGGGAATTATTTAATGAGGGATGCCTACCTACTGACATTCTAATGATCTCTGAAAATTATTGTGGGAAGAGGGGGTGGGAAAGCTGAATGGTGCAAACTCAGAACCACTAGTGAGCTCATTCCTGTCTGAATTGTCTTCATAGTACATGTTATTTTAGGAATCTCCCAAACTTTCCCTCTTTTTGTTGCAATGGTATGTTTATTTTTATGAGAATCATCTGGTACTATGTGGTTACATATTGATTATTATTATTTTTCTTTATATGGCTATTAAGATGGTAAGTTTAGTAATCTCTGTGCAGAGGCTTTTTCATACAACCTTGTCATCTTTTTTATATTGGAAATTAGATTTCCTTTTAGCTCAGGTTTCAGCACTTCCCAAGTTTTCCCCAATATTTCTTCATAAGATTTAGATAAAGTATGCTCTTCAAGTATTATTTTCTTTTTTTAAAGTATTCTTTTCAAAGAGAAAATTGAAAAAACATAAACCAGAGACAGTGTATGTGTAGACACATTGTAACTGGTTGTCACAGTTGGACATAGTTCTGTGCACATGCATTCATTCCCATATAGACCTGATTAGCATCACTGTTCTATGACCATAGATCTCACTTCTAACTAATTCTGCCTAGTTAAGTAGATGGGAATAGTTTTTATTTTAATTATTATCCTAAAAATGCTTGCCATTGGTCTCAAGGAGCACCAAGAGAGCAAGGACAAATCCATTACCTTAGCTGTCCTGATTGCATGCATATATATTGGTACACAAAACAGTAAGTAGGACATAGAATATATAAATAAACTTGTGTTACCTGATCAAATATTGCAGTCATTAAATTATGTTCACTAGTTTTTTGCAACAGCCCTCTGAGAAAAGTTCTCTGTATTGTTCCCATTCTGCAATTAGGAAGCACCACTGATGATCTTAACTTGTCTGTCATAAAGAGGGCCCTTCTACTTGCAATGACAATTCCATACAAAGAAACCACAACATCCTGCCCATTCAACAGGACAGAGAAGATTAAGAATGAGCAGAGGATCCATGAGGTCACAGACCCCAGCAGCTTGTTCAACAGCTCTTCCCATGGACCTTCATACTTTTCTGACTCTTGCCCATTGGAACATGGGGGAAACATCCTCCTGGGTGTATAAGTAAGGCTCTGTATGGTCTGTGTGTCTCCCCACCCCTCAGTCTGACACTTTTGGTAGTGTTTTTGTTTTTAATTATTATATCAGTCTATTTTTTGGCTTCTTTGACTCTTTTAACTGTAGCTATTCCTCACTACCATCCCTTGGTGATGAATGTTTGTCTCTACCAGTAACTTGTCAGTCAATCACCTGTTGGCTTTAATGTGGGGTTTAATGATGTGACATATGGGACCTAATGCTCCTTAAATGATATCGTTTATGTTCCCCTATCCATATATTGGTGTGTCTCTGTATTGTTCTTCATACTTACTTCATCTTTGTCATTTTTCTACACAAGCAGTGCCAAAAAGAGCTGACTTCCTTGAAACATAACCAAACTAAGGACATTTTCCATCTTTATGATGAAATACAGATATATTACTTTAAGCAAATTCTCAGTTTCAAAAGATTGAACTGTCAAAACTTAGGGTGTTCAACCAATAATAGTTGAGGAAACTGAGGTAAATAGAGGTTAAGTGACTTGCCTAGGGTCACACAGCTGTGGCTGAGGGCATATTTGAATTCAGATTCTCCTGTAACCAGGCCCAATGCTGTATGTATTAAACCACCATATTCCTGGAGTAAAACACAAAAGGTGTTCAGATTCCCATTGATAATTGAATACTGAAATTCTAAGATGTCATTCTATCTCCAAAGAGAAATCAAACGAGGTCGGGGAAGTTAATCACTTAGAAGAAGTGAATTTAAAGGTAATGAGTAAATTCATATATCCCTAACCTTTTTAGGTTGACCTTATTGAAGTTGCTACCATAGTATTTCACAAACATTTCTTGATGCCAATGTCAGATGCTGAATTCTGGGCTAGATGGACTATGGTTCTAAATTTATGTTATATTCTGTTTCCTCTGTTCCCCTATATTCCTCTTCCTAGAAACTCTACTACTACTCTAGGCACAGAAGAGAATACCAGACAAACCCCTAGGGGAGTATTTCAGTCCTAGGCCTTGCCTCCCTATTACAGCCATATCTCAGTCCTCTCACTTGCTCTTGTGATGCTAACAGATTCTGCTTTGGGCCCCAAGCAAATGGGAGTAGAGGGAGATTTTCTCCATGGGGCAGGAAACACAGCTGATTCCTTCTAGAAATGGAAATCTGAGGCCAGTTCAAGCCCCATCAACCCTTTTTCTCTCTCCTACATGTTTCTATCCCTTTCTAACTGAGATGGAGCATATTTCAGTACCTTTGTAGAGGTAATAGAGTATATAGCATCTCTCTAAATTTTCAAAAGTAAGGTGTCTTGTTAACCCCTGAAATCTGATACTTGAGTGAGCATTGAGGTGGGCTTATCATAAAAGGGATGGAGAGAGAAATAATAGCTGATATTTATATAGTACTTGAAGATTTGCAAAATGCATTACATAAGCAATATAAAATCTAATTAAAGCCCTATAACCATCCTGGCAGGTAGATACCACAGAAATTATCTCTGTTTCATGAGTTTGGAAATTGAGGCTCAGTGACATTCCCATTATAAGATAGTGATTAAATATCCCAATTAGGATTTGGCCGCAGAATTCTAAAAAGGCAATCATCTCTTCCCCCTCCTCCCCACTCACTGGCCCCTACACCTTTCTCTTCTTTAGGCTAACCATTGCTATCATAAACATAAACATTATAAACATCTCACCAGTCCTCTCACATGACTTCCAGACCTCTGGCACTTTCACTTAGATAAGTAGTAGTGTGCTAATGTCCTTCTGAGCATGAACTCCTAGGATGTAAGTATAGTGTCAGTCTTACATTTTGTTGGAATCAGAAGCTGCCATCATGGTAACTTCAGTGCTTTGAAAGGCACTGAAACACTACCTCTGATGAAAATCTTTGACTTATTAGTTTACCTCAAAGCCTGAACATACCCCCCAGTTACTCCTTTGCATTCAGGCATAAAGTCTATCATTAATTTGCCTGTATGTGACCTGGGAGGGGACACATTTTCAATTTAGCCAATCAGGTATTACTAGATTAGCTTGCAGATCAGTTGATAATACCCTGAGAGAATGACGCTACAGAGGTAAATTGTGAGTACAAGGTCAGGTGAGGTCTGAAGCATGGAGAAGGACAAGCCCTGATGTAGCATAAAGTAGGAAGCCTTGAATATTGAGGTAACTGGGGTTGGGATCCAAAAGAAGAAAGGGGAATGGGGGGACCCGGAAAAAAACCAAACCTTTATTGACTTGACAATTTTTCCAACAGCAGCCCTAACTGAAGATAATTAGTTCTCTAAATTCTGGCACTTGGAACCTTTTATTTAGAAGCAGCTTACTTTTTCCTTCTCTTATTGTATTGATGAGGGTTAGGGGTGAGAGGTGCTCGACACCCCAAAGTACCGACACACTGGGTCCTGCCAAAAGAATTCGACTCAAGCTTTCTCAGCCAAGGGAAAAGATAAAGTTTATTAAGAGTTAGCCACATTGGCCTGCCCCAAGAGATCCCACCCCTTGCGACGCTTGTAAGGAAAGCGGGACAGATCAATCTGAGCTAGATTGGATCTGACCAACTTCATGGAAGCAAGAAGGAGATTATATACATAAAGGTTGTGGGAGGGATTGAGGGGTGGTCTGGGGTGACCAGAGGAGGGGTCTAGGGAGAGACTTAAGGAGGAGCTTGAAGGGACTGGGATGAGGTCAGACTCCAGGGTGGGGGAAATAGCTGAAGGTTATATGGAAAGGACAGACCATAAAGGGCTAGGGTAACAGAGCTAGGGTATAGATATTTTGATCAGGATTAAGGATGGGAAACAGGATTAAGGGTGGGAAACAGCTGGACAATAGAGGACTGGGCAAGGTAGGCATTTGGGCTTAATGGTTATAGCCTCAGGCCAAGGCCAGGTCGAGTGGGAAGATTCAAGGAGAGTTCAAGGGTTCAAGGGGTTCCCAGAGACTGTGCCCTCATCAGTATGATTTCCCCTCATCTTATTTAGAAATGAATTTCTTTCTTGTTTTGTGAACTCAAGCACAGGAATGTTCTTAGGAATGCTGAAATGTTGAAGCCACTCATTAGAAGAGTTTAAAGTTCTGTTCTCAGATTTACTCACCACCTACTTCAGATTGAGCCATACATACTTGCCCCAGATAACACATGGTGGTCCTTCCAGGCTCTACAAGCCTGGAATAAGAACTTCCCACAGAGTGCTTTAAGGTTTATAAAATGTTTTCTCAACAAGCCTGTGAAGTGCATAGTACAATCATTTTTAATCCCCATTTTGTAGATAAATGGCCTGAGTTCGGGAAGATGGAAGTGATTTTCATAGCTAGTCAGTGTCAGAGCAAGCTAGTCTCCTGACTTCAGGTCCATTGTTCTTTCTACCATAATGATGCTCCAAATATATTTGCCCTTTCTGCAGTCAAAGGATGACTCTTTTTTTCCATGCCTTTGATGGCCTTTATCTTAACAATAATAAATAATGAGATTCTATTAGACTTGACTCTTATAAAAGCTATGGCTATTACTTAACAAAAATATCTCACATTTGTATAGTTCTTTGCACTTCAACGTATACTATCTAGTTTGAGTTTTGCAGCAAGCCTGTGATAGAGGGTAGGCTGATATTATCACCATTTGAGGCTCAGAAAAGTGACACAATTCACCAAAGCTAGTTAGGGGTGGAGCTGGAGGTAGGTCACTAGTTTCCTGACTCAGCTGTCACCTTCCTCACACCTTTCTAGATGATGCTCACTAAGAACACACAATCATAAAATCTTGAGGTTGGAGGGATCTCAGATGTCGTATAGTCCAACTCATTAATCAAAACAGAATCTCCTCTGCAATCTCCCTGTCACAAGCAGTTATCTAGCTGGCAAGAACAAGAGATCCATAAGGTCTCTTGAAATATAAAGAGGCCTACAGAAGAGCCACCAGCATCTGGAGAGATCCTTTGTGGTGGGCACAGGGAAAAATTGCAAAGAATGAGAAGGCATGGATGGATTGTAATTTGTACATACGAGAGGAATACTGCATTGCATGTACCACATACCCATGAAAGTATTGAAAAAATTATCTTATTAAACTCAACACATCGTTGCAGTCTTTCACAATCTTTTTGACTAAATCATGTGTCATCCAATATATTAGCTGCCCATGTCAGCTTGATGTCGTCTACAAATTTGATCAGTATGCCATATATGTGTCTTCCTACTGATTGAAAGATTGAATAAAGCAAGACCAAGGATGGAACTTGGCACCTTACTGGAGACCCCTGCCTCTATTCTTCATTGGGTCTGATTATTCAACCAATTCTGAATGCACCCAACTATACTCCCAGCTTCACATTTTCCATAAGGATGTCACAAGAAACCTGATGTCCAGGCAACTATGTCTTTGGCTTACCCTGTGTTTACTCTTTTAGTAATAACCCTGTTGAAAAAGGAAAGAGGTTTGTGGCGTGTATTAACTCTTAACTCATTTAATCTTGTTAGGCCTCGGTTTTCGCATCTATAAAATGAGGTCAGACTAGATGGCCAATGAGGTGTGTTACAGCTCTAGATCTTTAATTCTATGTTCCTCTGAACTCATACTTGTTCATGGTAATCACTGCTTTGTTTTCTAAGTTCCCACAAACAATTATGCAATAATAATGAATTCTAGCATTTTGCAGGAGTTAAATTTAAACTCTGTGGCCTATAGTTTGAGTGAAACTTTCTTCTTCTTTTGAAAACTGAGTCCTTTACCTCTCTCCAGTCCTATAATGACCCTCATGTCCCCTGTGATTTTTCGAAGACATCCTAACTCACCAGCAACAGGGTGAAGAAAACCGTACTCTGTCACTACAATTGATGACCTTTGCCTTTCTTTCCATCTCCTTTTTAAGGCATAGAGTTAATAACTTTGTGTTGTGCCAGGAGACAGGGTCAAAAGTTTATAGATCTTAAGCTTTATAAACAACCTAGTTGTTTATAAACCCCTACCTTATTAGAACATTTCTGTTCTTAGTTCCTACCTGTTTTACCTGGGGCTGGCTTCATGCTGTGGAACTGAATGGAAACTGTCAATACACACACACACACACACACACACACACACACACACACACACACACACACTTCTTCCATTTAATAAAACAACTCAGAATGAACAAGTTGAAATTCAGACTACATCTAACAATATATTACTCATTACCTTCATTCATTTGATTTTATCTTAAATGTTCTCCAAAGCCCATGATTTTTGTGCTGGGATTGAAGAAAATGAAAAGCAAGGCCTAGATTCTAATGATGGCTAAAGATTGATGTCCAGTAACACTGGCCTTGCTGAATAACATAGCCTACTTTCACTCAGTAAATATGGTAATGATGTTTCATATTCCCTAAAATCATGAGAGGCTATAGAGTCCTCCCAACTCTTCCTTTCTGTGCTTCCATAAGCCCTTTGTTGGAAAGACTATGACCCTGCCCAGGCTACTTAAATAATTGGGGCCATACAACTAAACAAATGTGGTACTGTCAAGTCGAATGTAGTAAGGATAAGTGAGAAGGAGGAGGAGAAAAGAGAATGCGCTTCAGAGTGATGGGATATTAATACGAGACAGATTAGATCTCCCAGCCCAGTATTAGGTATCCCATCTAACGTATCCATTACTGTCCCCTCATCCTTAGCTAGTTTTTATTTAAAAGAGCAACAACTAATGCATAAAGAGGTAAAGTGGAGGGGATTTCTCAGCTGGCAGTTCTTTCCCTTCCCTCCCCCCATTTAGGAAATGATAAATACTATAATTATCAGCCTACTGATAGAAGGGAATTGCTGTAATATGCAAAAAACCCCAAAACCCAACTTCTTTTGTACAGCTGTGGGCAGAGGGCCAGAGATGCCAGCAATTAGCTTTTGAAATGCCTTGTCCTCTCTTACCCACCTCCCATCTTTGAAGATATAGCAAGAATTCAGTCTATCATTGTTTAGAGCTAAGACTCATGACTTTTGTCAGTCACCTTGATTAGGTATCCTCAACATCATTTGTTCAGAAACCCTCAACTTTTCATATTAGATTAATTAATTTAGTAAATACTTACCAATCACCTACTGGTTCTGGACATTATGAGAGATTCAAAAAGAAGAACTCAGTACATTAAAATACATTATCCTTCTGTCTTTGCCACATTTATTTAAGATGTGCTCCATTGCTAACCGAATGATGATTCAGATCTCTTCCCTTTCCTGCTTCCTGGTAGATTGTTTCATGGAAGATTAGAATACCTCCTGGAGAGTAAACCTGAGGACAAGGAAAAGAAAAAATCAAGACCATACTATATCATTCAGGCAGTTCTAGTAAAATGGTAGTCAGGACAGAGCATTGTAGATAACATGAGGTTTTAAAGATGATTTATGCATTTTACTCATCCTTGTTGTGTCTTCCCCAACTCTATACTGACCCAAAGAACTAAGATGTGACTTTCTCCCTAACCCCATGCCATGACTTACTTACTCTCTGAAAGATTTTCATTTTCAGCCTGGAAGAACAAAGATAAAACCAAAGGCAGGGAGAATCTGATATACCCCACTTAATTGCTAAAAGACTCCGATATGGAAAAAGGTCTCTGAATCAATAGATCTATGAGTGATTCAGGGGACACTCCTGCAGGCATCTTAGAGACAAATGTCTTTGCACATGCTGACAGATTTATGACATAAAGTAATTGTTGTTTCATAGGTTCTTTACTAATTCCTTTAGAGGATTATTTTTCTAAAGTTCTGTCTGTGAGAACAGAACTTGTAGAATCTCAAAGTTGGAAGGAACCTAGGAAAAACATTCCTGAATATAAATCCCCTCTACCAATTCTGTTTGTTTGTTTTGCTTCTAACTTTATTTTAAATTTATTTATTTAACATATTTAGTTTTCAGCATTGATTTTCACAAGAGTTTGAATTGCAAATTTTCTCCCCATTTCTACCCTCCCCCCCACTCCAAGATGGCGTATATTCTGGTTGCCCTGTTCCCCAGTCAGTCCTCCCTTCTCACCCCACTCCCCTCCCATCCCCTTTTCCCTTCCTTTCTTGTAGGGCAAGATAAATTTCTACACCCCATTGCCTGTGTATCTTATTGTCTAGTTGCATGCAAAAACTTTTTTTTGTTGTTGTTTTCGAGCATCTGTTTTTAAAACTTTGAGTTCCAAATTCTCTCCCCTCTTCCCTTCCCACCCACCCTCCCTAAGAAGTCAAGCAATTCAACATAGGCCACATGTGTATCATTATGTATAACCTTTCCACAGTACTCATGTTGTGAAAGACTAACTATATTTTTCTCCTTCCCAACCCATCCCCCTTTATTGAATTTTCTCCCTTGACCCTGTCCCCTTTCCAAAGTGTTTGTTTTTGATTACCTCCACCCCCATCTGCCCTCCCCTCCATCATCCTCCCTTTTTTTTTTATCTTCTTCCCTCTTCTTTCCTGTGGGGTAAGATACCCAATTGAGTATATATGGTATTCCCTCCTCAGGTCAAATCTGATGAGAGCAAGATTCGCTCATTCTCCCTCACCTGCCTTCTCTTCTCTTCCTACAGAACTGCTTTTTCTTGCCACTTTTATGTGAGATAATTTACCCCATTCTATCTCTCCCTGTCTCCCTCTCTCAATATATTCCTCTCTCATCCCTTAATTTGATTTTATTTCTTTTAGATATCTTCCCTTCATCTTCAACTTACCCCGTGCCCGCTCTCTTTCTTTCTATATATATACACATACATATACATACATACACAGTCACATATACACATATATACATAAACATACACACAAATATATATATATATGTATGTATGTATGTATATATGCATATTCCCTTCAGCTACCCTAATACTGAGGTCTCATGAATCATACACATCATCTTTCCATGTAGGAATGTAAACAAAACAGTTCAACTTTAGTAAGTCCCTTGTAATTTCTTTTTCTTGTTATTTTTCTTGATTACCTTTTCATGCTTCTCTTGATTCTTGTGTTTGAAAGTCAAATTTTCTATTTAGCTCTGGTCTTTTCACTGAGAAAGCTTGAAAGTCCTCTATTTTATTGAAAGTCTATATTTTGCCTTGGAGCATGATACTCAGTTTTGCTGGGTAGGTGATTCTAGGTTTTAATCCTAGCTCCATTGACCTCTGGAATATCGTATTCTAAGCCCTTTGATCTCTTAATATAGAAGCTGCCAGATCTCGGGTTATTCTGATTATGTTTCCACTATACTCAAATTGTTTCTTTCTGGCTGCTTGCAGTATTTTCTCCTTGACCTGGGAGCTCTGGAATTTGGCAACAATATTCCTAGGAGATTTCTTTTTGGGATCTATTTGAGGAGGCGATCGATGGATTCTTTCAATTTCTATTTTTCCCTGTGGCTCTAGAATATCAGGGCAGTTCTCCTTGATAATTTCTTGAAAGATGATATCTAGGCTCTTTTTTTGATCATGGCTTTCAGGTAGTCCAATAATTTTTAAATTATCTCTCCTGAATCTGTTTTCCAGATCAGTGTTTTTTCCAATGAGATATTTCACATTGTCTTCCATTTTGTCATTCCTTTGGTTCTGTTTTATAATATCTTGATTTCTCATAAAGTCACTAGCTTCCACTTGCTCCAATCTAATTTTTAAAGTAGTATTTTCTTCAGTGGTCTTTTGGACCTCCTTTTCCATTTGGCTAATTCTGCCTTTCAAGGCATTCTTCTCCTCATTGGCTTTTTGGAGCTCTTTTGCCATTTGAGTTAGTCTATTTTTTAAGGTGTTGTTTTCTTCAGTGTATTTTTCAGTATTTTTTTGGGTCTCCTTTAGCAAGTCATTGACTTGTTTTTCATGGTTTTCTCACATCCTTCTCATTTCTCTTCCCAATTTTTCTTCTACTTCTCTAACTTGCTTTTCCAAATCCTTTTTGAGCTCTTCCATGGCCTGGGACCAGTTCATGTTTTTCTTGGAGGCTTTTGTTATAGGCTCTATGACTTTGTTGTCTTCTTTAGGCTGTATGTTTTGGTCTTTGTCACCAAGAAAGAATCCAAAGTCTGAGACTGAATCTGGGTGCCTTTTTGCTGCCTGGCCATATTCCCAACCAACTAACTTGACCCTTGAGTTTTTCAGTGGGGTATGACTGCTTGTAGACTAAAGAGTTCTATGTTCCATGTTTGGGGGGATGCGCCAGCTCTGCCACACCAGCACTCCTCCTTCCCCAAGAACCCCCAACCCGGACTGGGCTTAGATCATCAGCAGGCTGTGCACTCCTGCTCTGATCCGCCACTTAATTCCTCCCACCAGGTGGGCCTGGGGCCAGAAGCAACTGCAGCTGTAGCTGCCCCACCTCCGCTGCCCTGGAGGCGGTGGCCAAACCTCGAACTCCTTCCATGCCTGCAGCTTTTCCCACTAACCTTCTCCACTGTCTTTGGTGTTTGTGGGTTGAGAAGTCTGGTAACTACTGCAGCTCACTGATTCAGGGCGCTAGGGCCTGCTCCGCCCGGCTCCTGGTCTAGTTGGTCCGTGCCACTCATGCTGGGCTCTGCTCCGCTCCGCTCCCAGCTCCCAGCTCCCAGCTCCCAGCTCTGTGTGGGATAGACCTCACCCAGGGACCATCCAGGCTGTCCTGGGCTAGAGCCCTGCTTCCCTCTGCTATTTTGTGGGTTCTGCAGTTCTAGAATTGGTTCAGAGCCATTTTTTTATAGGTTTTTGGAGGGACGTGGTGGGGAGCTCACGCTAGTCCTGCTTTCCAGCTGCCATCTTGGCTCTGCCCCCTCTCCGACATAAAGTAATTTAATCTTAAATTACGTTATTGGACCACTAGGTAACTTTTCAATGAAAAAGTGAAGACGGTATGATCCAAAAGTAGGCGAAAATCATGAATCAGATGAATTGCCAAGTGGGTTTGGGAATCCCCACACTCTTCCTATTGGGAAATCCATTATAATCCAGTTCTTGTTAAGGCAAGCTCCTTAGCATTGGACAATACTTCTATTGAATAACTTCTTTTGGACTATACTTTTTTTGGCTTGTGGTAGAGTTGTACCCTCTGTCATCTCTTTGTGGTATCTTTGGCATCTAAGAGAAACAAGACTAGACTTGCTTATTGCTAATGTTGGGTCACCAAAGGAACTGTTTTCTGCATCACAATGCAATGTTTCTCAGGAAAAGAGCCTTCAGTGACTCAGGGCCGTTTATTTCCATGGAGAAATAACCCAAGTCTGGAGCTACTGTGGTGTCCCTCACTAAGACCATCATTTTTCTTATTGAGTTTTAAATGTGTATTCCATGAAAATGCTTTGAAAGTCTTCTTTTTAAAAAATCTTGGCACTAGGAATCAAAATGGTAGAGTAGTGGCAACAACCCAGCCAAATTTTCCCAATATTCCCCTCCCAACAGTTTTAAAATATTATGTGAAATAGAGTAATGAAGTGGCATACCAACAAAAGATCAGGGTGAGACATTTTTCCAGCCCAAGACAGCCCAGGAGGTTAGAAGGAGAGGTTTGTGATACTAGGGTAGGGGCTGGCCCAGAGCACATATGGCAGCAGCACTAGGTATGGACTTTGGAGGCAGGTGTAACAGCAGCAGTAGCAGTGTAGGGGAGCAGAGGCCCCTCCTCAGTAAAGACCAGAACACAGACCAGGGAAACAGTGACCACACCTCTCCCCATAACGTACCACATTGGTAGTGCTGAAAAGTTACAGACCTGCCTCTGAAAACAACAGCACAAAAAAGCCTGAAGCTTGAGATAGTGTCACACCCCCATCCCCAGGTGAGCAAAGCCCATACTTAACATGAAGTTCAAAGTCAAGAAATAGGCTGGAATCAGTAAGCAACAACAACAAAAAAAGAATTGGACCATTAAAAGCTATTATGGTGACAGGGAAGGTCAAGACACAAAATCAGACGACAACAAAGTGAAAATAGCTACAAGCAAAGCCTTAAGGGGGAAAAAATGTGAATTGGATACAAGCTCAACAAGAATTCTTGAAAGAGCTAAAGAAAGAGATAAGAGTGGTAGAGGAAAAATTGGGAAAAGAAATAAGAATAATGCAAGAGATTTATAAAGGAGAATTAACTTGGCAAAAAAAAGAGTCACAAAACATGCTGAAGAACTCCTTAAAAAGCAGAATTGGCCAAATAGGAAAAGAGGCACAAAAATTCATTGAAAGAAAGAACTCCTTAAAAATTAGAATTAGGTGGGTGGAAGCTAATGAGACATCAAGAGACAATAAAACAAAGTCAAAAAGAATGAAAAAAATAGAAGAAAGCATGAAAATCTCACCAGAAGAATAATCGAAATAATTTAAGATACTGGACTACATTAAAGTCATGATTTTTTTTAAAAAGAGCCTAGATACCACATTTCAAGAGATGATAAAGGAAAATTGCCCTGATATCTTAGAACTAGCTCCCATAGTTTCAATTATTATCTCCATGTAGATGACTTTCCTATCTACTTGACCAGCCCTAACCTCTCTCGCATTCCCTAGTCTTGCAGCTTCAACTGCCTTTTAGAAATCTCAAACTGATTTCCTGTAGACATCTTAAACTCAACGTGTTCAAAACTGAAGTCAGAGAGCCTGGCACATAGTAGACACTATATGAATGTTACTCCCTTTCTCCATTACCTTTCCTTTCTACCCAAACCCTCCTAATTTTTCTATTACTGTCTAAGGTATTACCATCTTTCCATTCATCCACATTAATAACCTAGGTGTCATTGTTATCTTCTCACCCTCTCTCATACCCCATATCCAATCAGTGGTCAAATCCTGTCATTTCTACCTTCATAATATCTCTCTGACACTGACACTGTCCCTACCTCCTTAATCTTAATGCCTTCTCTCAGATACTACTCCTAATTTACCCTGTATATATCTTGTTTTTACATAGTTGTTTTCATGTTGTCTCCTCTTTGGACTGTGAGCTCCTTGAAAGTAGTGTTTGTCTTTTGTTTTTTGCCATTGTAAACTCCAACACTTAGTGCATGTCTGGCACATAGTAGGGTGTTAGTTGATTGACTGACATGCCCATAGTCCCCTACTTCTCTTGTGAGAAGAGAGATTTGCATTGTGAACTCTGTTCTTTGAAATACAAAATTATTCATTTTAATATCATGAATTTAGCTGCTTTTTAATAAAGTTTTTATTATCAGTAGGCAGGAGTTCAGTAGATACTCTTTCAGAGACCAGATTGCATATATTTTTTTCTTGTGAAGGATTTGATGAATAAATTAACTCCCTAGGGAATGTGTTCTTCCTTCATCCTGCCCAGGGAGCTACTCTGCTTCAGTAAGGGTTTACTATTTCTGGGTATTCATGCTTTAGGCAGTCAGGAGGAAGACAATGAAGTTTGGGGGTTCTTTCTGACTGGAAGGGAGAATACAACCTGAATTACATCTTTACTGAAAACTGTTCACCGAGTGGATAATCCACAAGGAGTTAAGTATGAATTGTGAGATAAATGGTAAATTGTGACTTGGGTTCTTGGGGAAGAGGGAGAATGGGGACTATTTCCTATGTCAACATTGGACCCCGGTCACAGATAGGACTTTGAATAGAAAGACCAGTACTGTGGCTCCTACTCATGGGGAGAGAGGGCTTGAAGGCTATGCATAGTGACCAAGGGTTGCAGAATTGGAAATTCAGGCTCCTTTGCTTCCTGTACTGTTTTTCTTCCTTCAGAATGTGAAAGCAGGCTAGGTATTGATTGAGATGAATTTAGTTTATGGGTACTACTCCAGTATTATAAAGCTTTGAAACGAAGGAAGTAGCAAGCATATGGTGGGGCTAAGACCCCACTGAAGCACATATGGTTCTAGGATGTGTCCAATCAGTTATGAAAACCTATCTGTTACAGGTCCCCTCTTTTCCCTTCCTACTGCCAACAGTTAGTAAAGTTCTCATTACAGTCCTAGATACTTACAAAAACTTCCTTACAGGTCTTCCTATCTCTACTTTCTCCTTCCTTCAATCATCCTTCATACCATAGTGCTGGAAACTAACATTTCTTATGTATTCTACATTGAGCCTTTCTCAAAACTTGAACTGTTGGTACCTGCCTGAGAAAATTGCCTTGTATGTATTTCATATGTTCTTATATATGTACGTATTTTCCCTCAGTTCAGTAGATATATTTCTGTTGGAGGCAGTGCCGAAGGAGGGAGTCATGAGGTGTAAAGGTACTCCTGTTGGTAGCCCGTCATACTTCCTTAATGCTGAGCAAGTTCAAACCACTTTAGAACACATTTGCTACCTTCTCTTCTTGACTTTCCCACCTTCTTTCCCGTCTTTCTCTTATTTTTCCCTTGTCTTCTTTTCTTTATCTTTCTTCCATACCACCCTTTTGAACTGCTCTCTTCTTCTCTTCACCCATACCAAAACCGATAAATACATATTGGTTGATTGGAGTTGAGTGTTGGGGTGGGCACACACATTATACTTCCTTCTTCCTATACTCAACTCAAAATAGCTGCTCTGTGACTTAGCTAAGAGAATTTCCCTTTTTAAGTCAGTAACTTTCTAAGGATTCCTTGATGTGAGAAGGCTGAGAGAAGGGCTATTGGATTATTCTTTAGAAGTCTAGTAGAACTATTCATAAAGAGCTCCTAAGCTCCTAACCCATATGTCCCTGAATTGTAGGGGCCTCCCTAAAGCCTTAGCCCCTGTTTTAATCCATCTGTGTCTATGGGGCTCTAATGCTCTTTCTCAGTAAAAACAAACCCTTGCCTGCCTCTCACAGCAGAGAGAGTAAAACCAGGGTAGAGGAAAAGAAGGGAGGCTTAAAGTCCCTTCAAGGTTTAGCTCAAGCATTACCTCTTATAGGATGCCTTTCCCTATTCTTCCATTTTTTAGGGCTTCTTTCCCCCACCCCTACCCAAAAAATACACTTCATACATTTTGCAATTGTTTATCTGTGTATACATGGTTCTTACACTGGTAGAATGGAAGCTTTTGGGGGATGGCTATTGTTTTGCTTTTTTATTTGTAACCTTAGCCCTTAACAGAGTGTCTGGGACCAAAGAAGGCATTTAATAAGTGTGTGTTGTGTTGATTTGGATTGAAGAGCTATCTCTAGAGTTGCCTGCCTTGGTTTAGTGAGGTTTAATTTACTTGAATAACTTGAGGAATGAACCACATTTCTAGGACCTGGGTATTTCAAAGCAGCCACATAGGTTGCTTATTTTCCTTTCAGCTTTTCTACTTTCAGCTCCCTACCTAGTTCCACGTAGCAGAATATTCTGGGTCAGCTTTAACATTTTCAATCATAGCAGAGCCCAGTTTATTTCATGACCTCTTACTTGTAATAGCTCTGGGGAAAACAGCATTGGGCCCTCTCCCAAACCACATTGTTGGCATCCCTAACTCTACTTTCAACATGGTGTCCTTGAGGTTATAATTATAAAATGTAAAATTCTTGAAAGCTACTTGAGTTTTGGTCTAGAGGAAGGAGAGAAGGATTGCCTAGATTGATTTCTAAAGGTCTGCAGCCCTGCCACTCTCAAGCTGTCTGAGGTAGCAGTTTATCTTGCCATACTCCTCCCCATTCAGGAAACTCCATTTTCCTTGGTCAGTTCTGTCCTTTTTCTCCTCCTTAGTGTGGATTTATTGGGCATTAACAGAATATATAACACTGAAGGAGACACTTCTGTGGTGCACATGAGAGACACCTTGAAGCCCTCCCTCTTTAATTCAGTGATAGAGGCATCTCTGAGACCCACATCTTACTGGAGATTCAGTAATGAACAAAGGAGCATTTAAGATCAGGTTGGGTCCTGTTGTCTACAAAGTATGACTGAATTTTATTGACAACAATGAAAATTTCCTGTATCATAATACTGGATCTGATTGAACTAATTTATATTTGAGGATGAGGGTAGAATGTGTATATTAGTTTAATTCTGAGCCATAAATTTCCAGTGCAAACCAAAAAGAAGTTTCTATGGGATAGAGATCAAGATTGAACAAATAGTCATTCAACAAATATTTAAGTCAAGTCAGTTCAACAAGCATTTATTAAGCACCTGCTATGTACTGGGAACTGGGCTAAGTGCTAAGACACAAAGAAAGGCAAAAAGTACATGTGGTTTCTGCTCTCAAGCAGCTCATATGTGTAATATAGTATGGCAGACATGGAGATAGTAAAGAAAAGATAAGACACGGTCCCCTTTCTGATAATATTTACCAGAGAAAAGCAAGTGGAACATTTTTGGACATTGGTAGATGGGTTCCCTAATTAAAGCCTATAACCTATAATGTTCTCCTTTATCCCTTATAGTGACTAAACGTGATAGGAATGCAGGGATATGGTTTATAAATTAAACTTCATTATCTGTTTACATATGGAAAGTGGCACACATCAATGAGGCCGTGATGTCCTAGGTTAAGATAGTAACCAACATTTTGAGTTAATGTACTACCAAAAAAAGAGACCATAACCTTATTTATTTTTGAAAAGTTCTTTGCAATCTCTAAATAGGAGGAGGAACAGAAAATTACTTTTGCTTCATTTTATGCCTCATGTTACCCCATTTTCAAAGACCTAGGAGAGATAACTGGCAGGGGATGGGGGAGAGTGGAAGCCAAATGTGATATTTTTTTTGTATGTGTCATGTTTCCCCACTGGATTCTAACTCCATAAGGGCAGGGCCATATCTTAGTTAAGCTTTGTATTTCCCCAAAACCTTGTAGAGAAGAAACTTGATAAATATTTGGTAAATGAATGAGTTGAATTAAAACATGAGTCATCTCTCTATGAAGAATAAGAACATTGGGGATAAAAGCATCTGAAAAGTCCTTAAAAACCCAGATATCCTTTACTTGCCTTCTCCTCTAGAATCTTGTGGTAGCTCCTTCCCTTAAAGATCCATATCTACATGAACCCATGCATCTGACTATCCAGAACACATTCATATGAAATCTTGTATTATCCTGCTGCACAGAAGTCAACCAAGGCCATTCCATTCTTCAGGAGTGGTTTTAAATGAAAATAGTTGGTGGGAGGAAGAAATTGCATTGCTCATTAACCATATATTTGCAACAGTTTAAATTTTTTTATAATTCAAAACTTTGTGTTTAGTATGGGAACTTTGGTAATGAAAGAAACCCAGGGTGCTAAAGGGAGTACACGGTAGGAATTGAAAGATGGGGCCATTTGTCATAGGTAGTTGTAAATAATGACATCAACACAGCAGGGATCAGTGGTACCTATGAAAATGGGCCTAGTCATCATTAACTGGCCACAGGCAGCATGGAGTCCCTTCAGCTGCAAAGTCTGACTTCCATGATGATTGGTCTGCAGACTGAGCAGCTCTGAGGGAAAGCTCAGAAGAAGCTGTAGGAAGGCACAAGAAAAAAAAAAAATAATGAAATCTGTAGAACAAGCAGATTGGAGAATGGTTTTTCAAAGGAGTTTCACATTTAATTAGGTTTTGAAAGTCATGCCTTTTTTTATAGTTCAACAATTGGTGATAAATGGGAGACATCCTGCAGTATCAGCTCCATAATCTTTCTGTTGTTCATGTTGTTTCTTGTAGTGGAGAATATATTTCTCCCTTTTCTCTGGGCTGAATAAATAACTCAGCCTAACTCTTTTGAGCTAGCAGCTGACAATTTCCCCCAAACAGACCCAGGGTCTGACCTCATTCCATTCCTTCTTTTATTCACAATTGGATCCAGGCAGTTTGTCACCGATGTTATTTTATCTATCGAAATGTACTTTTTGGAACAGAAGGGAACGTTAGTTAAAATGGCTTCTGTACAGAGAACATTGCTGCAGACCATCAAAACCACTTTATGACAGAGGGAGGGAGGGAGGGAGAAAGAGTGGAAGTTAGAGGAAGTCAGTCCTGTGACTCAACCATAGGCAAATGATGTCACTGCCAAATCTAAGACTAAAGTGGAATGGCCTTGACTTTGTGTAGAGCCCAGATAGGAGCTGACAATTAATTAGAGCATTTAAGTTGCTCTGTCAGTTAAGTCCCTGCATGTGCACCCAACAAATGGATGGAATTTGGCCCAGTATTTTAAAAATGACATCAACATATTTAGTTAATTTCCATTACTGTTTGACATTGGTGAAATACTTTTGATGGCAAGCCACCTCGTGGGAGAGGACCATGAATATGAGGAATGTGATAAATGCACGAGATCACCATGCTGCATCTTACAATAGAATCTCAGGCCTCACAATTAAGAAACCAGGCAGGTGGCACTTAGCCATTGAGAGGAAGGATGAGGAAAATTGATGAGAGGAAGGAGTCAAGGGTGGGGGAGGAGAGCAACGCTAGCAGCAGAAAGGTAGCCATGAATTTCTGGTGCTTGAAGTCCAAGAAAGGAACATCCCTCTTTTTACAAAGTGAAATATTCAGATGGGAGCCAGGAACGACTGGTATTTATTCCATTTCTCTTTCCCCCAAATATCTTTGGGTTAGGCACCTTTAATTAAATTGGTTAGCTATGGTCGCTGTGTTATGCTTTCCTGGGAAGCTGACAATGTATCCTACTCACTGCCAAAGAGACTCTCCTTAAGTGCAAACCTGGCCATGGCATTCCCCTCCTCAGTCAACTCCAGTGGTTCTGATTGCCTCTACTATAAAACACCAACTCCTCTATTTAGCTTTTAAAGCCCTTCACAACCTGGTCCCAACCTATTTCTCCAGCCTCATTGTACATTATCCCCACTCTCAAACCCTTCAGTTCAGCCAAACTGGCCTTCTCTCTGTTTTTCACACAAAACACGCCATAACGCCCCTCTGTGCCTTTGCATCCCCATGGCTGGAATGTACTTCCTTCCCTCTACTTCACTGAGTCCCAGTCCTTCTTTAGAATGCAGCAAACCCTTCCTGATGCCCCCAGCTGCTAGGACCTTCTGTCCCAAACTTCCTTGTATTTAAATATTTTGTATTTCTTCTCCTTACATATATTCTGTATGTATTTGTATGTGTACTCATCTGCCCTGTTAGATGCAAACTTCTTGTAAGTTTGGAGTATCATTCTTTGTATGTGTTTCCCGAGTACCTGGCACATAGTTGGTGCTTACTAAATGCTCTTTGATTAACTGATGCATATTATGTACCAGACTGTTGGCTAAATGCAATTCAGTGAGTGCCTTTGGCATTCATTCATTATGTCTTTATTGTGTGTTGTTCAGTCATTTTCAGTCATGTCAGACTGTGACCCCTTTGGGGGTTTTCTTTGGCCAAAATACTGGAGTGGTTTGCCATTTCCTTCTCTTCCTCATTTTGCAGATGAGGAAACTAAGGTAAACAGGGGTAAATGGCTTGCCCAGGGTCCATAGCTAGTAAATGTCTGAGGCTGTATTGGAACTTCCTGACTTCAGGCCCTGTGCTCTATCCACTGCACCACTTGCTGCCCCTATCTCCTTCTAGGTTGCTATAATTGAAGAGGAAAACAGATACCTCAATCAAGCTAGAATTGATAAATAATAAATAAATCATAATTAAATTCCTCCTCCCCCTTTCTTACCCCACAAAAGAATTGTGAGATAATTGCTTCAGTGAAGAACTGTGACATGTCTGCCCTTACCCCACCCACCCCAAAGGAAGCATTGAAAGGAGACAGGTGATTAACTTACAGTTATAGGTGTGTAGGCACATTTCAAATTAGATTTTCTACTCCTCCTGAATACCAGGTACTATTTACACTATTATTTCCTAGTGGTTGTTGTAATGATTCTGTACTCTGGTTTTAGAACACCCCAGAGTGTCTCTTAATTATTCCAAGATGTTAAGAAATTTTCATTATGGAGATAAATGAAATTGACTTCAGTTAAAAAATAAACCAATGCCATACATTCAGAGACTCTGTTTCCCAAACCCCAAATCAGGACACATTGCCTGACAAAAGGTATTTCTTTCGCAAAGCATCCTGAAAAGAATACTTTGTTTTCTTGAGATTGATACTGTCAAGAAAAATCTGTGAAGTGCTGTTCTTATAATATATGGCTCCTCTAGGGTAGAATGAGGGAAGCAGGTAAATCACCCGATACTAGGATGGCCCAACTTCACCACGTTTGGGAAAGAGCATGACGATAATGATCATTCCCTGTATTGATGAGACTTGCTTGCTTGACTTTCAGTTTTCAAAGCCTTTCTGATGACCAGGTTAGAGATTAGCATGGGAGTTCAAGAGAAAGAAGCCTCCTCTAATGTTTCCACATAAGCCCCTCTTACTCTGGCTCTGATGCTAATCCTGCAGTGAGCGAGTGGTTCATCCATGACTTTTCACTTGGGAAGAAGAGCTTGTAGCCGATGCCCCTGACAGTGGCAGGATTGTGCGGCTTGTGTGCGACTTGTCTCAGGGCCAAGCAGTTAGGTGATAAAGCACATCCCCTCCCTGTTGAAGAGAAAGGAGTGGAAGGCAGCTCTGCACTGGCTTTCCTATTGAACCAGACTCATTTGGTAAAGTGAAACTCCAAAGGGAACAGAGTTCACATTGCCAGGTCCCAGGAGGCCTTGCATGCTGCTGCAGCACAGTCAAGATACTGCCAGTATAAATTTGGACTCTTTCTTGCCTTTTGTTTTATGATGGGGAAGGGAAGTCATCAAGCTCCATATAATTCAATGTCTCATTCAAGGACTATGACTGCCAGCACTTACTAAGCTTGGTGTTTGGGTGAATCTGTTGGTACACTCTGCCTGTCAACCTCCTCTCACTCCCGCTTCCTCAGCTGCCTTGTTTACTCACTGGAAGCTTTTTATTCAGGAGGTCATTTAATCATAGGATGTAGAGGTCATCTAGTTCTATCTCCTCGTTTTACAATTGAGAAAACTGAGACTATAGAGATGAAGTGACTTGCCCAAGGTTACATGGGCAGAAAGTGGCAGAAAACCCAGATAATCTTGCTCCAGAACCAGTGCTTTATCTATCATTCGGCTCTGTGTATACTATTTGTCTTTCGGATGCTGGTGGATTAGAAGTTGCAAGTGCCCCATGGCCAGGCCACATGAGAAAAAATACTTAGCAGAGCACATTACCAAACCCAGAGGAGTGGTCATGTAGGTAAAGGAGAGATGCTGAAATCTCCTGAGAGAGGAATATGAATAATGAAAATAAGGTGAAAGGATTTGTTTCTATAACCCTAAATAACTTAGTTATGCTTTTCATTCTAGGCATATAGAACAAAAATTGCAGTTAGATATGGAACGAATACATATCAGATGTGATGGATGTGACTCTGTGTGTGTGAGTGATTCATATGTATTCTAACCAGAGTTTAAAACCCAAGGATAAAAACAATTTTGCAGACATGGAAAATGATTGTGGTAGCTATAGCTATCTTTGAAAATCATCCAATTTTGCCCCCAGTGTTCTGCTTACCATTTGGTCATCCATATTTTTATGAGTGTCTCACTTCATGGCTATAGCTGAATACATCAAAATTGCTCTTTGCATGTCTGGCATCATATCGCTGTATTGCATTTCTTACTGCATCAAGGTACCCTGAGAGAGAAACAGGAGGAAACATACACCAGACCACTCAAATCACTTCCAGCACCTTGACTCCCACATCCCCTCTGATCCCAATAGAGGCAGTCCCTAAACCTACGACCCCTGGGAATAGCAGTTGCCCTAGACTGATGACCCTGCTTCTAGCCGTCAACTCAGGAAGTACCTCCTGTGGAAAAGGGGTGAGCCATCCCCACCAACTGTCAACCAACTGTCAAGCAAGCTGAAGTAGTAAGGTACTTTTGGGGAGAGACAAGAGGTAACATGTGCCAGCTGAGTCCAACTGCAACTACTACGTCAACCACTACCTCCTTCTCCCCAATGAAGATGGCCCAGGACCTTGAACCCAGGATCCCTGGGACCACTAGCCCAGCTTCTAGCCTGGGTCGCATATCCATCACTGAGGTGAGCAATCATTGTGAAGAAGGGGCTTACCTTCCTCACCCCTATCACCACCAACTGAAGACCAACTGCCTCTACTGGGAAAATAAGTCCAAAAAGTGTGGGAATGGCAGCAAACCCTTGACCACTAGTTCTGTTCAGACCTGGTTTTTTCATGTTGTCTCCCTGTTTAGATTGTGAGCTCCTTGTTTTCCTCTTGTTTGTATCCCTCGTGCCTTGCAAATAGACGACATTTAATAAATGCTTGCTGCCTTAACTTGACTTTGAGCACTACCCGTCTAAACCATCATCCTGGAATCAATCCCTGTATAAATAGGACTTGGCAACTGTTTCTGAGGGTACTTCAACCCATATCTCCTCAGCAACCACAGCTATTGAAGACCCTGAAAAGAATCTCACCACCAAAGTCCTTGACACTGTCAAATGGTTCAACATCAGAAAAGGATATGATTTTATGAGTGGAAATGACATTAGAGAAGATGCATTTCCATGTGCTTTGCTACTGTATCTCAAGGGTCCTGGGACCTTTCCTCCAGACTTCCAGCTAAAACCTTTTAAAGTTGTCTCCTACGAGAAAGCAAATCCCTTGAGCAAGGACTGCTGTCTCCAATTTGTCTATTTGTACACCCAGTGTGCTTTGCACACAGTAAGTGATTAATCAGTTCTTTTGCTTTCATTCTTTTAGCTCTGAAAAATATTTAATTTTAAGCCTTCAGAGTAGAAGAATATTTGAGAATATCTTTAATCTCTACATATTCTAATATTTACTATATCTGGCTGTAGGCTTTAATCTGTTCTAATTTTTTCACTATGCATGGCTAGATTAGAATGAGAAGGAGCTGTCACTCCCCAGGGCATTATACACATTAAATGAAATTACTGTCATTCTGCATGCGCACTAAATATCTTTTCACCCAATGACAGGCAATTACAAATTCAGTAAAATCCAGAGCCTAGCTTTTCACTTTGGGGTTTTAATGATATTATCATATAAAACAAGAGTTTTGTTTTTTTCTTTTAAATGATAGGATATGTTTTCTGGAAAAAATTAAGAAGGTTAGATAATTTAGAGGCTGTCATATGCTTCCCAACATTGAAGGAACAGCTATACTGTGGCAGGATGGAAAGAACACTAAAATTTAAGTTTGAGTACATGGAATTGAATCTCGGCTCTGCTACTTTCACAAAGTCAAAGAATTTCAGAATTCAGAAGGACCTCAGTGGCCATCTGGTCTAACCTATACCTGAAAAAGGATTATGTCTGCAACCTTCCCAACAACTGGATCTGCAGCTTTCTAGTGATGTGACCTTGGGCAGGTCATTACCTTTCACAGGGCCTCCAGTCAGGGCAGCTAGGGGGCACAGGGGTTAGAGCATTAGCTCTGGAGTCAGGAAGACCTAAGTTCAAATCTGGTCTCAGACAGTTGATACTCACTAGCTGTGTAACCCTGGGCAAGTCATTTTACTCCAATTACTTTTCCAAAACAACAACAACAAAAAAAAAGAGTCTATGAACTTATGACAGAATTGGAAACTGAGGGGATGCCCATCAATTGGGGAATGACTGAACAAGTTGTGGTATATGAATGTGATGGAAATACTATTGGGCTATAAGAAGTGATGAGCAGGCAGACTTCAGGAAAACCTGGAAGGACTTATAGGAACTGATGCTGAGTGAAGTGAGAAGAACCAGGAGAACATCGTACACAATAACGGCGACATTGTGTGATGACCAGCTTTGATAGACTTAGCTCCTCTCAGTGATACAATGATCTAGGACAACTCCAAAAGATTCATGATGGAAAATGCCATCTACATCCAGAGAAAGAACTATGGAGTCTGAATGCAGATTGAAGCATATTGTTTTCTCTTTTTTTCTCTTTCTTGTGGTTTTCCCCTTTTGTTCTGATTTTTCTTTTATAATATGACTAACCTGGAAATATATTTAATATGATTGTATGTGTATAGCCTGTATCAGATTGCTTGCCGTCTTCGGGAGGGGAGAGGGGAGAGGAGGGAGAAAAAAAATTTGGAACTCAAAATCTTATAAAGTGAATGTTGAAAACTATGTTTACATGTAATTGGAAAAAATAAAATACTATTAAGTGTGGGTGGGTGGGGGAAGCCTCCGGTCTCCTCATGCATAGATGTATCACTCATTTCACTAGAATGTGAGACTTGAAGGAAGCCAGGAAATCCAGTGGATTGAGATGTGGAGGGAGAGAGTTCCAGAAATGGAGGGCATGGGGCAGCTAGGTGGCGCAGTGAGTAGAGCATTGGCCTTGGAGTCAGGAGGACATGAGTTCAAATCCAGCCTCAGATGCTTGACACATTTACTAGCTGTGTGACCTTGTGCAAGTCACTTAACCCTGTTGCCCTGCCAAAAAAACAAATACAAAAAAACCAAACAGAAATGGAGGGCAGCCAATGAAAATTCTTAGCATCAGAAGATGGAGTGTATTGTTCAAGCAACAGCAAGGAAGCCAGTGTCACTTGATCACGCAATATGTGGAGAAGAGTATAGCATAAGAATACTGGAAAGGTTCGAAAGGGCCAATTTGTAGAGGGCTTTAAAAACCAAACTTAAGATTTTTCTATTTGATCCTGGAGGTAATAGAGAGCCACTGAAGTTTGTTGAATTGGGAGAGGGGTGCCATGATCAGACTTGTGCTTTAGGAAGATCAGTTTGACAGATGAGTAGAGAACAGACTGGAATAGAATTGAAAAGCTGGACAAGACATCCTAAAGTTCCTCTTCCCCTCACAGACAGGACTCTACCTCAAGGATGCCAGATGTTGGTCTATTTCATGCTTACATAAAATGTGATCCATATTTTGATTTTCTTTTCTAAGGTTTTCTGCTGTCTTTTGGATATGTGTTCATGAAAGTATTCTCTATGTTAAATTCAGGAATGAGAGAAAACAGAACTAACCTGTTCAAGAGAAATACTTGAGTCCCCCATGCAGACCCACCATGAGATGGAATTTATCCATCTTCTTTTCTATCAAAGGAACCAGGAACCCAAGTGACCAATATTTCAGAGCACACATTACTTACCGGAGAAATAATGAAAACTTATACCAAACATTTCAGGAAAAAAATCACCTTTTGACAAAGAGAAAAATAGTATGATTCCAAACCAAATGGAGATTTCCCTCTGAGTCATTTATGAACAATTGACAAGGGGGTGAATATTCAATTAATCATCTTGCCACCAATTTGAGGCTCAGTGTGGTTGTTCAAACCTCATTCAGAGCCCTGGTCAGGTCAAAGACTTACCTGCAGGATATATACAACTGAATCCTTATAAGTATGATAGACTTAGCTCCTCTCAGCGATACAGTGATCTAGGACAACTCCAAAAGATTCATGATGGAAAATGCCATCTACATCTAGAGAAAGAACAATGGAGTCTGAATACAGATTGAAGCGTATTGTTTTCTCTTTTTTCTCTTTCTTGTGGTTTTCCCCTTTTGTTCTGATTTTTCTTTTACAATATGACTAACCTGGAAATATATTTAATATGATTGTATGTGTATAGCCTATATCAGATTGCTTGCCATCTTTGGGAGGGGAGAGGGGAGAGGAGGGAGAAAAAAAATTTGGAACTCAAAATCTTATAAAGTGAATGTTGAAAACTATGTTTACATGTAATGGGAAAAAATAAAATACTATTAAGTGGGGGTGGGTGGGTGGGGGAGGTACCTTAAGAACTGCACCATGAGACTATATAAGGGCCAAGCACAGAAAGCTAATGTGGAAATCTTACCTATTATTGAAATATGTAATTTGAAGAATTACCCGATTACTTGTTTATTTTTTATTTATTTCTTTATCATGATTAATTGATGTATGAATAAGAATGGTCACACCATATTGTCAGAGAATGATAGGGATGCTTCTTTCCATGACTTCTAGTGATGTCAGAAACAATATTGTTTACTGTAAGTGCAAATGACCAAACCAGTGAAAGGGGTTGAAAATCTGCTTTGCTTATCTGTGCAATTCTGCCAGGGTGCAAACTAGACCGAGCTTCATACAATAAAATGCCTTTCCTGTATTTGTCTTCTCTCTGGAGGTACATGCAGCCCAGGAGTTAATATTAAGTCTGATAATAAAGAAGCAGTGTTTCTATTGCTTCTCTGTACTTGGTGACCCCACTTGGCCCAATGTAGGCATGAGTTTTAATAGTTTGGCTCTGGTTCCTAATTCCTTCCTCTCTCTTCTCTCCCACCCGCGCTGCCCACTAGTCTTTTTTCCCCAGTTGATAACAGCTGAGATATGTATGGCATTTAGCATGGTGCGTGGCACATAGTAGGTATTTAATAAATGCTTATTCCTTGCCCATGCCTGCTGCATGCTCTTGTTTGCCTAATCTGTTTATAGCTTGATAGCCTTTGCTCAAGAGAGGCTCAGAAGTGAAAGAATACTTACTATTTACATTAATATAAAAGGGTTAAGCCACAGCCACGAGGGGTTTCCCCCTGTGCCTAGCTAAGGCTTTTTAGCCTATTGCTTTTGTGAGAGTAATTTTCCCTTAGAAGTTAAAAAAATCTATTCCTTTATCAAGTCAGAGGTTATATAATCATGGGGTTGTCATGTCCTAATGGGTCAGGGGAAAGATGGGTGTGCATTTGTTCATCATATGAGACATTTTCCCTTTAAACTGGGGTGGGGGGAAAAGCTGGAGCAAAGATAATTGTATAATGGGACTGCATGAAACCAGAACACCCACCACTGGAGCAGGAAGGCTAGAGAAGTGCCGTGACACTCAGCATGGGGCCCTTTTGTTACCCAATGGATTTAAAAGCCAACTTAGCATCTTTTCAACCAGTAAAGGGGCTATATCCTCTCCTGTAATTAAGCATTGGAATTATTCCAGTGAGAGAGGATTTTCACTTTCACGGGTCCTGGGGGATTGTTGTTCAAACATTTATTGAAGAAAATGCTACATTTGAAGGAGGGTAGTCATTTACAAAACCTGCTGCCCTCAGATATTGACATCTCCTTCCCATCTCCTTGCCATGAGGTAGCAATTTCTTTTTGGTCAGAAACTGAAACCAAAACACATGGCAAAGGGCACAGAGGGAGTCAGATGTGTCATACAAGAACATTTTTCTTCAAAGCAGATGCTTTGATGGGTGACTGCAGAAAAGCTGAGGTGCACATTAGAATACTCTTTGTTTGATGCCATTGCTGGTATGTGACAGGATGAACAAACAACCCTGACCCTGCTGGGCTGTGGTGAACAGCTAACCTCTGTTTCCTCTCTTGGAGGTCTGTGCCTATAGGTACAGGGCAAGGGGAGAGTAAGAGGGCAGGGACACTGTTGGGGAGGCTTTTGAAGGAGGTTCACATCAAACTAGGTTATGCAAAGAAATCTAGAAGCCTAATCAGGTCTTATTTCCCAAGGAGAAATGAGACAACTTTCCCCCTCCACCAATTTTTTTGTTTTTCCACCATTTGGGATTAAAATTTGGGATTGTCCCAAAGAGACCCCACAAATGGGAAAGGAACCTGTATGTACAAAAATATTTATAGCAGCTGTTTTTGTGGTGGCAAAGAATTGGACATCAAGGGGATGCCCATCAATTGGGAAATGGCTAAACAAGTTGTAGTATATGAATGTAATGGAATACTATTGTGCTATAAGAAATGAGGAGCAGACGGACTTCATCATAACCTGGAATGACTTATATGAACTGATGCTGAGTGAGGAGAGCAGAACCAAGAGATCATTATACACAATTACAGACACATGGTATGTGTAAGGACTAACTTTGATAGACTTGACTCCTCTCATCAATGCAAGGTTCAAAGACGGCTTCAAAAGACTCATGATAGAAAAAGCTATGCACATCCAGAGAAAGAATTATGGAGTCTGAATGCAGATTGAGGTAAACTTTTTTCTCTCTCTCTTTTTTTTTGGTTTCATTTCTCCTTTCTCATGATTCATTCCATTGGTTATAATTCTTCATTACAACCGGACTATTATGTAAGTAAATTCAATGTGAAGATATATGTAGAAACTACATTGGATTACATGCCATCTTGGGGGATTGGGGGGAGGAGTGGGAGGGAGAGAAAATTTGAAACCCAAAAACTTGTGGAACTGAGTGTTGTAAACTAAAAATAAAAAATAAATTAAAAAAAAAGAATTTAGGATCCTATTCCAGATTCCTAAAGTAGCAAGTACCTTCTCTGGTTCATACTCCCAGAGCCAGGCTAGCTACATCACTCTTTCAAATTTCTAGGGTAAATTAGAGAGTATGGCTTGAGCCCTGACTGCCTGCTTTTCTCCTGATTGTTAGGGGCCAGTGACTAGCACCTCAGTTCCATTTAACCACTTAACACTGATTAGCTTATATAAAGGATGTTTACTTCAAAGATATAGCAAGAGAAGGCATGTAGAACTTTCCCCCAATACCAAGGGAACAAACTTTCTCTCACATTGATTTTTGGTCTCTCTGGGGAGTAGGCTCAAAGCTTGGTTCAATTCCTGCATACATAGCATTGGTCCCACCAAGTTCACATCCAAAGGTGGCATCCCTGCAGTATGTGTCAAAAGTTACCCCCCAAAATCATCCCTTCTTCCTCTGGGCGTAAACATTTCCTCACATTGATCTCTGGTCTCTCTATGGAGTAGGCTCAAAGCTTGGTTCAGTTCCTGCATAGCGTTGGTCCCACCAAGTTTACATCCAAAGGTGGCATCCCTGCAGGATGAGTCTTTACCTCTGGGGTTCCAAAAGTTACTCCTGAAAATCACCCCTTCTTCCTCTGGGCATTAATATGGTGCTAGCAGAATACTAGTATGGTCAATCACCCTCTTGAGAACCTATGGAATTCACACTATTGGAGGCTCCAGTCTCCTTCACTAAAAGAAAGAAGGACAAATGCAGAAGTCAAGGACAGAGATCTTTTTACAGGACCACATGGCCTCTTGTCTTGTAGCAGTATATCTCAGAATGCCATGAGAAAAGGAGTCTTGGAATGAAATTAAGAGAAGCAGCCAAAGCTGACTCAGGCCTTTTTGAAGATGCTCCCAGTTCTGGCTGTGGAGCCACAGGAAACTAAAGGTTGCTCAAAACCACCTGGTTAATAGGGTAGAACCAGTTACAGAATACCTGCATGTGCTCCATGGTCTTTCCAAAATACTTCCCTTACATGTCATCATTACTCTCCTGGACTCTGGCTTCCCAGCTTCTCCCCCATGGGGAAGTACATCGGTCAAGTAAACTAATTGGGTCTATGCTTAATGCCAGTGAGTCAACAGACATTTATTAAGTATTTACTTTGTGCCAGGCTCTGTGCTAAACTCTGAGGATAAAAATAAAAGCAAAAAAAAAGTCCTCCCTTCAGGGAGTTTATATTCTAATAGAAGAGGATAACACATAAAAGAAAGCTGAAAGGGGGATGGAGAAGTACTTGCTTAGGGGCATGATGTTAGCCGAGTCAGGATGGTCTGAGGCCCTTCCCCACAATAGAGATTCTAGGGAAAACTCACCAATGAGAGGAGAAATCCACAGGAACAATTAGGAGGCAGCTGAGGCATGGTGGCTGAGCCTAGAGGGGTGGCTGGACTGGGATGCTTCCCCAAAATGGAGGATCTGGGCAGAACTCAACAATGGGAAAGAGGGTCCCTAGAAGCAGAATCGGGGCAACCGAGTCATGGTGGCCAGACCCCAGTTACACCAAAACTGTTCAATGTGAAGGATGGACAGGCAAGTTGTTTCAGATCATAGATCAAAGATGTAGAGTTAAAGCGAGATTGGAGGGGTCATCTAGTCCTAGAGACACATTGGATCTGAGGACCTCAGAAGCCATCTAGACCAACCTGAACCTGGAACTCTCCACCTAATTATTAGGAAGCTCTAATTGTTAGAAAGTTCTTCTGACCTTAATGCCTCATTTTAATTTTCACCTGTTTCTTCTAGTTCTGTCCACTGAGTCCAAACCTATTATTTCTTCTGTGTGACAGCCCTTGCAAACACTTGCAGATAGCCATCATGTTTAAGTCATCTCTTCCCCAGTCATATCCCTGATTCTATCAACCAATCCTAATATAAAGGGACCTCAGTGCTTTTGACTGTCCTGCTTGTCTTCTTCTGAGTACTTTCCACTTTATCAATATCCTTTTCTGCTCTGATCCTCTCATTTTATCAGTAAAGACACAGGCCCACAGAGGTTAAGTGACTTGCCCAAGGTCATACAGGTAGTAAGAATGACAAGGATAGAATAAGAAATGTCCTCAGTCTTTTAAATATAAACTTTTCTCAGCTAGGTTTATAATTATAGTTGTTTTTTTAACATCATTTTCCTTTTGTTCACTGCCCCCCAATTCCTCCCAAATGGAAAAGCCTGCCAATCCCTGAGTTGCTTCCTGCTGCCCAATTGGATCCAAAATATTTGGCAAATATAGCCGAGAGAAATATTTTTAAAAATTCGAAGATGTACCAAATATCGTACACTTATAATTAGCCATAATTCTCCTTTCCAATATCCAAGGTGTAGTAAATGGTATCTTTCTAGGCTGGGCTAGGTGACTTCTGAGGTCCCTTTTAACTCTGAAATTCTGTGACTATGTAATTCCATGAATAGCTGGCAAACGATTAGAGTAAATCAGTCAGTAAACATTTATTAAGCACATACTATGTGTTGGGCACTGTGCTAAACACTGAGGATACAAAGAAAGGGTCTCTGCCCCTAGGGAATTCACAGTCTAATGGGTAAGACTAGGTGCAACAACTATATATGCAAACAAGTGATTCAGGATAAATTAGAAATAATCAACAGAGTGGAGGCTCCAGAATTAGAGGGGGATTAGGAAAGATTTCCTATAGAAAGTGGGATTTTAGTTGGGACACGAAAGAAGCCAATTGATCAATCAAGAAACATTTCCTTTTTTCCATCAAATTTATGTATTTAGTTTTCAACATTCACTTCCATAAGATTTTGAGTTCCAAATTTTCTCCCCATCTCTCCCCTCCCCCCACCCCAAGATGGCATGTAACTTGATATAGGCTCAACGTATACATTCGTATTAAACTTATTTTCACATTAGTCATGTTGTAAAGAAGAATTATAACCAATGGGAGAAACCACAACAAAGAAGAAACAAAAAAAGAGAGAGCAAATAATATGCTTCAATCAGCATTCAGACTCCGTATTTCTTTTTCTGGGTGTATATCGCTTTTTCCATCATGAGTCTTTTGGAGTTGTCTTAGATCCTTGCAGTGCTAAGAAGAGATAAGTCTATCAGAGTTGGTCATCGCATAATGTGGCTGTTACTGTATACTATGTTCTGGTTCTGTTCGCTCGGCATCAGTTCATGTAAGTCTTTCCAGGTTTTTTTGAAGTCTGCTCATCATTTCTTATAGCATAATAGTATTGCGTTACATTTATATACCACAACTTGTTTAGCCATTCCCCAACTGATGGCTATCCCCTCAATTTCCAATTCTTGGCCACCACAAAAAAAGCTGCTATAAATATTTTTGTACATGTGGGTCCTTTTCCCATTTGTGTGATCTCTTTGGGATATAGAACTAGAAGTGATATTACTGGGTCAAAGGGTATGCACATTTTTATAGTCCTTTGGGCATAGTTCCAAATTGCTCTCCAGAATAGTTGGATCAGTTCACAACTCCACCAACAATGCATTCATTAGTGTTCTAATTTTCCAACATCTTCTCCAGCATTTATTATTTTCCTGTTTCGTCATGTTAGCCAATCTGATAATTGTGATGTGGTACCTCAGAATTGTTTTAATTTGCATTTCTCTAATCAATGCTGATTTAGAGTATTTTTTCATATCTAGCTTTGATTTCTTCCTCTGAAAGCTGCCTGTTCATATCCTTTGACCATTTATCAGTTGGGAATAACTTGTATTCTTATAAATTTGACTCAGTTCTCTATATATTTTAGAAATGAGGCTTTTATCAGAGACACTGGTTGTAAAAATTCTTTCCCAGTTTTCTGCTTCCCTCCTAACCTTAGTTGTATTGTTGGCTTTCTGCAAAATTCTGCAAAAATCAATTTAATGTAATCAAAATTATCCGTTTTGCGTTTCATAATGTTCCCTATCTCTTGTTTGGTCATAGATTCTTCCAATTCTCCATAAATCTGACAGGTAAACTATTCCTTTTTCTCCCAGTTTGCTTACAGTAACAGCCTTTATAGCTAAACTGTATACCCATTTTCACTTTATTTTGGCATATGGTATAAGATGTTGGTCTATGCCTAGTTTTTGAGAAACATTTCTTAAGCTCCTACTTTTTGCCAGGCACTGTGCTAATGGGCTGGGGAAACGAAAAAAGGCAAAAGATAGTTTTTGCTCTTAAGGAACTTACCATCTAATAGGAGAGACAATATGAAAACAAATATCTACAAAGCAAGAGATACATGGGATAAGCAGGAAATAATTAACAGAGGGAAGGCACCAAAATTAATAGGAGATGGGAAAGGCTTCCAATGAAAGAAAGAACTTCATTTGGCACTTAAAGGAAGCTAGGGAGGTCAGTGGGTAGAGGGGAGGAGGGGCAGCGTTCCAGGCATGCAGACAGCCAGAGAAAACTCCCAGAGTCGAGAAATGTGGTCTTGTTTATGAAACAGACAGGAAGCCAGTCAAAGAATCAAAGGATATGTGTTGGGAAGTGGGGTATAAGAAGACTGGAAAGGTAGAAAGGGTCTGGGTTATTAAAGGCTTTGAATGCCAAGCAGAACATTTTGTATTTGTTCTTAGAGTCAATAAGGAGCCACTGGAGTTGGGTTGTGGCGGTGGGGGGGGGGGGGGGGGGGGAGAGGGAGGGGGGGAGAGGGAGGGAGGGAGGGGGAGAGAGAGAGAGAGACAGACAGACAGACAGACAGACATAGTTGGACCTGGGCTTTAGGAAAATCACTTTAGTGACTGAATGGAGGATGGTTTACAGTGGGGAGAGATTGGAAACAGGAAGACCCATGATCAGGCTTTTACAATAGTCTAGACGTGAGATGTTGAGGTCCAGGGAAGCCAGCAGGGAGAGGTGAGAAGGCAGAGCATTATAGGCCATATTTTGAGTCAATGTTTTTCCCTAAAAGAGTGATGATCACATAACAATGGCCTTAAATGCTCAGTTGGCATTTAAGGAAAACCATCTTCATTTTCCTCATTTAACTTTTTTTTCCTATTTTTTGATTTTTTTGCTTTTGTTTTGGAATGCTGTTAATCCCACTGGAGTTATTTGGAGGGGAGAAAACTCCCTTTCTTGTAATAAAGTGGTAAAGATTAGGATGCTTATTAGTGTTTGCAATTTGCTGCTGTCTAAAGTGCATATTGCCTGAGATTCCTTGGTGAGAAATTCAAAAAGAAAACTGCTCTTCACGATACAGCCGACTTTTAGTTATTCAAGGTAATGGGATGCAAGGTTACTTTGGATAACTGAAATAATAACCAGCTAGCATTTACATAAAGCTTTAAGGTTTGCAAAGTGCTTTTCATATGTTACCTATGCTGTTAGCTGAGTACTATTATTAACTCCATTTTACAGATGGGGAAACTAAGGCTGAAAGAGTTTATCTGACTTGCCCAGAGTCACACAACTAGTTAGTGTCTGAGGCAGAATTTGAACACAATTTCCCCTAAGTCCTTCACTCTATTGACTGCAATCACGTAGTTATGCACATAGTCATATAGAATCTCAATTCTTGTTTTCTCTATTAGTTTAGTTTCTTCCCAGATTAAACCTTTTTAAGGGATAAGAATAACAATCTTGATTTGAGTGTCCTCTCCTCTTCTAACCTGGAAGATAAACAGTGAAATGGCCAAGTGAGAAATGAGGAGCCAGATAAGCCACAATTTGAGTGGAGTAGGTGATGGATAACTATTACAGGCTGAGCAAGGTGATTCCGGGACAAACCAACTGGAATCTTCCAGCAAGGATGGGATTTATTGTTTTACACAAAATTTCCCAGACGCTATTCATCCCATAATGGGATTTGAACATAATCCTCATAAGATTAGGGTGTCTCCCTGGATGTCGTCAGAAAGGAGTCAACCTAAAATAAAGTATACCTTTAGAAATTGTGACCTTAAAAAAAAAGATGCTAGGGTCTAAGAAATGGCATACTTAGAAACAAGGTACTCAAGGAGTCTTGAAAAAGAAAGATTGGGGAGTAAGTATTTGTTAGTATGTCCAGCATTGCTCAGGGGAGGAGGACAACCTGCAGAACTGGTCCAGTGGAAATTGTGCTTTGCAGGTATACCTCTGGACTAGTGAAGGGTAAAAGAAATACTCCTGAAGGACAGTCAGCTTCCTTTGTTCTGGTTTTGGATTTACCAAGCAAACTTCTAATCTTAATTTGGCTTTCTAGGTGGGTTTTCCTATAGGGATTAAAGTGTGTTGACTGGTCAACACGTGTAACTCACAATAATTGAGTAACTTGGCATTGTGAAATAACTAAGCCCTATGGGAGTTTGCGAAATATGAGCCAGATTTCCTAGGGACTGATCATCCCTGGCTAACCTGAGTTTTCAGGAATGAGGGACCAGACTCTGCCGAAGTGCATCCACCCCATGAAATCAAAATGAGCAGCCTGTCAATCTCCTATTTATATTGATTCATCAGAGAACTAGACCTAGTATTGAAATCCAAGTGTAAAAGGAATAACGCTAGACTTGTAGTAAGGAGACCTGAATTCTAATACTGGCTCAGCTATATAACCTTGGGTAAATTCCTTAACTCCTCTGGGGCTTGGCCTCCTCGCTGCTAATAATAGTAGTGATAATGATAGCATACATACATACATACAGAAATAACATACATATATATGTATATATTTGTATATACGTATATGTGTGTATATACACATACACATGTATGCATGTACACACATGCACACACACACGCAATCCTTCCCTCAAGGGATTCACATTCTAATGAGGGAGACAGCATATGAACAAGTATATAGCACTTTGAGGTTTTCTATATTTAGTCTAATTCATCCTACCCTGTGAGAAAGCTGGTATTATTATCCCCATTTCACAAGTGAGGAGACTGAGGCTTAGAGAGGCTAGGTGACTTGTTTAGGGTCACAAAGATAGTAAATGTCTGAGGTGGAATTTGAGCCGGGTCTTCTTAATTCCAAGTACAGCATTCTCTACCTATCACCCCATGCTATCTCAGTAGAATGAAAAGGTTGGATTAAACCACCTCTAATATCTCTTTCACTTCAAAAACTCTAGCGCTGTCCAGGCTTGAGGACAGAGATTTTGTGTTTCCGTGACTATATATGCATGACATTATACAGCTATCATTCTTATACACTGAAAGGCACGCCTGTCACCAGTAAGTGTGCTGTACGGGGTCAGTGATGGAGCCTTACCTGGAAGAATTTAGCCCTCTTTTCTCTGCTCTCCCCCTTCCAATTGCCTGTCCGTAGCGTTCTTCCCACAAAGACAGAGGAGCCACGGAAGCCCTGGAGAGGAGGAGCTCCCACTTTTCTTTCCACGAGCCCCGGATCTTTGCAGCTTCTGCTGCCTGGTCCTTGGTGCTACCTCAGCCTAGCCTTGAGCGCAGCAGCAGGGCACCCTGACTGGCGAATGACCAAGGGAACCCTGTGCTCTGGTGAGAGATGAGCAGCATCTGACTCTGTGCCAGAAGTACTTTCTGATCTTGACAACTGTGTGAGAGAAAGAACACGACTTCAAACCACCAAGAACAAAGGGCGGGAGTTATAACAAAGGTAAAGGTATCAAGGCAAAGACACCAAAATGACGGGTTACGTATCCAACATGCCCTGTCTTTCCCTGGAATCATGTCTTCTCCAGGGCTGATGGATGACACCTACAATTACAGCATAGCCCTTAGTGACAGCTTCAGAGACAGCGCCCTTGCTGGAAGTTCTGGGGCCTTTCAGGAAGATGGGCTCTGTACACATTTCCAGGGCAGGCTTTGGCTGGCGGTTTAGTGCTATGAGGTCAGAAGAAATAGAATGTGATGAGACCGCTTTTAATTATTGGTTTAAAAACTCGATTTAAGGTTAGGTTTTTTTTTTTTCTGCTCAGATGTTTTAAGTGGTTTGTCCTGGAATTGATACTGGCCTTCTTAGAAAATCACTTTTGGCAAATGCTCAGACTTTCATAATTATACGTTTTGTATAAGAGGCAAATTATAAAAAGTTGCTGTTTGCTAAAGAGGCAATGGTATTATAATTCTAGTCCCCAGTACATCCAACTAAGGGAGTCAAAAAGTTCAGATATCTCAGTTTCCTTCCCCAAAATACAAATAATCTTGAAAACTTCCGAATGAGAAAAATAGTCATAGGCACGTACATTGCTGAGGATGCTTCTGAGTAAGCAAAATATTTTCAAAGCATCTTGTTTCTTTTTCTATTGCATGGGAAGAAAAAAACACCAGAAGAAACTCTGAGCAAAAGTTAAGGGGGAAGAGTTGCTATAACTTCCATTCCATCTCTTTTGAAGATCTTTTTGTTTTGCTGCCTAAGAGTCGGGTGGACTGAGATACAAGTCACAGCTACAGCTACTTACGGCACCATGGAGGGGAAGATCTTAACAGTCAGTGAAACTTCAGAGCTAACATTTAAACAAATCCTGGAAAGGAAAAAAAGCTAGGAGTTTCTGTCTTTAAAGGGTGAAGGAAAAAAGAAAAGAAAAACTCTTAACAGTTGAGGATTAGTGAGAAAAGTACCAAGCTGTACCTACTTATTTATTTTCATAAATGTTGCTTTGAATGTCAGTAATGGTTTTTATGATATCGTTCTGCTGTGATTCTAGAGCTTGTTAAAGAACATAGCCCTCTCCACTTAGGTCATGCTTTTGGAAATATGACTTGCAGTGGAATATTAAGCTAGTAAAATGTTGTAGTAACTGTGTATAATCCTCTGAGACTGTACTCTGAATCCCAATGACTCCTGTTTTCTGAGATCCCAGTGTTTTGTGGATTAATCTACCAGGCAAAAAGACTACTGCTCAGAGCCCTACTCTACTGGCCCTGCTGGCTTTTGTCATCCAAAGTTCAACCTGGATACAGCAGTTATTGGCCTGGTGGCAGGCTGCCTTGAGGACAAGAGAGACAGCATGGTGTGGGGAAGAGAGCACTGCTTTAAAAAACACAAACAACAACCTTTATTTGTGTCCTAGATGCTCTTCTAACTCTGTGGAGGTGACCAGTCACTTGACATCATCTGTAAAATGAAGAAACTGGACAAATTTCCTTATGATTTTATGTATTCATAACCATGTTTAGTCATTTTAAAAGCCTTCTTTAAAAAAAAGAATACTAGTGGAAAGTCATGCTAATTTCTTTAGCTTTGCCATGTCAATAGTTAAGGCCTATTTCTCAAGACCACAAAACTGTAACTAAAATACTACTGTCCACGTGATGGTAGTTTATCCCATTTCTAAGTACCTAGGAAGAAAGAAGATTATTAAATTCTACAAACTTGCAAGTGTCGCTATAAAATCAATCAATCTCTCTCTCTTTCTCTCTCTCTCTCTCTCTCTCTCTCTCTCTCTCTCTCTCTCTCTCATACACACACACACACACACACACACACACAATCCTGCTGTGAATTTCTTGTTAGCAAAAAAAAATTGTGATTGTCTTTTTGGTCATATCAGGAGAATTCAACTGAGGTCGTTTAAAGATGTTAGTTTTAGGAGTATTTCCCCTAGGAAATCTTAGCCTCTCAACTCTTCCTATCCAGTGACTGAAAAGACAGATTTAAGGAAAATAAGATTCCATTCTGCTATGGTAGGATTACTCCCTCCTTCTTCCCCCCCGCCCCCATGACCAGCTCAGTTGAACTACACAAATTCAGGTGACCACAAAACCTCAGCAACCCTTGAAAAAGTACCTTATTGAATATCCTATGTCCCTAAGGTCCTACTTGACTTATCCTTTAATTTTCCTTTAACCTAGAAAAATCAGCATTTAAAAGGCACTTGCTCTCCCAGGGCATTTCTTCCTTAATTAATCCTTTGATGTGACTTTTCTAGTTGACCATCCTTTCCCCTCTAGTACTCTGCCTTTCCTCCCTTTTTTTGGAGGGGGGAAAGCAGGGCAATTGGGGTTAAGTGACTTACCCAAGGTCACACAGCTAGTAAGTGTATCAAGTGTCTGAGGCTGGATTTGAACTCAGGTCATCCTGACTCCAGGGCAGATGCTCTACTCACTGTGCCACCTAGCTGTGCCACTCTCTAGTATTCTGAATGGCTGATTCTTTGTCTCCTTGGTCCCCCAAAGTGATGCCTGCTAGATTTCCTTGCTGGAGACAATAGGTATTATTAGGATGTCATGTACTGTTGACTTCCTGTGAAAATAGCCATGGCCTTCCGTGATCTTAACTCTGTCCTAGAAATCTTTCTATAAGATAGATTGAAAATGACATGATAAAAACAAAAGAAGGTTTCCTTGTCCAGCTTCAAACCCTATGATCTAGTCTTCCTCTATGTCTTTCTCAAAAAGAGGCTGTGTAGATCTAGGTTCTAATAATTACTAATATTTATACAGTGTTTTAAGGAAGTGCTTTACCCATGTTATCTCATTTGATTTTATCATCTTCATTTTACAGATGAGGAAACAGAAGCTTAGAGAGTTTAAATGACTTGTCCAGTGTCATACAACTATTAAGTAACTGAAGTAAGTCCCTGATTCCAACTACAGTGCTCTATCCTTTAGAAGGATATACCCTACTCATCAAATGGAATTCCCTACTGGCCAGTATTTGCATTTAAAGACCGTGGAATTCTTATTTTCCCGTTCTTTCAATCATAGTGTTGGATAAAGGAAAGATTAAAATGCTCAGCAGCAAATCCTTCTAGGATATTTTTACTGTCTAACTACCTGAAACCTAATTATGGCCACCAAACCGTGTCATTGTAGGCCGGCTGACTTCCAGTTGATTTCATTTGTGGGGGAGCCAATTCAGTTACTATGCAAACAGACTAGGTCAGGCCAATCTCTTCATTGTACATGCATGAACCTAACCTGATACCAAGTTCACATGGCACAACCCATAGACTTATGCAAGCACTCTGGTAATTAGTGTCTAGGCTACTGCCTTACAGTGAAAATTAGTGAGAGGTGGAGGAAGCCACAGCCCAATTATATTCAGGTCAGTAGAAGCCTTGAAGGCAAGTTTTCCTTGTGATCATGATTTTGGTAGAGGTATTAGGGGACAAAATTTCAAAATGTATGTATGAGTATGAGTGTACTGATACCACTAATACTGATTAACACAGATATAAAACAAAGCTTGCTTTTAGCAGTCCCTGACCTTTTACATCTCTCTCCGCTACAGTGAGAAAAACATTTTGGAAATTTTTTTGCTAGAAAGGTTCAAATTAAAGAATCTTGAAATCTGCTTCATCAGATTATATTAATGAGCACCCACATTTTCACAAAAGGACACATGTAAATAAAATGGGAATGGTCTCTGTTAAGAGCTTATCACTCAGTTTCTCCATCTCATTGAAAATTGTCATCATTTACCTTATCTCTTCCAAGTTTGACTCATTTCAGCCTGGCTGAGGTCAGCAACTTCAAACCAATCTGTTCTACAAATGCCTTTTTCTAAATTAATGCTTTTAAACTTTTACATCAAATTCATTTCTGACTAAGGTCCCTTCCATTTCTAAATTTATGCTACTCTCATCCTGTGAAACATATTTGATTGTTTCCTTTGGGGTGTTGTTCATTTTTTCTTTCAAATGAATTAACAATAGAGTTCTCCCCCTATACTTCGCATTTGTTGGGATAAAAAATTAATCCTTTCCATCAGTCAGGTCAGGTTAATTTTAAAAATACAGCTCTATTGATGTGCCTTGCTAGAGATCTCATACAATATTGACAGTGATTCACTAATCACAATTCTTTGGATCTATTCATTATGCCAGACCTCTAACACTGTCCTTCCCGCCCCCAACTATAAAATAAATGGATGTTCAAATGGCTTTTTGAACTCTCTTCCAATTAGTTTTTTTTTCCTTTACAGCCAATTAAATGTTGAAGACTAGAATTGCACTATTTAGCGTGGCCTGAGACTTGTTATTTATAGCTCTGCCAGGAATTGAGAGTAGAGTCAAACTGAGTCAAGATATGCAGGGCTGTTAAAAGTTACTCTTGAGAACACAGTCTCATAGACCATCAGGGGAGAGGCTTGAGAGGTATTGTACCAACACTTAGATTGCAATAGGGTAGGGCTGGCCAGAAGGGGTCAAGATTAGACTGTCACATATGAAATACCACAGAATAGCTAGTGTCCATGTCAGGTGGACTAGCAACCAAGACAAGAGAAGGTGGCAAAGTCAGGAAAGAATAAACAAATGCTATGGATGCAAGCGAGAGGTCAAATCCAGGACAGTTGACTAGGAGAGGGAGGAGCAGCTCAAATCTAGGATAGTCAGCCAAGACATGTCTAAACAAGCAAAGTCCAGAGTCTTAGGAGGTCAGGAAATAGGAATTAGGCACTTAAGCTAGGAGGCTGAGGAATAAGGGATTCCTAGACTGTGGCTATAGAAGGAACAAATGAAAATTTAGGCTGTTTCATATACGTGTATGTGTGTGTGTATATATACACACATATATATATACACACACACACATATGTGTATATATATACACATACACACATATGTATGTATAGATAGATACAGATCTAGACGTCTATACAGCTATACATACATATACATACATACACGTATACATATATGTGTGTGTATATATACATATATACATACATATACATATACATATACATATACATATACATATACATATACATATACATATACATATACATATACATATATATATATATGGTGTTCAGAACTAGGGAGCTTATCATTGCTAATGATAGCTAATGCTATCATTAGCCCTGGTTAGGTCACTTGTTCTGCATGCCACAGTTTAGGAAGGAGTTCATCCAGATGATGCCTAGTGAAGCAGCTACCCTTGGGAGCAAATATAGAGCTGGGCTCTAAGCCAGGAAGACCTGAATTCAAATCTGGCCCCAGGCACTTACTACCTATGTGTCCTTGGGCAAGCCACTTAACCCAATTTGCTTCAGTTTCCTCATCTGTAAAATGAGCTGGAGAAAGAAATGGCCAACTACCCAGTATCTTGCCAAGAAAACCCCAAATGGTGTCACAAAGAATCACACATGACTGAAAAATGACTGAACAACCACAACAAATAGATGCTACACCTCCCAAAAGAATGGAAGCTATTTGAGGGCAGAAACTATTACTGTTTCTCTTTGTATCCTCAATGCTCAGAATAGTACCTTATACGGATTATGTAGTAATAGTAATAATGATGGTGATATTAACAATGATAATTATAACTACAGTGCTTTAAGGTTTACAAAGTGTTTTACAAATATTAACTCATTTGCTCCTTACCACAACCCTGGGTGGTAGTTGCTATAATTATCCCCATTTTGCAGATAGGAAATCTGAGGCCAAGAGAAGTTAAGTGACTTGACCAGAGTCACACAAGTAGGACGTATCTGAGACAGGATTTGAACTCAGTCAGATATTCTTGACTGGAGGCCCAGCACTCTGTCTAATACACCACTTGAGTACTTCCTATTGAAACTGAAATGTATTGATATGAATAGGTAGATCGATTGAGGGAACCAGGGCTGTCCAGCTTGGAGAAGAGGACTTATGTGGCCATAGTAGCCATCCTCAGCTATTGGAAGTGCCACCATATGGAAGAATAGACTTGACTCCATTGGGCTGATTAAGGAACAATGATATGGTGGTTATAATAAGAAAGTACCTTCTAATAATTAGAGTTATCCAAAAGAGAAATCACTTGGTTCTGCTGGAAGATAAGTGAGTTCCTCACCTCTAAGCGTTTTCAAGCAGGAGATAGATGAATGTTTGCCAGGATGTTGGAGTAGGGATTCCTGTTCGGACGGCAATTGGGCTAAATAACCACCATTTTCCTAGACCTTCAAAAGCAGCCTTGTTAATAATTCCTTCTTTTAAGCTTTTATCAGTAATTTAAAAATAAATGCAGAATTTTAATATTGCTGCTCTCCCAAATAACATTCTCCAATGTAGAGTTAGAGATATCGATCATGTCTAGAAGGAAGCATGTTGAAATGCAACTCTAACCCCAAGCTTACTGAAAAAAACAGCTCATATTTTTGGGTGACACTATTATTGCTGGCTGCAAGAGCACCTACCTCTTAATAAAGTGTTTATTACTTTTTTAAAATGATGATTCAAATGAGACGAATAGCTATCTCTTGGGTAGCATTTTAAAGAATGGGCCACTCCAGGGTGTAAATGATGGTGTCATAACTCATGCCTAATATATTGTCTAGGGCAGGTCCAGAATCATAGTGAGTCTATTAGGAATGAATAACCAGAGTCTGGCTCTCACCCTGGGGTCACCTTGTCTCTTCTTTCTTTCTCCTTTGTAAAATGCAGTGCACACTACCAAATCTATGAGAATGGCAAAAAGTAATGGCAAGACAGAGTGAAATCCTTTCTTAAAGCACCTCACTAGATCACAGAAGGTCTAGCACAGACCATGTCACAGCTGCTTTGGTCAGTGACACACCATGACAAAGTTTACAATGCTGTGTTATGCTTGTCCTGAATGATGAATTTGCAGACATCTTTCAAGGGGGAGCAATTCCTATTTAAGTCCGTGTTGACAGGAGAGGAAACAAATACTTGGGCAAGGCTGCCTGCAATGGGCCTGGACCTTGGTCTCTTAGTAATGAAAAGTGGATGCACTCAACATATACACACACACATACACATGTATGTGTATATATGTATATACATATATATACACATATACATATATAAATGTGTAGTGGTGTGTGTATATATGTGCGTATATGCATCATATACATCTACATAAGTATATATACATATTATATATACATATATATAAGTGTGTATACATGTGTGTTGTGTGTATATTCTCATATATGCAATGCATGTATATGTGTGTGCATGTTGTGTGTGTGCTTGTGTATCTGTAGATATGTTGATGTGTGTTGTGTACGTATATACACACATGCATACATATGCACTCAACATTCATTGTACAATACATACACATACATGTGTGTTTTCATATGTATTGTATATGTACTCATATGTATGTATAGCATCTAGTGGTGCAATGATTATAGAGGGCCAGGCCTGGAGTCAGGAAGACTCATTTTCTTGAGTTCAAATCTGGCCTCAGACACCTACTACCTGTGTGACCCTGGGCAAGTCACTTCACCCTGTTCGCCTCAGTTCCCTCATCTGTCAGATGAGCCAGAGAAGGAAATGCCAAACCACTCCAGTATCTTTGCCAAGAAGACCCCAAATGGGGTCATGAAGAGTCAGACACGACTGAAAACAACTGAACAACATGTATATATATGTATATGTAGGTATGCATATATGAATATATATTTGCTTGTGTGTCTATATACGAGTATATATGTGTGTACACACACACATACACACACACACACACACACACACACACATATTTCCTCCCACCAGCATAATCTGCTGGATTGGAAGCAGGCTTTTAGTAAGAATTATTTGTGACTATTTAGAACAGCTGAAATGGGCTGGCAATTCAGACTATTGTCCTCCTTCAGTGTGTATCTCATGGACTGAAGAGTGACTTGTATTAAGTTTTGCCTTGCAGACAGCAGTCAAGGGACCACTTATCATTATGAACAAACTGACAATCAAAATAAAAAACCCCATTACTGTTGAACCAGGCCCTCCCTCCTCCAGATCCACTTGTACATTAAAATATTAAAGTTAAGATACGTGTGGGATAGGTAGGTCAGGTCCTAGGATACAAGGATCTTAGATTTAGAAGTAGAAGTGCCCCTAAAAGTCAGCTAGTCCAACATCTTCGTTTTGTTTCACCATCATTAACTCTGCTGTCTCCTCCCACTGGAATATCCCTCCTCTATGCCAGCCCACCCCTTCTACCGGTGAGTTCCTCCGGAGAGCCTCCATTTGGGGGATGAACCTAGGCTGACCATGCTTCACTCACTTCCCATTTGAACTTCTGAATACCTCAAGACTTTGCCTCCATGGCCTGCATCCCTCCTCCCACATCCCTCCTTCTCCACCCCTCTGCCTTTCAGCTCCCTTTTATGTGTAGTCTTGCTCCTTTAGAACATAAGCTCCTTGAGGGTAGGGGTTGTTTCCTTTTGCTTGTATTTGTATCTCTTATGTTTAGCACAGTGCCAGGCACTCAACCCTTAAACACTTGTATCCTGCCTGCTTGCCAGCCCTTACAGAGGAGTAAACTGATGCTGAAAAGGGTTGGGTGCTTACCCAGGGCCATGCAGAGAGAAAGGGGCAGGGCCAAGATTAGAACTAAGGTCCTCTTGTGCCAAAGCCAGTGCTTTTTCCACTGCACCACACTGACTTGCAAGTCTGCTTCAGGCTCTCAACTTACATAATCAGAGCCAAAAGAAAAAAGGTCACGGGGAGAACGAAACCCAGATCTTCTTTCCAAGAGCTTCAAGAATACTTTTAAATGTACTGATATGGGTAAAATTACACAAGATGCATGTTCCAGCCACTTTTTTTGGTAAATAGAATTCTATTTTCCCATTAATTTCTAAAGTGAAGCTTGTTCCATGGAAAATATTCCTTAATGAACTGAATTAAAAACTTCTTATAGAGAAAGGGTTGGTATTCTCTTATATCTGTGTATTTGCAATCCCCTGCCCTATGGAGCAGACATGGCTACTTCCCTCTGTTTGGATGATCAGAAAGTCACCAGATAGAATCATCCTAATGAGATGAAGGACCACCAGGCCTTTTCATTTGCACTGCTGATATGACCTTCAAACCCCCAGATGCTACCATCCGACCTGCTAATATAACCCAAGAATCCCTGGACCTTGCTATCTACCCAGTAGCTGGACCTTTTTAAATGTTCTGTTTCACCCAGTAAGAGTATGAGCTCCTTGAGAGCTGAGATTGATAATTTTCTGTTTGTATCTCTAGCACTTAACACAATGCTTGGCACAAAGCAGGTACTTAATAAATGTGTTTTTCTCCCTTCCTTCATCTCTAATAATGTCTGCCAATGTGGATACCTCTAAGTTTGAGACTTCAGAAATTTCTGGAACATTTTTGTCCTACTTCATTAATTCTACAATTGCAAAAATCAAAAAAATGAATTTAGTTAAGATGCTCTACACAAATAACACTTTCCTTTTCCCTACCTCACCAAGGAAAGTGCTTTTCAAACAATCTTATCATTAATTCTTACAACATTCCTCTCAGATAAGTTATCTCTAAATTTCATACAGAGAAGCTGAGAGGGAAACTGATAGGGAAGGAGACAGAGAGAGGTTAAATGCCTTCCTTAAGAGTGAGAAAATGAACCCAGGCCAGTACAGTCCATTTATTAGCATCACTTTCTTCTTGTGGCCTGCTGACTTTCCAAGTCCATGTGTCATGACAGCAGCTGTAATGACAAGAAGCTGATAACCATACATCTGGGCATTGTTATGGCACCTGTTAACACAGTGCCATAGATACTCTAATCAACTTGCCTTTTTCCCATCTTTGTCTTCTAAATACCATATAGCAAGTTTAATGAGAGATCCAGGCCTGTAACTCATGCCATCACATCCAGGCTGTGGCCATCATTCATTCTTAATATCAACTCACATCTACATAACACTAAGATTTATGAAACATTTTCCTTAAAACAGCACAGTGAGGTAGGTTCCTACATTCCTAAACCCATCTTTTTCATCCCCTCCCCTTTTGTTTTTTTTTTACTGATTTCCTTTTTTATTTTTAATATCATTATAATTTCCCAATATATTCAAATCAAGTCAATAATCATTTATTAGGTGCTTGCCATGTTCCAGGCACTTTTCTAAGTATTGAAAATATAAAAATAAACAGGTAAAAAGAAAAGATAGTTCCTGTTCTCAAGGAGCTTACCTTCTACTGAGGTGGGGAGTGGAGGGAAGAAAACATCTAAAAGGAAGATGCAAAGGGTTCGGGAAGGGGAAGATGCCCACATGGTGTAGAAAGAAGTCAGGGTGCAGTGGATAGAACCCTGAGCCTTAAATCAGGAAGATCTGAGTTCAGATTGTGCTTCAGACATTTACAAGCTATGTGACCCTGGGCTGATAACCTCTTCCAGCCTCAGCTTCTCAGTCTATAGATGGGAACAATAATACTGTTACCGTAACTCACAGGGTTTTTGTGAGGATCAATCAAGGTGGTATAGAAAAAGTGTTTTGTAAACCTTAAAGTGCTATATAATTGTTAGCTACCATCCTCATCCTCGTTATCATCTGACAATGACTAGGATGAATGTGTAACAAGTAATGGGTAACCAAAAGAAGCCAGCTTCCCCCAGGTCATAGATTCCCAAGCAGCTTTAAATGCTCCCCTCTCTGAGTATCCTTTCTTCCTTCCCTTACGCTTCTGGCCCTACTACAGGTGAGATTCTACCATAAAGGATAATGCACTAATGGAGCCATTCTGATGGAGGATCTGAACTCAGCCTAAGGCAGGCTGCCTACCTTACACAATTGTTTTGTGTCTTGTTTGGTCGTACTTCCTAACCAATCTGTTCCTGCAGTTTCCCAGCTCTCAGTAAAATAATTCTCCACATACAGCACATGAAAAACATCAACTAACAAATCTCCCTTGGACCATTCTAGCGGAATTGTTTTCTTTCCCAACAACTAATCTCTTGAAGATGTCTTTGTCTCATACTCTCTGGGAAAAGCATCATGGGTTTCCATGCACAGTTAATGGCAAAATTATATACAACAGTGGACCAAGGAATGGACCATTACACAAAGCTCTGTTGTTTGATTAAGCCGCTGCTCTCAGTGAAAATCATGCTGGGATTGAGGGGCACAGAGCCAAACTTGATATCTCAGAGTAAAAAGGAAAGGTTCGGTGGGGAAACCTCAATGCCAGCCAGTGGGCGGAAGCACATATATGCTTAGGAAATGTGTGTACTTGAGATGGAGTCTGATCAGCACTGCAAGTATTCAGTCTTTGACAAATAATAGAATTTTCTTCATCTCTGAGTTGTTGAATATGAAATAAAACCCAGTTCAATGAATCAGGGCTTTTATATTCTAATCCAAAACAGTGGGGAAAAGTACTTGTTTGGAAGTTAGGAGCCTTGGTTCTCCTCCATATTCTGCCTCATCTCGTAGGATGATTTAGAGCACGGTGCTTCATGTCGGTTTCCTCACCTGTAAAATGTGGGAGTTGCCCTGGGTGATTTTTAAGGTTTCTTCCAGCTCTGTGAATGTATGACCTTAGGTCATCATTGTCTTTATCATCTCATCAAGATGCTGCATTATCTTCGTGCTCTGCTATCCCTAGTTGTAAAATGAATGTAAGCGTATCTGCCTTTTGCCTTACTCAGTGGGTGTTGCTAACGAGGATGAATCACTGAGCTAGATTTTCCTGCATTTTAAAAGACAGGGCCATGATTAGGGCAGGGCCATTGGGCCTTTTTCCAAGGGTACCAACATCTTGAGGGGAGGGAGGCACTTCCTCCAGAAATTCCCATCCCTATGTCTCAAGATCATTAATTGGTAGATACTTCCTGGTCCTCCTGTTACCATAGCACCCTCATTCTCATAACACCCACCTTCTACCCAAAGTTTCAATGGTTGTATAGGTAGGTCTCTCAGCGTCAGGCCACCCCCTCTCTTAGCATGACTGCATTCTGTGTTGTCACTCTCCTCACCCCACCTGACATAAAAGAAGACCCCACCACACCCCATAGCACTGCGAAAGCCACCCAGTTGTGGCTCAATTGAAGCATAAACATAATTCAGCTCTTCATTATTCCCTTTGAACCAGATCTTCTGTGCTTTCCAAATATAGTCAGATCCAGTGGCTGGGAAAAGAAGGTCTCAGGAAATGTGGGTATAATTGTTATTTTCCACTGACATCAGAATTCTACTTTAATGTTAACAGATTGATCAGAATTTGAGTTCTAGAACACAGACCGTTTTGGTTATGAACCAAATGGAGAGATGACCACATTTGGCATCCTCAGTTTAGTCGACAGTAAGCTATAATGTGATTGCAGAGCCCTGTGCACAGATGGGCCTGTTACATAACTTCAGCCATGCCCAGCCTGTGTGCAAAGCTCCTTCATGATCAAAACCCACAAGCCAGCAGGATTTGGTCCCTAATCTTCAATATCGATCAGAATGTTCCCCAAGCCAACACAGAGCTGTCCAGGGTTTGTTCTACAATGTGCACATTCAAAGGGGGAGGGGGAGTGAGACAAAAACAAACAGAAAATTGGAAACCATCCTTAGAGAGTTAGGGTGAAATTACAGTCTTCTCTGACACAGCCGTCTAGCTGTCTACTTCCCAAGCTATAATGACTGATTGGGCATTTAGAAGAGGCAGCTCTCTCTCCGTCTGGTCTGATCTAGCTACTTCAACAACCTTCCTGAAAGTGAAAGGCAAGATTTTGGGCTGTAAATATCCTCTTGGCTGGAGAGTCCTGCTTCAAAGGCCTTCACCAAAAAAATCAGAAAGCAAGCACTCTACTCTGGTCCCCTGCTTCCCCAAAGGTATCCACTAACTATGTCTTGCTATCTTCATTAAAGCCTACAGTCTTACTTTTTAGGCAGATACAGTGGAATGAGCTCAGGGCTTGGAGTCAGAAAGACCTGAGTTCAAAACCTGTCTCAGACACTAATTAGCTGTGTGACCCTGGGTAAGTGACATAAGCTCTCTGGGCCTACATTTCCTCATGTGCAAAATGAGAAAGTGTGGGCTCAGTGGTCTCTAAAGTCCTTTCCAGTTCTAAATTTATGATCCTAAATGTCTTGTTACAGTGCCTGAAATTCCCACCATTTAAGCAACCTCTTTGAGTTAAGGCTGTGTGTTTCTAAGAAGGCCCCAGTTGTCAAATGTAGTGGTGCTGTAATCCCAACTTGGGGAATACTGAGGCTGGGGGATCACTTGAGCTTTTGGGTTCTTAGTTACAGTAGAGAGAAATAAATCAGTCTAGCACCAATACAGGGAACCTCCAGGTTGGGTGGGGGGCACCAGATTGCATAAAGAGAGACAAAGGGGCCCAAGTTGGAAACAGAACATTTCAAAACTTCAGTGCTAATCAGCAGTGGGGCCAGACCTGTGAGGGTTGACTGCATTTCTAATCTGAGAGGGATGGGGATATCTAGACAGGGGAGGAGGGGAAGGTCTCTGTTATAATGCAAATAGGAGTGGTTATATTAAATATTTAGGGCACATAACACAGGTTCAGTTATTGGGTTAACCAGCTATAACCTTGCAAAGCAGAAAGTAGGTCCTGAGAGAATGAAATACATTAAATACAATAAATTTTGAGAAGGAGACTAGAAATAGAAGAAAATGAAGATTTGGAGCATGGTACATGACCCAGGGAGGACAGAACCAAATAAGGCGCAGCTGTGGAGGATTTGGGTAGTTAAGGAAGCATGAGGGCATTTTATACCTTCTGGAGGACACAGAAAGATGTGATGGAGAAATGCCCTGATGATAAACTTCATCTATGTAATTATGCTGTAATGGGGGAGCGGATGGGTCTGGTATATTGCATGGATCCTGTCAACTTGCCTGGCTGATGCAACGTCTCCCTGCTAGGGCTGCTGGGGAGATGGCTTCCAGGAGAATCGTGATGAGGTATATAAAGGAAGTGCCTTGGAGAGACGGTGGAACATGTGTGGACATTCTGTAATGGGCTCCTGTTGGGTAGCCATGTGGTTGAGAGGTACCTTTTTTGATTGGCTATGTAGCTAGAATTATCAACATGTTCGAAGAGGTGTGAGTTGGCCTTGGCTTCCTGTGGTAACTCCTCTGCCATAGTGTTTGATGAGAGTCCAGGCAATAAAGAAAAATGTCTTAGGGTCTCCTCCCTTCCCTGAAGCAATATGACCCTAAGAAATGAGCATCTGTCTTTGGCTTTTTCTTTCTTTTTCATCCCAGGTGAAGAGAGTAAATAGTCTTTGACCTTGGTCAGGAGAGAGAGCCGAAGGAATCTGGGAGTCAAAATCCAAGCCAGTTCAGTTTAGATGCCCTGAGAGGCAAGTAGTCATCTTTGGGAGTGGCCTTTGGGACTCCAGCCCATTGGAAAGAGTCACCTATCAGTCGTACCTCACCTGGACATGAGCTCATTGGGACTGATACTATGGGTTAATGCTTGGCTCAGGAATGAGCTAAAATATGAGCCTAATCCTTTTTAAACCCCCTCCCCTCACTGAGGTAGTATGGGGGAGAGTATGCCCTTGAAGTATAAGGAGGAAAATGTTTGCAGGTTTGTTCTTTCTATATCTTTGAAGTAAATATCCCTTTGTAAAGCCTAATTGATGTTAAGTGGTTAAATGGAATTAGTGTGCTAGTAACTGGTCCTGTAACATTAAAGAGAATATAACCAGTCAATGTCCAAGCCACTGGCATTAGAGAAGAGAAACACTCCAACCCCTCTGGTACCTCCAGGAGTGATGTAGCAGGCCCGGCTCAGAGAAGCTCAGAACACAAACACATTCCATTCCTTAGGACCCTGCTTCACAGACTGTGATCCTGGAGGGTTTCTGGAGCCTGAAGTAATGCATTAGAGAAACAGATTCCTAGAAAGCAGTTGTTTTTTTCTTTAGGATTTCTTGTTAAAGTGCTTCTGGTCATTCTAGGCATATTTGGTAGGTCGCAGCTGCTGGCCTGTTTTCATCGTGAAGCTGAATTTATCGACTTCTTCCTAACATTCCTCACTTTCAAGGGGAATTGGTAATCAAGGTTGACTGGAGGTCAACAGGTGCTGTGAAGGGACTACTTCCCCTTTAAATCCCCAAGCTCACTGACCTAGTAAAACCCACAGTTCTGTTTTCCAACCACTCTTGGAAGGCTTTGTATTGTGTTACCTTGTGTTTGGTAAGGGGATTTTGAAGGTGGAGGAATTTGGAAATACAGCATCTTTATCCTCATCATTGGGATTTAGGGATGAGGTGGGGAATTTGGACATTCAACATGTTGATTCTCATGTCAAGTTCTGTTCCTTAGAGTCCGTCTTGTTTCACAACAGGAATCTGTGTTTGTTACTCTGCCAAGCTCCAGATCTCCCCAAAGGATGAAGTTATAAGTGGATGAGCTTCAATTTTTTAAAAAGGGATTGTTTTTACTTCCCATGATACCATCTTAAATGATAAGAATAACTTCGATTTATTGACCAGTAACTAAGCACCAAGGGAAAAAAGGTTGCTGTGTGGTGCTAATAGCAACGATTACAGTAACTAGCATTTATAGAGTGCTTTAAAGGGTTTTATAAATAAATATTATCTCATTTTTATTCTCACAACAACCCTGAGAGGGATGGAGATGATGTTATTATCTCCATTATACAGATGAAGAAACTGAGGCCAGAGGTTAAGTGACTTGCCTGCTTGCCAAGTGGACACGTAGCAAACAGAGAAAGATGACTGATATAAACCATATTACAAGACAATCACCCTTTAAACCAAAAAATGAAATGCCTCCTTCTGCCGTGTCTTCCAAAGTGGAAGGTTTCCATTCCTGGCCCAGGATCTGTACTCGAAGATGGGTCTCCATTCCTAGAGACTACAGATATTCTTCACGTGCTTTTCGTGCAGCTCTGGGCATGCTGGAGTATGCTTTCATCTTTGAAAAAGAAATCTAGCCGAAGAATCTGCTCTGGCAGCCACCTCAATCATTAGAAACCAGTGGGTTTGTGGAATTGTGTATTTGCGCTATGAGGAGAGAGAAGAGTCAGAGAATCCAGATGTCGTAATTAGGTATTTGTTGTTGGTCCGTTGTTTTCAGTTGTGACTGATGCTTTGTGACCCCCTTTGGGGTTTTCTTGGCAAAGACGCTGGAGTGCTTTGCCGTTTCCTTCTCCAGCTCATCTTATGGATGAGGAACTGAGACAAACCGGGTCAGGTGACTTGCCCAGGGTCACCCAGCTAGTAAGTGTCTGAGGCCAGGTTTGAAGTCAGGAAAACTCATCTTCCTGACTTCAGGCTCGGCACTCTATCCACTGTGCCACCCACCTACCCAGGTAACTAGATATTCTAAATGCAATTTGTTGGATCTAGAGGAGAGAGAAATTTAAAATACTTTTCAAACTTTCAAGTGTTGCGCCTCATTTTCTTATTTGTTAAACAAGGGGTCTGAAATTGATGTTCTCTAAGACTCCTACCTCTAAATCTATGATCCTATCACTTAAGCAGCATATCAAATAGAGGAAAGATTAACCAGTTTAAACAGTTACAATGAAACCTCCCAGATGGATCTATATAGCATTAATAAGCATTCTGGTTCCAGAAATTCTAGGCATGAAGTGGTTATGAAGAAATGTTATGATGGTAAAATCAACAGAACTTGGCAAGAGATGGTGAAGGTTGGCACCAAGCTCGTGAGCCTGAATGACTTGGAAAATGGTAGTGCCCTCAACAATAAGAAGGAAGTCCAGAAGCAGGGAAGATCTGGGGGGAACGAATGAGTTCAGTTTTAGACAAGTTAAGTTTAAGATGTCTATGGGACATGCCATTTGACATGGCTAATAGTCAGTTGGAGATAAGATTCTGGGAGTTAGGAGAGAGGCTAGGACTGGACAAGTAGATCTGAAAATTATCAACATACAGCTGAGCATTGAAACCAAGGGAGGTGATCTGAGGCAGAGAAAGGTCATGATGTGTCACAAGGGGAGGTAAATATTAGTGATAGGCAGGATGAAAACCCAAGTCCTCTGACTCCAAAGTCAGGGGTCTTTTTATTCCTTGGAGGCGACCAAATAGGCATGAAGTCTCTCCTAACTTTCAAAGTTGTTTGTCTTTACAATGTGTTTTGTTGTTGTGTAAACTATTCTCCTGGTTCCGGTTACTTCATTCTGTATCAGTTCTTACAAGTCTTCCCAAATTTTTTCTCAAACAGCCCGTTTTATCATTTCTTAGAGCATGATATTGTTCCATTAATTTATATATCATAATTTGTTTTTATCATTCCCTAATTGATGAAGACTCCCTTAGTTTCCAGTTTCTTGTCTCCACAAAAGAGCTGCTATAAATATTTTTGTATATATCAGTACTTTTCCTCTTTCTTTGATTTTTTTGGACATAGGCCTACCAGCGGTATTCCTGGGTACACATGATTTATTGTCTTTTGGGGAATAGTTCCAAATTGCTTTTTGGAATGGCTAGACCAATTCACAAGTCCACCAACAGTTCATCAATGTGCTCATTTTCCTATAGCCCTTCCGATACGTATGATTTTCCTTTGTCACTTTTGCCAATCTGAGGGGTGTGAGGTAGAACCTGTATTGCTTTAATTTGTATTTCACTAATTATTAGTGAATTGGAACATTTTCATATGGCTAGTGATATCTTGGATTTCTTCCTTTAAAAACCTCCTGTTCATTTCTTTTTTTTTTTAATTTTCTTTTTTGGAGGGCGGAAGGCAGGGCAACTGGGGTTAAATGACTTGCCCAAGGTCACACAGCTAGTAAATGTGTCAAGTGTCTGAGGCCGGATTTGAACTCGAGGTCCTCCTGACTCCAGGGCCGGTGCTCTACTCACTGTGCCACCTAGCTGCCCCTGTTCATTTCATTTCTAAATGAAATTGTCTCAAAATCTAGAAACAAGAACTCATCTCCCAATCATCACTCTGAATATGTTCATTTGTCCTTCCCTACCTATTCATACTTCTAGAATCTTTTCAGTATTGGTATTCCCTTTAACCATGCAAGCCACAATCCACTTGTACCTCTCTACTCTGGCCCATATCCTCCTGTAAATTTGCCTCAAAGAATCCACCCAACTGGATGGAAGACCATCCATTTATCACTGTTATTATAAAACAGTGCTGTAGTGTGTATAGTCACTCTGTGTTAAATTTAGGAGAAGTTTCACCAAAGGTGGGGGGATGGACTAACCTGGCTTATTTCTTCCCCAGCCTAAGCATCTCATGGAATAGCATGAGATGGTGGATTATGAGAAAAAGATGTCAGTAGCCACCATGTGAAACTTTGGCATCAGTGGTTAGAATGCTAAATCTGGTATCAGGAGATACCTGGGACTGAATCTTACCTTCGGTCCTTACTAGATGTGTAACTTGAGAAAAGCCACTGATCACCTTCCAGCACTCATTTCCTCATCGGTAACATGAGAGTAATCATATCTACAATCCTCTTTTCTCAGGGTTGTTGTGAGGATCAGGGGAGAGAATACATATGTGAAATACTTGGAGACCATAAAGTATTGTAGAAATGTCAGCTTCTTACCCAGATGAGTGCAAGCCATTTCAGTGCTGCATTCCCAACTTCTGATCAAGAATTAAATGGATGTGAATTGCTTCTCATTTGAAAAAGGCCAGTGCTTCAAACTGGGGTGCCAGCTGCCATTGGTCATAATTAAAATGGAGTGTTAGAGTATTATAATTCTGCTAAATGCAAAGCAATTTTCCAGGGAAAGTGAGCACATGAAGGTTGCATCTCATTAGCCACAAGTATATCCTCCTAAACTCTATCAGATGCCACTTGCTCTGTGCCTGGGAGACCTGCCCACCCTCCCTCTGATCTGTGCCTCAAGCTTGCAGTTGCATAAAGGGGAAAAAAATCCCCAAATCTTGTTTTCTGTCTTTTTGAGTAGTGTTGCCAAGGGATTGAAAAAGGAGGGAGAGATTAGAAGGGCGTGTGGCCAGAGGTAGGTAGCATAATGAAGAAAGCATCAGGTTTGGATTTAAGAAAACCTCAGTTTGAATCCTGCCTCACTCAAATGTTAGCTGCGCTACCCTGGGTAAATCATTTAACCTCTCCTAGCCTCAGTGTCCTCATCTGAAAAATGTTGGGATTATATTCGAGCGCCTCCGAGTTTTCTTCCAGATTGAGGACTATGAACCTAGGGTTTGAATGGCCTAGCTGAATTTCAGACCAGTGAATGTTGTGGTGGAGCAAAGGGTCCAACCTGAGTCCATCAATATAATACAGACTTAGCGTTGATTAGCCAGATGACCTCTTTCACAAAAGCAGAAGTTGGAGAGAGACGAATGAGGTCAAAAGACTCCTGCCTGGAGCCGACTGTAATGTTCATCTTGGGAGGCTGAAACTCTGCAGAACAGCTGATTGATAGCAGCAGAAAAGCCCCCTAAGTTCAAAGGAACCCCCCCACCACCACTAGCCTGAAGGCCAGGTCTGTGGGCAGGGAAAGGGGGTAAGGCACTGGGCAGGAATGACACAGGAGCTGCCAGGTGACAGCTGCAGCAGCCAATAAACCCTTCTCCACTCATTTTTGTGTGCGGCCCATGCTGGAAAAGTGCTGATCTGTGCCCTGATTCAGCTGTTTGGGTAATTCTGAGCATTTGGCAGCACATCTGGTGTCTGTGATTTGGTTACTGTTTTACATATTTCAATCTTTCATTCGCTATTATCTCTTGTAGCCAGTTCCCCTCCCCCAAGGTGACAGAGTTTCCCAGAAAGGGGGTGGGGGTGGGAATGAAGAGGACTCTTTAGATCAGTTCTTTAGGCCTCCTGTCTCAAGGTTAATATTCCACTACGGCTGTTGTCCAAATCATGCTAATTTGGGGGCATAGGCAGAGGCACGGAATATCTGAATCATCCATTTCCTGATTACTGCTGAAGCTCTAGAGTTTGTTGGGCCTGGCATTTAGTGTTGCAGAGGTCTGGACCACTTCTGCACACAGGTCAAACAATGCTGGGAAGAGCTTCTGCCAGGAGACATTTCTTCAGAAAAGAATAGCATATTAAAACATAGAGCTATTAACATCACTCATATAATTTAATGCTGGTTCAGAGAAAGAGTGATTTTAAGTTAAATTCACATGCAACCTAACATTTAGAAAATGCACATGCTTGAATGCAAAACAATAGATAAGTATTCAGCGGTAGCAATGTCCGCTCTATATTCCACAAGCATTTATTAAGCACCTTCTGTATGCAGAGCACTGTAATAGGTAAGTACTGGGGGAATGAACAAAGTTTGGATAAGGCATGGTTCATATTAGATTCCATATAGATGCAGGGTTTTTTCTTTTAATATTTTATTTTTTCAATGAACAAAACCCTTCTCTCCCTTCCCTCTTACTCCCTTTTAAAAGAAAGAAAAGCAAAGCCCTTGTAACAAATATTTGCAGGTGGGTTTTTAAAAATATATATTGATAACTATTTAGATGTTTAACTTCTATTTGCCTCAGTTTTCCCGACTATAAAAATGGGGATAATAATAGTCCTTAACTCTCAGGGTTGTTGTAAGGATCATGTAAGAGAACTATAAAGCACTTACCACACAGTACCTGGCACATAGCACATGCTATGTAAATGCTACCTATCATTATTTTATTTTATGCACTTAAAAACATAATTCTGAGAAGGGATCTATTGGTTGCACTAGTCTGCCAAAGGGGTCCATATCACAAAAAGATTAAGATTCTCTGAATAAAAAACAATATTATGAGACTGTAAGAGATGACAGAAGGCTTGTGAGACCCAAATAATATGACTTACTGCAAACTTATTTCCAGTTTAAAAAAACACATTAAAAAAAACCCCAAATTCCCCAACATGTGCTTTCTACTCCATCAGATTCATCTCCTCATAGATACCCCATGATTACTCCCACTCTGTGTTTTTGCTCAAAATGACTTTCCTTCCCTCCCCACTTACATCTTTCCATTATCAAATGAGATTTTTGTAAAGGGCTTAGAACATAGTAGGCACTATAGAAATGCTTATTCCCTTCTTCCTATTGCCCCTCTAGGTCCAGCTGAAGTCACCCCCAACCCTTCCATTTGGATTTTTATGATTATTGACACAGGATAAAATCCTCTATTCCCTGATTTCCCTCTCTATAGACTGAGCTACACAATTTGGCATTTAATTGCATGCTGTTTGTAGGCTTCTTCAATTGCCCGTATGTGTCAGTCTCCTCTCAATTTGACTCTAAACACCTTGAAGGGCAGGGTCAATGGTTTTCACATAACATATGCAACTATGGGCTGGGTTCCAGCCCAGAGCATCAGATTGAGCCCTCCTTAGGTGCTCAGTAAATACCTGGTGATTAATCAATAGTAGGCTGAAATAATTTTCTTGATGTGATGCAATAGTTTTGCAATTCTCCTCATCTTCAATGTTGTTCCCCTTTGCCAAGATAACCATTCATCGGCATACCCTTTAGCAAGAGTGTTGGAGAAATGTAAAGAGATGAGGGGAGATGAGGAACACCTGCCTTGATCACAGCAGAATGTAATGTATTGGTATTCTTACCTGGGCTAGGAAGTGGCAGTGGAGGCTCCACCCCCACCCCTACCCCCACCCCCGCAGCTGGAATTGAACAGGAAAGAAAATGGACACTTCTTCCTCCAGACAGGGGCAGATGCAGAGCTTGGTGCCAGTTATGAGGTGAGGACTGAGAGCACCCAGGAGCTTTCTTGTTTTTCAGGAAAAGAACTGATTTTTCCTGGTTTTAAATAACACTTACTAAACTCTCAACAATGTGCTATAAACTATTTACAGGACAGCTAAAAGATCATCCTTGTTCACCCTAGATTTAAAAGTAAAACCAAAAGCATTGCATTTTTGCTTTTCTAGAAAATGTAGTAATTCATATCCTATGAGGTTTAAGTAAGGGAAATAAAACCATTTATCAGCCTCGCCCCATGTTCTAATTCATTCTGGGTTATCCCTCATATTAAGAGTTGTCATTTTTACATAGTGTTTTATAGTTTACAAAGCACCTTAAATTCTTCCGATTATTTAATCTTCACTGTAACTCTGAGATGGGGAGAAGAAATATCTTCATTTACACATGAAGAAACTGAGATTTAATAACTTGTCCATAGTCATATGGCTAGAAAATGGTCAATCCTAGACAGAAGACTGAATCTTCTGACTCCAAAGTGAAGGGTGTTTCCATCATTACATGTCGACTCCTGCTTTTGGCAAAATGCCCATCTCCAGCTTTCAGTTTTTATCTTTCTCTTCTGTCACTCCTTCTTCCCCCAGGTCCTCAATGCCCTTGTTCTGACCCCAGGTAGCCCAGAAACCCCTCACCAAATTCTCACATCCCAACTGTCCTTTGTTAATCCAATCCAAACCAGCAAGCAGTTAGTAAGCACCTACTATGTACCCTCAAGGAACTTTCATTCTTCTGAGGGAGTACAAAAAATGCACTGCTGAGTAAATATATGATAATATGAGGAGGGAGAGAGCATTAACAGAGAGGGGGATCAGAAGAAGATTCTCACTGTGATGGGGCCATGGGATCTGGAGCCGCCCTGTACCCTGACATTTTGGGCTTCCCAGCAACCTCAAACCGCATCAATTGGGGAGAGTACATGTTGAACTTTTAATAAAGTTCAGGATCCTAAAAGACAGATGTGAGGAGCCCACACTCATTCTAGGCATAAGAGACAACCTACACAAAGTCATGGGAGATTCAACACTAAGTTCAGAGATCAGAAGTAAGCTGTTTGGCTAGAACAGAGTTTGGGGAGTAATGTGAAATATGCCTGGATAGGTTGGCTGGAACCAAACAGTGAAAAGCTCTTAATATTCAGTTGAGGACTCTGTTTTATCTGAAAGTGGAAGAGAATCATTGGAAGTTCTTGAGCCAGAGGAGTGACAAGGTCTCATTTGTATTTTAAGAAGATTATTTTGGCAGATGTTTGGGAACTGAACTAGATAGGGAAGAGAGAAGCTGGGGTTCCAATTAGGACACTATAATCCAGGAAAAAGGTGAAGAGGGTCTAAACCACAGTGGTGACCATTTCTTTGAATAAGCCAGAAGTTAGATTGCAAGGTGGTGAGAAGAAAGATAAGATATGAGGAAGTAGAGGCAGGAAGTATAGATTTTTTTTCTAGAAGATGGGTTAGGAGGAGATATAGAGAGCTATCTTGAGGGTCAAGTGAAGATTCTTTGTGGGCAAGAGCAAGACTTATTTGAAACGCAGCAACAAAAGAGATAAGGGAAGAGTGAAGATTAGAGAAAGAAAAAAAAAAGTATAATTGAAGGAAAAGCTGGGGAAGGGGAGGGAGGGTTATGAGCTAGGATGTGATCAAGGACACAACAGAAGCTTTGACTTTAATGAGGAGAACCACCCCTTCTTCATCGACAGGAGCCAGGAGGAGAAAATAGGGTATGTTAGTAAGGGGTTTTGAAGTGTAAGAGAGGGAATTCACTATTAACAGACTGCCAGATTTTGTCAGTAGAATAGGAAAGGAGGGGAAGGAAAAGGGGCAGCATAATAAATAAGTGGGAAGGACCTTCTCTTGGAAGCAGAACAGGCCCTCTAGCCTTCCGCTATCAAAACTTCACCATTGTGTGTCTCGTTAAGCTGATCTTAACTGGTTGTCAATTGAGAGGGATCTGATAAACTCTTTCATGCTAAAGGATCAATAGCTGATAAGACTTGTTACCTAGTCCCTACAGTTTTTGCCTTGTAACCAGGGCACAGCTGGTTAGGGGAAGATCTCTCTGAGGGGTGGAGTTAGATGGAGCCCTTTCTGCTGCCCCCTCCCAAATCTCAGCATGTCGTCACCCCAGCTCAGGCAACCTCAATCAAAGCTTGTCAGGCCAACGCTCATGATCTGTCATGAGCTTGTGAGCAAATGGTGTGTGAGTGTTTGCTCAAACTGGGAAGCCACATGTGAATAAGTTATAGTGATTAAAAAAAAAACAACTCTCTGAAATCAAGAAAGTCAACATATGCAGAAGCATCAACACTGCACCTCAGAGGAAATTTCCAGACACATCTGAAATTGAGCTAATAAACACAGATGCTCCATACTGAAATATTTATTCTGTCCTGAATTTTGTATTATAGCACCTCAACTCAGGATGGTAAGTTTGCCATGCATGGCAAGCCATGAGTAAAAGACCTAGGATCTGGAAGAGGAAAAGCTTAGAGGAAGGAAGGGGATGGGGCAGAGGAGGAGGGATTTTAATAAAAATTGAAAAAGCAATTCCACAGCTGGCCCCTGGCAGGAGGGCAGCTCACTGACATCAGAAATATTCTTGCCCTGACACTGATAAATGTGTCAAGAACTGGCTAAAATGTTTACAAGCAGAGAGACTGTGTGTGTGTGTGTGTGTACACTATGTATAAGGTGCCTTAAGCAGGTTACATAAGGAGTCTGTTGAGTAAAAGCTCTTTAATTATCTGTGTTAAAATCTTGATTCAAGGTTGATTCAATTACAGGATAGCATAACTCACTTCACAGCCCACTGTCTTACCCAACAGCCTCTCCCTGCCTTTTCTGTCCGTGTTAAGTGTACTTTTCATCCCTATCCCACTCTTTCTTGTGGTTGTTAATAATAATTATAATAATAGATAATAATAGCGATGCTAGTAAGAGAGAAGACAATGGGGATGACGTATACCTCACTCGGTTCCCACGTGGTTTTTTATTTTCTCCTAGGTATCTATCTATATTTTGAAATCTCTTCGGTTGATGCTGTTTGGGAGCAACATAAGTATTTGATAAAGCAACATCATGAAAAACATTGTCCTTAACTTGCTTTGGAGCAATATTATATCAGGGTGATTGGGGAAGACAGTTTTTTTCTGTAACAATGCTCTGGTTTTAGTACGGTTTCTTTATTGAATTTTCAAGTATATTTTTGGGTCTATATTTAGAATATGGGGATTCATCATTCGTTGGTTTTTACCAAAAGTGGCAAGCTTCCAGCGTATAATTCTTGCCACCAAGTTATATCTTTCTAGGTATTTGGTTGGTCCTAAATTTTTGTGTCCTGCAGTCATATATTGTACAAATTGTATCATCCTTGCATGATCTTCATCGATTGTGAAGTCTGGGCTCCTTAAGGAAAGCTTTCAGTATTTTTGAGGAGACAACGATCTTGTCTTGAAATGCTTCTGCTACCTTTGCTGCTGCTTCTGCTATGTGAGTGTTCCTACTACTAGTGGTGGGGTCATTGATAGCTGCTTCCCATCTCTATAGCACTTTTTGGTTGACAAAGTGCCCCTCTCTCCACAACTATGTGAGCTGTGTCAAATAAGTGATATTATTCCCAATTTACAGATGAGGGAATTAAGGCTTGCTTGACAAGTGAAGGGATTTCTTATAGCAATACCCCAAGTGATAATAATTGTCATTTCTATAGCACTTTTATGGTTTGTAAAACTCTTTCTAAAAATTTGTATGGGCCATTAATAATTTGCTATTTACTTATAACTCCTGTATTAATCAGAATTATAAAATAGTTTTATTTCTCTTAAATAGATACACTCTAAGACAAAGGTCATAAAATGTTTTCTCTCTTTCACTCAGTTCAGATATTGTAAAATACACGATATTAATTTCAACAGAAGGGCAAACCAAAGATTAAATCATCACAAATTGACTATTATCACCAATTTGCAGAAGGCAGATAATGAAGTATAATTGTCTTGATATAATAATGATGATTGTTAATTATTTGCTTATGATAGACATTACTGAGAGGAAATATGGTGTAGCTGAATCAGGAAGATTTAAGTTCCCATCCTTCTTCTGATACATATAGTCTGTGTGATACATGTAGAGTCACAACAAATTCCCTCAATGTATGTATAGGTGTGTACATGTATACATACACACACACACACACACACACACACACATATATATATATATATATATACACACACACACACATATATGCATGTATATATGTATACACACACACAACTCCAGTAGTGATAAGACAAAGGGTATGGCATGATCTAATTTGGTCCTAATGACAATCCTATGGGGGTAGATACTGTTTTTCTCTCCAAGGTCTAGAAAGGGAAATGAAGCCCAGAGATGTGAGAAAACCTTCAAACTTAGGCCTTCTGGACTTCAGTTCCAGGGCCTGTCCCATCTATTATACCAAGGTCTGTCTGAAAGCAAGATACTTCCTCAAATACAAAGCAGAAATAACAAGGTCTTACAACTCTCTCCCTTTTTTCTCTGATTAAGGCAGCTGAAAAGAGCATCAACCCAAGCAGTTCCAGAGATTTTTTTTTCTTAATGGGTGCTTCAGATGCTAGCCAGCCTGGACTAAACATTTGCTCCATTATGCATATTTTACTAGAAAGTTTTTTGCAGCTGGTATGTTGAATGTTCCCTAAGAACCAATTTGATTCTGTTTCTGAGAGTAACTCATTTTTTCAAGAGGAGAAGAGAGCACAGAAACAGCTCAGAGACTTTAATAATCTTTTTAAAAGTATTTCATTTCTATGTGAGGTCTGAGAAGGCCTAGGTGCTGGGTAGTCAGCCTACATTTTGGCATGAATCACTTAAGTCAATCAGCAAGAATTAAGTACCTCCTATGTGCCAAGCACAGTGTTTGGTATTGGGATACAAATACAATAAATAATATGGTGCCTGGCTTCCAAGAGCTTCTATTCTCTCAGGGGAGGCAACATGTACCCATAGAAGTATATTCAAGATATATACAAAATAGAATTTGATTTGGGGAGTGAGGCATGAGATGCTTGGGGGTCATGAAGAACATCCTGTGGTCTTTTGTCTAGGTTTTGATGAAAACTTAGAATGCTAAGAGGCAGAGGTAAAAGGGAGAGTTTTCCAAGAATAGGAGACAGAATGTACAAAGACTTGTAGACAAAAGATGGAATATTGCATATAAGACATTTTCTGAGTATTCATTATCAGGGGAAATAAACAATCTTTCACCAGGATAGAAATAAGGGGAGCTGCCATGTGTAATTTCTGTATCTCTCCATACAACCTTCTACATTTTCACATCATAACTCTAATAAAGATCCCATACTCAATGAAATGAACTATTTATAGTTTCTTTCTACCAAAGTGCTATTTATATTTTAACTGAAGGAAAAGTATGGTGTTATATTTTTTTAATCAAAGAGATTTTCAAAAGAAAAAGACAATCCGTCGTATGGAGAAGTCAGAGCTCATTCATTCTACATGCCTGAGATTTTCACTATTGGAAAAATGGTATCTAATTTGAAAAATATATTAAAATTAATGATTAGAATCTTTAATTAACAAGGGAAATGGCTATTTCCTCTGCCACTCTTCCAAATTATCACATAGACAAAAACTCAAAATGAAGGGTCAAGAAGTCTCTGACACACAAATTTGAAGCAGCAGCTCAAGATTTTAAGCCTACTTGCTAAGGACAATCTCCTGCCCCTTTCTTTAGGAATTCAGTCTGAATAATGAATTATGTGATGGGTAAACCCTCGTCACTAACTGTAATAAAAAATGGAAGCATGGAGGCAATTTCCAAACATCTTTTTTTTTTTCTTGTTGTTCAGTTGTGTCTGACTCTTCATGACCTCATTTGGGGTTTTCTTGGCAAACATACTGGAGTGGTTTGCCATTTCCTTCTCCAGCTCATTTTACAGATGAAGAAATGGAAGCAAACAGGATTAAAAGATTTGCCCATGGTCACACAGCTAGTCAGTGTCTCAGGCTGTATTTGAACTCGGAAATATGAATTTTCAGAACTCCAAGCTCCAGTACCCTATCCACTGTGCCACCTCGCTGTCCCTGTTCCTTTTCTGCAGATTCATTTGTGTGCGTGTGTGTGAGATGCCTCTAGCCTAGAGTTGCTTCTGGGTTTCACTATCTCCCTGCTAAGTTCACACAAACTCTCCTCATCGGTAATGCAAAGGATGCTCCAGACTGTTTTTAGCTGACTAAGGCATGACTAGGGGAAAAAAAGTCTTACTATCTCTGATTTTCCCTCAAAATATTTTATGAACCTATCGTCTATGAGCGCTTCATCCTAAATGTATATGTTTCAAGCCTCAAGGAGCATATTTCTGGTATTCCAGGATTTGGATTTGGGCGATAGGTCTATGCTTATCTTACCCCTTCATAGTTTTATAGATTTCAAACATTTACTCTGGAATGCATGATTTTTGTTTCCTTAGATTAATGAATCCCAATTTTTTTCACCTCAATGTGGAATAATGGAAAGACCATCAGACCTGGTTCAATTCTTTACTCTTCCACTAACTAGCTGTGTAACCTTGGGTAAGTCACTTCCCTCTTTTGGACCTCCATTTCCTCATCTGTAAAATAAGCAGGTTTCCCTTTAAGGACCTTTAAGGTCCTGTAACACAGAAAACACCAACTATGCCAGTTGTTGGGTGGGAGGTAACACAGGATTGCTTCTAGCACTAGCAGGTTCACTCTTGATCCAGGCAAACAGGAAGACAGGATCTGAGACATAATAAGGGGTTAAATGAGCTTTATTCTAGCCATCTCAAGAGGGTTGCTGATAATGGGAGCACCAACTCCTAAAGCATCCCCTAATTACTCTTCTCACAAGGGCCAGTGAGAATACAGTAGGAGCTACAAGCCTTATAGCTCCCCTAACTCTCGATGGGGGCCAGCCGAGACTAATACACATTAACAAATCCCCCCAAGCCTTGATGGGGGCCAATCAAGGCACACACAGCATTCCAGCTTGTACATTCCCCCCTAAGTGTCCATGGGAGCCGGTTGAGGCAAACACACATACACATTCTCCTTGTGCATTCCTATTCCCCACTTACTGATTAGTGCCCACTTGATTTATAGGGTAACAGACAAAGAAGGCAATTTGCCAGTAATAGCTTCACAAGTTTACATTAACTCATCATTTTATCTCACTGCACAGTCGCAGTGGTCGTTTACCAGCTGAACTCAAATGTTTACGTTATCTTAAGATTATAATATGAAGTGCAAGCGTGGTGGAGGTGTTTATAAATCATGAGCCTGGGAACTAGAGACTGTTACGGCCATGGATAACTAGTATCTTAAAAAGAATAACAAAATCCATCTTATGCACACTAAAATCCACCTTACATACACTAAAATCTACCTTACATACAGATACCTTCCAGCTCTGACCATCAATGAATTTTCTCATACGGAAACCAAATAATCTGGATCATTTTAGCTGTTCTCTGGAGAGTCTCTAGCTCCATTCTATCTTGAGATCACCGTGGAGAGGACCAACCAATGGACATTTAGTTGCCCTTTGCTGTTCCAGAACAATAGGACTGGGGACCATACAGTCACCTTGGGTTATCTTACATGTCTTACCCCAAAATTTGGGTCAATTTTAGAGATTTTCAGGGCTGTAGAACTTGTATGAAACAATTTGGGTTCCAATAGAAGAATCACTCTGAAGCAATTTTGATTCTTAAAAAGGCACACAGGGAATTTGCGGCTCAGGGAAGACTATATTGATGGCTTCATGACATGCCACAGTTAAGAGTATGCTCTTTGCTTCCTAGTGACATGTTATGGAGTGGAACTAGCTATGGAGATGCTTAACTAATGGTACCTCCATTTCTAGGCACTATCATTATCATCACCATTGTTATTATTAGCTGAAATTCATGTAGATAGTGAATTCTAGTTTATTGTGCATCTTAAATAAATTATTTTCTTTGGTCCTCACCACAACCCTGTGAGTTACAAGGTACAACTTAATAGTTGCACTTAAAAGTAATCCCCACTTTACACCTGAGGAGACTTGAGCTCAAAGAAGTTAACTGACTTGCCTAAGGTCACGGCTCCTCAGTGTCTTAGCTAAGACAAGCACTCAGAGCTTAGGTCTTCTTTTAAATCTGTGCAATTCAGCAAACATTAATTAAGCACCTACTGAATGTCTAGGTCCTAGAGATCCAAAGACAAAAACAAAACAATCCATTGCATTTAAGGAGCTTAAATTCAACTGGGTGATACAACATTCTCATAGAGAGGTACAAACAAGGTATGTACCAAGTAATGCAAAGTAGTGTCAAGAGGGAGAGAGTGTCTTAATAACTCAGGAGAACTAGAAAGGCTGGGGAATAAAAGGGTCATCTGAGCTGTATTTTGAAGGAAACCAGAGAAGTGGAGAGAGAAAAGGCATTGCAAATTCTGGGGCCTAATTTTGCCCTAATTCCAAGGTGCTAGGGCAGGAGACAGCCTGTCTGTGAGGGGAACAGCTAGCAGGCTGGTTTCAGTGCAACAGAAAGTGTAGAAAAAGGACTTATAGGATGTGACAGGGTTAAAAACTGGCCACTTAGAAGGTCTTCCACAGATGACTGTAGTTTGGTTGGGTGAATAAGCTGCCCAGGCCAAACTTGCTTTCTCCAACCAAATTGACTTTACCCACTTCAGAGGAAGCAGTAGACAAGCAGATCTGCGTGAAAACGGAGTGTGGGGTGCGATCCCCAAATCACAGGCACAGCTGAGCTTAAAACTGCATGTAGTTACTTCAGAGCCCAAGTCTAAAGGACCATGTAAAGATTCCAAGAGGGCCTACTCCCTCAGACTCTGAGATTCAAACGATTAAATCCAGCAGGAGATTTGAAAATTTCAAGGCCTCAGGATTAAAATGCCCAAGGGGGAAAAAAGAGTTCATTTGCAGGAACTCCCTGACCACTAGGCAATTTTGTGTGGCTCGAGGCCATGTATAACTAAATAAAAACAAGTGTTATTGGCCTGGCTGGTCTCTTCTGGGTTTAGGACTCAGAACTATGCCTATTCATTCTCATTCTCATTCTCTCTCTGTCTCTCTGCCTCTCTCTCTGTGTCTCTGTCTCTGTGTCTCTCTCTGTGTCTCTCTCCTGCCCTCCCTCACTCCTACCCCTTCCCTCTCTCTCCCTTTCTCCTCCCTCAACTCCATAGGCTTCTGCACAAAGATATGAGCAAATCTGTACATTAAGATGGACAAAAAGAATGTGGTTACATTGGTCTTTTCTAAAAAGGCAAGACTTCCCTCCACATATAGGACTGACTTTGAATAGAGAGTGACAAGATGCCATTTTCAGTCAAAGGCATTTCCATCTGCATTGCCTCTATTTGTATGCATTCAGTCATTTTTCAGTTGTGTATGACTCTTTGTGACCCTGTTTGTGGTTTTCTTGGCAAAGATACTAGAGAGGTTTGCCATTTCCTTCTCCAGTTCATTTTGCAGATGAGCAAACAGGCAAACAGGATTAAGTGACTTGCCCAGGGTCCCACAGCTAGTCAGTGTCTGAGGCAGGATTTTAACTCAAGAGGACAAATCTTCCTCATTCCAAGCTCTATCCACTGCACCACCTCGCTGCCACTTCCAATGTGTAATAGGTACTTAAGTATAGGGTATTGTATTTTTACATTCACTGCTCTCAGGAAAAGTAAGCTAACAAAACATATAGACTACATTATGACTTTTCTTGGGTAATGAAAGATAATATTGTCTGTGCCAATTGATGAACTGAACCACATTCCCTACCCATGCTCATTAGGATTTTATATACATCTGTAGACATGTACAAAGAACCTACTACTCAGCACTGGGAAGACGAAGCCAGAAATTTCAATTCTACTGGTCTATCAATATGGAGGCAGAAGGGTCTATATTGAAAAGGAGGCTGGATTTGGGTGAGCGGCCTTGAGTTTGTATACTTATTACCTGGATGACTTTGGGTATGTCCCTTAACTTCTCTGGCTTTCAGCTCCTCATCTGAAAATGCTGGGGTAGGGTCAGATGGCCATGATCTCTTCTGGCTCTAAAGATAGGATCCTCTGACCCTAACACGATGCACTGTCACACAAGCTTCCCTGCTTTGCTCGTTGGTAGCTGTGTGTCCTGGGGCAAGTCACTTCGTCTTTCAAATCTCAGTTCTCTCTCTGGTAAAATGAAGGGTATGAAAAAAAGAACAGAGCATTGATCCACGTGATCACTGATAAAGGAAAGTCTACCAGCTGCTGAAGTTACTGACCATCCAGCTACAAAAGGAAAGATTACAGCCTAAGTATAGATCTCCTTTTAGCTGAAATCCTACAATTTTGTGGACAGTGAATTATAGGATAGGAACAAATCAGGAAAATGGTTTGGGCTGTAATGTAATTCTAGTGATAAGGGAGCCATAAGTTAGAAACCTTTGCCACTCACTCAAATCTAGCTTTCAAGGCATGAAACTTCAGGAGATGACTTTTCTGGATTGTTTATTAAAACTAAGCACATGCCCTCTATTTGCCAATGGAAAAAAAATACCCAAGCCCAGAAGGCACAGGCCTATGTCTGCAAGCAAAGCACGTGGGCACGCTTCAGTCCTACACGTGCATTCCCTTTGTTGTAGATTCCAAACCCTGCATTTCACACACCTGAAAATATGCATGTGTCTGCTTGGCGGATTTCCTTTTGTGATAATGGAAAGATCTGCTAACTCCTCTGTTTCATTATTGGCATGAGCATGGTTGCATTCTAATCAAATCAAGAAGGCATCTGTTAACAATTTACTCCAGTGAGTTGGTGTCTCAGAGTAGCCAGCTGCTTTTGAGGTCTTCATTGGAAAACATACTTGACCCATTAAAAACATTAGCCAGAATAAGGGAGGGGGAGCAACCATCTAGATCCCCAACCAGGGAACTATAATGCAGCCAAGCAATGTTAGAGAGAATTTGGTTCCCTAAACCATAGGAATATGATGTCATGCAGTCAGGCTTGCCAGAAGCCTCTGGTGCCTGTGGGATGATTGCAGAGACAGGTGGGGACATTAACACTCCAGAGAGAGCTGATGACTGGGTCTTATAGCATCCAGCATGATACAACGGAAAGAGGTCAGGATTGAAGTCTGAGGACATGGGTTTGAATCCTGACTCTGTCACTTAGCTTCATCTGTCACCTTGGACAAGACACAGAACCTCTTTGGCTTCTGTTTCTACATTTGTAAAATAAGGGAGTTGGCAAAAAGTTTTCTATGGCTGCTTCTCGTTCTAAATCACGCTCTTGCGTAGGAAGATATTTAGCTAATTTTCTCATCTTCCTACCAGGAGGTTGTACATGTGTCTGGAAAATATTTATGATATGCCAATGATAAAGTAAAATATCAGATTCAATGGATTTGGAATCCGAGGAGTTGGGTTCAAATGTGAGCTCTGCCGCTAACTTCCTCTGCGACCATGGGTAGCTGCTACACCTCCCTGGGCTCCAGTTTCTTTGTCTGTAAAATGAGAGATCTGGATTCTATCACCTCGAAGGGTCCTTGCCGCTCTAGGTCGGGTTGGCGCTGCTGCTATGACCTGGCTGGGCCTTTTGTTCTCCCTTCTCTCAGGAAGGAGCAATTTCGGTTTGGACAAAAGAGCATCCCTCAAGTCAGAAAACAAAAAGCAGACAGGTCTTAATGATGTAAACCTGAGGAAGGTTTCCCCTGAGCAATAGAGAAAAGAAGAAGAGAGGAGCAAGTCTGGGAATGATGAGGTTGCTTTTGGGACACAGCACTTCAGCTTTCTGGGCATCGATGCTGTAGGCTCTAAAGTGAAGTTCTGAACTGGGTAAACACTAAGGTCTTTTCCAAGTCTAATATTCTATGATTCTAACAAACAGCATGGGTGGGGGGAGGCATTTGAAATTTTTTCTCAGTAGCTTTATGAAAGGGACTATATCTTATATTTCTTTTATCTCCCAACAATGCCTAGCACAGCATTCTGTCAAGAGAATAAATCTTTTTGATTAATTATAGGAGGAAAAAAAGTAGTATCAAAGTATTGTTGTTGTCGTTCAGTTGTGTAGTCATATCTGACTCTCCATGACTCCGTGGACGTGTTTTTTGGTTTTTTTGGCAAAGATACTTGAGAGGTTTGCCATTTCCTTCTCCAGCTCATTTTACAGATGAGGAAACTGAGGCAAACAGGGTGAAGTAACTTGCCCAGGGTCACATAGCTAGTAAGTACCTGAGGTCATATTTGAACTCAGATCTTACTCTATCCCTAAACCACCTAGCTGTCCACTATTATAGACTTCCAAAATAAAAATGAGTATTAATAGGTTTAGCCCTAATCAATTCCTACCTCCTTCCCAAATAAACATATCTGATTTGTTTCAAGAAGGAACAGTCCTCAATTATCTATATTTTAATTATGTGTGCATTTCAATTATGCTACAGTAATTTTCTGTAAGGAATTGAGATGAAACCTTAAAAGTAGCCAGTGACTCATGATGAGCCTGCTCATGTGCATCTCTCTCTCTCTGCTCCCTTTCCCAGACAGCTAGAGTATGTGGCTGCGTATGAATGTGGGTTTGGGGTGGGGGTGGAGGTTGGCATTGAAGAAGTGTTCCTTATAGAAGCTGAATATGGACTGAGCATAGCTGATCTCCCATACCTTCTTTTAGTGAAATGGTGGTGGAAGAAATTTTTGCCATCAAAAAGATGGATGCTTAATGGAGGTCTTTTCTCAGGTTCATCACCACATGGGGTTGAGAGCCAAGGGGAGAACTACATCAAAGGCCTAGTGAGCAGTGAGTAATGCCTGAAATGAGGCAAGCTGGGATCTGCTCAGGGAATGGTACATCTGGTAACCTCTGGGATAGAAATGGATTACAGTCTGGGCAAGATGGAGAGATGGGTAGAAGCAAGCAGATAATGCTAAAACATACTCAGCCTTTCATGGAAGCATTTTGACCTTATTGAGACTTATGACCTCTAGAAGTATTCTCTAGCTATGAAGAGAAACTGAGCCAATAGCTTCCCCTGTCAAAGAGGAGCTGATTTCCTAAGCTGTTCTAGGGGGAAAGGCTAGGACACCATTCAGAAAACCGTGCTCATGTTGTTTTGTTACCTTTCTAATGACTTCAGTCATAATTAAATGCTTTCTTTATAGCAGGTATGACTACACTCCCCAGACACAAGCCATTTAGAGAACACTTCAAAACCGGAGTTAGATTTAGTGGACAGACTTGAAAGATAGTGGTGATATTGGTGTTTTGAAGTAAAGTAGATGGAGTTGAACACAGTGGCACCTGAGGCCACAGTGGTGACCTTGCTGCTGCTGGCATTAGGTTTGCAACAGGTAATTCCAAATGGACATCAGCTTCTAGGAGCACTTGAGCTTCATCCCATTTCAGTAGCAGAGGTATAGGGACCACCAAAAATTCAGGACTCTGTGGAACAACCTTCCCAGAAGCCTCCACCCTGCCATGCTATTTATCTAATAGCTGTGACCATGAGAGTAATTGGAATTTTTATACTCCTTTATAAACTAGTTATAAGTTAACTCAATGCATCTTTCTCCTTTTCATGAGGAGACAAGAGATCTAAATTAAGATGGTGAATTTCCAGGTTAGCTCTTTTGTCAGATGCTTCACTGTGGCTGGGAAACAGGAAAGAAAGACAAGTTCCAGACTAAAAGAAGCTTCTGAGTCTGAGAGGTGCTGGGTTTAGGGATTGTCTGGAATGTACATTTGAATAATGTTTCTTGCTGCTGTTCAGTCATTTTGGTCACATCTGACTCTTCATGACCCCATTTGAGGTTTTCTTGGCAAAGATACTGGAGTGGTTTGCCATTTCCTTCCTCAGCTCATTTTTTACATATGAGGAAATAGAGGCAAACAGGGTTAAGTGACTTACCCAGGGTCACACGGCTGTTAAGTGTCTGAAGCTACATTTGAACTTCAGTCTTCCTGACTGACACTCTATCCACTGCTGGCCTACCTATCTGGCCAATACTTCTTTTTTATCTCATCAGATTAAACTGCTTACTAAGATAATGCCACTGGGACTTTTGGTTGACAGTTGTGAAGAGAAGAAAGAAGGAGCGATAGAGAATAAACAGATTTGATGGGGTAGACAAACCTATTCCTCCAGAATATGGAGCAATCCCAAATGGGGGCCAGAGCCCCTGTCTCTCTGAAGCTTCTGACTGAGAGGAATAGGGATTTTAGTTAATCTCTGTCTTTACATACCGTACGGGTTCTGCTTGCTTACCTGAGTGTTAGCATCCTGAGCAAGTGCACAGCCAGATACGAATTCATTTCAGGTATTTCCAGATTTTTTAAGAACTAGATTGGAGAGTACAGCCTCCTCTCTTCTGTAACTGGTCCAATGCTCCAGTGTCCAAGCGCCAATAAAATGTCAGTCAAAGGCACTGTGGTTCTTGTCTGCTGGGAAGGTCTGGACACCTCCTGCGTCATAGTGTGGCTAAAGGAGAAGGACTCTGATGTTATTGCCTACCTGGTCAACATTAGACAAAAGGAGGACTGAAGAGGCCAGTAAGAAGGCATTGAAGCTTGGGACCATAAAGGTTTTATTCATCAAGGCCATCAGTAAAGAATTTGTGGAGGAGTTCTTCTGACCAGCTCTTTGGTTTAGTGCCCTGTATGAGGACTGCTTTCTTTTATGTTCCATCACAAGTAGTAGTCAACAAGGAGGTGGGGGGGGGGGGTATGGTAGGATAGGGGTAGAAATTATAATCACAATAGCAATGACAATAATAAAAGTCTACCTTAGGAGAGAAAAGAACTAGACGGGAGAAAATGAGCCAAGAAAGGTAGAAAGATCATGAGTAGTACCCAGGATTCTGAGAGGTGGGATTCCACGGACACAAGAACTATGTTTTCACGTGTCAGAACCCAGAGCCTTAGGCTGACTCAGGAGGAAATAAAGCAAATTTGCCCTTCTTTTCCCAAAAGGAGAATCCTCCCATCCTCACAGCCTCATGTTTGTCCTAATCACAGGCACATTTCCTGCAGAAAGGCAGAGATGACCAGAGCTGGAAGGACATTAGAAGTCATCTAACTCAACCTACCAGCCATTGCAGGAGTACCGATTATAATACCCCCAAAGTGGTAGACTAAGATATTGCAGTGTGGTCCAGTAGAAAGTGTGCTAGGTTTAGAGTTAGAATCCTATCTCTGGCACTTACTATCTCTGTGGCCTTGGGAAAATCGTTTAACCTCTCTGGATCTCAATTTCCTTGTCTTTAAAATGAAGATATTAGACTCAACGTTCTCTGAGTAGTCTTAGAGATCTAACTCTGTGGCAATCATGATGCATCACTATAGAGCACAGAGAATTTACTTCCCAGTAGAATTTAAGTTCCTTAAAGGCAGAGCCTATTTCATTTTTATCTTTGTATATCATGGCCTAGTGGATGGTAAGTATTTCATAAATGTGTCTTGAATTGAATAACCATGGCTGCCTAGCACATAATAGATGCAGTAGAAATGTGTATCCCCTCCCCCAACTTCTACTAAGAAGTCCCTTTTCTTCCCTCTGGAATCACATCAATAAATTAATAAACCCTCTCTCCCATGTCAATTTTTGAAATACTTTTTTATATCACCCTTAATTCTTCCTTTATCCAGGCTTGCCATACCCAGTTCTTTCAGTTGCTTTTAATAAGGCATGGAATCCAGACCCTCTCCTTAATCCGTAGCCTTCCTTGGTATACAGTCCAGTATGTCGATGCCCCTTGTAAAACATGGCCCTTCCAACTGAACAAATGTGGCTTCACCCCTACAGAGAAATACAACAATCATTTCCTTGTTCTGGGTATTCTGGTCCTAATCGTGCAGCCACAAATTACATGAGATTTTGGGGCAGGCATGCCAAATTATTGGTTCATATGGAGTTTGCATCAACTAAAGCTCTTTAGCCTTTTTTCACCTAAACATCTGCCAAGCAAGTCTTTCCCATCTGGTACTTATGCGGTTAATGCCTGGAACTCAAGTGGGAGACTTTACATTTATCCCTATTACAATTCATACGATCATTGGATTTAGAACTGGAAGGGACCTTAGAAGTCATATCATCCAACCCACTCATATTGTAGTTGAGGTGCAGAGGGGCCTCACCGGGCCCTCCAGGCACCTCTGGTTCGGATCTAGGCCTATATGCCAGTAGAGGGAGGAAGACAAGTCAGAGGATTGGTGACTATATATAAAAATATAATAAATATCTGAACTAAATCTCTCTCAATCAGAGGATTTATAATGGAGAGAAAAAGCAGTCATTTCTACCATGTCCTAGCTATATATGTATGCATTCAGCATTTTCCCTGTGAGTAGCATAATGATGTTTTTATTCCTGTTCCATTTAAATATTAACATTTGATATAATTAATAAATTCAATTTACCTTCTGAAAAAGGAAAAAAAAACTTGCCCAAAGGCTCTCAAATAGATGAAATAGCAGAACCAGGATTTGAATGAATCAAGGTCTTTCTGGTTCTAACTCCAGTGATCTTGATGGCTTCTGGAAAATTGCATCTTGTTGGTTTGGGCCAGTTTATCCAGCCTGGTGAGATCTTTTGGAATCTGGCTTCTTGGATCAGCCATAGCTACCCTTTCTTTCTTTAGTTTCCTACAGATTTTGAGTAATTAAAATATTCCATAAGGCAGAGTCAGGGATAGAGCCCTTCCATGGCACCTCATTAGGGAACTGCCCCAGGCTGATATTGGTTTCACTAATCAGCATTCTTAGACTACGTTTATTTTAGCTATAACAATCAATTGACCAACCAACAATATATTACATGCTTTCTGCTGTGCTGGGGCTGGGGTACACAGAACAAAAGACAAGAGAAAAATTAAATAGTCTATATGCTCAAGTAGGTTATCCCGTATCAAGGAGGCAACTTGTAAATGAAAAAGGTATATACAATATAAGCACAACATAATTGAGACAGCTAGTGGATAGGGTGGATCGAGTGCTGGGCTTGAAGTCAGGAAGGCCTGAATTCAAATCTGGCCTTAGACACTTAATAACTGTGTGACCCTGGGCAAGTTACTTAATCTCCGCCTTCCTCAGTTTCCTCAAGGGTAAAGTGGGGACAATACCAGCACCTAGCTCACAGAGTTGTTGTGAGGATCAAATAAGATAATATTTGTAAAATGCTTAGCATAATGCTTGGCACATAACAGGTGTAATATAATTGGGGGAGGCCCTAGCGATTAAGGGGAGGTCAGGAAAGGCCTCATGCAGAAGGTGGTATTTGATTTGAGCTCTGAAATAAACTTTCGATTCTAAGATCCTCAGAGGTGAGGAGGGATCGCATGCCAAGCATAGGAGACAGATAGTGCAAAAGCACGGAGACAGAAGGCAGAATGTCCTGTGTGACAAATAGCAAGAAGCCAAGTCTGGCTAGACCAGAGAACGTGTGAATGGGTGGACTGTATGTTGTGGAGTCAGATTGTGAAATGTTTCAGTGCCATTCAGAAGAGTTTGTATCTGATCCTTGAACTAATAGGGCTCACTGGAGGTTACTGAGTAGAGGAATGACCAGGTCAGACCTATGCTTAATAAATACCCCTTTGGTAGCTGTGCAGTGGGTGAAACAGGAAAGGCCTGAGACAGGAAAGATAGGAGGCTATTGCTGTAGTCCAGGCAACACCTGATGAAGGCTTAAACTAGAGCAGGGGTGGGGAACCTGTGGCCTTCAGGCTACATGTGTCCCTCTAGGTCCTCAAGTGTGGCCCTTTGAATGCAAACTTCACAGAGAAGTCCCATTTAATATTGTTCCATTTAAATATTAACATTTCATATAATTAATAAATTCAACTTACCTTCTGAAAAAAGGGAGAAAAACCTTCACAGTGAAATTTGCGTTCAGTCAAAGGGCTACACTTGAGGACCTAGAGGGCCACATGTGGCCTTGAGGCTGCAAGTTCCCCCACCCCTGAACTAGAGTGTTGGCCATGTCAGTAGAGAGAAGGGAATAGTTGTGGAAGACGTTGTGGAGTAAAAGTTGATAAAAGTTTTTAATTGATCAGATATATTGGGTGAAGATTTGAGGACGACTCTAAGACTGCAATCCTGAGTGCTTACGAAGATGGGCAGTAGTGCCATAGACAGATGTACAGAAGTTTGAAAGAAGAGGGGGGGATTTTGGGAAAAGATCACGAGTTCCATTTTGGACATATTGACTTTTAGATGCCTATAGGGGATCCAATTTGAAATTTCTGATAGGTTATTGTTGACTCAGGATTGTAAGGAGAAAAACTAGGGCTGGACATATATATAGAAATAAGAGTCATCTGCAGAGAGATTATGATTGAACCCATGAGAGCCACTGAGGTTACTAAGAGTATAAGAAAGAGAAGAGGTCCAGGAAAGAGCCTGGGGGGAAACAACCCTGGGAAGGGGTGTAATATGGATGGAAATCAAGGAAACGAGCCTGAGAAGGAACTGTCAGACAGGTAGGAGGAAAATCAATTATGAAAACCTAGAGCAGAGAGAGTACCCAGTTTAAGAATGGTCAATAGTATCATATACTACAGAGAAGTCAAGAGGGAAGAAAATCAAGAAAAGCCTATCAGATTAGCCCATTAAGAAATGAGTGGTAACTTGAGAGAGAATAATTCCACTTGAGCGATGAGGTCACAAGCCAGACTGCAAAGGGTTGAGAAAGAGAGTGAGATGAGAGGAGGTGAAGGCAGAAGAGCAGACATCTTTTCCTAGGAATATGGCTTTGAAAGGTAAGAGATACATAGGTGAGTAATTTGAGATCTGGTAGGGTCAAATGAGTTGTGTGGTTTTTGTTTATTTGTTTTAGAGATAGAAGAGACCTGGACATGTTTGTAGGCACCAAGGAAGGGAACAGTAGATAGGGAGAAATTGAAAGAAGGGGGTGGGGAGAGGGAGAAATAGAGAAAGAGAGAAGGGAAAAGAGAGAGAGAGAGAGAGAGAGAGAGACGGAGAGAGAGACAGAGACAGAGAGAGAGAGGAGGACAGAGACAGAGAGAAAAAGGGGGAGAGAGAGAGAGAGAGAGAGAGAGAGAGACAGAGAGAGAGACAGAGAGAGAGAGACAGAGACAGAGAGAGAGAGAATTGTGGGAACAATCTATCAGAGGATATAGGAGGGCGTGGAATCAAGGTACATATGGATGGGCTGGTCTTGGAAAGAAGAAGGCCCAGCTCCCCATCAAAGCCTCCACGTAATTGTATCGTCATCTAGTTATAGGACACAGTGTCTTCCTGAAATCCAAATGCAATACATTAACATTTCCCTGGTGTGGCAGCCTAGTGACCCAGTCGAAGATCATAGGCTTATAGATTAAAGCTGGAAGATGCCTTAGAGAACATCTCATCCAGCTCTCATTTGCCAGATGATGAAACGGAGGCCCAGAGAGGTGAAGTGATTTGCTGACGGTAACACTGGGAGCAGCAGGGGCAGGATTTGCTTTGAACTCCGTTCTCTGACTCCAAAGACAACACTCAAAACAGCAAGCCCTCACACCAGAGTGTAAAGCCACAGGAACAAGGCTGCCTCTGTACCTAAGATACAGAATCAACATTTACGGGAAAATATTTTTATCTTTTGAATCCTATTCCTATCTCTGTCACATGCTAAGTAGCCCTAGCGAGTCATTTAGGGACAAACATTTTTAAAAAATTGGCCCAGTTTCCTTGTGTTTGCAAAGATGTTGAAGAAAATATGCAAGTATACTTGACTGGTGCCTGGCGTCTTGATCTATGCCCAAAATAAATAGCAATAACTCACATTTCTGTAGCACTTTAAGGTTTCTAAAGCACTCTCTTCATAACATCCCAGTGCATATGTTGTGCAAGTGCTATTATCTTTATTTTACAAATGAGGCTCAAAAAAGTTAAGCAACTTGCCTATCATTACAGATGGTTAGTGTGGGAGCCAGGATTTGAATCCCAATGTCCTGGCTCCAAATCCAGCCTTCCTACCGCTATGTTTGTCATTTGGCCCTATGGTATACCGATAGAATTTAGTCCAAGGTACCCATATTAAATCTCAAGGTTGGAAAAAGACTCCGGTGCAAAGTTTGGCATTCTTAATGTCCTGGTCAAGTGGTTAGGGGAGGATTTCTACAATACAGCTTGGTTTGGAAAGCTCCATGAAATTCTGTAATGAGGGAAGATTAAACCACAAAAGCATTAGAGGGTCATCACCTCTAGTGATGTTTATTTCCTTTTTTTTTTTCTTTTGGCCTTTGCTTTGCAAAGTGGAATGTTCTGCTTTGTTCAGCTCTGAGTTCTGATAGAATTAAATCATCCAGAAATGGTTTGGAAGATTTACTTTTCTCTCAGTCTCCTCCTTTTTTTTCTATCCCATTCCCATATCCCCAGGTTCCTCCTGGAGGCAGCCCCACTTCTCAGCTCTGCAGATCTCATCCGCATGAAGGGAGAGATTCACCCCCTCAGGGAAGCAAGTGGAAACCTGCCCAATGCAAAACGGCTTTGGTAATGGTCCCTTCACCTTTTCTTTGCCCCTGGAGGCACGAGTTCACCTGACCCTCTTGTACTAGGTATGTGTCTGCCATCTCAGGAGACATTAAAAGAGACACTTTTTCCCACAGCAAGCCTAAAACAGCCCAGCTCTGTGCCTTCTGTCTAGTTCTTCATCACAAACTGTACGCTTTGATTTTTCATTCTTGTAACTTTCCCATGTAACCACACCCCTGCTCCACCCTGTTTTTGGCACATGTCATTTTCTTCTTGCCTATGAATTGCCATCTCCCTACGTGAACAGGTGAAAGAAATGAATAGAATACCTAAAAATAGCTCTAAGTGGTGAGTATTCCAAGATAGACAGTTTTCCACACCCAAGACTTGGCAGAAGGTAGAAGCATTGGGGAGTGTCTAGAGCAGTTTAGTGAATGCTTGGGAACCTTGGGTAGGGATCAGAGCTGACAGCAGTTCTCTGAAGGCTGATCTGACCCAGCTCAAGTATAGAATGGTACCTACCATATACTAGTGGCATTCACTAAATGTTGAATGAATGCCTAATGCAGTGAGGAGTGAATGGGAAGAAACTATTACCGTAAACAAGGGTTACCTGATTTTAGAATGGGGAAACATTCTATCCGGTGTAGATCAGGAAGAGAAAGTGTGTTGGATTCCCAATAAGCCTTGGCAGTATCTGCCTGGGCTCAAATATGGAACCGTTATGTAACTAGACAGAGATGAAAACATATAAGACAATTGAGTATGTGCTGAAAGTCTGGCAACTCTCTATTGCTGGAGTGAGTCCCAGAATATTCTGAATTTTTTTGCCAAATATCCTATCCTGAGACAATAGTTGAAATATATAAAGTTACAGAAGATCAGAACTGGAAGGGATGTTAGACATCCTCTAATTCCCCTAATTTTACATAGGAGGAAACTGAGGAGGTTCATAGAGCTCATGTGACTTGCCCAAGGTCACACAGCAAGGAAGTGGCAGAGCAAAGGTTCAAATTCAGGTCTTCTGATTTCTAGTTCAGTAGCCTCCACCACCCCGGACTGCTCCACATCCCAGTACTGCCAGGCAGAGCTCACCTTACGCATTTAAGGGGGTCATCAATGTGGTGTCACAGGGGGGCTTCAAAATGTTCATCCCTGCTACACTTTTGAAATAAAAACATTTGGGGTCAGTGGTTTCATACAGATATAACTTAAGGGTGAGTTTTCTGATATTAGGGCCCTAGGCCAATAGATATCTTATTGATTTGAGATTTGGGATTATTTCATTGTTTGTTAATCCATAGTAAATTAATTAATATAATAAGTTAATTCTTGAGTTTAAATCATGCATAGGTCTGATATGGATATGTGTTTGCATGTATATACACACATATACAAAATGTATGTGCGTTATATATATATATCCATATACACATGTGTATATATATATAGAGGGGGGAGAGAGAGTGAGAGAGAGTATGTAAAAAGACATGGTCACACATCGTGAATGTATAGACACGGAAGTTCAGGAAACTGAGTCTAGGCATTATTTAGCAAAATTTTACCTAGAAGGTCTGACACCATTTTATGGGACAAACACCACAAAATGCATCCTCTTCCTCAATAAGTGGAACAAAATGTACTCTCAAATGAAGTTTTTATTATAAATTCACTTAGGGAAGAGGAAATGGAATTTAAGTTACAGGAGCACTCAAGGCCTGATGAGAAAGAGTAAGAGGCAATTGCTTGGGAAGCTAAAACAGGGGCTCCCTTTTTCCCTATTTTTTCACCTGAGAACTCTGCCTCAAATATCACTGAAAAATAATTGAGACCATTTGCTGAGAGCTCCCTCTTCTCCCCTCTTCCTCATCTTACGTCACAGGTGCCTTTTGCCACCATCTCTTCCTTCACCCATATCAGACAAAGAGGTGGCCCTTCTGCTTGCCAAGGCAAATCCCTCTGTAATACACAAATGATCCCATTCCACCCCATCTTCTCCAGAAGATTTTCTCCTCTATCATCCCAACTATCTTCTCAGTCTTCAAACTCTCCCTCTACAGATTTCTTGTTGCTTTCCTGATGACTACAAATAAGCCTCTGTCTCCTCCATCCTCAAAAAAACCCCTTACTTGATCTAGCCATCCCTTCCCCTCCAGGTATCCCCTGTCTCTTCTGCCTTTCAAACTAAACTCCCTGAGAAGACTGTGTGTAATAAGTGCTTTTACTTCCTTTCCTCTCAATCTCTTCTTAACTTTCTGAAGTCTGGCTTCCAAACCCATCATTCATCTCTCCAAAGTTACCAATGATCTCATAACTGCCAAGTCTAATATTCTTTTCCGAATGCTCATCCGTCTTGATCTCTCTGTAGCCTTTGACAATGTCAAAAACCCTCTTCTTCCTGATACTGTCTTCTCTCAAGGTTTTTGTGACACTGTGTATTGGCCATCTTGTCTTGTAGACATCTTAAACTCAACATGTCCAAAATTGAACTCAGTTTTATTTCCTCCCCCTCAACCCTCTTCTAAACTTCCCTCCTACCCTGGAGGGCATCACCACTTCCCAATCATCCAGGCTCCCAACTTAAGTGGTATCCTTGACTCTTCAATCTCTCTAAACAGCCCCAACACATATCCAATCTGTTGCTCTGGTCTATTTTGCCTTTGTAACATTTCCTGAATGCACCCCCTTCTCTCCTCTGGCATTGTCACCATCCTGGCGTGATCCCCTCATCACCTAACCCTCAGACTATTATAACAACTGCTAGCTGATATGCCTGTCACAAGACTCTCCCTGCTCCAGTCCATCCTCTACTCAGTTGTCAAAATGATCTCCCTAAAGCTTGAGTCTGATCATACCATCTCCCCTACTCAGTAGGGCTCCCTGTCACGTCCTGGATTAAATATAAAATGTCTGTTAATTGTTCTGCAAGTTCTTTGGTGTTTATAGTTAGGTCTATTGGTAGTTTTACTTTGCAGCTAGCTAGCTTTGTTCTGTTAGTTATCCACACTTAACAGCTTTTGACTGATTCCTGTATACTATAGCTGTGTACATACTTTTGAAATGTACATGTTTTATGTCCTGTATGAAGTTAGGCATGTTGTCACTCTAGTATCCTCCCAGGTGATACAACCATGTCTACTACATTTAATGTTACTATGTATTTGTTTTATTTCAGTTTCAATGGTACCAACATTTGGCATGTCAGAAAAATCAACGTTCTTGTTTTAAAGCACTGATGCTTATGTTTATTCTGTATAATTATAGGTTTTGGACTTGCTCCAGCTGATCTTTGTAAGGGATTGAAAAGAGTTTCAACCCAGGGGAGGAATGTAACCCCAGTCCCAAAGCCCTTTGGTACGAGATTCTCTCTTTATTGATGGAGATCAATGTCCTGCTCCAGTGTGAGGGGCAGGGCAGAGTTGGTGAGAGTGGGAAAGAAGAGAGATCTTCAGCTTTCTTCAGGTACTTTTGGCCTGTGGATGATGCCAGTTCTACTTCAGAATGCTGAAGGAAGAAACTCTGGGAAGAAACCAAGATGACAGGAGCTGGCAGTTGTCATCACGTTCTTATCCCCAGCTTGCCATATTAGAGACTTCAGGGAACTTCTCCTTGGGTGAAATCTAGGATCCTCTCTCCTAGTTAAGCTGAGTTGTTGTTCAGTCATTTTTTCAGTTATGTTTAACTCTTTATGATCTCATCTAGAATTTTCTTGTCAGAGATACTAGAATAGTTTGCCATTTCCTTCTCCAGCTCATTTTACAGATGAGAAACTGTGGCAAATAGGGTTAAGTGACTTATTCAGGGTCACACAGCTAATAAGTATCTATCTAAGGCCAAATCTGAACTCAGGAAAATGAGTCTTTCTGACTTCAGACCCAACATTCTATCCATTGTTCTATCTAGCTGCCCTACGAGCTAAATTACCTCACTCCCAATGGGAGAACTCCTTCACTTTATATTGTCTGGCATATATTCTCCTACAAAAACTTTCTCTGACTTCTGTTTTGCTATTGAATTGGATAAATGGTTTTCTTTGATTTAAAAAAAAATCCTCTATTTGGCATTCAAAGCCCTCAACAACCTTGCCCCTTCCTACCTTTCTAGTCTTCCTACACTTTATACTCTCCCTTCCCCCTGCCCCATCTTCCATCTCTGGGCATTTTTACTGGCTATCCCCTGATGGCTGGAATGCTCTCCCTCTTATCTCAGCCTCCTATCTTCCCTGGCTTCCTTCAAATCTCACCTACCAACCCACCTTCTGAAAGAAGCCATTCCCAGTTCTTCAAAATCTTTGTGCCTTTCTTCTGAGACTATCCCCAATTTATCCTGGATATATCTTGTTTGCACATAGTTATTTGCATATTTTCTTCTCCATTAGACATGAAGATCCTTGAGTGGGGGAGGGGATTTTTTAACTTTTCTTTGTATTCATAGCTCTTAGCCCATGCCTGGACTTAGTAGACAATTAATTAATGAATAGTGATTGGCTGACTGAGGTAGCAGGGTAGGTGGGCTATAGAGTAGCGCACTAATGGGAAACATGAAATTGAAGAGGGTGGGGAATTATAGCTGGAAATAACTATACCACCTGATAGTTTCCTATTTGAAATAATTCAACCAATAGGCATTTATTAGGTACCTACCATGTGCCAGGTACTGTACTAAGTGCTGAGAGTACAAAAATAGAAATGAAGCAGTCCCTGCCCTTAAGGAGCTTCCATTCTATGCGGGAAGTGGAAGGGAACATTCATATATATATATATAAGTGGATACAAAATATACACAATGTAAATACAAAGTAATTTTTGGTAGGGATGCATAAGCCACTGGGAAGGTGGGTGGTGGTGGTCAGGAAAGGTCCTGTGTTGGAGGTGGCATTTGAACTAAGGTTAATGAATGCTAAGAAATATAAGAAGCAAAGGTGAGGAAGGAGGGCCATCCCTCACGTAGAGGACTGTACAAAGGTACAGAGACAGGAGATTGAATATTGTGTGTGAAGGACAAGTAGACCAGGTAAGATTCTTGCTAATTAGGTGCTAGGTTTCGTTGTTGCTTCACTGCTGAAAGAGGAAGCTCTCTCAATTTCTGCACCCTAGAACAAAGTCCTAGTCACCCTGCCCTAGTGATAGCTCTGTTGTTTAGACATCGAAGTAGAAGGCTGATTCTACTTGGGGAGCATAGAGACTCTGGACCTTGCAAACAGAGCTAAAGCTCTTAAGGATGGGAGAAAACAAAACAAAACAAAACCCCAAAGTCCCAAGCCCTAAGGGATTTAGCATTGCCACCCCTAAGGGGGCAAAGAAGGGTTGCAATTAATGTGAGGAGTGGCAGAATCAGAGGAAGGGCCATTGATATGCTTCTGTAGTGATAGAATGCCAAAGCTACAAAGGGACCTTAGAAATTAATCTAATACCTTCATTTTTTAAGGAGGCAGAAATTTAAGAGGAAAGGTGATGACTTGTCCAAGGTCATCTACTTAGTTAGTGGGGCCCCTGACCCCTTCTTGTGCTGATCCTACCACTTTACAGACAATAAATATAAACTAAGTATCAATTGGGAATGTTGTTCAGTCATTTTTCAGTCACGTCTGACCCTTCACAACCCCATTTAGAGTTTTCATGGCAGAGATACTAAAGTAGTTGGTCATTTCCTTCTCCAGCTCATTTTATAGATGAGAAAACTGAGGCAAACGGGGGTTAGTGACTTGCCCAGGGTCACACAACTAGGAAGTGTCTGAGGCCAGATTTAAACTGAGATCTTCCTGATACCAGGCCTGGCACTTTATCCACTGTGCCACTATTCATTTTGTCACTTTTTCTGACTGAAGTGTGTTAATAAACTCCACATAGTCACACTCGTCATCCCAGCTACTTTCCTGACCAAATTTCCTTCCCTTGCTACCTTCTCTATGCATGTTGTTTCCCCCATTAGAATTTAAATTCCTTGGAGGCAGGAATTGTCTTTGCTTTTGTATTTTCAAAAGCTGTTGGATGTGACATCAGTATGCTCAACTGGAACCAGAGAGCCAATTGTGGGCATTTAAATCTTGAAAATCAGCAAACACTACAAATCAGGACTTAATTTATTGTTTTATTAATTGTCTAGACTTAAGAAAGAGGTGAAGATGTTAATAATGAAGATTAAACTTAAAAGTGTGTCATGCCAACATGAATCAAAAAGGACCTTAGGTAATACCTCAAACATGGAAATCTCAAGGAGTATATCATTCTGGACAGGCCAGTGTCTTAAACAGCTGAGGGTTTATCTAATTTTACACTAAAATTTTGTAAATTGTATTATCTGCTTCCCTGCCTTAAACACGTAAAATGCTTCACAAACCCTAAAAAGGACTATGTAAATGTTACCTGTGTTCATAAATAAAGTATCTTGTATATATTTTTTAAAAAGTATGTCATGAATACATTCCTGGCCCCACTGAGAGTTCGTTGTTAAACTTTTACCAGCACAACACTGATTTGACATTTACAAAGTCAGTGGTAGCATTAAAGTTTAGGCAGATCATAGTTTGGAGTTTTGCATGATGCAAGATCATTTGATAAGTCTTCTATTAATATCTCTAGCTCTAGGGAAAATTAAAATAGTTCCCATTTATTTGGTTAGTGAGATACCATAATAGGTATTGGCTTGGTGAATAATTTTGATGTATGGCAACCTTGAAAGTTTACCTTTTTTTCTCTGATACTTTTTCTAAAAGATTCCTCAGGGTGAAAGTATTCATGAGTTTCCAGGTTAGACAATAGAGTTTGGAAAAATCTAAGAGATTCATTGTGTGATACATTTTTTCCATTGAGTCATTCCTTCTGGCATGGGGCTAGAAAAAGTAGGTCAAGAGAGAGGGCTGGGCTTCCTTGCGACCTTGGACTTGTCTCATTTAACCTCTTTGACCCTCAGTCTCCTTATTTGTAAAACAGAGACACTACCTAGCTCACAGAGTTGTTAAAAGTGCTTTGTTACCCAGCTCACCTGGCTGTTGAGAGGAAAGTGCCTTGTTCAATCTTCAAGCTTATAGATAAATATGAGTTACGGTACATTTTATTAGCATATGTTGTTATTTTGCTGTAGGACAGATAGTTTGCAATAGGTGGTAGAAGACAGATCTTGGAGTCAGGAAGAGTTACGATCAAGTCCTTTCTCTGATACATGCTAGCCTTGTAACCTTAGACAAACCATTTCACCTCCTAGTGACCCAGACAACTCTGAGACCAAGTGCCACAGGATGGGAAGATCTCTGTCAGCAGAGGACATCTCCTATGCCTGTGAAAGCACAGGTTGGGATTTCAGACCCATTCTATCCCTACTGTAAAAAATAGCAACAATTCTTCTGCAACTGATCTGGGGGTAAACAGAGAGGACCTGAGGCACCGAGGTAGGTGGGCAACCCAGAACTTTCCAACAGTATACGAGTATCTGAAACCTTTTTTTTTTTTTTTGTAAATTGCTTGGCTTCAGAGAAAAACTTACCATAATGTAGCATCTAAAACATCTGTTTTTCATTACCAGAGCCATTGTCCATGTAATTACAGTGTCAGTCAACAGGATCATGAAAGACACGGAAAAGAGAAATTCTAGACTTTTGAAGAGCCAGCTCCCTAGGAGGAAGAGAGCATCATCTGCTCTTCTGTAAAGTTGGCCACTTCATGTCCAAGAACAGGTCTGTTTTCTCCAGCTACACAAGGATGTGGCAATCGGAGTCCTAGTCAAGGAAGAAAGGAGACTTGACTTTGACTTGGGGCAAATCATTTAGCCTCTTGGCTTCTTTATCCGTACAAACATAATCCAAGTGGTTATTGTGTGGTTAACCTAATTAAGGCTACAGAAGCACCAGCTAAGATCTTGTTTCTGTACCTCCTTCACATCAGACTCCTTTTCTCTATTTCCATGCTAACTACCCAGGCTCTTATTAGCACCTGCTGGACTATTTCAATAGTATCCTAATAGGTCAATTCCACTTCATTCAACCCCCTACGATGTGCAAAGAACTGTACTAGCTGCTGGAGATATAAAATGGTGTTTCATTTTGTTTTTAAATGACACAATCCCTGCCTTTGAAAAACTTTTATTTTACTGGGGAAATCTGGCAAATATCTTACAAAGTAGGATGTGATAGGAGCAATGGAAAGAAGCAAAGCGCTGGAAAATTTTGAGGAAGGAAAGAATACTTTTGTCTGGAGGGAAGAGTGAAAGGCTTCATTGAGAGACTTGAAGGAAAATTCAACTGGATTTAATTCAATGAACATTTGTTAAATGTCTGTTACGTGCCATGCACTGTGGCATATATTGAGGAAGCAAAGGAAAAAATACCAATGGCCCCAACCATCCGAGAGCTCGTATCTTTCTTGGGGAGAAGCAACATGATCATAGGTAAATAAATAAAATACCTTAAAGAAAATACGAAGTAATTAGGGGCATTGATAACAACTAGGGAGATGAGGAAAGGCCTCAAGTAGGAAGGGGCAGTTGAGCTAAGCCTTGAATAGAGGTCAGGGCTCCCAGAGGTGAAAGGGGACCATTCCAGGTGTGAGAGATAGATTGTGCAAAGGCAGAGGTGGAAGATGAAATATTTTCTAATCAGACCAACAAGTAGGCCAGTTATCAGATTGTAATAATAATAATGATGATAACTAATGTTTATAAAGCACTACTATGTTCTAGGCACTATGACAAATGTTTTACAATTATTATTTCATTTGAGACTCACAACCCTAGGAAGCAAGTACTAGGATTATCCCCATTTTGCAGATGAGGAAACTGAGGCAAACAGAAGTTAAGTGACTTACCCAGGGTCACACAGCTAGTCAGAATCCAAGACTGGATTTGAACTCCAGATCCAGCAGTCTATCCACCTAGCTGCTCCTAGGAGTCAGCCTTATGTCCTGTGGACTGAGGACTGCATGAGGGCACACCCAAAGGGCAGAAAAGGGCTCTTAGAGGGTACAAAGGAAATTGCTGAAGACAGCTTCCATTTTGCACTTTGGCTTAGCCTGATCTTGCTGCTGTCTACCTTCCAGCTCCTCTTCCTACAGCATCTCTCCCCTGACTCCCATCTCCTGAGAACTTTTTCCTTGGGCCATATGCTTTAAAGAACACTTTCCCTTTTTTCATTGTTATTTAAGCCATCTAATGCTCATTGAATGCTCATACCATCCCTGTGGAACGCTCTACCACTATGAAAAATATGAATTATTTAATCTAGGAATGCTATTATGTGACTAGAAATCATATGGATTCAGGTAGTTATTTTTTATCCTAAAAGGCCCAGTAAATTTAAAAATGATCCTCCCTGCAAATTCCTCTTTCAATCCCTAGCTGCTCTCTGGACCTACTATGCATTGGGCACATAGCATGCTTTCCAAAAAATACAACACAGCAGCCATTTGTTGATTTCCTCCAGTATCCAGAGCATGGGGCTAGGGCACCTAGCAAGATTTAAAAGTTTAGATCGGACTTGATTTCTTGCCTTCAAGGAGCTCACAGTCTATTGAGGGGACAAGATACCAATTCAAACAGCTATAAAACACAACATTGCACTATAAGTACGTCAGAGAGTTATAAAACAAAATTCTTTGTGAAGCAAAAGACTCAGCCAAATACTTATGCTAATTACCTTTATTTAGTTTTCAAATACCACTTTTTTTCTTCTGTGATTACTTTCTCTAGATTGAAAGCACATTGGAGTCAGGAAGCATCTATGACTATAACATTATGAGGCTGGTCTTAACGGTATAAAATTTGGAGCCAAAGGGGCCCTTAGAGGTCATCCATTCCAATATCTGCATTTTTCAGGAGAATGAGAGAAAAGAGTACATAGTAAATGCTTACCATGACAGAGACGAGCATTGGGGTTCTAAATAGGAAACCCAAAGAGGCTGACTGGCCTAAGTACACACAGGTAGTTAAGTGGCAGAGTGATACTGTGAACTCAGGTCCTCTAACTCTGATCCCAGCCTTTTTTCCATTTTGCCGTACTGTTTTAACTTGTTTTTTTAGACAGCTGTTTTGAAAGGCAGTGTGAAATAGTGAATAGAAAGCTGACCTTTGTGTCCAAAAGATCCGGGTTCAAGTTTTTCTTCGGATGTATGATGACTTTGTGATTCTGGGCAAATTAATGTCTCAGTGCCCTAACCACTCTTTAAAACCAACAATTATAGAATATTTATCACTTGGAATTGGTAAAGAAATTCTAAGATCTCAAACAGAATTCTCTATACCAATGTCTAGTTCCATATCCTAAAGACCTGGATTTCCCCCACCTCCTCCCACCCCCTTAAGAAAATTATTTTGTAAATTTATTCTTACAGATGAAAATTTTATATTTGGCCCCACAGTTGATAACACAGTGCTAGCTATACACATAGTAGGTTCTCAATAGGTTCATGTGGAAGGAATATTGGGTGCCCTTCTCTAAGCTTATAAGAAATCAACAAAAGCATGAGCCTGGAAGTGAGAGTTGGGTTCATATCCCAACTATCATTTTCTAGTTGAATGACTCTGGGTCAGTCACTTGTCTTCTTTGAGGCTCAGTTCTCCTCATACTTGCCTAACTACTCCCTAATTTTCTTTGTGGCATCTTCACAGAGGTCATGTCCATTAATCATGGGTTTCATTATTTTGTGCCAGTCTTTCCATGTTTTTCTAAGATCATTGAGGTCATCATTGCTTATAGAACAGTAGTGTTAAATTACAATCATACACCACAATTTGTTCAGCTATTCTTCAATTGATGGGCATCCTTACAATTTCCAGTTCTTTGCCACCACAAAGAGAGCTGCTATGAACATTTTGGAACATATAAGTTCTTTTCCTTTTTCCCTAATCATCTTTGGAAATAGACCTAGTAGTGGTATTGTGAGGTCAAAGGGTATTGACAGTTTAATAACTCTTTGGGCATAATTCCAGATTGCTCTCCAAAATGTTTATCCTATAAATTAAAAATAAAATAAATAGTAAAAAACAATGGGTATTCCCAAAGGCTCTCTAAAAAGAAAAATATTTATTTTCTAAAATTTAATACAAAATTACATATGCCCATCCTTAAACACCAAGACTATCTCTTCTCCCTCTACACTAGTTCATTTGGTGGTTTCTCCACTCCTTTGGATTCAATTATTATCTCTGTTGACATGATTCTTCAATCTATTTATCCGAACCTAACCTCCTGCCTGAGGTCCAGTCTCACATGACTACCTACTTGCTGGACATCTGGAACTGGATGTCCCACAGACCTTTCAAATTCAAATTCAATTCAATATGGATCTCTATTTTTCCCCCTCGAACCCTCTACTCTTCTGAACTTCCCTATTACTTTTCAGGGTACCACCCTCCTCCAGATCTCCATGCATACAACCTAGAAGTCATCCTTAACTCTTCCTTTCCAATCAATCAATTGCCAGTCATCACCGTGGTGGAAGCCCTCATCACCTCACCCTCAGACTATTGCAATAGCTTCCTGGTTGGTCTCTTTGCCTTGGGTCTCTCCCCCCTCTAGTCCATCCTCCTCTCAGCTGCCAGGTCTAAAGTATCACCCCTCCACTTGGTAAACTTCTGTGGCTTCCTCTTAGCTCCAGGATCAAGTATAAAATCCTCTGTTTAGCTTTAAAAAAACCTCTTCATATAGAAGGACTATGGATTGTGGAAATTAACTGATTGTTATTGTGTTCTGATATTTTTTCCATTTCTGTTATGCTTGAAAAATGAGTAAATGTGATGGCTAGGGGGAAAAAAAACTACTTTGTAATCTAGCCACTGAGCTACCAGCTTCTAAGGGTGGGACCAAGTCCCTCAACCAATCTGACTAGATTTCCTTCTTGCACCTCACTGAAATGCCTTTAAATGACTGACTAGTCCAATGGAAGTGTGCAGGTCTTATTTCTACCTAGTCCATTCCTTCATTCACTACACTGCAGTTACACAATCTCTTCCTCCACCTCCTCCTCCAGCTTGGATGTCACTTTGGGGAGGGGGTACAGGGAAGGATAGGTGCTCAGGGACTTTGGTATTGGCAACCACAATGGCGATGACCATGTGTTTTGGAAGGACCCAGATGGTCCTATAGGGCAGAGATGAGAATATGAAAATTTCCAACCTCATGAAGCAAAGCAGTGACTAGGTTACAAGAAGGCCATGGCCAATGATCAGAATGATTGGATACAAGTTCATAGTCTGGAGCATAGTCTTGGCAAATCCTCAACCTTGATAACCCTCTGTGATGTAGCTAATCACAAAGAGAGAAACTACATCGTGAAATCTCATTATCCCACAAGATGAAATCTTTCTGGTACTCACATCTCATCTGTGTTCACCCCTCTGATCTGAGGGCAGGGCCTTTAAGAAAGGGACTCAGAAGAGTTTTCTCCTCATTTCCCACCAGCTATTACTAATTTTAGACTTCTCCAGGTTTCTTCATCATGTCCCTGCAAGGGATACCTCTGCCTCCTTCCCCCTTCCTCTTTCACCCCTTTGGATGCACGCTATTTGAGATCTAGGGCTATCTTTTTTTAAAAAACTTGTATTTATATCCCCAGCACTTAGCACAATGTCTGGTACATAGTAAGTGCTTAATAAATGTTTATTGACTATTTGTTGACTCTGATCAATCAATTCAATCAAAATGTGTTCTTATCTTATAAAACTATGAGGGTTAAGTGGGGATGGATTGGGGTGATTGACAACTGATCCCCACTCTTAAACTTAAATTTACAGTTTGTTGGTTTTGCCTAAGTAAGCCTTTTAACCGAGTAGAGGGCCAGAGGTAGTCTCAGTACATAATGACAGGCATATATCATTTTGTATTGCATTTCAGAAAATAAATATTTTTTTTCATTTCTGAAGGCAATGGAGCAGGCTTTCTCTCCTTCTAAAAAGTTATTCAGCATTGCAGCTCGACATGTGGTCTGGAAAATCTGTCTCTCAACCAGGACATTCAGGCAGGTGCCACTATCACTGAGCATAAGACTCATTAATTGGGGGCAGCTAGGTGAGCAGAGCCCTGGCCCTGGAGTCAGGAAGAACCTGAGTTCAAATCCTGCCTCAGACACTTGACACACTAACTAGCAGTGTGACCTTGGGCAAGTCACTTAACCCCAACTGCCCTGCCTTCTCCCCTCCGAAAAACACCAAAGCCAAATGAGAGCGATGGAAAAAAGATATGAAAAAAGAATTAACAGCTTGGTTAAAAAAAAAAAAGCATAAAACTTAAAAAAAAGTCATCAATTGGAAATGCAGGCAGCCTAAGGAAGGGTGAATATTTCAGGGTAAGGATTACAAAATAAGCCACAGCCATGTGATTGTAAGACTGGAGTGACCCCAAAGCATTGTTGGTTATCATTTATTTCCCACCTGTTAAATAACTTATAACATTAGACATTTTCCCCTTCCCTTTGCTAATTTCATTTGGTAATAAAGACATAACTTATACTTTAGTACTTGCTACAGATTTAATTTTTTTTGGTTGGGAACTTTAATTAATTGATTTATTATTTAATAAATTTATTATGTAAGTTACATGTTATAGAAATTTATTATAGTTAGTGCCTGCTATGTACTAGCTGTGTGATCCTGGGTAAATCTCTCCCTCTGATTGACTGGTTCCTCCAAGAAGTTCCATTTTAAGGATTAGGCCCAGGCAGTATCTTCATTCCTCTCCAGGCTGTACCCCTTCCTGACTTTTTCTACAGTGGTTTAGAAACATCTTCACCCATCTCTGACCCCTTCATTTTCAGCTCCCTTTTCTGAGTCATCTTCCCCCACTAGAATATAAACTCCTTGAGGGGAGGAACACTCTTTCTTTCTGTTTATTCAGCTTATGTTCCAATTAGTATGAATAAGGAGATGACCTTGCTGCATACTTCCATTGGGCTGGAACCAGTGTTCATATTTTACATAATAATAACTTCAAATAACTCAATTTCAAATACATGTGACCACTTTCTTGGGATAATTATTCTTATTAATTAGGAGCTGATTAGTTTTTTTTTATTCCCAAAGCTAAGCTTGATACATAGCAAACACTACATTAATGCTCTTTGATTTGACATCCTATGTTACTGATCAGACAGGGACTTTAACCCAGCTCTTTCTGACTCCAAGGCTGGCCTTTTAGCCACTATGTCATGCTGCCTTTTACTCATATTCAAATCTATGAATAAATGAAAAATATAGATATAGTATTATAAAATATTTGCTGTTTGTTTTGACCCAAAGAATGGTCCTTAAACCATTACTGTGTCATGCTGCGTTTCACTTATATTCAAATCTATGAATAAGAAAATATAGATGTGCTATTATAT